>NC_092419.1:67838763-68491663 GCF_040894005.1 Engystomops pustulosus
GAATGTTGCCGGCTCTTGTCAGATCGCTAGCAGCAATGCCTGCTTAAGGCTTGGCAAGTTACCAGCATGGGAGACTGGCTGGGAATCCCAAGTTCGTTGACCTTTTTGAACCTGAAAATTTGTTAGTTTCTCTGTAAGATGGTAAAAGAAGGTTCAAATGAATAGCTGCTGTCAACGGCCATTCTAAGCTGAATGTGCCTGCTCTCGTCTAGATCGCAGCAGCAATGCAGCTTAAGGCTTGGCAAGTACCAGCATGGGAGACTGGCTGGGAATCCCAAGTTCTGTTGACCTTTTTGAACCTGAAAATTGTGTTAGTTTTTCTATGAGATAGTAAAAGAAGGTTCAAATTGAACAGCTGCTGTCAACGGCCATTCTAAGCTGAATGTGCCTGCTCTCGTCAGACTCGCAGCAATGGCTTAAGGCTTGGCAAGTACCAGCATGGGAGACTGGCTGGGAATCCCAAGTTCCGTTGACCTTTTGAACCTGAAAATTGTGTTAGTTTCTCTATGAGATAGTAAAAGAAGGTTCAAATTGAACAGCTGCTGCTAACGGCCATTCTAAGCTGAATGTGCCTGCTCTCGTCAGTTCGCAGCAGCAATGCAGCTTAAGGCTTGGCAAGTACCAGCATGGGAGACTGGCTGGGAGCTTTTTGAACCTGAAATTTGTAGTTTCTCTGTCAAAAAAAGATGGTAAAAGAAGGTTCAAATGAACAGCTGCTGTCAACGGGCCATTCTAAGCTGAATGTGCCTGCTCTCGTCAGATCGCAGCAGCAATGCAGCTTAAGGCTTGGCAAGTACCAGCATGGGAGACTGGCTGGGAATCCCAAGTTCCGTTGACCTTTTTGAACCTGAAAATTGTTAGTTTCTCTGTCAAAGATGGTAAAAGAAGGTTCAAATTGAACAGCTGCTGTCAACGGCCATTCTAAGCTGAATGTGCCTGCTCTCGTCAGATCGCAGCAGCAATGCAGCTTAAGGCTTGGCAAGTACCAGCATGGGAGACTGGCTGGGAATCCCAAGTTCTGTTGACCTTTTTGAACCTGAAAATTGTGTTAGTTTCTCTATGAGATAGTAAAAGAAGGTTCAAATTGAACAGCTGCTGTCAACGGCCATTCTAAGCTGAATGTGCCTGCTCTCGTCAGATCGCAGCAGCTCTTAAGGCTTGGCAAGTACCAGCATGGGAGACTGGCTGGGAATCCCAAGTTCCGTTGACCTTTTTGAACCTGAAAATTGTGTTAGTTTCTCTATGAGATAGTAAAAGAAGGTTCAAATTGAACAGCTGCTGTCAACGGCCATTCTAAGCTGAATGTGCCTGCTCTCGTCAGATCGCAGCAGCAATGCAGCTTAAGGCTTGGCAAGTACCAGCATGGGAGACTGGCTGGGAATCCCAAGTTCTGTTGACCTTTTTGAACCTGAAAATTGTGTTAGTTTCTCTATGAGATAGTAAAAGAAGGTTCAAATTGAACAGCTGCTGTCAACGGCCATTCTAAGCTGAATGTGCCTGCTCTCGTCAGATCGCAGCAGCAATGCAGCTTAAGGCTTGGCAAGTACCAGCATGGGAGACTGGCTGGGAATCCCAAGTTCCGTTGACCTTTTTGAACCTGAAAATTGTGTTAGTTTCTCTATGAGATAGTAAAAGAAGGTTCAAATTGAACAGCTGCTGTCAACATCCATTCTAAGCTGAATGTGCCTGCTCTCGTCAGATCGCAGCAGCAATGCAGCTTAAGGCTTGGCAAGTACCAGCATGGGAGACTGGCTGCGAATCCCAACTTCTGTTGACCTTTTTGAACCTGAAAATTGTGTTAGTTTCTCTAAGAGATAGTAAAAGAAGGTTCAAATTGAACAGCTGCTGTCAACGGCCATTCTAAGCTGAATGTGCCTGCTCTCGTCAGATCGCAGCAGCTTAAGGCTTGGCAAGTACCAGCATGGGAGACTGGCTGGGAATCCCAAGTTCCGTTGACCTTTTTGAACCTGAAAATTGTGTTAGTTTCTCTATGAGATAGTAAAAGAAGGTTCAAACTGAACAGCTGCTGTCAACAGCCATTCTAAGCTGAATGTGCCTGCTCTCGTCAGATCGCAGCATCAATGCAGCTTAAGGCTTGGCAAGTACCAGCATGGGAGACTGGCTGGGAATCCCAAGTTCCGTTGACCTTTTTGAACCTGAAAATTGTGTTAGTTTCTCTATGAGATAGTAAAAGAAGGTTCAAATTGAACAGCTGCTGTCAACGGCCATTCTAAGCTGAATGTGCCTGCTCTCGTCAGATCGCAGCAGCAATGCAGCTTAAGGCTTGGCAAGTACCAGCATGGGAGACTGGCTGGGAATCCCAAGTTCCGTTGACCTTTTTGAACCTGAAAATTGTGTTAGTTTTTCTATGAGATAGTAAAAGAAGGTTCAAATTGAACAGCTGCTGTCAACGGCCATTCTAAGCTGAATGTGCCTGCTCTCGTCAGATCGCAGCAGCAATGCAGCTTAAGGCTTGGCAAGTACCAGTATGGGAGACTGGCTGGGAATCCCAAGTTCCGTTGACCTTTTTGAACCTGAAAATTGTGTTAGTTTCTCTATGAGATAGTAAAAGAAGGTTCAAATTGAACAGCTGCTGTCAACGGCCATTCTAAGCTGAATGTGCCTGCTCTCGTCAGATCACAGCAGCAATGCAGCTTAAGGCTTGGCAAGTACCAGCATGGGAGACTGGCTGGGAATCCCAAGTTCCGTTGACCTTTTTGAACCTGAAAATTGTTAGTTTCTCTGTCAAAGATGGTAAAAGAAGGTTCAAAATGAACAGCTGCTGTCAACGGCCATTCTAAGCTGAATGTGCCTGCTCTCGTCAGATCGCAGCAGCATTGCAGCTTAAGGCTTGGCAAGTACCAGCATGGGAGACTGGCTGGGAATCCCAAGTTCTGTTGACCTTTTTGAACCTGAAAATTGTGTTAGTTTCTCTATGAGATAGTAAAAGAAGGTTCAAATTGAACAGCTGCTGTCAACGGCCATTCTAAGCTGAATGTGCCTGCTCTCGTCAGATCGCAGCAGCAATGCAGCTTAAGGCTTGGCAAGTACCAGCATGGGAGACTGGCTGGGAATCCCAAGTTCTGTTGACCTTTTTGAACCTGAAAATTGTGTTAGTTTCTCTATGAGATAGTAAAAGAAGGTTCAAATTGAACAGCTGCTGTCAACGGCCATTCTAAGCTGAATGTGCCTGCTCTCGTCAGATCGCAGCAGCAATGCAGCTTAAGGCTTGGCAAGTACCAGCATGGGAGACTGGCTGGGAATCCCAAGTTCCGTTGACCTTTTTGAACCTGAAAATTGTGTTAGTTTTTCTATGAGATAGTAAAAGAAGGTTCAAATTGAACAGCTGCTGTCAACGGCCATTCTAAGCTGAATGTGCCTGCTCTCGTCAGATCGCAGCAGCAATGCAGCTTAAGGCTTGGCAAGTACCAGTATGGGAGACTGGCTGGGAATCCCAAGTTCCGTTGACCTTTTTGAACCTGAAAATTGTGTTAGTTTCTCTATGAGATAGTAAAAGAAGGTTCAAATTGAACAGCTGCTGTCAACGGCCATTCTAAGCTGAATGTGCCTGCTCTCGTCAGATCGCAGCAGCAATGCAGCTTAAGGCTTGGCAAGTACCAGCATGGGAGACTGGCTGGGAATCCCAAGTTCCGTTGACCTTTTTGAACCTGAAAATTGTTAGTTTCTCTGTCAAAGATGGTAAAAGAAGGTTCAAAATGAACAGCTGCTGTCAACGGCCATTCTAAGCTGAATGTGCCTGCTCTCGTCAGATCGCAGCAGCATTGCAGCTTAAGGCTTGGCAAGTACCAGCATGGGAGACTGGCTGGGAATCCCAAGTTCTGTTGACCTTTTTGAACCTGAAAATTGTGTTAGTTTCTCTATGAGATAGTAAAAGAAGGTTCAAATTGAACAGCTGCTGTCAACGGCCATTCTAAGCTGAATGTGCCTGCTCTCGTCAGATCGCAGCAGCAATGCAGCTTAAGGCTTGGCAAGTACCAGCATGGGAGACTGGCTGGGAATCCCAAGTTCTGTTGACCTTTTTGAACCTGAAAATTGTGTTAGTTTCTCTATGAGATAGTAAAAGAAGGTTCAAATTGAACAGCTGCTGTCAACGGCCATTCTAAGCTGAATGTGCCTGCTCTCGTCAGATCGCAGCAGCTTAAGGCTTGGCAAGTACCAGCATGGGAGACTGGCTGGGAATCCCTAGTTCCGTTGACCTTTTTGAACCTGAAAATTGTGTTAGTTTCTCTATGAGATAGTAAAAGAAGGTTCAAATTGAACAGCTGCTGTCAACGGCAATTCTAAGCTGAATGTGCCTGCTCTCGTCAGATCGCAGCAGCAATGCAGCTTAAGGCTTGGCAAGTACCAGCATGGGAGACTGGCTGGGAATCCCAAGTTCTGTTGACCTTTTTGAACCTGAAAATTGTGTTAGTTTCTCTATGAGATAGTAAAAGAAGGTTCAAATTGAACAGCTGCTGTCAACGGCCATTCTAAGCTGAATGTGCCTGCTCTCGTCAGATCGCAGCAGCAATGCAGCTTAAGGCTTGGCAAGTACCAGCATGGGAGACTGGCTGGGAATCCCAAGTTCTGTTGACCTTTTTGAACCTGAAAATTGTGTTAGTTTCTCTATGAGATAGTAAAAGAAGGTTCAAATTGAACAGCTGCCGTCAACGGCCATTCTAAGCTGAATGTGCCTGCTCTCGTCAGATCGCAGCAGCAATGCAGCTTAAGGCTTGGCAAGTACCAGCATGGGAGACTGGCTGGGAATCCCAAGTTCCGTTGACCTTTTTGAACCTGAAAATTGTGTTAGTTTCTCTATGAGATAGTAAAAGAAGGTTCAAATTGAACAGCTGCTGTCAACGGCCATTCTAAGCTGAATGTGCCTGCTCTCGTCAGATCGCAGCAGCAATGCAGCTTAAGGCTTGGCAAGTACCAGCATGGGAGACTGGCTGGGAATCCCAAGTTCCGTTGACCTTTTTGAACCTGAAAATTGTGTTAGTTTCTCTATGAGATAGTAAAAGAAGGTTCAAATTGAACAGCTGCTGTCAACGGCCATTCTAAGCTGAATGTGCCTGCTCTCGTCAGATCGCAGCAGCAATGCAGCTTAAGGCTTGGCAAGTACCAGCATGGGAGACTGGCTGGGAATCCCAAGTTCTGTTGACCTTTTTGAACCTGAAAATTGTGTTAATTTCTCTATGAGATAGTAAAAGAAGGTTCAAATTGAACAGCTGCTGTCAACGGCCATTCTAAGCTGAATGTGCCTGCTCTCGTCAGATCGCAGCAGCTTAAGGCTTGGCAAGTACCAGCATGGGAGACTGGCTGGGAATCCCAAGTTCCGTTGACCTTTTTGAACCTGAAAATTGTGTTAGTTTCTCTATGAGATAGTAAAAGAAGGTTCAAATTGACCAGCTGCTGTCAACGGCCATTCTAAGCTGAATGTGCCTGCTCTCATCAGATCGCAGCAGCAATGCAGCTTAAGGCTTGGCAAGTACCAGCATGGGAGACTGGCTGGGAATCCCAAGTTCCGTTGACCTTTTTGAACCTGAAAATTGTGTTAGTTTCTCTATGAGATAGTAAAAGAAGGTTCAAATTGAACAGCTGCTGTCAACGGCCATTCTAAGCTGAATGTGCCTGCTCTCGTCAGATCGCAGCAGCAATGCAGCTTAAGGCTTGGCAAGTACCAGCATGGGAGACTGGCTGGGAATCCCAAGTTCCGTTGACCTTTTTGAACCTGAAAATTGTGTTAGTTTCTCTATGAGATAGTAAAAGAAGGTTCAAACTGAACAGTTGCTGTCAACGGCCATTCTAAGCTGAATGTGCCTGCTCTCGTCAGATCGCAGCAGCAATGCAGCTTAAGGCTTGGCAAGTACCAGCATGGGAGACTGGCTGGGAATCCCAAGTTCCGTTGATATTTTTAACCTGAAAATTGTGTTAGTTTCTCTATGAGATAGTAAAAGAAGGTTCAAACTGAACAGCTGCTGTCAACGGCCATTCTAAGCTGAATGTGCCTGGTCTCGTCAGATCGCAGCATCAATGCAGCTTAAGGCTTGGCAAGTACCAGCATGGGAGACTGGCTGGGAATCCCAAGTTCCGTTGACCTTTTTGAACCTGAAAATTGTGTTAGTTTCTCTATGAGATAGTAAAAGAAGGTTCAAATTGAACAGCTGCTGTCAACGGCCATTCTAAGCTGAATATGCCTGCTCTCGTCAGATCGCAGCAGCTTAAGGCTTGGCAAGTACCAGCATGGGAGACTGGCTGGGAATCCCAAGTTCCGTTGACCTTTTTGAACCTGAAAATTGTGTTAGTTTCTCTATGAGATAGTAAAAGAAGGTTCAAACTGAACAGCTACTGTCAACGGCCATTCTAAGCTGAATGTGCCTGCTCTCGTCAGATCGCAGCATCAATGCAGCTTAAGGCTTGGCAAGTACCAGCATGGGAGACTGGCTGGGAATCCCAAGTTCCGTTGACCTTTTTGAACCTGAAAATTGTGTTAGTTTCTCTATGAGATAGTAAAAGAAGGTTCAAATTGAACAGCTGCTGTCAACGGCCATTCTAAGCTGAATGTGCCTGCTCTCGTCAGATCGCAGCAGCTTAAGGCTTGGCAAGTACCAGCATGGGAGACTGGCTGGGAATCCCAAGTTCCGTTGACCTTTTTGAACCTGAAAATTGTGTTAGTTTCTCTATGAGATAGTAAAAGAAGGTTCAAATTGAACAGCTGCTGTCAACAGCCATTCTAAGCTGAATGTGCCTGCTCTCGTCAGATCGCAGCAGCAATGCAGCTTAAGGCTTGGCAAGTACCAGCATGGGAGACTGGCTGGGAATCCCAAGTTCCGTTGACCTTTTTGAACCTGAAAATTGTGTTAGTTTCTCTATGAGATAGTAAAAGAAGGTTCAAATTGAACAGCTGCTGTCAACGGCCATTCTAAGCTGAATGTGCCTGCTCTCGTCAGATCGCAGCAGCAATGCAGCTTAAGGCTTGGCAAGTACCAGCATGGGAGACTGGCTGGGAATCCCAAGTTCCGTTGACCTTTTTGAACCTGAAAATTGTGTTAGTTTCTCTATGAGATAGTAAAAGAAGGTTCAAATTGAACAGCTGCTGTCAACGGCCATTCTAAGCTGAATGTGCCTGCTCTCGTCAGATCGCAGCAGCAATGCAGCTTAAGGCTTGGCAAGTACCAGCATGGGAGACTGGCTGGGAATCCCAAGTTCTGTTGACCTTTTTGAACCTGAAAATTGTGTTAATTTCTCTATGAGATAGTAAAAGAAGGTTCAAATTGAACAGCTGCTGTCAACGGCCATTCTAAGCTGAATGTGCCTGCTCTCGTCAGATCGCAGCAGCTTAAGGCTTGGCAAGTACCAGCATGGGAGACTGGCTGGGAATCCCAAGTTCCGTTGACCTTTTTGAACCTGAAAATTGTGTTAGTTTCTCTATGAGATAGTAAAAGAAGGTTCAAATTGACCAGCTGCTGTCAACGGCCATTCTAAGCTGAATGTGCCTGCTCTCATCAGATCGCAGCAGCAATGCAGCTTAAGGCTTGGCAAGTACCAGCATGGGAGACTGGCTGGGAATCCCAAGTTCCGTTGACCTTTTTGAACCTGAAAATTGTGTTAGTTTCTCTATGAGATAGTAAAAGAAGGTTCAAATTGAACAGCTGCTGTCAACGGCCATTCTAAGCTGAATGTGCCTGCTCTCGTCAGATCGCAGCAGCTTAAGGCTTGGCAAGTACCAGCATGGGAGACTGGCTGGGAATCCCAAGTTCCGTTGACCTTTTTGAACCTGAAAATTGTGTTAGTTTCTCTATGAGATAGTAAAAGAAGGTTCAAATTGAACAGCTGCTGTCAACAGCCATTCTAAGCTGAATGTGCCTGCTCTCGTCAGATCGCAGCAGCAATGCAGCTTAAGGCTTGGCAAGTACCAGCATGGGAGACTGGCTGGGAATCCCAAGTTCCGTTGACCTTTTTGAACCTGAAAATTGTGTTAGTTTCTCTATGAGATAGTAAAAGAAGGTTCAAATTGAACAGCTGCTGTCAACGGCCATTCTAAGCTGAATGTGCCTGCTCTCGTCAGATCGCAGCAGCAATGCAGCTTAAGGCTTGGCAAGTACCAGCATGGGAGACTGGCTGGGAATCCCAAGTTCCGTTGACCTTTTTGAACCTGAAAATTGTGTTAGTTTCTCTATGAGATAGTAAAAGAAGGTTCAAATTGAACAGCTGCTGTCAACGGCCATTCTAAGCTGAATGTGCCTGCTCTCGTCAGATCGCAGCAGCAATGCAGCTTAAGGCTTGGCAAGTACCAGCATGGGAGACTGGCTGGGAATCCCAAGTTCTGTTGACCTTTTTGAACCTGAAAATTGTGTTAATTTCTCTATGAGATAGTAAAAGAAGGTTCAAATTGAACAGCTGCTGTCAACGGCCATTCTAAGCTGAATGTGCCTGCTCTCGTCAGATCGCAGCAGCTTAAGGCTTGGCAAGTACCAGCATGGGAGACTGGCTGGGAATCCCAAGTTCCGTTGACCTTTTTGAACCTGAAAATTGTGTTAGTTTCTCTATGAGATAGTAAAAGAAGGTTCAAATTGACCAGCTGCTGTCAACGGCCATTCTAAGCTGAATGTGCCTGCTCTCATCAGATCGCAGCAGCAATGCAGCTTAAGGCTTGGCAAGTACCAGCATGGGAGACTGGCTGGGAATCCCAAGTTCCGTTGACCTTTTTGAACCTGAAAATTGTGTTAGTTTCTCTATGAGATAGTAAAAGAAGGTTCAAATTGAACAGCTGCTGTCAACGGCCATTCTAAGCTGAATGTGCCTGCTCTCGTCAGATCGCAGCAGCAATGCAGCTTAAGGCTTTGCAAGTACCAGCATGGGAGACTGGCTGGGAATCCCAAGTTCCGTTGACCTTTTTGAACCTGAAAATTGTGTTAGTTTCTCTATGAGATAGTAAAAGAAGGTTCAAATTGAACAGCTGCTGTCAACGGCCATTCTAAGCTGAATGTGCCTGCTCTCGTCAGATCGCAGCAGCAATGCAGCTTAAGGCTTGGCAAGTACCAGCATGGGAGACTGGCTGGGAATCCCAAGTTCTGTTGACCTTTTTGAACCTGAAAATTGTGTTAGTTTCTCTATGAGATAGTAAAAGAAGGTTCAAATTGAACAGCTGCTGTCAACGGCCATTCTAAGCTGAATGTGCCTGCTCTCGTCAGATCGCAGCAGCAATGCAGCTTAAGGCTTGGCAAGTACCAGCATGGGAGACTGGCTGGGAATCCCAAGTTCTGTTGACCTTTTTGAACCTGAAAATTGTGTTAGTTTCTCTATGAGATAGTAAAAGAAGGTTCAAATTGAACAGCTGCCGTCAACGGCCATTCTAAGCTGAATGTGCCTGCTCTCGTCAGATCGCAGCAGCAATGCAGCTTAAGGCTTGGCAAGTACCAGCATGGGAGACTGGCTGGGAATCCCAAGTTCCGTTGACCTTTTTGAACCTGAAAATTGTGTTAGTTTCTCTATGAGATAGTAAAAGAAGGTTCAAATTGAACAGCTGCTGTCAACGGCCATTCTAAGCTGAATGTGCCTGCTCTCGTCAGATCGCAGCAGCAATGCAGCTTAAGGCTTGGCAAGTACCAGCATGGGAGACTGGCTGGGAATCCCAAGTTCCGTTGACCTTTTTGAACCTGAAAATTGTGTTAGTTTCTCTATGAGATAGTAAAAGAAGGTTCAAATTGAACAGCTGCTGTCAACGGCCATTCTAAGCTGAATGTGCCTGCTCTCGTCAGATCGCAGCAGCAATGCAGCTTAAGGCTTGGCAAGTACCAGCATGGGAGACTGGCTGGGAATCCCAAGTTCTGTTGACCTTTTTGAACCTGAAAATTGTGTTAATTTCTCTATGAGATAGTAAAAGAAGGTTCAAATTGAACAGCTGCTGTCAACGGCCATTCTAAGCTGAATGTGCCTGCTCTCGTCAGATCGCAGCAGCTTAAGGCTTGGCAAGTACCAGCATGGGAGACTGGCTGGGAATCCCAAGTTCCGTTGACCTTTTTGAACCTGAAAATTGTGTTAGTTTCTCTATGAGATAGTAAAAGAAGGTTCAAATTGACCAGCTGCTGTCAACGGCCATTCTAAGCTGAATGTGCCTGCTCTCATCAGATCGCAGCAGCAATGCAGCTTAAGGCTTGGCAAGTACCAGCATGGGAGACTGGCTGGGAATCCCAAGTTCCGTTGACCTTTTTGAACCTGAAAATTGTGTTAGTTTCTCTATGAGATAGTAAAAGAAGGTTCAAATTGAACAGCTGCTGTCAACGGCCATTCTAAGCTGAATGTGCCTGCTCTCGTCAGATCGCAGCAGCAATGCAGCTTAAGGCTTTGCAAGTACCAGCATGGGAGACTGGCTGGGAATCCCAAGTTCCGTTGACCTTTTTGAACCTGAAAATTGTGTTAGTTTCTCTATGAGATAGTAAAAGAAGGTTCAAACTGAACAGTTGCTGTCAACGGCCATTCTAAGCTGAATGTGCCTGCTCTCGTCAGATCGCAGCAGCAATGCAGCTTAAGGCTTGGCAAGTACCAGCATGGGAGACTGGCTGGGAATCCCAAGTTCCGTTGATATTTTTAACCTGAAAATTGTGTTAGTTTCTCTATGAGATAGTAAAAGAAGGTTCAAACTGAACAGCTGCTGTCAACGGCCATTCTAAGCTGAATGTGCCTGGTCTCGTCAGATCGCAGCATCAATGCAGCTTAAGGCTTGGCAAGTACCAGCATGGGAGACTGGCTGGGAATCCCAAGTTCCGTTGACCTTTTTGAACCTGAAAATTGTGTTAGTTTCTCTATGAGATAGTAAAAGAAGGTTCAAATTGAACAGCTGCTGTCAACGGCCATTCTAAGCTGAATATGCCTGCTCTCGTCAGATCGCAGCAGCTTAAGGCTTGGCAAGTACCAGCATGGGAGACTGGCTGGGAATCCCAAGTTCCGTTGACCTTTTTGAACCTGAAAATTGTGTTAGTTTCTCTATGAGATAGTAAAAGAAGGTTCAAACTGAACAGCTGCTGTCAACGGCCATTCTAAGCTGAATGTGCCTGCTCTCGTCAGATCGCAGCATCAATGCAGCTTAAGGCTTGGCAAGTACCAGCATGGGAGACTGGCTGGGAATCCCAAGTTCCGTTGACCTTTTTGAACCTGAAAATTGTGTTAGTTTCTCTATGAGATAGTAAAAGAAGGTTCAAATTGAACAGCTGCTGTCAACGGCCATTCTAAGCTGAATGTGCCTGCTCTCGTCAGATCGCAGCAGCTTAAGGCTTGGCAAGTACCAGCATGGGAGACTGGCTGGGAATCCCAAGTTCCGTTGACCTTTTTGAACCTGAAAATTGTGTTAGTTTCTCTATGAGATAGTAAAAGAAGGTTCAAATTGAACAGCTGCTGTCAACAGCCATTCTAAGCTGAATGTGCCTGCTCTCGTCAGATCGCAGCAGCAATGCAGCTTAAGGCTTGGCAAGTACCAGCATGGGAGACTGGCTGGGAATCCCAAGTTCCGTTGACCTTTTTGAACCTGAAAATTGTGTTAGTTTCTCTATGAGATAGTAAAAGAAGGTTCAAATTGAACAGCTGCTGTCAACGGCCATTCTAAGCTGAATGTGCCTGCTCTCGTCAGATCGCAGCAGCAATGCAGCTTAAGGCTTGGCAAGTACCAGCATGGGAGACTGGCTGGGAATCCCAAGTTCCGTTGACCTTTTTGAACCTGAAAATTGTGTTAGTTTCTCTATGAGATAGTAAAAGAAGGTTCAAATTGAACAGCTGCTGTCAACGGCCATTCTAAGCTGAATGTGCCTGCTCTCGTCAGATCGCAGCAGCAATGCAGCTTAAGGCTTGGCAAGTACCAGCATGGGAGACTGGCTGGGAATCCCAAGTTCTGTTGACCTTTTTGAACCTGAAAATTGTGTTAATTTCTCTATGAGATAGTAAAAGAAGGTTCAAATTGAACAGCTGCTGTCAACGGCCATTCTAAGCTGAATGTGCCTGCTCTCGTCAGATCGCAGCAGCTTAAGGCTTGGCAAGTACCAGCATGGGAGACTGGCTGGGAATCCCAAGTTCCGTTGACCTTTTTGAACCTGAAAATTGTGTTAGTTTCTCTATGAGATAGTAAAAGAAGGTTCAAATTGACCAGCTGCTGTCAACGGCCATTCTAAGCTGAATGTGCCTGCTCTCATCAGATCGCAGCAGCAATGCAGCTTAAGGCTTGGCAAGTACCAGCATGGGAGACTGGCTGGGAATCCCAAGTTCCGTTGACCTTTTTGAACCTGAAAATTGTGTTAGTTTCTCTATGAGATAGTAAAAGAAGGTTCAAATTGAACAGCTGCTGTCAACGGCCATTCTAAGCTGAATGTGCCTGCTCTCGTCAGATCGCAGCAGCAATGCAGCTTAAGGCTTTGCAAGTACCAGCATGGGAGACTGGCTGGGAATCCCAAGTTCCGTTGACCTTTTTGAACCTGAAAATTGTGTTAGTTTCTCTATGAGATAGTAAAAGAAGGTTCAAACTGAACAGTTGCTGTCAACGGCCATTCTAAGCTGAATGTGCCTGCTCTCGTCAGATCGCAGCAGCAATGCAGCTTAAGGCTTGGCAAGTACCAGCATGGGAGACTGGCTGGGAATCCCAAGTTCCGTTGATATTTTTAACCTGAAAATTGTGTTAGTTTCTCTATGAGATAGTAAAAGAAGGTTCAAACTGAACAGCTGCTGTCAACGGCCATTCTAAGCTGAATGTGCCTGGTCTCGTCAGATCGCAGCATCAATGCAGCTTAAGGCTTGGCAAGTACCAGCATGGGAGACTGGCTGGGAATCCCAAGTTCCGTTGACCTTTTTGAACCTGAAAATTGTGTTAGTTTCTCTATGAGATAGTAAAAGAAGGTTCAAATTGAACAGCTGCTGTCAACGGCCATTCTAAGCTGAATATGCCTGCTCTCGTCAGATCGCAGCAGCTTAAGGCTTGGCAAGTACCAGCATGGGAGACTGGCTGGGAATCCCAAGTTCCGTTGACCTTTTTGAACCTGAAAATTGTGTTAGTTTCTCTATGAGATAGTAAAAGAAGGTTCAAACTGAACAGCTGCTGTCAACGGCCATTCTAAGCTGAATGTGCCTGCTCTCGTCAGATCGCAGCATCAATGCAGCTTAAGGCTTGGCAAGTACCAGCATGGGAGACTGGCTGGGAATCCCAAGTTCCGTTGACCTTTTTGAACCTGAAAATTGTGTTAGTTTCTCTATGAGATAGTAAAAGAAGGTTCAAATTGAACAGCTGCTGTCAACGGCCATTCTAAGCTGAATGTGCCTGCTCTCGTCAGATCGCAGCAGCTTAAGGCTTGGCAAGTACCAGCATGGGAGACTGGCTGGGAATCCCAAGTTCCGTTGACCTTTTTGAACCTGAAAATTGTGTTAGTTTCTCTATGAGATAGTAAAAGAAGGTTCAAACTGAACAGCTGCTGTCAACGGCCATTCTAAGCTGAATGTGCCTGCTCTCGTCAGATCGCAGCATCAATCCAGCTTAAGGCTTGGCAAGTACCAGCATGGGAGACTGGCTGGGAATCCCAAGTTCCGTTGACCTTTCTGAACCTGAAAATTGTGTTAGTTTCTCTATGAGATAGTAAAAGAAGGTTCAAACTGAACAGCTGCTGTCAACGGCCATTCTAAGCTGAATGTGCCTGCTCTCGTCAGATCGCAGCATCAATCCAGCTTAAGGCTTGGCAAGTACCAGCATGGGAGACTGGCTGGGAATCCCAAGTTCCGTTGACCTTTCTGAACCTGAAAATTGTGTTAGTTTCTCTATGAGATAGTAAAAGAAGGTTCAAATTGAACAGCTGCTGTCAACGGCCATTCTAAGCTGAATGTGCCTGCTCTCGTCAGATCGCAGCAGCAATGCAGCTTAAGGCTTGGCAAGTACCAGCATGGGAGACTGGCTGGGAATCCCAAGTTCCGTTGACCTTTTTGAACCTGAAAATTGTTAGTTTCTCTGTCAAAGATGGTAAAAGAAGGTTCAAATTGAACAGCTGCTGTCAACGGCCATTCTAAGCTGAATGTGCCTGCTCTCGTCAGATCGCAGCAGCATTGCAGCTTAAGGCTTGGCAAGTACCAGCATGGGAGACTGGCTGGGAATCCCAAGTTCTGTTGACCTTTTTGAACCTGAAAATTGTGTTAGTTTCTCTATGAGATAGTAAAAGAAGGTTCAAATTGAACAGCTGCTGTCAACGGCCATTCTAAGCTGAATGTGCCTGCTCTCGTCAGATCGCAGCAGCAATGCAGCTTAAGGCTTGGCAAGTACCAGCATGGGAGACTGGCTGGGAATCCCAAGTTCTGTTGACCTTTTTGAACCTGAAAATTGTGTTAGTTTCTCTATGAGATAGTAAAAGAAGGTTCAAATTGAACAGCTGCTGTCAACGGCCATTCTAAGCTGAATGTGCCTGCTCTCGTCAGATCGCAGCAGCTTAAGGCTTGGCAAGTACCAGCATGGGAGACTGGCTGGGAATCCCTAGTTCCGTTGACCTTTTTGAACCTGAAAATTGTGTTAGTTTCTCTATGAGATAGTAAAAGAAGGTTCAAATTGAACAGCTGCTGTCAACGGCCATTCTAAGCTGAATGTGCCTGCTCTCGTCAGATCGCAGCAGCAATGCAGCTTAAGGCTTGGCAAGTACCAGCATGGGAGACTGCCTGAGAATCCCAAGTTCTGTTGACCTTTTTGAACCTGAAAATTGTGTTAGTTTCTCTATGAGATAGTAAAAGAAGGTTCAAATTGAACAGCTGCTGTCAACGGCCATTCTAAGCTGAATGTGCCTGCTCTCGTCAGATCGCAGCAGCAATGCAGCTTAAGGCTTGGCAAGTACCAGCATGGGAGACTGGCTGGGAATCCCAAGTTCTGTTGACCTTTTTGAACCTGAAAATTGTGTTAATTTCTCTATGAGATAGTAAAAGAAGGTTCAAATTGAACAGCTGCTGTCAACGGCCATTCTAAGCTGAATGTGCCTGCTCTCGTCAGATCGCAGCAGCTTAAGGCTTGGCAAGTACCAGCATGGGAGACTGGCTGGGAATCCCAAGTTCCGTTGACCTTTTTGAACCTGAAAATTGTGTTAGTTTCTCTATGAGATAGTAAAAGAAGGTTCAAATTGAACAGCTGCTGTCAACGGCCATTCTAAGCTGAATGTGCCTGCTCTCGTCAGATCGCAGCAGCAATGCAGCTTAAGGCTTGGCAAGTACCAGCATGGGAGACTGGCTGGGAATCCCAAGTTCCGTTGACCTTTTTGAACCTGAAAATTGTGTTAGTTTCTCTATGAGATAGTAAAAGAAGGTTCAAATTGAACAGCTGCCGTCAACGGCCATTCTAAGCTGAATGTGCCTGCTCTCGTCAGATCGCAGCAGCAATGCAGCTTAAGGCTTGGCAAGTACCAGCATGGGAGACTGGCTGGGAATCCCAAGTTCTGTTGACCTTTTTGAACCTGAAAATTGTGTTAATTTCTCTATGAGATAGTAAAAGAAGGTTCAAATTGAACAGCTGCTGTCAACGGCCATTCTAAGCTGAATGTGCCTGCTCTCGTCAGATCGCAGCAGCTTAAGGCTTGGCAAGTACCAGCATGGGAGACTGGCTGGGAATCCCAAGTTCCGTTGACCTTTTTGAACCTGAAAATTGTGTTAGTTTCTCTATGAGATAGTAAAAGAAGGTTCAAATTGACCAGCTGCTGTCAACGGCCATTCTAAGCTGAATGTGCCTGCTCTCATCAGATCGCAGCAGCAATGCAGCTTAAGGCTTGGCAAGTACCAGCATGGGAGACTGGCTGGGAATCCCAAGTTCCGTTGACCTTTTTGAACCTGAAAATTGTGTTAGTTTCTCTATGAGATAGTAAAAGAAGGTTCAAATTGAACAGCTGCTGTCAACGGCCATTCTAAGCTGAATGTGCCTGCTCTCGTCAGATCGCAGCAGCTTAAGGCTTGGCAAGTACCAGCATGGGAGACTGGCTGGGAATCCCTAGTTCCGTTGACCTTTTTGAACCTGAAAATTGTGTTAGTTTCTCTATGAGATAGTAAAAGAAGGTTCAAATTGAACAGCTGCTGTCAACGGCCATTCTAAGCTGAATGTGCCTGCTCTCGTCAGATCGCAGCAGCAATGCAGCTTAAGGCTTGGCAAGTACCAGCATGGGAGACTGGCTGGGAATCCCAAGTTCTGTTGACCTTTTTGAACCTGAAAATTGTGTTAGTTTCTCTATGAGATAGTAAAAGAAGGTTCAAATTGAACAGCTGCTGTCAACGGCCATTCTAAGCTGAATGTGCCTGCTCTCGTCAGATCGCAGCAGCAATGCAGCTTAAGGCTTGGCAAGTACCAGCATGGGAGACTGGCTGGGAATCCCAAGTTCTGTTGACCTTTTTGAACCTGAAAATTGTGTTAATTTCTCTATGAGATAGTAAAAGAAGGTTCAAATTGAACAGCTGCTGTCAACGGCCATTCTAAGCTGAATGTGCCTGCTCTCGTCAGATCGCAGCAGCTTAAGGCTTGGCAAGTACCAGCATGGGAGACTGGCTGGGAATCCCAAGTTCCGTTGACCTTTTTGAACCTGAAAATTGTGTTAGTTTCTCTATGAGATAGTAAAAGAAGGTTCAAATTGAACAGCTGCTGTCAACGGCCATTCTAAGCTGAATGTGCCTGCTCTCGTCAGATCGCAGCAGCAATGCAGCTTAAGGCTTGGCAAGTACCAGCATGGGAGACTGGCTGGGAATCCCAAGTTCCGTTGACCTTTTTGAACCTGAAAATTGTGTTAGTTTCTCTATGAGATAGTAAAAGAAGGTTCAAACTGAACAGCTGCTGTCAACGGCCATTCTAAGCTGAATGTGCCTGCTCTCGTCAGATCGCAGCATCAATGCAGCTTAAGGCTTGGCAAGTACCAGCATGGGAGACTGGCTGGGAATCCCAAGTTCCGTTGACCTTTTTGAACCTGAAAATTGTGTTAGTTTCTCTATGAGATAGTAAAAGAAGGTTCAAATTGAACAGCTGCTGTCAACGGCCATTCTAAGCTGAATGTGCCTGCTCTCGTCAGATCGCAGCAGCTTAAGGCTTGGCAAGTACCAGCATGGGAGACTGGCTGGGAATCCCAAGTTCCGTTGACCTTTTTGAACCTGAAAATTGTGTTAGTTTCTCTATGAGATAGTAAAAGAAGGTTCAAATTGAACAGCTGCTGTCAACAGCCATTCTAAGCTGAATGTGCCTGCTCTCGTCAGATCGCAGCAGCAATGCAGCTTAAGGCTTGGCAAGTACCAGCATGGGAGACTGGCTGGGAATCCCAAGTTCCGTTGACCTTTTTGAACCTGAAAATTGTGTTAGTTTCTCTATGAGATAGTAAAAGAAGGTTCAAATTGAACAGCTGCTGTCAACGGCCATTCTAAGCTGAATGTGCCTGCTCTCGTCAGATCGCAGCAGCAATGCAGCTTAAGGCTTGGCAAGTACCAGCATGGGAGACTGGCTGGGAATCCCAAGTTCCGTTGACCTTTTTGAACCTGAAAATTGTGTTAGTTTCTCTATGAGATAGTAAAAGAAGGTTCAAATTGAACAGCTGCTGTCAACGGCCATTCTAAGCTGAATGTGCCTGCTCTCGTCAGATCGCAGCAGCAATGCAGCTTAAGGCTTGGCAAGTACCAGCATGGGAGACTGGCTGGGAATCCCAAGTTCTGTTGACCTTTTTGAACCTGAAAATTGTGTTAATTTCTCTATGAGATAGTAAAAGAAGGTTCAAATTGAACAGCTGCTGTCAACGGCCATTCTAAGCTGAATGTGCCTGCTCTCGTCAGATCGCAGCAGCTTAAGGCTTGGCAAGTACCAGCATGGGAGACTGGCTGGGAATCCCAAGTTCCGTTGAGCTTTTTGAACCTGAAAATTGTGTTAGTTTCTCTATGAGATAGTAAAAGAAGGTTCAAATTGACCAGCTGCTGTCAACGGCCATTCTAAGCTGAATGTGCCTGCTCTCATCAGATCGCAGCAGCAATGCAGCTTAAGGCTTGGCAAGTACCAGCATGGGAGACTGGCTGGGAATCCCAAGTTCCGTTGACCTTTTTGAACCTGAAAATTGTGTTAGTTTCTCTATGAGATAGTAAAAGAAGGTTCAAATTGAACAGCTGCTGTCAACGGCCATTCTAAGCTGAATGTGCCTGCTCTCGTCAGATCGCAGCAGCAATGCAGCTTAAGGCTTTGCAAGTACCAGCATGGGAGACTGGCTGGGAATCCCAAGTTCCGTTGACCTTTTTGAACCTGAAAATTGTGTTAGTTTCTCTATGAGATAGTAAAAGAAGGTTCAAACTGAACAGTTGCTGTCAACGGCCATTCTAAGCTGAATGTGCCTGCTCTCGTCAGATCGCAGCAGCAATGCAGCTTAAGGCTTGGCAAGTACCAGCATGGGAGACTGGCTGGGAATCCCAAGTTCCGTTGATATTTTTAACCTGAAAATTGTGTTAGTTTCTCTATGAGATAGTAAAAGAAGGTTCAAACTGAACAGCTGCTGTCAACGGCCATTCTAAGCTGAATGTGCCTGGTCTCGTCAGATCGCAGCATCAATGCAGCTTAAGGCTTGGCAAGTACCAGCATGGGAGACTGGCTGGGAATCCCAAGTTCCGTTGACCTTTTTGAACCTGAAAATTGTGTTAGTTTCTCTATGAGATAGTAAAAGAAGGTTCAAATTGAACAGCTGCTGTCAACGGCCATTCTAAGCTGAATATGCCTGCTCTCGTCAGATCGCAGCAGCTTAAGGCTTGGCAAGTACCAGCATGGGAGACTGGCTGGGAATCCCAAGTTCCGTTGACCTTTTTGAACCTGAAAATTGTGTTAGTTTCTCTATGAGATAGTAAAAGAAGGTTCAAACTGAACAGCTGCTGTCAACGGCCATTCTAAGCTGAATGTGCCTGCTCTCGTCAGATCGCAGCATCAATGCAGCTTAAGGCTTGGCAAGTACCAGCATGGGAGACTGGCTGGGAATCCCAAGTTCCGTTGACCTTTTTGAACCTGAAAATTGTGTTAGTTTCTCTATGAGATAGTAAAAGAAGGTTCAAATTGAACAGCTGCTGTCAACGGCCATTCTAAGCTGAATGTGCCTGCTCTCGTCAGATCGCAGCAGCAATGCAGCTTAAGGCTTGGCAAGTACCAGCATGGGAGACTGGCTGGGAATCCCAAGTTCCGTTGACCTTTTTGAACCTGAAAATTGTGTTAGTTTCTCTATGAGATAGTAAAAGAAGGTTCAAACTGAACAGCTGCTGTCAACGGCCATTCTAAGCTGAATGTGCCTGCTCTCGTCAGATCGCAGCATCAATGCAGCTTAAGGCTTGGCAAGTACCAGCATGGGAGACTGGCTGGGAATCCCAAGTTCCGTTGACCTTTTTGAACCTGAAAATTGTGTTAGTTTCTCTATGAGATAGTAAAAGAAGGTTCAAACTGAACAGCTGCTGTCAACGGCCATTCTAAGCTGAATGTGCCTGCTCTCGTCAGATCGCAGCATCAATGCAGCTTAAGGCTTGGCAAGTACCAGCATGGGAGACTGGCTGGGAATCCCAAGTTCCGTTGACCTTTTTGAACCTGAAAATTGTGTTAGTTTCTCTATGAGATAGTAAAAGAAGGTTCAAATTGAACAGCTGCTGTCAACGGCCATTCTAAGCTGAATATGCCTGCTCTCGTCAGATCGCAGCAGCTTAAGGCTTGGCAAGTACCAGCATGGGAGACTGGCTGGGAATCCCAAGTTCCGTTGACCTTTTTGAACCTGAAAATTGTGTTAGTTTCTCTATGAGATAGTAAAAGAAGGTTCAAACTGAACAGCTGCTGTCAACGGCCATTCTAAGCTGAATGTGCCTGCTCTCGTCAGATCGCAGCATCAATGCAGCTTAAGGCTTGGCAAGTACCAGCATGGGAGACTGGCTGGGAATCCCAAGTTCCGTTGACCTTTTTGAACCTGAAAATTGTGTTAGTTTCTCTATGAGATAGTAAAAGAAGGTTCAAATTGAACAGCTGCTGTCAACGGCCATTCTAAGCTGAATGTGCCTGCTCTCGTCAGATCGCAGCAGCAATGCAGCTTAAGGCTTGGCAAGTACCAGCATGGGAGACTGGCTGGGAATCCCAAGTTCCGTTGACCTTTTTGAACCTGAAAATTGTGTTAGTTTCTCTATGAGATAGTAAAAGAAGGTTCAAACTGAACAGCTGCTGTCAACGGCCATTCTAAGCTGAATGTGCCTGCTCTCGTCAGATCGCAGCATCAATGCAGCTTAAGGCTTGGCAAGTACCAGCATGGGAGACTGGCTGGGAATCCCAAGTTCCGTTGACCTTTTTGAACCTGAAAATTGTGTTAGTTTCTCTATGAGATAGTAAAAGAAGGTTCAAACTGAACAGCTGCTGTCAACGGCCATTCTAAGCTGAATGTGCCTGCTCTCGTCAGATCGCAGCATCAATGCAGCTTAAGGCTTGGCAAGTACCAGCATGGGAGACTGGCTGGGAATCCCAAGTTCCGTTGACCTTTTTGAACCTGAAAATTGTGTTAGTTTCTCTATGAGATAGTAAAAGAAGGTTCAAATTGAACAGCTGCTGTCAACGGCCATTCTAAGCTGAATGTGCCTGCTCTCGTCAGATCGCAGCAGCAATGCAGCTTAAGGCTTGGCAAGTACCAGCATGGGAGACTGGCTGGGAATCCCAAGTTCCGTTGACCTTTTTGAACCTGAAAATTGTGTTAGTTTCTCTATGAGATAGTAAAAGAAGGTTCAAACTGAACAGCTGCTGTCAACGGCCATTCTAAGCTGAATGTGCCTGCTCTCGTCAGATCGCAGCATCAATGCAGCTTAAGGCTTGGCAAGTACCAGCATGGGAGACTGGCTGGGAATCCCAAGTTCCGTTGACCTTTTTGAACCTGAAAATTGTGTTAGTTTCTCTATGAGATAGTAAAAGAAGGTTCAAATTGAACAGCTGCTGTCAACGGCCATTCTAAGCTGAATGTGCCTGCTCTCGTCAGATCGCAGCAGCAATGCAGCTTAAGGCTTGGCAAGTACCAGCATGGGAGACTGGCTGGGAATCCCAAGTTCCGTTGACCTTTTTGAACCTGAAAATTGTTAGTTTCTCTGTCAAAGATGGTAAAAGAAGGTTCAAATTGAACAGCTGCTGTCAACGGCCATTCTAAGCTGAATGTGCCTGCTCTCGTCAGATCGCAGCAGCATTGCAGCTTAAGGCTTGGCAAGTACCAGCATGGGAGACTGGCTGGGAATCCCAAGTTCTGTTGACCTTTTTGAACCTGAAAATTGTGTTAGTTTCTCTATGAGATAGTAAAAGAAGGTTCAAATTGAACAGCTGCTGTCAACGGCCATTCTAAGCTGAATGTGCCTGCTCTCGTCAGATCGCAGCAGCAATGCAGCTTAAGGCTTGGCAAGTACCAGCATGGGAGACTGGCTGGGAATCCCAAGTTCTGTTGACCTTTTTGAACCTGAAAATTGTGTTAGTTTCTCTATGAGATAGTAAAAGAAGGTTCAAATTGAACAGCTGCTGTCAACGGCCATTCTAAGCTGAATGTGCCTGCTCTCGTCAGATCGCAGCAGCTTAAGGCTTGGCAAGTACTAGCATGGGAGACTGGCTGGGAATCCCTAGTTCCGTTGACCTTTTTGAACCTGAAAATTGTGTTAGTTTCTCTATGAGATAGTAAAAGAAGGTTCAAATTGAACAGCTGCTGTCAACGGCCATTCTAAGCTGAATGTGCCTGCTCTCGTCAGATCGCAGCAGCAATGCAGCTTAAGGCTTGGCAAGTACCAGCATGGGAGACTGGCTGGGAATCCCAAGTTCTGTTGATCTTTTTGATCCTGAAAATTGTGTTAGTTTCTCTATGAGATAGTAAAAGAAGGTTCAAATTGAACAGCTGCCGTCAACGGCCATTCTAAGCTGAATGTGCCTGCTCTCGTCAGATCGCAGCAGCAATGCAGCTTAAGGCTTGGCAAGTACCAGCATGGGAGACTGGCTGGGAATCCCAAGTTCTGTTGACCTTTTTGAACCTGAAAATTGTGTTAATTTCTCTATGAGATAGTAAAAGAAGGTTCAAATTGAACAGCTGCTGTCAACGGCCATTCTAAGCTGAATGTGCCTGCTCTCGTCAGATCGCAGCAGCTTAAGGCTTGGCAAGTACCAGCATGGGAGACTGGCTGGGAATCCCAAGTTCCGTTGACCTTTTTGAACCTGAAAATTGTGTTAGTTTCTCTATGAGATAGTAAAAGAAGGTTCAAATTGACCAGCTGCTGTCAACGGCCATTCTAAGCTGAATGTGCCTGCTCTCATCAGATCGCAGCAGCAATGCAGCTTAAGGCTTGGCAAGTACCAGCATGGGAGACTGGCTGGGAATCCCAAGTTCCGTTGACCTTTTTGAACCTGAAAATTGTGTTAGTTTCTCTATGAGATAGTAAAAGAAGGTTCAAATTGAACAGCTGCTGTCAACGGCCATTCTAAGCTGAATGTGCCTGCTCTCGTCAGATCGCAGCAGCAATGCAGCTTAAGGCTTTGCAAGTACCAGCATGGGAGACTGGCTGGGAATCCCAAGTTCCGTTGACCTTTTTGAACCTGAAAATTGTGTTAGTTTCTCTATGAGATAGTAAAAGAAGGTTCAAACTGAACAGTTGCTGTCAACGGCCATTCTAAGCTGAATGTGCCTGCTCTCGTCAGATCGCAGCAGCAATGCAGCTTAAGGCTTGGCAAGTACCAGCATGGGAGACTGGCTGGGAATCCCAAGTTCTGTTGACCTTTTTGAACCTGAAAATTGTGTTAGTTTCTCTATGAGATAGTAAAAGAAGGTTCAAATTGAACAGCTGCTGTCAACGGCCATTCTAAGCTGAATGTGCGTGCTCTTGTCGGATCACAGCAGCGATGCGGCTTAAGGCTTGGCAAGTACCAGCATGGGAGACTGGCTGTGAATCCCAAGTTCCGTTGACCTTTTTGAACCTGAAAATTGTGTTAGTTTCTCTATGAGATAGTAAAAGAAGGTTCAAACTGAACAGCTGCTGTCAACGGCCATTCTAAGCTGAATGTGCCTGCTCTCGTCAGATCGCAGCATCAATGCAGCTTAAGGCTTGGCAAGTACCAGCATGGGAGACTGTCTGGGAATCCCAAGTTCCGTTGACCTTTTTGAACCTGAAAATTGTGTTAGTTTCTATATGAGATAGTAAAAGAAGGTTCAAATTGAACAGCTGCTGTCAACGGCCCTTCTAAGCTGAATGTGCCTGCTCTCGTCAGATCGCAGCAGCAATGCAGCTTAAGGCTTGGCAAGTACCAGCATGGGAGACTGGCTGGGAATCCCAAGTTCCGTTGAGCTTTTTGAACCTGAAAATTGTGTTAGTTTCTCTATGAGATAGTAAAAGAAAGTAGAAATTAGGCAGCTGCTGTCAACGGCCATTCTAAGCTGAATGTGCCTGCTCTCGTCAGATCGCAGCAGCAATGCAGCTTAAGGCTTGGCAAGTACCAGCATGGGAGACTGGCTGGGAATCCCAAGTTCCGTTGACCTTTCTGAACCTGAAAATTGTTAGTTTCTCTGTCAAAGATGGTAAAAGAAGGTTCAAATTGAATAGCTGCTGTCAACGGCCATTCTAAGCTGAATGTGCCTGCTCTCGTTAGATCGCAGCAGCAATGCAGCTTAAGGCTTGGCAAGTACCAGCATGGGAGACTGGCTGGGAATCCCAAGTTCTGTTGACCTTTTTGAACCTGAAAATTGTGTTAGTTTTTCTATGAGATAGTAAAAGAAGGTTCAAATTGAACAGCTGCTGTCAACGGCCATTCTAAGCTGAATGTGCCTGCTCTCGTCAGATCGCAGCAGCTTAAGGCTTGGCAAGTACCAGCATGGGAGACTGGCTGGGAATCCCAAGTTCCGTTGACCTTTTTGAACCTGAAAATTGTGTTAGTTTCTCTATGAGATAGTAAAAGAAGGTTCAAATTGAACAGCTGCTGCTAACGGCCTTTCTAAGCTGAATGTGCCTGCTCTCGTCAGTTCGCAGCAGCAATGCAGCTTAAGGCTTGGCAAGTACCAGCATGGGAGACTGGCTGGGAATCCTAAGTTCCGTTGACCTTTTTGAACCTGAAAATTGTGTTAGTTTCTCTATGAGATAGTAAAAGAAGGTTCAAATTGAACAGCTGCTGTCAACGGCCATTCTAAGCTGAATGTGCCTGCTCTCGTCAGATCGCAGCAGCAATGCAGCTTAAGGCTTGGCAAGTACCAGCATGGGAAACTGGCTGGGAATCCCAAGTTCCGTTGACCTTTTTGAACCTGAAAATTGTTAGTTTCTCTGTCAAAGATGGTAAAAGAAGGTTCAAATTGAACAGCTGCTGTCAACGGCCATTCTAAGCTGAATGTGCCTGCTCTCGTCAGATCGCAGCAGCAATGCAGCTTAAGGCTTGGCAAGTACCAGCATGGGAGACTGGCTGGGAATCCCAAGTTCTGTTGACCTTTTTGAACCTGAAAATTGTGTTAGTTTCTCTATGAGATAGTAAAAGAAGGTTCAAATTGAACAGCTGCTGTCAACGGCCATTCTAAGCTGAATGTGCCTGCTCTCGTCAGATCGCAGCAGCAATGCAGCTTAAGGCTTGGCAAGTACCAGCATGGGAGACTGGCTGGGAATCCCAAGTTCCGTTGACCTTTTTGAACCTGAAAATTGTGTTAGTTTCTCTATGAGATAGTAAAAGAAGGTTCAAATTGAACAGCTGCTGTCAACGGCCATTCTAAGCTGAATGTGCCTGCTCTCGTCAGATCGCAGTAGCAATGCAGCTTTAGGCTTGGCAAGTACCAGCATGGGAGACTGGCTGGGAATCCCAAGTTCTGTTGACCTTTTTGAACCTGAAAATTGTGTTAGTTTCTCTATGAGATAGTAAAAGAAGGTTCAAATTGAACAGCTGCTGTCAACGGCCATTCTAAGCTGAATGTGCCTGCTCTCGTCAGATCGCAGCAGCAATGCAGCTTAAGGCTTGGCAAGTACCAGCATGGGAGACTGGCTGGGAATCCCAAGTTCCGTTGACCTTTTTGAACCTGAAAATTGTGTTAGTTTCTCTATGAGATAGTAAAAGAAGGTTCAAATTGAACAGCTGCTGTCAACGGCCATTCTAAGCTGAATGTGCCTGCTCTCGTCAGATCGCAGCAGCAATGCAGCTTAAGGCTTGGCAAGTACCAGCATGGGAGACTGGCTGGGAATCCCAAGTTCCGTTGACCTTTTTGAACCTGAAAATTGTGTTAGTTTCTCTATGAGATAGTAAAAGAAGGTTCAAACTGAACAGCTGCTGTCAACGGCCATTCTAAGCTGAATGTGCCTGCTCTTGTCAGATCGCAGCAGCAATGCAGCTTTAGGCTTGGCAAGTAACAGCATGGGAGACTGGCTGGGAATCCCAAGTTCCGTTGACCTTTTTGAACCTGAAAATTGTGTTAGTTTCTCTATGAGATAGTAAAAGAAGGTTCAAATTGAACAGCTGCTGTCAACGGCCATTCTAAGCTGAATGTGCCTGCTCTCGTCAGATCGCAGCAGCAATGCAGCTTAAGGCTTGGCAAGTACCAGCATGGGAGACTGGCTGGGAATCCCAAGTTCTGTTGACCTTTTTGAACCTGAAAATTGTGTTAGTTTCTCTATGAGATAGTAAAAGAAGGTTCAAATTGAACAGCTGCTGTCAACGGCCATTCTAAGCTGAATGTGCCTGCTCTCGTCAGATCGCAGCAGCAATGCAGCTTAAGGCTTGGCAAGTACCAGCATGGGAGACTGGCTGGGAATCCCAAGTTCCGTTGACCTTTTTGAACCTGAAAATTGTGTTAGTTTCTCTATGAGATAGTAAAAGAAGGTTCAAATTGAACAGCTGCTGTCAACGGCCATTCTAAGCTGAATGTGCGTGCTCTTGTCGGATCACAGCAGCGATGCGGCTTAAGGCTTGGCAAGTACCAGCATGGGAGACTGGCTGCGAATTCCAAGTTCTGTTGACCTTTTTGAACCTGAAAATTGTGTTAGTTTCTCTAATAGATAGTAAAAGAAGGTTCAAATTGAACAGCTGCTGTCAAAGGCCATTCTAAGCTGAATGTGCCTGCTCTCGTCAGATCGCAGCAGCTTAAGGCTTGGCAAGTACCAGCATGGGAGACTGGCTGGGAATCCCAAGTTCCGTTGACCTTTTTGAACCTGAAAATTGTGTTAGTTTCTCTATGAGATAGTAAAAGAAGGTTCAAATTGAACAGCTGCTGTCAACGGCCATTCTAAGCTGAATGTGCATGCTCTCATCAGATCGCAGCAGCAATGCAGCTTAAGGCTTGGCAAGTACCAGCATGGGAGACTGGCTGGGAATCCCAAGTTCTGTTGACCTTTTTGAACCTTAAAATTGTGTTAGTTTCTCTATGAGATAGTAAAAGAAGGTTCAAATTGAACAGCTGCTGTCAACGGCCATTCTAAGCTGAATGTGCCTGCTCTCGTCAGATCGCAGCAGCAATGCAGCTTAAGGCTTGGCAAGTACCAGCATGGGAGACTGGCTGGGAATCCCAAGTTCCGTTGACCTTTTTGAACCTGAAAATTGTGTTAGTTTCTCTATGAGATAGTAAAAGAAGGTTCAAATTGAACAGCTGCTGTCAACGGCCATTCTAAGCTGAATGTGCCTGCTCTAGTCACATCGCAGCAACAATGCAGCTTAAGGCTTGGCAAGTACCAGCATGGGAGACTGGCTGGGAATCCCAAGTTCTGTTGACCTTTTTGAACCTGAAAATTGTTAGTTTCTCTGTCAAAGATGGTAAAAGAAGGTTCAAATTGAACAGCTATTGTCAACGGCCATTCTAAGCTGAATGTGCCTGCTCTCGTCAGATCGCAGCAGCAATGCAGCTTAAGGCTTGGCAAGTACCAGCATGGGAGACTGGCTGGGAATCCCAAGTTCCGTTGACCTTTTTGAACCTGAAAATTGTGTTAGTTTCTCTATGAGATAGTAAAAGAAGGTTCAAACTGAACAGCTGCTGTCAACGGCCATTCTAAGCTGAATGTGCCTGCTCTCGTCAGATCGCAGCAGCAATGCAGCTTTAGGCTTGGCAAGTAACAGCATGGGAGACTGGCTGGGAATCCCAAGTTCCGTTGACCTTTTTGAACCTGAAAATTGTGTTAGTTTCTCTATGAGATAGTAAAAGAAGGTTCAAATTGAACAGCTGCTGTCAATGGCCATTCTAAGCTGAATGTGCCTGCTCTCGTCAGATCGCAGCAGCAATGCAGCTTAAGGCTTGGCAAGTACCAGCATGGGAGACTGGCTGGGAATCCCATGTTCTGTTGACCTTTTTGAACCTGAAAATTGTGTTAGTTTCTCTATGAGATAGTAAAAGAAGGTTCAAATTGAACAGCTGCTGTCAACGGCCATTCTAAGCTGAATGTGACTGCTCTCGTCAGATCGCAGCAGCAATGCAGCTTAAGGCTTGGCAAGTACCAGCATGGGAGACTGGCTGGGAATCCCAAGTTCCGTTGACCTTTTTGAACCTGAAAATTGTGTTAGTTTCTCTATGAGATAGTAAAAGAAGGTTCAAATTGAACAGCTGCTGTCAACGGCCATTCTAAGCTGAATGTGCGTGCTCTTGTCGGATCACAGCAGCGATGCGGCTTAAGGCTTGGCAAGTACCAGCATGGGAGACTGGCTGGGAATCCCAAGTTCCGTTGACCTTTTTGAACCTGAAAATTGTGTTAGTTTCTCTATGAGATAGTAAAAGAAGGTTCAAATTGAACAGCTGCTGTCAACAGCCATTCTAAGCTGAATGTGCCTGCTCTCGTCAGATCGCAGCAGCAATGCAGCTTAAGGCTTGGCAAGTACCAGCATGGGAGACTGGCTGGGAATCCCAAGTTCTGTTGACCTTTTTGAACCTGAAAATTGTGTTAGTTTCTCATTGAGATAGTAAAAGAAGGTTCAAATTGAACAGCTGCTGTCAATGGCCATTCTAAGCTGAATGTGCCTGCTCTCGTCAGATCGCAGCAGCAATGCAGCTTAAGGCTTGGCAAGTACCAGCATGGGAGACTGGCTGGGAATCCCAAGTTCCGTTGACCTTTTTGAACCTGAAAATTGTGTTAGTTTCTCTATGAGATAGTAAAAGAAGGTTCAAATTGAACAGCTGCTGTCAACGGCCATTCTAAGCTGAATGTGCCTGCTCTCGTCAGATCGCAGCAGCAATGCAGCTTAAGGCTTGGCAAGTACCAGCATGGGAGACTGGCTGGGAATCCCAAGTTCCGTTGACCTTTTTGAACCTGAAAATTGTGTTAGTTTCTCTATGAGATAGTAAAAGAAGGTTCAAACTGAACAGCTGCTGTCAACGGCCATTCTAAGCTGAATGTGCCTGCTCTCGTCAGATCGCAGCAGCAATGCAGCTTTAGGCTTGGCAAGTAACAGCATGGGAGACTGGCTGGGAATCCCAAGTTCCGTTGACCTTTTTGAACCTGAAAATTGTGTTAGTTTCTCTATGAGATAGTAAAAGAAGGTTCAAATTGAACAGCTGCTGTCAACGGCAATTCTAAGCTGAATGTGCCTGCTCTCGTCAGATCGCAGCAGTAATGCAGCTTAAGGCTTGGCAAGTACCAGCATGGGAGACTGGCTGGGAATCCCAAGTTCTGTTGACCTTTTTGAACCTGAAAATTGTGTTAGTTTCTCTATGAGATAGTAAAAGAAGGTTCAAATTGAACAGCTGCTGTCAACGGCCATTCTAAGCTGAATGTGCCTGCTCTCGTCAGATCGCAGCAGCAATGCAGCTTAAGGCTTGGCAAGTACCAGCATGGGAGACTGGCTGGGAATCCCAAGTTCTGTTGACCTTTTTGAACCTGAAAATTGTGTTAGTTTCTCTATGAGATAGTAAAAGAAGGTTCAAATTGAACAGCTGCTGTCAACGGCCATTCTAAGCTGAATGTGCGTGCTCTTGTCGGATCACAGCAGCGATGCGGCTTAAGGCTTGGCAAGTACCAGCATGGGAGACTGGCTGTGAATCCCAAGTTCCGTTGACCTTTTTGAACCTGAAAATTGTGTTAGTTTCTCTATGAGATAGTAAAAGAAGGTTCAAACTGAACAGCTGCTGTCAACGGCCATTCTAAGCTGAATGTGCCTGCTCTCGTCAGATCGCAGCATCAATGCAGCTTAAGGCTTGGCAAGTACCAGCATGGGAGACTGGCTGGGAATCCCAAGTTCCGTTGACCTTTTTGAACCTGAAAATTGTGTTAGTTTCTCTATGAGATAGTAAAAGAAGGTTCAAATTGAACAGCTGCTGTCAACGGCCCTTCTAAGCTGAATGTGCCTGCTCTCGTCAGATCGCAGCAGCAATGCAGCTTAAGGCTTGGCAAGTACCAGCATGGGAGACTGGCTGGGAATCCCAAGTTCCGTTGAGCTTTTTGAACCTGAAAATTGTGTTAGTTTCTCTATGAGATAGTAAAAGAAAGTAGAAATTAGGCAGCTGCTGTCAACGGCCATTCTAAGCTGCATGTGCCTGCTCTCGTCAGATCGCAGCAGCAATGCAGCTTAAGGCTTGGCAAGTACCAGCATGGGAGACTGGCTGGGAATCCTAAGTTCCGTTGACCTTTTTGAACCTGAAAATTGTTAGTTTCTCTGTCAAAGATGGTAAAAGAAGGTTCAAATTGAACAGCTGCTGTCAACGGCCATTCTAAGCTGAATGTGCCTGCTCTCGTCAGATCGCAGCAGCTTAAGGCTTGGCAAGTACCAGCATGGGAGACTGGCTGGGAATCCCAAGTTCCGTTGACCTTTTTGAACCTGAAAATTGTGTTAGTTTCTCTATGAGATAGTAAAAGAAGGTTCAAATTGAACAGCTGCTGTCAACGGCCATTCTAAGCTGAATGTGCCTGCTCTCGTCAGATCGCAGCAGCAATGCAGCTTAAGGCTTGGCAAGTACCAGCATGGGAGACTGGCTGGGAATCCCAAGTTCCGTTGACCTTTTTGAACCTGAAAATTGTTAGTTTCTCTGTCAAAGATGGTAAAAGAAGGTTCAAATTGAACAGCTGCTATCAACGGCCATTCTAAGCTGAATGTGCCTGCTCTCGTCAGATCGCAGCAGCATTGCAGCTTAAGGCTTGGCAAGTACCAGCATGGGAGACTGGCTGGGAATCCCAAGTTCTGTTGACCTTTTTGAACCTGAAAATTGTGTTAGTTTCTCTATGAGATAGTAAAAGAAGGTTCAAATTGAACAGCTGCTGTCAACGGCCATTCTAAGCTGAATGTGCCTGCTCTCGTCAGATCGCAGCAGCAATGAAGCTTAAGGCTTGGCAAGTACCAGCATGGGAGACTGGCTGGGAATCCCAAGTTCCGTTGACCTTTTTGAACCTGAAAATTGTGTTAGTTTCTCTATGAGATAGTAAAAGAAGGTTCAAACTGAACAGCTGCTGTCAACGGCCATTCTAAGCTGAATGTGCCTGCTCTCGTCAGATCGCAGCATCAATGCAGCTTAAGGCTTGGCAAGTACCAGCATGGGAGACTGGCTGGGAATCCCAAGTTCCGTTGACCTTTTTGAACCTGAAAATTGTGTTAGTTTCTCTATGAGATAGTAAAAGAAGGTTCAAATTGAACAGCTGCTGTCAACGGCCCTTCTAAGCTGAATGTGCCTGCTCTCGTCAGATCGCAGCAGCAATGCAGCTTAAGGCTTGGCAAGTACCAGCATGGGAGACTGGCTGGGAATCCCAAGTTCCGTTGAGCTTTTTGAACCTTAAAATTGTGTTAGTTTCTCTATGAGATAGTAAAAGAAAGTAGAAATTAGGCAGCTGCTGTCAACGGCCATTCTAAGCTGCATGTGCCTGCTCTCGTCAGATCGCAGCAGCAATGCAGCTTAAGGCTTGGCAAGTACCAGCATGGGAGACTGGCTGGGAATCCTAAGTTCCGTTGACCTTTTTGAACCTGAAAATTGTTAGTTTCTCTGTCAAAGATGGTAAAAGAAGGTTCAAATTGAACAGCTGCTGTCAACGGCCATTCTAAGCTGAATGTGCCTGCTCTCGTCAGATCGCAGCAGCTTAAGGCTTGGCAAGTACCAGCATGGGAGACTGGCTGGGAATCCCAAGTTCCGTTGACCTTTTTGAACCTGAAAATTGTGTTAGTTTCTCTATGAGATAGTAAAAGAAGGTTCAAATTGAACAGCTGCTGTCAACGGCCATTCTAAGCTGAATGTGCCTGCTCTCGTCAGATCGCAGCAGCAATGCAGCTTAAGGCTTGGCAAGTACCAGCATGGGAGACTGGCTGGGAATCCCAAGTTCCGTTGACCTTTTTGAACCTGAAAATTGTTAGTTTCTCTGTCAAAGATGGTAAAAGAAGGTTCAAATTGAACAGCTGCTGTCAACGGCCATTCTAAGCTGAATGTGCCTGCTCTCGTCAGATCGCAGCAGCATTGCAGCTTAAGGCTTGGCAAGTACCAGCATGGGAGACTGGCTGGGAATCCCAAGTTCTGTTGACCTTTTTGAACCTGAAAATTGTGTTAGTTTCTCTATGAGATAGTAAAAGAAGGTTCAAATTGAACAGCTGCTGTCAACGGCCATTCTAAGCTGAATGTGCCTGCTCTCGTCAGATCGCAGCAGCAATGAAGCTTAAGGCTTGGCAAGTACCAGCATGGGAGACTGGCTGGGAATCCCAAGTTCCGTTGACCTTTTTGAACCTGAAAATTGTGTTAGTTTCTCTATGAGATAGTAAAAGAAGGTTCAAACTGAACAGCTGCTGTCAACGGCCATTCTAAGCTGAATGTGCCTGCTCTCGTCAGATCGCAGCATCAATGCAGCTTAAGGCTTGGCAAGTACCAGCATGGGAGACTGGCTGGGAATCCCAAGTTCCGTTGACCTTTTTGAACCTGAAAATTGTGTTAGTTTCTCTATGAGATAGTAAAAGAAGGTTCAAATTGAACAGCTGCTGTCAACAGCCATTCTCAGCTGAATGTGCCTGCTCTCGTCAGATTGCAGCAGCAATGCAGCTTAAGGCTTGGCAAGTACCAGCATGGGAGACTGGCTGGGAATCCCAAGTTCTGTTGACCTTTTTGAACCTGAAAATTGTGTTAGTTTCTCTATGAGATAGTAAAAGAAGGTTCAAATTGAACAGCTGCTGTCAACGGCCATTCTAAGCTGAATGTGCCTGCTCTCGTCAGATCGCAGCAGCTTAAGGCTTGGCAAGTACCAGCATGGGAGACTGGCTGGGAATCCCTAGTTCCGTTGACCTTTTTGAACCTGAAAATTGTGTTAGTTTCTCTATGAGATAGTAAAAGAAGGTTCAAATTGAACAGCTGCTGTCAACGGCCATTCTAAGCTGAATGTGCCTGCTCTCGTCAGATCGCAGCAGCAATGCAGCTTAAGGCTTGGCAAGTACCAGCATGGGAGACTGGCTGGGAATCCCATGTTCCGTTGACCTTTTTGAACCTGAAAATTGTGTTAGTTTCTCTATGAGATAGTAAAAGAAGGTTCAAATTGAACAGCTGCTGTCAACGGCCATTCTAAGCTGAATGTGCCTGCTCTCGTCAGATCGCAGCAGTAATGCAGCTTAAGGCTTGGCAAGTACCAGCATGGGAGACTGGCTGGGAATCCCATGTTCCGTTGACCTTTTTGAACCTGAAAATTGTGTTAGTTTCTCTATGAGATAGTAAAAGAAGGTTCAAATTGAACAGCTGCTGTCAACGGCCATTCTAAGCTGAATGTGCCTGCTCTCGTCAGATCGCAGCAGCAATGCAGCTTAAGGCTTGGCAAGTACCAGCATGGGAGACTGGCTGGGAATCCCAAGTTCCGTTGACCTTTTTGAACCTGAAAATTGTTAGTTTCTCTGTCAAAGATGGTAAAAGAAGGTTCAAATTGAACAGCTGCTGTCAACGGCCATTCTAAGCTGAATGTGCCTGCTCTCGTCAGATCGCAGCAGCATTGCAGCTTAAGGCTTGGCAAGTACCAGCATGGGAGACTGGCTGGGAATCCCAAGTTCTGTTGACCTTTTTGAACCTGAAAATTGTGTTAGTTTCTCTATGAGATAGTAAAAGAAGGTTCAAATTGAACAGCTGCTGTCAACGGCCATTCTAAGCTGAATGTGCCTGCTCTCGTCAGATCGCAGCAGCAATGAAGCTTAAGGCTTGGCAAGTACCAGCATGGGAGACTGGCTGGGAATCCCAAGTTCCGTTGACCTTTTTGAACCTGAAAATTGTGTTAGTTTCTCTATGAGATAGTAAAAGAAGGTTCAAACTGAACAGCTGCTGTCAACGGCCATTCTAAGCTGAATGTGCCTGCTCTCGTCAGATCGCAGCATCAATGCAGCTTAAGGCTTGGCAAGTACCAGCATGGGAACTGGCTGGGAATCCCAAGTTCCGTTGACCTTTTTGAACCTGAAAATTGTGTTAGTTTCTCTATGAGATAGTAAAAGAAGGTTCAAATTGAACAGCTGCTGTCAACAGCCATTCTCAGCTGAATGTGCCTGCTCTCGTCAGATTGCAGCAGCAATGCAGCTTAAGGCTTGGCAAGTACCAGCATGGGAGACTGGCTGGGAATCCCAAGTTCTGTTGACCTTTTTGAACCTGAAAATTGTGTTAGTTTCTCTATGAGATAGTAAAAGAAGGTTCAAATTGAACAGCTGCTGTCAACGGCCATTCTAAGCTGAATGTGCCTGCTCTCGTCAGATCGCAGCAGCTTAAGGCTTGGCAAGTACCAGCATGGGAGACTGGCTGGGAATCCCTAGTTCCGTTGACCTTTTTGAACCTGAAAATTGTGTTAGTTTCTCTATGAGATAGTAAAAGAAGGTTCAAATTGAACAGCTGCTGTCAACGGCCATTCTAAGCTGAATGTGCCTGCTCTCGTCAGATCGCAGCAGCAATGCAGCTTAAGGCTTGGCAAGTACCAGCATGGGAGACTGGCTGGGAATCCCATGTTCCGTTGACCTTTTTGAACCTGAAAATTGTGTTAGTTTCTCTATGAGATAGTAAAAGAAGGTTCAAATTGAAAAGCTGCTGTCAACGGCCATTCTAAGCTGAATGTGCCTGCTCTCGTCAGATCGCAGCAGCAATGCAGCTTAAGGCTTGGCAAGTAACAGCATGGGAGACTGGCTGGGAATCCCAAGTTCCGTTGACCTTTTTGAACCTGAAAATTGTTAGTTTCTCTGTCAAAGATGGTAAAAGAAGGTTCAAATTGAACAGCTGCTGTCAACAGCCATTCTAAGCTGAATGTGCCTGCTCTCGTCAGATCGCAGCAGCAATGCAGCTTAAGGCTTGGCAAGTACCAGCATGGGAGACTGGCTGGGAATCCCAAGTTCTGTTGACCTTTTTGAACCTGAAAATTGTGTTAGTTTCTCTATGAGATAGTAAAAGAAGGTTCAAATTGAACAGCTGCTGTCAACGGCCATTCTAAGCTGAATGTGCCTGCTCTCGTCAGATCGCAGCAGCAATGCAGCTTAAGGCTTGGCAAGTACCAGCATGGGAGACTGGCTGGAAATCCCAAGTTCCGTTGACCTTTTTGAACCTGAAAATTGTGTTAGTTTCTCTATGAGATAGTAAAAGAAGGTTCAAATTGAACAGCTGCTGTCAACGGCCATTCTAAGCTGAATGTGCCTGCTCTCGTCAGATCGCAGCAGCAATGCAGCTTAAGGCTTGGCAAGTACCAGCATGGGAGACTGGCTGGGAATCCCAAGTTCCGTTGACCTTTTTGAACCTGAAAATTGTGTTAGTTTCTCTATGAGATAGTAAAAGAAGGTTCAAATTGAACAGCTGCTGTCAACGGCCATTCTAAGCTGAATGTGCCTGCTCTCGTCAGATCGCAGCAGCAATGCAGCTTAAGGCTTGGCAAGTACCAGCATGGGAGACTGGCTGGGAATCCCAAGTTCCGTTGACCTTTTTGAACCTGAAAATTGTGTTAGTTTCTCTATGAGATAGTAAAAGAAGGTTCGAATTGAACAGCTGCTGTCAACGGCCATTCTAAGCTGAATGTGTCTGCTCTCGTCAGATCGCAGCAGCAATGCAGCTTAAGGCTTGGCAAGTACCAGCATGGGAGACTGGCTGGGAATCCCAAGTTCTGTTGACCTTTTTGAACCTGAAAATTGTGTTAGTTTCTCTATGAGATAGTAAAAGAAGGTTCAAATTGAACAGCTGCTGTCAACGGCTATTCTAAGCTGAATGTGCCTGCTCTCGTCAGATCGCAGCAGCTTAAGGCTTGGCAAGTACCAGCATGGGAGACTGGCTGGGAATCCCAAGTTCCGTTGAACTTTTTGAACCTGAAAATTGTGTTAGTTTCTCTATGAGATAGTAAAAGAAGGTTCAAATTGAACAGCTGCTGTCAACGGCCATTCTAAGCTGAATGTGCATGCTCTCATCAGATCGCAGCAGCAATGCAGCTTAAGGCTTGGCAAGTACCAGCATGGGAGACTGGCTGGGAATCCCAAGTTCCGTTGACCTTTTTGAACCTTAAAATTGTGTTAGTTTCTCTATGAGATAGTAAAAGAAGGTTCAAATTGAACAGCTGCTGTCAACGGCCATTCTAAGCTGAATGTGCCTGCTCTCGTCAGATCGCAGCAGCAATGCAGCTTAAGGCTTGGCAAGTACCAGCATGGGAGACTGGCTGGGAATCCCAAGTTCCGTTGACCTTTTTGAACCTGAAAATTGTGTTAGTTTCTCTATGAGATAGTAAAAGAAGGTTCAAATTGAACAGCTGCTGTCAACGGCCATTCTAAGCTGAATGTGCCTGCTCTAGTCACATCGCAGCAACAATGCAGCTTAAGGCTTGGCAAGTACCAGCATGGGAGACTGGCTGGGAATCCCAAGTTCCGTTGACCTTTTTGAACCTGAAAATTGTGTTAGTTTCTCTATGAGATAGTAAAAGAAGGTTCAAACTGAACAGCTGCTGTCAACGGCCATTCTAAGCTGAATGTGCCTGCTCTCGTCAGATCGCAGCAGCAATGCAGCTTTAGGCTTGGCAAGTAACAGCATGGGAGACTGGCTGGGAATCCCAAGTTCCGTTGACCTTTTTGAACCTGAAAATTGTGTTAGTTTCTCTATGAGATAGTAAAAGAAGGTTCAAATTGAACAGCTGCTGTCAACGGCCATTCTAAGCTGAATGTGCCTGCTCTCGTCAGATCGCAGCAGCAATGCAGCTTAAGGCTTGGCAAGTACCAGCATGGGAGACTGGCTGGGAATCCCAAGTTCTGTTGACCTTTTTGAACCTGAAAATTGTGTTAGTTTCTCTATGAGATAGTAAAAGAAGGTTCAAATTGAACAGCTGCTGTCAACGGCCATTCTAAGCTGAATGTGCCTGCTCTCGTCAGATCGCAGCAGCAATGCAGCTTAAGGCTTGGCAAGTACCAGCATGGGAGACTGGCTGGGAATCCCAAGTTCCGTTGACCTTTTTGAACCTGAAAATTGTGTTAGTTTCTCTATGAGATAGTAAAAGAAGGTTCAAATTGAACAGCTGCTGTCAACGGCCATTCTAAGCTGAATGTGCGTGCTCTTGTCGGATCACAGCAGCGATGCGGCTTAAGGCTTGGCAAGTACCAGCATGGGAGACTGGCTGTGAATCCCAAGTTCCGTTGACCTTTTTGAACCTGAAAATTGTGTTAGTTTCTCTATGAGATAGTAAAAGAAGGTTCAAACTGAACAGCTGCTGTCAACGGCCATTCTAAGCTGAATGTGCCTGCTCTCGTCAGATCGCAGCATCAATGCAGCTTAAGGCTTGGCAAGTACCAGCATGGGAGACTGGCTGGGAATCCCAAGTTCCGTTGACCTTTTTGAACCTGAAAATTGTGTTAGTTTCTCTATGAGATAGTAAAAGAAGGTTCAAATTGAACAGCTGCTGTCAACCGCCCTTCTAAGCTGAATGTGCCTGCTCTCGTCAGATCGCAGCAGCAATGCAGCTTAAGGCTTGGCAAGTACCAGCATGGGAGACTGGCTGGGAATCCCAAGTTCCGTTGACCTTTTTGAACCTGAAAATTGTTAGTTTCTCTGTCAAAGATGGTAAAAGAAGGTTCAAATTGAACAGCTGCTGTCAACGGCCATTCTAAGCTGAATGTGCCTGCTCTCGTTAGATCGCAGCAGCAATGCAGCTTAAGGCTTGGCAAGTACCAGCATGGGAGACTGGCTGGGAATCCCAAGTTCTGTTGACCTTTTTGAACCTGAAAATTGTGTTAGTTTTTCTATGAGATAGTAAAAGAAGGTTCAAACTGAACAGCTGCTGTCAACGGCCATTCTAAGCTGAATGTGCCTGCTCTCGTCAGATCGCAGCAGCTTAAGGCTTGGCAAGTACCAGCATGGGAGACTGGCTGGGAATCCCAAGTTCCGTTGACCTTTTTGAACCTGAAAATTGTGTTAGTTTCTCTATGAGATAGTAAAAGAAGGTTCAAATTGAACAGCTGCTGCTAACGGCCATTCTAAGCTGAATGTGCCTGCTCTCGTCAGATCGCAGCAGCAATGCAGCTTAAAGCTTGGCAAGTACCAGCATGGGAGACTGGCTGGGAATCCCAAGTTCTGTTGACCTTTTTGAACCTGAAAATTGTGTTAGTTTTTCTATGAGATAGTAAAAGAAGGTTCAAATTGAACAGCTGCTGTCAACGGCAATTCTAAGCTGAATGTGCCTGCTCTCGTCAGATCGCAGCAGCAATGCAGCTTAAGGCTTGGCAAGTACCAGCATGGGAGACTGGCTGGGAATCCCAAGTTCCGTTGACCTTTTTGAACCTGAAAATTGTGTTAGTTTCTCTATGAGATAGTAAAAGAAGGTTCAAATTGAACAGCTGCTGTCAACGGCCATTCTAAGCTGAATGTGCCTGCTCTCGTCAGATCGCAGCAGCAATGCAGCTTAAGGCTTGGCAAGTACCAGCATGGGAGACTGGCTGGGAATCCCAAGTTCCGTTGACCTTTTTGAACCTGAAAATTGTGTTAGTTTCTCTATGAGATACTAAAAGAAGGTTCAAACTGAACAGCTGCTGTCAACGGCCATTCTAAGCTGAATGTGCCTGCTCTCGTCAGATCGCAGCAGCAATGCAGCTTTAGGCTTGGCAAGTAACAGCATGGGAGACTGGCTGGGAATCCCAAGTTCCGTTGACCTTTTTGAACCTGAAAATTGTGTTAGTTTCTCTATGAGATAGTAAAAGAAGGTTCAAATTGAACAGCTGCTGTCAACGGCAATTCTAAGCTGAATGTGCCTGCTCTCGTCAGATCGCAGCAGCAATGCAGTTTAAGGCTTGGCAAGTACCAGCATGGGAGACTGGCTGGGAATCCCAAGTTCTGTTGACCTTTTTGAACCTGAAAATTGTGTTAGTTTCTCTATGAGATAGTAAAAGAAGGTTCAAATTGAACAGCTGCTGTCAGCGGCCATTCTAAGCTGAATGTGCCTGCTCTCGTCAGATCGCAGCAGCAATGCAGCTTAAGGCTTGGCAAGTACCAGCATGGGAGACTGGCTGGGAATCCCAAGTTCCGTTGACCTTTTTGAACCTGAAAATTGTGTTAGTTTCTCTATGAGATAGTAAAAGAAGGTTCAAATTGAACAGCTGCTGTCAACGGCCATTCTAAGCTGAATGTGCGTGCTCTTGTCGGATCACAGCAGCGATGCGGCTTAAGGCTTGGCAAGTACCAGCATGGGAGACTGGCTGTGAATCCCAAGTTCCGTTGACCTTTTTGAACCTGAAAATTGTGTTAGTTTCTCTATGAGATAGTAAAAGAAGGTTCAAACTGAACAGCTGCTGTCAACGGCCATTCTAAGCTGAATGTGCCTGCTCTCGTCAGATCGCAGCATCAATGCAGCTTAAGGCTTGGCAAGTACCAGCATGGGAGACTGGCTGGGAATCCCAAGTTCCGTTGACCTTTTTGAACCTGAAAATTGTGTTAGTTTCTCTATGAGATAGTAAAAGAAGGTTCAAATTGAACAGCTGCTGTCAACGGCCCTTCTAAGCTGAATGTGCCTGCTCTCGTCAGATCGCAGCAGCAATGCAGCTTAAGGCTTGGCAAGTACCAGCATGGGAGACTGGCTGGGAATCCCAAGTTCCGTTGAGCTTTTGGAACCTGAAAATTGTGTTAGTTTCTCTATGAGATAGTAAAAGAAAGTAGAAATTAGGCAGCTGCTGTCAACGGCCATTCTAAGCTGAATGTGCCTGCTCTCGTCAGATCGCAGCATCAATGCAGCTTAAGGCTTGGCAAGTACCAGCATGGGAGACTGGCTGGGAATCCCAAGTTCCGTTGACCTTTTTGAACCTGAAAATTGTGTTAGTTTCTCTATGAGATAGTAAAAGAAGGTTCAAATTGAACAGCTGCTGTCAGCGGCCCTTCTAAGCTGAATGTGCCTGCTCTCGTCAGATCGCAGCAGCAATGCAGCTTAAGGCTTGGCAAGTACCAGCATGGGAGACTGGCTGGGAATCCCAAGTTCCGTTGAGCTTTTTGAACCTGAAAATTGTGTTAGTTTCTCTATGAGATAGTAAAAGAAAGTAGAAATTAGGCAGCTGCTGTCAACGGCCATTCTAAGCTGAATGTGCCTGCTCTCGTCAGATCGCAGCAGCAATGCAGCTTAAGGCTTGGCAAGTACCAGCATGGGAGACTGGCTGGGAATCCCAAGTTCCGTTGACCTTTTTGAACCTGAAAATTGTTAGTTTCTCTGTCAAAGATGGTAAAAGAAGGTTCAAATTGAACAGCTGCTGTCAACGGCCATTCTAAGCTGAATGTGCCTGCTCTCGTCAGATCGCAGCAGCTTAAGGCTTGGCAAGTACCAGCATGGGAGACTGGCTGGGAATCCCAAGTTCCGTTGACCTTTTTGAACCTGAAAATTGTGTTAGTTTCTCTATGAGATTGTAAAAGAAGGTTCAAATTGAACAGCTGCTGCTAACGGCCATTCTAAGCTGAATGTGCCTGCTCTCGTCAGTTCGCAGCAGCAATGCAGCTTAAGGCTTGGCAAGTACCAGCATGGGAGACTGGCTGGGAATCCTAAGTTCCGTTGACCTTTTTGAACCTGAAAATTGTGTTAGTTTCTCTATGAGATATTAAAAGAAGGTTCAAATTGAACAGCTGCTGTCAACGGCCATTCTAAGCTGAATGTGCCTGCTCTCGTCAGATCGCAGCAGCAATGCAGCTTAAGGCTTGGCAAGTACCAGCATGGGAGACTGGCTGGGAATCCCAAGTTCTGTTGACCTTTTTGAACCTGAAAATTGTGTTAGTTTTTCTATGAGATAGTAAAAGAAGGTTCAAATTGAACAGCTGCTGTCAACGGCCATTCTAAGCTTAATGAGCCTGCTCTCGTCAGATCGCAGCAGCAATGCAGCTTAAGGCTTGGCAAGTACCAGCATGGGAGACTGGCTGGGAATCCCAAGTTCTGTTGACCTTTTTGAACCTGAAAATTGTGTTAGTTTTTCTATGAGATAGTAAAAGAAGGTTCAAATTGAACAGCTGCTGTCAACGGCCATTCTAAGCTGAATGTGCCTGCTCTCGTCAGATCGCAGCAGCAATGCAGCTTAAGGCTTGGCAAGTACCAGCATGGGAGACTGGCTGGGAATCCCAAGTTCCGTTGACCTTTTTGAACCTGAAAATTGTGTTAGTTTCTCTATGAGATAGTAAAAGAAGGTTCAAATTGAACAGCTGCTGTCAACAGCCATTCTAAGCTGAATGTGCCTGCTCTCGTCAGATCGCAGCAGCAATGCAGCTTAAGGCTTGGCAAGTACCAGCATGGGAGACTGGCTGGGAATCCCAAGTTCTGTTGACCTTTTTGAACCTGAAAATTGTGTTAGTTTCTCTATGAGATAGTAAAAGAAGGTTCAAATTGAACAGCTGCTGTCAACGGCCATTCTAAGCTGAATGTGCCTGTTCTCGTCAGATCGCAGCAGCTTAAGGCTTGGCAAGTACCAGCATGGGAGACTGGCTGGGAATCCCAAGTTCCGTTGACCTTTTTGAACCTGAAAATTGTGTTAGTTTCTCTATGAGATAGTAAAAGAAGGTTCAAATTGAACAGCTGCTGTCAACGGCCATTCTAAGCTGAATGTGCCTGCTCTCGTCAGATCGCAGCAGCAATGCAGCTTAAGGCTTGGCAAGTACCAGCATGGGAGACTGGCTGGGAATCCCAAGTTCCGTTGACCTTTTTGAACCTGAAAATTGTGTTAGTTTCTCTATGAGATAGTAAAAGAAGGTTCAAATTGAACAGCTGCTGTCAACGGCCATTCTAAGCTGAATGTGCCTGCTCTCGTCAGATCGCAGCAGCAATGCAGCTTAAGGCTTGGCAAGTACCAGCATGGGAGACTGGCTGGGAATCCCAAGTTCCGTTGACCTTTTTGAACCTGAAAATTGTTAGTTTCTCTGTCAAAGATGGTAAAAGAAGGTTCAAATTGAACAGCTGCTGTCAACGGCCATTCTAAGCTGAATGTGCCTGCTCTCGTCAGATCGCAGCAGCATTGCAGCTTAAGGCTTGGCAAGTACCAGCATGGGAGACTGGCTGGGAATCCCAAGTTCTGTTGACCTTTTTGAACCTGAAAATTGTGTTAGTTTCTCTATGAGATAGTAAAAGAAGGTTCAAACTGAACAGCTGCTGTCAACGGCCATTCTAAGCTGAATGTGCCTGCTCTCGTCAGATCGCAGCATCAATGCAGCTTAAGGCTTGGCAAGTACCAGCATGGGAGACTGGCTGGGAATCCCAAGTTCCGTTGACCTTTTTGAACCTGAAAATTGTGTTAGTTTCTCTATGAGATAGTAAAAGAAGGTTCAAATTGAACAGCTGCTGTCAACAGCCATTCTCAGCTGAATGTGCCTGCTCTCGTCAGATCGCAGCAGCAATGCAGCTTAAGGCTTGGCAAGTACCAGCATGGGAGACTGGCTGGGAATCCCAAGTTCTGTTGACCTTTTTGAACCTGAAAATTGTGTTAGTTTCTCTATGAGATAGTAAAAGAAGGTTCAAATTGAACAGCTGCTGTCAACGGCCATTCTAAGCTGAATGTGCCTGCTCTCGTCAGATCGCAGCAGCTTAAGGCTTGGCAAGTACCAGCATGGGAGACTGGCTGGGAATCCCTAGTTCCGTTGACCTTTTTGAACCTGAAAATTGTGTTAGTTTCTCTATGAGATAGTAAAAGAAGGTTCAAATTGAACAGCTGCTGTCAACGGCCATTCTAAGCTGAATGTGCCTGCTCTCGTCAGATCGCAGCAGCAATGCAGCTTAAGGCTTGGCAAGTACCAGCATGGGAGACTGGCTGGGAATCCCAAGTTCCGTTGACCTTTTTGAACCTGAAAATTGTGTTAGTTTCTCTATGAGATAGTAAAAGAAGGTTCAAATTGAACAGCTGCTGTCAACGGCCATTCTAAGCTGAATGTGCCTGCTCTCGTCAGATCGCAGCAGCAATGCAGCTTAAGGCTTGGCAAGTAACAGCATGGGAGACTGGCTGGGAATCCCAAGTTCCGTTGACCTTTTTGAACCTGAAAATTGTTAGTTTCTCTGTCAAAGATGGTAAAAGAAGGTTCAAATTGAACAGCTGCTGTCAACGGCCATTCTAAGCTAAATGTGCCTGCTCTCGTCAGATCGCAGCAGCAATGCAGCTTAAGGCTTGGCAAGTACCAGCATGAGAGACTGGCTGGGAATCCCAAGTTCCGTTGACCTTTTTGAACCTGAAAATTGTGTTAGTTTCTCTATGAGATAGTAAAAGAAGGTTCAAATTGAACAGCTGCTGTCAACGGCCATTCTAAGCTGAATGTGCATGCTCTCATCAGATCGCAGCAGCAATGCAGCTTAAGGCTTGGCAAGTACCAGCATGGGAGACTGGCTGGGAATCCCAAGTTCCGTTGACCTTTTTGAACCTTAAAATTGTGTTAGTTTCTCTATGAGATAGTAAAAGAAGGTTCAAATTGAACAGCTGCTGTCAACGGCCATTCTAAGCTGAATGTGCCTGCTCTCGTCAGATCGCAGCAGCAATGCAGCTTAAGGCTTGGCAAGTACCAGCATGGGAGACTGGCTGGGAATCCCAAGTTCCGTTGACCTTTTTGAACCTGAAAATTGTGTTAGTTTCTCTATGAGATAGTAAAAGAAGGTTCAAATTGAACAGCTGCTGTCAACGGCCATTCTAAGCTGAATGTGCCTGCTCTAGTCACATCGCAGCAACAATGCAGCTTAAGGCTTGGCAAGTACCAGCATGGGAGACTGGCTGGGAATCCCAAGTTCTGTTGACCTTTTTGAACCTGAAAATTGTTAGTTTCTCTGTCAAAGATGGTAAAAGAAGGTTCAAATTGAACAGCTGCTGTCAACGGCCATTCTAAGCTGAATGTGCCTGCTCTCGTCAGATCGCAGCAGCAATGCAGCTTAAGGCTTGGCAAGTACCAGCATGGGAGACTGGCTGGGAATCCCAAGTTCCGTTGACCTTTTTGAACCTGAAAATTGTGTTAGTTTCTCTATGAGATAGTAAAAGAAGGTTCAAACTGAACAGCTGCTGTCAACGGCCATTCTAAGCTGAATGTGCCTGCTCTCGTCAGATCGCAGCAGCAATGCAGCTTTAGGCTTGGCAAGTAACAGCATGGGAGACTGGCTGGGAATCCCAAGTTCCGTTGACCTTTTTGAACCTGAAAATTGTGTTAGTTTCTCTATGAGATAGTAAAAGAAGGTTCAAATTGAACAGCTGCTGTCAACGGCCATTCTAAGCTGAATGTGCCTGCACTCGTCAGATCGCAGCAGCAATGCAGCTTAAGGCTTGGCAAGTACCAGCATGGGAGACTGGCTGGGAATCCCAAGTTCTGTTGACCTTTTTGAACCTGAAAATTGTGTTAGTTTCTCTATGAGATAGTAAAAGAAGGTTCAAATTGAACAGCTGCTGTCAACGGCCATTCTAAGCTGAATGTGCCTGCTCTCGTCAGATCGCAGCAGCAATGCAGCTTAAGGCTTGGCAAGTACCAGCATGGGAGACTGGCTGGGAATCCCAAGTTCCGTTGACCTTTTTGAACCTGAAAATTGTGTTAGTTTCTCTATGAGATAGTAAAAGAAGGTTCAAATTGAACAGCTGCTGTCAACGGCCATTCTAAGCTGAATGTGCGTGCTCTTGTCGGATCACAGCAGCGATGCGGCTTAAGGCTTGGCAAGTACCAGCATGGGAGACTGGCTGTGAATCCCAAGTTCCGTTGACCTTTTTGAACCTGAAAATTGTGTTCGTTTCTCTATGAGATAGTAAAAGAAGGTTCAAACTGAACAGCTGCTGTCAACGGCCATTCTAAGCTGAATGTGCCTGCTCTCGTCAGATCGCAGCATCAATGCAGCTTAAGGCTTGGCAAGTACCAGCATGGGAGACTGGCTGGGAATCCCAAGTTCCGTTGACCTTTTTGAACCTGAAAATTGTGTTAGTTTCTCTATGAGATAGTAAAAGAAGGTTCAAATTGAACAGCTGCTGTCAACGGCCCTTCTAAGCTGAATGTGCCTGCTCTCGTCAGATCGCAGCAGCAATGCAGCTTAAGGCTTGGCAAGTACCAGCATGGGAGACTGGCTGGGAATCCCAAGTTCCGTTGAGCTTTTTGAACCTGAAAATTGTGTTAGTTTCTCTATGAGATAGTAAAAGAAAGTAGAAATTAGGCAGCTGCTGTCAACGGCCATTCTAAGCTGAATGTGCCTGCTCTCGTCAGATCGCAGCAGCAATGCAGCTTAAGGCTTGGCAAGTACCAGCATGGGAGACTGGCTGGGAATCCCAAGTTCCGTTGACCTTTTTGAACCTGAAAATTGTTAGTTTCTCTGTCAAAGATGGTAAAAGAAGGTTCAAATTGAACAGCTGCTGTCAACGGCCATTCTAAGCTGAATGTGCCTGCTCTCGTTAGATCGCAGCAGCAATGCAGCTTAAGGCTTGGCAAGTACCAGCATGGGAGACTGGCTGGGAATCCCAAGTTCTGTTGACCTTTTTGAACCTGAAAATTGTGTTAGTTTTTCTATGAGATAGTAAAAGAAGGTTCAAATTGAACAGCTGCTGTCAACGGCCATTCTAAGCTGAATGTGCCTGCTCTCGTCAGATCGCAGCAGCTTAAGGCTTGGCAAGTACCAGCATGGGAGACTGGCTGGGAATCCCAAGTTCTGTTGACCTTTTTGAACCTGAAAATTGTGTTAGTTTTTCTATGAGATAGTAAAAGAAGGTTCAAACTGAACAGCTGCTGTCAACGGCCATTCTAAGCTGAATGTGCCTGCTCTCGTCAGATCGCAGCAGCTTAAGGCTTGGTAAGTACCAGCATGGGAGACTGGCTGGGAATCCCAAGTTCCGTTGACCTTTTTGAACCTGAAAATTGTGTTAGTTTCTCTATGAGATAGTAAAAGAAGGTTCAAATTGAACAGCTGCTGCTAACGGCCATTCTAAGCTGAATGTGCCTGCTCTCGTCAGTTCGCAGCAGCAATGCAGCTTAAAGCTTGGCAAGTACCAGCATGGGAGACTGGCTGGGAATCCTAAGTTCCGTTGACCTTTTTGAACCTGAAAATTGTGTTAGTTTCTCTATGAGATATTAAAAGAAGGTTCAAATTGAACAGCTGCTGTCAACGGCCATTCTAAGCTGAATGTGCCTGCTCTCGTCAGATCGCAGCAGCAATGCAGCTTAAGGCTTGGCAAGTACCAGCATGGGAAACTGGCTGGGAATCCCAAGTTCCGTTGACCTTTTTGAACCTGAAAATTGTTAGTTTCTCTGTCAAAGATGGTAAAAGAAGGTTCAAATTGAACAGCTGCTGTCAACGGCCATTCTAAGCTGAATGTGCCTGCTCTCGTCAGATCGCAGCAGCAATGCAGCTTAAGGCTTGGCAAGTACCAGCATGGGAGACTGGCTGGGAATCCCAAGTTCTGTTGACCTTTTTGAACCTGAAAATTGTGTTAGTTTTTCTATGAGATAGTAAAAGAAGGTTCAAATTGAACAGCTGCTGTCAACGGCAATTCTAAGCTGAATGTGCCTGCTCTCGTCAGATCGCAGCAGCAATGCAGCTTAAGGCTTGGCAAGTACCAGCATGGGAGACTGGCTGGGAATCCCAAGTTCCGTTGACCTTTTTGAACCTGAAAATTGTGTTAGTTTCTCTATGAGATAGTAAAAGAAGGTTCAAATTGAACAGCTGCTGTCAACGGCCATTCTAAGCTGAATGTGCCTGCTCTCGTCAGATCGCAGCAGCAATGCAGCTTAAGGCTTGGCAAGTACCAGCATGGGAGACTGGCTGGGAATCCCAAGTTCCGTTGACCTTTTTGAACCTGAAAATTGTGTTAGTTTCTCTATGAGATAGTAAAAGAAGGTTCAAACTGAACAGCTGCTGTCAACGGCCATTCTAAGCTGAATGTGCCTGCTCTCGTCAGATCGCAGCAGCAATGCAGCTTTAGGCTTGGCAAGTAACAGCATGGGAGACTGGCTGGGAATCCCAAGTTCCGTTGACCTTTTTGAACCTGAAAATTGTGTTAGTTTCTCTATGAGATAGTAAAAGAAGGTTCAAATTGAACAGCTGCTGTCAACGGCAATTCTAAGCTGAATGTGCCTGCTCTCGTCAGATCGCAGCAGCAATGCAGCTTAAGGCTTGGCAAGTACCAGCATGGGAGACTGGCTGGGAATCCCAAGTTCTGTTGACCTTTTTGAACCTGAAAATTGTGTTAGTTTCTCTATGAGATAGTAAAAGAAGGTTCAAATTGAACAGCTGCTGTCAGCGGCCATTCTAAGCTGAATGTGCCTGCTCTCGTCAGATCGCAGCAGCAATGCAGCTTAAGGCTTGGCAAGTACCAGCATGGGAGACTGGCTGGGAATCCCAAGTTCCGTTGACCTTTTTGAACCTGAAAATTGTGTTAGTTTCTCTATGAGATAGTAAAAGAAGGTTCAAATTGAACAGCTGCTGTCAACGGCCATTCTAAGCTGAATGTGCGTGCTCTTGTCGGATCACAGCAGCGATGCGGCTTAAGGCTTGGCAAGTACCAGCATGGGAGACTGGCTGTGAATCCCAAGTTCCGTTGACCTTTTTGAACCTGAAAATTGTGTTAGTTTCTCTATGAGATAGTAAAAGAAGGTTCAAACTGAACAGCTGCTGTCAACGGCCATTCTAAGCTGAATGTGCCTGCTCTCGTCAGATCGCAGCATCAATGCAGCTTAAGGCTTGGCAAGTACCAGCATGGGAGACTGGCTGGGAATCCCAAGTTCCGTTGACCTTTTTGAACCTGAAAATTGTGTTAGTTTCTCTATGAGATAGTAAAAGAAGGTTCAAATTGAACAGCTGCTGTCAACGGCCCTTCTAAGCTGAATGTGCCTGCTCTCGTCAGATCGCAGCAGCAATGCAGCTTAAGGCTTGGCAAGTACCAGCATGGGAGACTGGCTGGGAATCCCAAGTTCCGTTGAGCTTTTGGAACCTGAAAATTGTGTTAGTTTCTCTATGAGATAGTAAAAGAAAGTAGAAATTAGGCAGCTGCTGTCAACGGCCATTCTAAGCTGAATGTGCCTGCTCTCGTCAGATCGCAGCAGCAATGCAGCTTAAGGCTTGGCAAGTACAAGCATGGGAGACTGGCTGGGAATCCCAAGTTCCGTTGACCTTTTTGAACCTGAAAATTGTGTTAGTTTCTCTATGAGATAGTAAAAGAAGGTTCAAACTGAACAGCTGCTGTCAACGGCCATTCTAAGCTGAATGTGCCTGCTCTCGTCAGATCGCAGCATCAATGCAGCTTAAGGCTTGGCAAGTACCAGCATGGGAGACTGGCTGGGAATCCCAAGTTCCGTTGACCTTTTTGAACCTGAAAATTGTGTTAGTTTCTCTATGAGATAGTAAAAGAAAGTAGAAATTAGGCAGCTGCTGTCAACGGCCATTCTAAGCTGAATGTGCCTGCTCTCGTCAGATCGCACCAGCAATGCAGCTTAAGGCTTGGCAAGTACCAGCATGGGAGACTGGCTGGGAATCCCAAGTTCCGTTGACCTTTTTGAACCTGAAAATTGTTAGTTTCTCTGTCAAAGATGGTAAAAGAAGGTTCAAATTGAACAGCTGCTGTCAACGGCCATTCTAAGCTGAATGTGCCTGCTCTCGTCAGATCGCAGCAGCAATGCAGCTTAAGGCTTGGCAAGTACCAGCATGGGAGACTGGCTGGGAATCCCAAGTTCCGTTGACCTTTTTGAACCTGAAAATTGTGTTAGTTTCTCTATGAGATAGTAAAAGAAGGTTCAAACTGAACAGCTGCTGTCAACGGCCATTCTAAGCTGAATGTGCCTGCTCTCGTCAGATCGCAGCAGCAATGCAGCTTTAGGCTTGGCAAGTAACAGCATGGGAGACTGGCTGGGAATCCCAAGTTCCGTTGACCTTTTTGAACCTGAAAATTGTGTTAGTTTCTCTATGAGATAGTAAAAGAAGGTTCAAATTGAACAGCTGCTGTCAACGGCCATTCTAAGCTGAATGTGCCTGCTCTCGTCAGATCGCAGCAGCAATGCAGCTTAAGGCTTGGCAAGTACCAGCATGGGAGACTGGCTGGGAATCCCAAGTTCTGTTGACCTTTTTGAACCTGAAAATTGTGTTAGTTTCTCTATGAGATAGTAAAAGAAGGTTCAAATTGAACAGCTGCTGTCAACGGCCATTCTAAGCTGAATGTGCGTGCTCTTGTCGGATCACAGCAGCGATGCGGCTTAAGGCTTGGCAAGTACCAGCATGGGAGACTGGCTGTGAATCCCAAGTTCCGTTGACCTTTTTGAACCTGAAAATTGTGTTAGTTTCTCTATGAGATAGTAAAAGAAGGTTCAAACTGAACAGCTGCTGTCAACGGCCATTCTAAGCTGAAAGTGCCTGCTCTCGTCAGATCGCAGCATGAATGAAGCTTAAGGCTTGGCAAGTACCAGCATGGGAGACTGGCTGGGAATCCCAAGTTCCGTTGACCTTTTTGAACCTGAAAATTGTTAGTTTCTCTGTCAAAGATGGTAAAAGAAGGTTCAAATTGAACAGCTGCTGTCAACGGCCATTCTAAGCTGAATGTGCCTGCTCTCGTTAGATCGCAGCAGCAATGCAGCTTAAGGCTTGGCAAGTACCAGCATGGGAGACTGGCTGGGAATCCCAAGTTCTGTTGACCTTTTTGAACCTGAAAATTGTGTTAGTTTTTCTATGAGATAGTAAAAGAAGGTTCAAATTGAACAGCTGCTGTCAACGGCCATTCTAAGCTGAATGTGCCTGCTCTCGTCAGATCGCAGCAGCTTAAGGCTTGGCAAGTACCAGCATGGGAGACTGGCTGGGAATCCCAAGTTCCGTTGACCTTTTTGAACCTGAAAATTGTGTTAGTTTCTCTATGAGATAGTAAAAGAAGGTTCAAATTGAACAGCTGCTGCTAACGGCCATTCTAAGCTGAATGTGCCTGCTCTCGTCAGTTCGCAGCAGCAATGCAGCTTAAGGCTTGGCAAGTACCAGCATGGGAGACTGGCTGGGAATCCTAAGTTCCGTTGACCTTTTTGAACCTGAAAATTGTGTTAGTTTCTCTATGAGATATTAAAAGAAGGTTCAAATTGAAGAGCTGCTGTCAACGGCTATTCTAAGCTGAATGTGCCTGCTCTCGTCAGATCGCAGCAGCAATGCAGCTTAAGGCTTGGCAAGTACCAGCATGGGAGACTGGCTGGGAATCCCAAGTTCCGTTGACCTTTTTGAACCTGAAAATTGTGTTAGTTTCTCTATGAGATAGTAAAAGAAGGTTCAAATTGAACAGCTGCTGTCAACGGCCATTCTAAGCTGAATGTGCCTGCTCTCGTCAGATCGCAGCAGCAATGCAGCTTAAGGCTTGGCAAGTACCAGCATGGGAGACTGGCTGGGAATCCCAAGTTCTGTTGACCTTTTTGAACCTGAAAATTGTGTTAGTTTCTCTATGAGATAGTAAAAGAAGGTTCAAATTGAACAGCTGCTGTCAACGGCCATTCTAAGCTGAATGTGCCTGCTCTCGTCAGATCGCAGCAGCAATGCAGCTTAAGGCTTGGCAAGTACCAGCATGGGAGACTGGCTGGGAATCCCAAGTTCCGTTGACCTTTTTGAACCTGAAAATTGTGTTAGTTTCTCTATGAGATAGTAAAAGAAGGTTCAAATTGAACAGCTGCTGTCAACGGCCATTCTAAGCTGAATGTGCCTGCTCTCGTCAGATCGCAGCAGCAATGCAGCTTAAGGCTTGGCAAGTACCAGCATGGGAGACTGGCTGGGAATCCCAAGTTCCGTTGACCTTTTTGAACCTGAAAATTGTGTTAGTTTCTCTATGAGATAGTAAAAGAAGGTTCAAACTGAACAGCTGCTGTCAACGGCCATTCTAAGCTGAATGTGCCTGCTCTCGTCAGATCGCAGCAGCAATGCAGCTTTAGGCTTGACAAGTAACAGCATGGGAGACTGGCTGGGAATCCCAAGTTCCGTTGACCTTTTTGAACCTGAAAATTGTGTTAGTTTCTCTATGAGATAGTAAAAGAAGGTTCAAATTGAACAGCTGCTGTCAACGGCAATTCTAAGCTGAATGTGCCTGCTCTCGTCAGATCGCAGCAGCAATGCAGCTTAAGGCTTGGCAAGTACCAGCATGGGAAACTGGCTGGGAATCCAAAGTTCCGTTGACCTTTTTGAACCTGAAAATTGTGTTAGTTTCTCTATGAGATAGTAAAAGAAGGTTCAAATTGAACAGCTGCTGTCAACGGCCATTCTAAGCTGAATGTGCGTGCTCTTGTCGGATCAAAGCAGCGATGCGGCTTAAGGCTTGGCAAGTACCAGCATGGGAGACTGGCTGTGAATCCCAAGTTCCGTTGACCTTTTTGAACCTGAAAATTGTGTTAGTTTCTCTATGAGATAGTAAAAGAAGGTTCAAACTGAACAGCTGCTGTCAACGGCCATTCTAAGCTGAATGTGCCTGTTCTCGTCAGATCGCAGCATCAATGCAGCTTAAGGCTTGGCAAGTACCAGCATGGGAGACTGGCTGGGAATCCCAAGTTCCCTTGACCTTTTTGAACCTGAAAATTGTGTTAGTTTCTCTATGAGATAGTAAAAGAAGGTTCAAATTGAACAGCTTCTGTCAACGGCCATTCTAAGCTGAATGTGCCTGCTCTCGTCAGATCGCAGCAGCAATGCAGCTTAAGGCTTGGCAAGTACCAGCATGGGAGACTGGCTGGGAATCCCAAGTTCCGTTGACCTTTTTGAACCTGAAAATTGTGTTAGTTTCTCTATGAGATAGTAAAAGAAAGTAGAAATTAGGCAGCTGCTGTCAACGGCCATTCTAAGCTGAATGTGCCTGCTCTCGTCAGATCGCAGCAGCAATGCAGCTTAAGGCTTGGCAAGTACCAGCATGGGAGACTGGCTGGGAATCCCAAGTTCCGTTGACCTTTTTGAACCTGAAAATTGTTAGTTTCTCTGTCAAAGATGGTAAAAGAAGGTTCAAATTGAACAGCTGCTGTCAACGGCCATTCTAAGCTGAATGTGCCTGCTCTCGTCAGATCGCAGCAGCAATGCAGCTTAAGGCTTGGCAAGTACCAGCATGGGAGACTGGCTGGGAATCCCAAGTTCTGTTGACCTTTTTGAACCTGAAAATTGTGTTAGTTTTTCTATGAGATAGTAAAAGAAGGTTCAAATTGAACAGCTGCTGTCAACGCCCATTCTAAGCTAAATGTGCCTGCTCTCGTCAGATCGCAGCAGCAATGCAGCTTAAGGCTTGGCAAGTACCAGCATGGGAGACTGGCTGGGAATCCCAAGTTCTGTTGACCTTTTTGAACCTGAAAATTGTGTTAGTTTCTCTATGAGATAGTAAAAGAAGGTTCAAATTGAACAGCTGCTGTCAACGGCCATTCTAAGCTGAATGTGCCTGCTCTCGTCAGATCGCAGCAGCATTGCAGCTTAAGGCTTGGCAAGTACCAGCATGGGAGACTGGCTGGGAATCCCAAGTTCTGTTGACCTTTTTGAACCTGAAAATTGTGTTAGTTTCTCTATGAGATAGTAAAAGAAGGTTCAAATTGAACAGCTGCTGTCAACGGCCATTCTAAGCTGAATGTGCCTGCTCTCGTCAGATCGCAGCAGCAATGCAGCTTAAGGCTTGGCAAGTACCAGCATGGGAGACTGGCTGGGAATCCCAAGTTCTGTTGACCTTTTTGAACCTGAAAATTGTGTTAGTTTCTCTATGAGATAGTAAAAGAAGGTTCAAATTGAACAGCTGCTGTCAACGGCCATTCTAAGCTGAATGTGCCTGCTCTAGTCACATCGCAGCAGCTTAAGGCTTGGCAAGTACCAGCATGGGAGACTGGCTGGGAATCCCTAGTTCCGTTGACCTTTTTGAACCTGAAAATTGTGTTAGTTTCTCTATGAGATAGTAAAAGAAGGTTCAAATTGAACAGCTGCTGTCAACGGCCATTCTAAGCTGAATGTGCCTGCTCTCGTCAGATCGCAGCAGCAATGCAGCTTAAGGCTTGGCAAGTACCAGCATGGGAGACTGGCTGGGAATCCCAAGTTCTGTTGACCTTTTTGAACCTGAAAATTGTGTTAGTTTCTCTATGAGATAGTAAAAGAAGGTTCAAATTGAACAGCTGCTGTCAACGGCCATTCTAAGCTGAATGTGCCTGCTCTCGTCAGATCGCAGCAGCAATGCAGCTTAAGGCTTGGCAAGTAACAGCATGGGAGACTGGCTGGGAATCCCAAGTTCCGTTGACCTTTTTGAACCTGAAAATTGTTAGTTTCTCTGTCAAAGATGGTAAAAGAAGGTTCAAATTGAACAGCTGCTGTCAACGGCCATTCTAAGCTGAATGTGCCTGCTCTCGTCAGATCGCAGCAGCAATGCAGCTTAAGGCTTGGCAAGTACCAGCATGGGAGACTGGCTGGGAATCCCAAGTTCTGTTGACCTTTTTGAACCTGAAAATTGTGTTAGTTTCTCTATGAGATAGTAAAAGAAGGTTCAAATTGAACAGCTGCTGTCAACGGCCATTCTAAGCTGAATGTGCCTGCTCTCGTCAGATCGCAGCAGCAATGCAGCTTAAGGCTTGGCAAGTACCAGCATGGGAGACTGGCTGGGAATCCCAAGTTCCGTTGACCTTTTTGAACCTGAAAATTGTGTTAGTTTCTCTATGAGATAGTAAAAGAAGGTTCAAATTGAACAGCTGCTGTCAACGGCCATTCTAAGCTGAATGTGCCTGCTCTCGTCAGATCGCAGCAGCAATGCAGCTTAAGGCTTGGCAAGTACCAGCTTGGGAGACTGGCTGGGAATCCCAAGTTCCGTTGACCTTTTTGAACCTGAAAATTGTTAGTTTCTCTGTCAAAGATGGTAAAAGAAGGTTCAAATTGAACAGCTGCTGTCAACGGCCATTCTAAGCTGAATGTGCCTGCTCTCGTCAGATCGCAGCAGCAATGCAGCTTAAGGCTTGGCAAGTACCAGCATGGGAGACTGGCTGGGAATCCCAAGTTCTGTTGACCTTTTTGAACCTGAAAATTGTGTTAGTTTCTCTATGAGATAGTAAAAGAAGGTTCAAATTGAACAGCTGCTGTCAACGGCCATTCTAAGCTGAATGTGCCTGCTCTCGTCAGATCGCAGCAGCAATGCAGCTTAAGGCTTGGCAAGTACCAGCATGGGAGACTGGCTGGGAATCCCAAGTTCCGTTGACCTTTTTGAACCTGAAAATTGTGTTAGTTTCTCTATGAGATAGTAAAAGAAGGTTCAAATTGAACAGCTGCTGTCAACGGCCATTCTAAGCTGAATGTGCCTGCTCTCGTCAGATCGCAGCAGCAATGCAGCTTAAGGCTTGGCAAGTACCAGCTTGGGAGACTGGCTGGGAATCCCAAGTTCTGTTGACCTTTTTGAACCTGAAAATTGTGTTAATTTCTCTATGAGATAGTAAAAGAAGGTTCAAATTGAACAGCTGCTGTCAACGGCCATTCTAAGCTGAATGTGCCTGCTCTCGTCAGATCGCAGCAGCAATGCAGCTTAAGGCTTGGCAAGTACCAGCATGGGAGACTGGCTGGGAATCCCAAGTTCCGTTGACCTTTTTGAACCTGAAAATTGTGTTAGTTTCTCTATGAGATAGTAAAAGAAGGTTCAAACTGAACAGCTGCTGTCAACGGCCATTCTAAGCTGAATGTGCCTGCTCTCGTCAGATCGCAGCAGCAATGCAGCTTTAGGCTTGGCAAGTAACAGCATGGGAGACTGGCTGGGAATCCCAAGTTCCGTTGACCTTTTTGAACCTGAAAATTGTGTTAGTTTCTCTATGAGATAGTAAAAGAAGGTTCAAATTGAACAGCTGCTGTCAACGGCAATTCTAAGCTGAATGTGCCTGCTCTCGTCAGATCGCAGCAGCAATGCAGCTTAAGGCTTGGCAAGTACCAGCATGGGAGACTGGCTGGGAATCCCAAGTTCTGTTGACCTTTTTGAACCTGAAAATTGTGTTAGTTTCTCTATGAGATAGTAAAAGAAGGTTCAAATTGAACAGCTGCTGTCAACGGCCATTCTAAGCTGAATGTGCCTGCTCTCGTCAGATTGCAGCAGCAATGCAGCTTAAGGCTTGGCAAGTACCAGCATGGGAGACTGGCTGGGAATCCCAAGTTCCGTTGACCTTTTTGAACCTGAAAATTGTGTTAGTTTCTCTATGAGATAGTAAAAGAAGGTTCAAATTGAACAGCTGCTGTCAACGGCCATTCTAAGCTAAATGTGTGTGCTCTTGTCGGATCACAGCAGCGATGCGGCTTAAGGCTTGGCAAGTACCAGCATGGGAGACTGGCTGTGAATCCCAAGTTCCGTTGACCTTTTTGAACCTGAAAATTGTGTTAGTTTCTCTATGAGATAGTAAAAGAAGGTTCAAATTGAACAGCTGCTGTCAACGGCCATTCTAAGCTGAATGTGCCTGCTCTCGTCAGATCGCAGCAGCAATGCAGCTTAAGGCTTGGCAAGTACCAGCATGGGAGACTGGCTGGGAATCCCAAGTTCTGTTGACCTTTTTGAACCTGAAAATTGTGTTAGTTTCTCTATGAGATAGTAAAAGAAGGTTCAAATTGAACAGCTGCTGTCAACGGCCATTCTAAGCTGAATGTGCCTGCTCTCGTCAGATCGCAGCAGCAATGCAGCTTAAGGCTTGGCAAGTACCAGCATGGGAGACTGGCTGGGAATCCCAAGTTCTGTTGACCTTTTTGAACCTGAAAATTGTGTTAGTTTCTCTATGAGATAGTAAAAGAAGGTTCAAATTGAACAGCTGCTGTCAACGGCCATTCTAAGCTGAATGTGCCTGCTCTCGTCAGATCGCAGCAGCAATGCAGCTTAAGGCTTGGCAAGTACCAGCATGGGAGACTGGCTGGGAATCCCAAGTTCCGTTGACCTTTTTGAACCTGAAAATTGTGTTAGTTTCTCTATGAGATAGTAAAAGAAGGTTCAAATTGAACAGCTGCTGTCAACGGCCATTCTAAGCTGAATGTGCCTGCTCTCGTCAGATCACAGCAGCAATGCAGCTTAAGGCTTGGCAAGTACCAGCATGGGAGACTGGCTGGGAATCCCAAGTTCCGTTGACCTTTTTGAACCTGAAAATTGTGTTAGTTTCTCTATGAGATAGTAAAAGAAGGTTCAAACTGAACAGCTGCTGTCAACGACCATTCTAAGCTGAATGTGCCTGCTCTCGTCAGATCGCAGCAGCAATGCAGCTTTAGGCTTGGCAAGTAACAGCATGGGAGACTGGCTGGGAATCCCAAGTTCCGTTGACCTTTTTGAACCTGAAAATTGTGTTAGTTTCTCTATGAGATAGTAAAAGAAGGTTCAAATTGAACAGCTGCTGTCAACGGCCATTCTAAGCTGAATGTGCCTGCTCTCGTCAGATCGCAGCAGCAATGCAGCTTAAGTCTTGGCAAGTACCAGCATGGGAGACTGGCTGGGAATCCCAAGTTCTGTTGACCTTTTTGAACCTGAAAATTGTGTTAGTTTCTCTATGAGATAGTAAAAGAAGGTTCAAATTGAACAGCTGCTGTCAACGGCCATTCTAAGCTGAATGTGCCTGCTCTCGTCAGATCGCAGCAGAAATGCAGCTTAAGGCTTGGCAAGTACCAGCATGGGAGACTGGCTGGGAATCCCAAGTTCCGTTGACCTTTTTGAACCTGAAAATTGTGTTAGTTTCTCTATGAGATAGTAAAAGAAGGTTCAAATTGAACAGCTGCTGTCAACGGCCATTCTAAGCTGAATGTGCGTGCTCTTGTCGGATCACAGCAGCGATGCGGCTTAAGGCTTGGCAAGTACCAGCATGGGAGACTGGCTGTGAATCCCAAGTTCCGTTGACCTTTTTGAACCTGAAAATTGTGTTAGTTTCTCTATGAGATAGTAAAAGAAGGTTCAAACTGAACAGCTGCTGTCAACGGCCATTCTAAGCTGAATGTGCCTGCTCTCGTCAGATCGCAGCATCAATGCAGCTTAAGGCTTGGCAAGTACCAGCATGGGAGACTGGCTGGGAATCCCAAGTTCCATTGAGCTTTTTGAACCTGAAAATTGTGTTAGTTTCTCTATGAGATAGTAAAAGAAAGTAGAAATTAGGCAGCTGCTGTCAACGGCCATTCTAAGCTGAATGTGCCTGCTCTCGTCAGATCGCAGCATCAATGCAGCTTAAGGCTTGGCAAGTACCAGCATGGGAGACTGGCTGGGAATCCCAAGTTCCATTGAGCTTTTTGAACCTGAAAATTGTGTTAGTTTCTCTATGAGATAGTAAAAGAAAGTAGAAATTAGGCAGCTGCTGTCAACGGCCATTCTAAGCTGAATGTGCCTGCTCTCGTCAGATCGCAGCAGCAATGCAGCTTAAGGCTTGGCAAGTACAAGCATGGGAGACTGGCTGGGAATCCCAAGTTCCGTTGACCTTTTTGAACCTGAAAATTGTGTTAGTTTCTCTATGAGATAGTAAAAGAAGGTTCAAACTGAACAGCTGCTGTCAACGGCCATTCTAAGCTGAATGTGCCTGCTCTCGTCAGATCGCAGCATCAATGCAGCTTAAGGCTTGGCAAGTACCAGCATGGGAGACTGGCTGGGAATCCCAAGTTCCGTTGACCTTTTTGAACCTGAAAATTGTGTTAGTTTCTCTATGAGATAGTAAAAGAAAGTAGAAATTAGGCAGCTGCTGTCAACGGCCATTCTAAGCTGAATGTGCCTGCTCTCGTCAGATCGCAGCAGCAATGCAGCTTAAGGCTTGGCAAGTACCAGCATGGGAGACTGGCTGGGAATCCCAAGTTCCGTTGACCTTTTTGAACCTGAAAATTGTTAGTTTCTCTGTCAAAGATGGTAAAAGAAGGTTCAAATTGAACAGCTGCTGTCAACGGCCATTCTAAGCTGAATGTGCCTGCTCTCGTCAGATCGCAGCAGCAATGCAGCTTAAGGCTTGGCAAGTACCAGCATGGGAGACTGGCTGGGAATCCCAAGTTCCGTTGACCTTTTTGAACCTGAAAATTGTGTTAGTTTCTCTATGAGATAGTAAAAGAAGGTTCAAACTGAACAGCTGCTGTCAACGGCCATTCTAAGCTGAATGTGCCTGCTCTCGTCAGATCGCAGCAGCAATGCAGCTTTAGGCTTGGCAAGTAACAGCATGGGAGACTGGCTGGGAATCCCAAGTTCCGTTGACCTTTTTGAACCTGAAAATTGTGTTAGTTTCTCTATGAGATAGTAAAAGAAGGTTCAAATTGAACAGCTGCTGTCAACGGCCATTCTAAGCTGAATGTGCCTGCTCTCGTCAGATCGCAGCAGCAATGCAGCTTAAGGCTTGGCAAGTACCAGCATGGGAGACTGGCTGGGAATCCCAAGTTCTGTTGACCTTTTTGAACCTGAAAATTGTGTTAGTTTCTCTATGAGATAGTAAAAGAAGGTTCAAATTGAACAGCTGCTGTCAACGGCTATTCTAAGCTGAATGTGCGTGCTCTTGTCGGATCACAGCAGCGATGCGGCTTAAGGCTTGGCAAGTACCAGCATGGGAGACTGGCTGTGAATCCCAAGTTCCGTTGACCTTTTTGAACCTGAAAATTGTGTTAGTTTCTCTATGAGATAGTAAAAGAAGGTTCAAACTGAACAGCTGCTGTCAACGGCCATTCTAAGCTGAAAGTGCCTGCTCTCGTCAGATCGCAGCATGAATGAAGCTTAAGGCTTGGCAAGTACCAGCATGGGAGACTGGCTGGGAATCCCAAGTTCCGTTGACCTTTTTGAACCTGAAAATTGTTAGTTTCTCTGTCAAAGATGGTAAAAGAAGGTTCAAATTGAACAGCTGCTGTCAACGGCCATTCTAAGCTGAATGTGCCTGCTCTCGTTAGATCGCAGCAGCAATGCAGCTTAAGGCTTGGCAAGTACCAGCATGGGAGACTGGCTGGGAATCCCAAGTTCTGTTGACCTTTTTGAACCTGAAAATTGTGTTAGTTTTTCTATGAGATAGTAAAAGAAGGTTCAAATTGAACAGCTGCTGTCAACGGCCATTCTAAGCTGAATGTGCCTGCTCTCGTCAGATCGCAGCAGCTTAAGGCTTGGCAAGTACCAGCATGGGAGACTGGCTGGGAATCCCAAGTTCCGTTGACCTTTTTGAACCTGAAAATTGTGTTAGTTTCTCTATGAGATAGTAAAAGAAGGTTCAAATTGAACAGCTGCTGCTAACGGCCATTCTAAGCTGAATGTGCCTGCTCTCGTCAGTTCGCAGCAGCAATGCAGCTTAAGGCTTGGCAAGTACCAGCATGGGAGACTGGCTGGGAATCCTAAGTTCCGTTGACCTTTTTGAACCTGAAAATTGTGTTAGTTTCTCTATGAGATATTAAAAGAAGGTTCAAATTGAAGAGCTGCTGTCAACGGCTATTCTAAGCTGAATGTGCCTGCTCTCGTCAGATCGCAGCAGCAATGCAGCTTAAGGCTTGGCAAGTACCAGCATGGGAAACTGGCTGGGAATCCAAAGTTCCGTTGACCTTTTTGAACCTGAAAATTGTGTTAGTTTCTCTATGAGATAGTAAAAGAAGGTTCAAATTGAACAGCTGCTGTCAACGGCCATTCTAAGCTGAATGTGCGTGCTCTTGTCGGATCAAAGCAGCGATGCGGCTTAAGGCTTGGCAAGTACCAGCATGGGAGACTGGCTGTGAATCCCAAGTTCCGTTGACCTTTTTGAACCTGAAAATTGTGTTAGTTTCTCTATGAGATAGTAAAAGAAGGTTCAAACTGAACAGCTGCTGTCAACGGCCATTCTAAGCTGAATGTGCCTGTTCTCGTCAGATCGCAGCATCAATGCAGCTTAAGGCTTGGCAAGTACCAGCATGGGAGACTGGCTGGGAATCCCAAGTTCCGTTGACCTTTTTGAACCTGAAAATTGTGTTAGTTTCTCTATGAGATAGTAAAAGAAGGTTCAAATTGAACAGCTTCTGTCAACGGCCATTCTAAGCTGAATGTGCCTGCTCTCGTCAGATCGCAGCAGCAATGCAGCTTAAGGCTTGGCAAGTACCAGCATGGGAGACTGGCTGGGAATCCCAAGTTCCGTTGACCTTTTTGAACCTGAAAATTGTGTTAGTTTCTCTATGAGATAGTAAAAGAAAGTAGAAATTAGGCAGCTGCTGTCAACGGCCATTCTAAGCTGAATGTGCCTGCTCTCGTCAGATCGCAGCAGCAATGCAGCTTAAGGCTTGGCAAGTACCAGCATGGGAGACTGGCTGGGAATCCCAAGTTCCGTTGACCTTTTTGAACCTGAAAATTGTTAGTTTCTCTGTCAAAGATGGTAAAAGAAGGTTCAAATTGAACAGCTGCTGTCAACGGCCATTCTAAGCTGAATGTGCCTGCTCTCGTCAGATCGCAGCAGCAATGCAGCTTAAGGCTTGGCAAGTACCAGCATGGGAGACTGGCTGGGAATCCCAAGTTCTGTTGACCTTTTTGAACCTGAAAATTGTGTTAGTTTTTCTATGAGATAGTAAAAGAAGGTTCAAATTGAACAGCTGCTGTCAACGCCCATTCTAAGCTGAATGTGCCTGCTCTCGTCAGATCGCAGCAGCAATGCAGCTTAAGGCTTGGCAAGTACCAGCATGGGAGACTGGCTGGGAATCCCAAGTTCTGTTGACCTTTTTGAACCTGAAAATTGTGTTAGTTTCTCTATGAGATAGTAAAAGAAGGTTCAAATTGAACAGCTGCTGTCAACGGCCATTCTAAGCTGAATGTGCCTGCTCTCGTCAGATCGCAGCAGCATTGCAGCTTAAGGCTTGGCAAGTACCAGCATGGGAGACTGGCTGGGAATCCCAAGTTCTGTTGACCTTTTTGAACCTGAAAATTGTGTTAGTTTCTCTATGAGATAGTAAAAGAAGGTTCAAATTGAACAGCTGCTGTCAACGGCCATTCTAAGCTGAATGTGCCTGCTCTCGTCAGATCGCAGCAGCAATGCAGCTTAAGGCTTGGCAAGTACCAGCATGGGAGACTGGCTGGGAATCCCAAGTTCTGTTGACCTTTTTGAACCTGAAAATTGTGTTAGTTTCTCTATGAGATAGTAAAAGAAGGTTCAAATTGAACAGCTGCTGTCAACGGCCATTCTAAGCTGAATGTGCCTGCTCTAGTCACATCGCAGCAGCTTAAGGCTTGGCAAGTACCAGCATGGGAGACTGGCTGGGAATCCCTAGTTCCGTTGACCTTTTTGAACCTGAAAATTGTGTTAGTTTCTCTATGAGATAGTAAAAGAAGGTTCAAATTGAACAGCTGCTGTCAACGGCCATTCTAAGCTGAATGTGCCTGCTCTCGTCAGATCGCAGCAGCAATGCAGCTTAAGGCTTGGCAAGTACCAGCATGGGAGACTGGCTGGGAATCCCAAGTTCTGTTGACCTTTTTGAACCTGAAAATTGTGTTAGTTTCTCTATGAGATAGTAAAAGAAGGTTCAAATTGAACAGCTGCTGTCAACGGCCATTCTAAGCTGAATGTGCCTGCTCTCGTCAGATCGCAGCAGCAATGCAGCTTAAGGCTTGGCAAGTAACAGCATGGGAGACTGGCTGGGAATCCCAAGTTCCGTTGACCTTTTTGAACCTGAAAATTGTTAGTTTCTCTGTCAAAGATGGTAAAAGAAGGTTCAAATTGAACAGCTGCTGTCAACGGCCATTCTAAGCTGAATGTGCCTGCTCTCGTCAGATCGCAGCAGCAATGCAGCTTAAGGCTTGGCAAGTACCAGCATGGGAGACTGGCTGGGAATCCCAAGTTCTGTTGACCTTTTTGAACCTGAAAATTGTGTTAGTTTCTCTATGAGATAGTAAAAGAAGGTTCAAATTGAACAGCTGCTGTCAACGGCCATTCTAAGCTGAATGTGCCTGCTCTCGTCAGATCGCAGCAGCAATGCAGCTTAAGGCTTGGCAAGTACCAGCATGGGAGACTGGCTGGGAATCCCAAGTTCCGTTGACCTTTTTGAACCTGAAAATTGTGTTAGTTTCTCTATGAGATAGTAAAAGAAGGTTCAAATTGAACAGCTGCTGTCAACGGCCATTCTAAGCTGAATGTGCCTGCTCTCGTCAGATCGCAGCAGCAATGCAGCTTAAGGCTTGGCAAGTACCAGCATGGGAGACTGGCTGGGAATCCCAAGTTCCGTTGACCTTTTTGAACCTGAAAATTGTGTTAGTTTCTCTATGAGATAGTAAAAGAAGGTTCAAATTGAACAGCTGCTGTCAACGGCCATTCTAAGCTGAATGTGCCTGCTCTCGTCAGATCGCAGCAGCAATGCAGCTTAAGGCTTGGCAAGTACCAGCTTGGGAGACTGGCTGGGAATCCCAAGTTCTGTTGACCTTTTTGAACCTGAAAATTGTGTTAATTTCTCTATGAGATAGTAAAAGAAGGTTCAAATTGAACAGCTGCTGTCAACGGCCATTCTAAGCTGAATGTGCCTGCTCTCGTCAGATCGCAGCAGCTTAAGGCTTGGCAAGTACCAGCATGGGAGACTGGCTGGGAATCCCAAGTTCCGTTGACCTTTTTGAACCTGAAAATTGTGTTAGTTTCTCTATGAGATAGTAAAAGAAGGTTCAAATTGAACAGCTGCTGTCAACGGCCATTCTAAGCTGAATGTCCCTGCTCTCATCAGATCGCAGCAGCAATGCAGCTTAAGGCTTGGCAAGTACCAGCATGGGAGACTGGCTGGGAATCCCAAGTTCCGTTGACCTTTTTGAACCTGAAAATTGTGTTAGTTTCTCTATGAGATAGTAAAAGAAGGTTCAAATTGAACAGCTGCTGTCAACGGCCATTCTAAGCTGAATGTGCCTGCTCTCGTCAGATCGCAGCAGCAATGCAGCTTAAGGCTTTGCAAGTACCAGCATGGGAGACTGGCTGGGAATCCCAAGTTCCGTTGACCTTTTTGAACCTGAAAATTGTGTTAGTTTCTCTATGAGATAGTAAAAGAAGGTTCAAACTGAACAGTTGCTGTCAACGGCCATTCTAAGCTGAATGTGCCTGCTCTCGTCAGATCGCAGCAGCAATGCAGCTTAAGGCTTGGCAAGTACCAGCATGGGAGACTGGCTGGGAATCCCAAGTTCCGTTGACCTTTTTGAACCTGAAAATTGTGTTAGTTTCTCTATGAGATAGTAAAAGAAGGTTCAAATTGAACAGCTGCTGTCAACGGCCATTCTAAGCTGAATGTGCCTGCTCTAGTCACATCGCAGCAACAATGCAGCTTAAGGCTTGGCAAGTACCAGCATGGGAGACTGGCTGGGAATCCCAAGTTCTGTTGACCTTTTTGAACCTGAAAATTGTTAGTTTCTCTGTCAAAGATGGTAAAAGAAGGTTCAAATTGAACAGCTGCTGTCAACGGCCATTCTAAGCTGAATGTGCCTGCTCTCGTCAGATCGCAGCAGCAATGCAGCTTAAGGCTTGGCAAGTACCAGCATGGGAGACTGGCTGGGAATCCCAAGTTCCGTTGACCTTTTTGAACCTGAAAATTGTGTTAGTTTCTCTATGAGATAGTAAAAGAAGGTTCAAACTGAACAGCTGCTGTCAACGGCCATTCTAAGCTGAATGTGCCTGCTCTCGTCAGATCGCAGCAGCAATGCAGCTTTAGGCTTGGCAAGTAACAGCATGGGAGACTGGCTGTGAATCCCAAGTTCCGTTGACCTTTTTGAACCTGAAAATTGTGTTAGTTTCTCTATGAGATAGTAAAAGAAGGTTCAAATTGAACAGCTGCTGTCAACGGCCATTCTAAGCTGAATGTGCCTGCTCTCGTCAGATCGCAGCAGCAATGCAGCTTAAGGCTTGGCAAGTACCAGCATGGGAGACTGGCTGGGAATCCCAAGTTCTGTTGACCTTTTTGAACCTGAAAATTGTGTTAGTTTCTCTATGAGATAGTAAAAGAAGGTTCAAATTGAACAGCTGCTGTCAACGGCCATTCTAAGCTGAATGTGCCTGCTCTCGTCAGATCGCAGCAGCAATGCAGCTTAAGGCTTGGCAAGTACCAGCATGGGAGACTGGCTGGGAATCCCAAGTTCCGTTGACCTTTTTGAACCTGAAAATTGTGTTAGTTTCTCTATGAGATAGTAAAAGAAGGTTCAAATTGAACAGCTGCTGTCAACGGCCATTCTAAGCTGAATGTGCGTGCTCTTGTCGGATCACAGCAGCGATGCGGCTTAAGGCTTGGCAAGTACCAGCATGGGAGACTGGCTGTGAATCCCAAGTTCCGTTGACCTTTTTGAACCTGAAAATTGTGTTAGTTTCTCTATGAGATAGTAAAAGAAGGTTCAAACTGAACAGCTGCTGTCAACGGCCATTCTAAGCTGAATGTGCCTGCTCTCGTCAGATCGCAGCATCAATGCAGCTTAAGGCTTGGCAAGTACCAGCATGGGAGACTGGCTGGAAATCCCAAGTTCCGTTGACCTTTTTGAACCTGAAAATTGTGTTAGTTTCTATATGAGATAGTAAAAGAAGGTTCAAATTGAACAGCTGCTGTCAACGGCCCTTCTAAGCTGAATGTGCCTGCTCTCGTCAGATCGCAGCAGCAATGCAGCTTAAGGCTTGGCAAGTACCAGCATGGGAGACTGGCTGGGAATCCCAAGTTCCGTTGAGCTTTTTGAACCTGAAAATTGTGTTAGTTTCTCTATGAGATAGTAAAAGAAAGTAGAAATTAGGCAGCTGCTGTCAACGGCCATTCTAAGCTGAATGTGCCTGCTCTCGTCAGATCGCAGCAGCAATGCAGCTTAAGGCTTGGCAAGTACCAGCATGGGAGACTGGCTGGGAATCCCAAGTTCCGTTGACCTTTTTGAACCTGAAAATTGTTAGTTTCTCTGTCAAAGATGGTAAAAGAAGGTTCAAATTGAATAGCTGCTGTCAACGGCCATTCTAAGCTGAATGTGCCTGCTCTCGTTAGATCGCAGCAGCAATGCAGCTTAAGGCTTGGCAAGTACCAGCATGGGAGACTGGCTGGGAATCCCAAGTTCTGTTGACCTTTTTGAACCTGAAAATTGTGTTAGTTTTTCTATGAGATAGTAAAAGAAGGTTCAAATTGAACAGCTGCTGTCAACGGCCATTCTAAGCTGAATGTGCCTGCTCTCGTCAGATCGCAGCAGCTTAAGGCTTGGCAAGTACCAGCATGGGAGACTGGCTGGGAATCCCAAGTTCCGTTGACCTTTTTGAACCTGAAAATTGTGTTAGTTTCTCTATGAGATAGTAAAAGAAGGTTCAAATTGAACAGCTGCTGCTAACGGCCATTCTAAGCTGAATGTGCCTGCTCTCGTCAGTTCGCAGCAGCAATGCAGCTTAAGGCTTGGCAAGTACCAGCATGGGAGACTGGCTGGGAATCCTAAGTTCCGTTGACCTTTTTGAACCTGAAAATTGTGTTAGTTTCTCTATGAGATATTAAAAGAAGGTTCAAATTGAACAGCTGCTTTCAACGGCCATTCTAAGCTGAATGTGCCTGCTCTCGTCAGATCGCAGCAGCAATGCAGCTTAAGGCTTGGCAAGTACCAGCATGGGAAACTGGCTGGGAATCCCAAGTTCCGTTGACCTTTTTGAACCTGAAAATTGTTAGTTTCTCTGTCAAAGATGGTAAAAGAAGGTTCAAATTGAACAGCTGCTGTCAACGGCCATTCTAAGCTGAATGTGCCTGCTCTCGTCAGATCGCAGCAGCAATGCAGCTTAAGGCTTGGCAAGTACCAGCATGGGAGACTGGCTGGGAATCCCAAGTTCCGTTGACCTTTTTGAACCTGAAAATTGTGTTAGTTTCTCTATGAGATAGTAAAAGAAGGTTCAAATTGAACAGCTGCTGTCAACGGCCATTCTAAGCTGAATGTGCCTGCTCTCGTCAGATCGCAGCAGCAATGCAGCTTAAAGCTTGGCAAGTACCAGCATGGGAGACTGGCTGGGAATCCCAAGTTCTGTTGACCTTTTTGAACCTGAAAATTGTGTTAGTTTCTCTATGAGATAGTAAAAGAAGGTTCAAATTGAACAGCTGCTGTCAACGGCCATTCTAAGCTGAATGTGCCTGCTCTCGTCAGATCGCAGCAGCAATGCAGCTTAAGGCTTGGCAAGTACCAGCATGGGAGACTGGCTGGGAATCCCAAGTTCCGTTGACCTTTTTGAACCTGAAAATTGTGTTAGTTTCTCTATGAGATAGTAAAAGAAGGTTCAAATTGAACAGCTGCTGTCAACATCCATTCTAAGCTGAATGTGCCTGCTCTCGTCAGATCGCAGCAGCAATGCAGCTTAAGGCTTGGCAAGTACCAGCATGGGAGACTGGCTGCGAATCCCAAGTTCTGTTGACCTTTTTGAACCTGAAAATTGTGTTAGTTTCTCTATGAGATAGTAAAAGAAGGTTCAAATTGAACAGCTGCTGTCAACGGCCATTCTAAGCTGAATGTGCCTGCTCTCGTCAGATCGCAGCAGCTTAAGGCTTGGCAAGTACCAGCATGGGAGACTGGCTGGGAATCCCAAGTTCCGTTGACCTTTTTGAACCTGAAAATTGTGTTAGTTTCTCTATGAGATAGTAAAAGAAGGTTCAAATTGAACAGCTGCTGTCAACGGCCATTCTAAGCTGAATGTGCGTGCTCTTGTCGGATCACAGCAGCGATGCGGCTTAAGGCTTGGCAAGTACCAGCATGGGAGACTGGCTGTGAATCCCAAGTTCCGTTGACCTTTTTGAACCTGAAAATTGTGTTAGTTTCTCTATGAGATAGTAAAAGAAGGTTCAAACTGAACAGCTGCTGTCAACGGCCATTCTAAGCTGAATGTGCCTGCTCTCGTCAGATCGCAGCATCAATGCAGCTTAAGGCTTGGCAAGTACCAGCATGGGAGACTGTCTGGGAATCCCAAGTTCCGTTGACCTTTTTGAACCTGAAAATTGTGTTAGTTTCTATATGAGATAGTAAAAGAAGGTTCAAATTGAACAGCTGCTGTCAACGGCCCTTCTAAGCTGAATGTGCCTGCTCTCGTCAGATCGCAGCAGCAATGCAGCTTAAGGCTTGGCAAGTACCAGCATGGGAGACTGGCTGGGAATCCCAAGTTCCGTTGAGCTTTTTGAACCTGAAAATTGTGTTAGTTTCTCTATGAGATAGTAAAAGAAAGTAGAAATTAGGCAGCTGCTGTCAACGGCCATTCTAAGCTGAATGTGCCTGCTCTCGTCAGATCGCAGCAGCAATGCAGCTTAAGGCTTGGCAAGTACCAGCATGGGAGACTGGCTGGGAATCCCAAGTTCCGTTGACCTTTTTGAACCTGAAAATTGTTAGTTTCTCTGTCAAAGATGGTAAAAGAAGGTTCAAATTGAATAGCTGCTGTCAACGGCCATTCTAAGCTGAATGTGCCTGCTCTCGTTAGATCGCAGCAGCAATGCAGCTTAAGGCTTGGCAAGTACCAGCATGGGAGACTGGCTGGGAATCCCAAGTTCTGTTGACCTTTTTGAACCTGAAAATTGTGTTAGTTGTTCTATGAGATAGTAAAAGAAGGTTCAAATTGAACAGCTGCTGTCAACGGCCATTCTAAGCTGAATGTGCCTGCTCTCGTCAGATCGCAGCAGCTTAAGGCTTGGCAAGTACCAGCATGGGAGACTGGCTGGGAATCCCAAGTTCCGTTGACCTTTTTGAACCTGAAAATTGTGTTAGTTTCTCTATGAGATATTAAAAGAAGGTTCAAATTGAACAGCTGCTGTCAACGGCCATTCTAAGCTGAATGTGCCTGCTCTCGTCAGATCGCAGCAGCAATGCAGCTTAAGGCTTGGCAAGTACCAGCATGGGAAACTGGCTGGGAATCCCAAGTTCCGTTGACCTTTTTGAACCTGAAAATTGTTAGTTTCTCTGTCAAAGATGGTAAAAGAAGGTTCAAATTGAACAGCTGCTGTCAACGGCCATTCTAAGCTGAATGTGCCTGCTCTCGTCAGATCGCAGCAGCAATGCAGCTTAAGGCTTGGCAAGTACCAGCATGGGAGACTGGCTGGGAATCCCAAGTTCCGTTGACCTTTTTGAACCTGAAAATTGTGTTAGTTTCTCTATGAGATAGTAAAAGAAGGTTCAAATTGAACAGCTGCTGTCAACGGCCATTCTAAGCTGAATGTGCCTGCTCTCGTCAGATCGCAGCAGCAATGCAGCTTAAGGCTTGGCAAGTACCAGCATGGGAGACTGGCTGGGAATCCCAAGTTCTGTTGACCTTTTTGAACCTGAAAATTGTGTTAGTTTCTCTATGAGATAGTAAAAGAAGGTTCAAATTGAACAGCTGCTGTCAACGGCCATTCTAAGCTGAATGTGCCTGCTCTCGTCAGATCGCAGCAGCAATGCAGCTTAAGGCTTGGCAAGTACCAGCATGGGAGACTGGCTGGGAATCCCAAGTTCTGTTGACCTTTTTGAACCTGAAAATTGTGTTAGTTTCTCTATGAGATAGTAAAAGAAGGTTCAAATTGAACAGCTGCTGTCAACGGCCATTCTAAGCTGAATGTGCCTGCTCTAGTCACATCGCAGCAGCTTAAGGCTTGGCAAGTACCAGCATGGGAGACTGGCTGGGAATCCCTAGTTCCGTTGACCTTTTTGAACCTGAAAATTGTGTTAGTTTCTCTATGAGATAGTAAAAGAAGGTTCAAATTGAACAGCTGCTGTCAACGGCCATTCTAAGCTGAATGTGCCTGCTCTCGTCAGATCGCAGCAGCAATGCAGCTTAAGGCTTGGCAAGTACCAGCATGGGAGACTGGCTGGGAATCCCAAGTTCCGTTGACCTTTTTGAACCTGAAAATTGTGTTAGTTTCTCTATGAGATAGTAAAAGAAGGTTCAAATTGAACAGCTGCTGTCAACGGCCATTCTAAGCTGAATGTGCCTGCTCTCGTCAGATCGCAGCAGCAATGCAGCTTAAGGCTTGGCAAGTAACAGCATGGGAGACTGGCTGGGAATCCCAAGTTCCGTTGACCTTTTTGAACCTGAAAATTGTTAGTTTCTCTGTCAAAGATGGTAAAAGAAGGTTCAAATTGAACAGCTGCTGTCAACGGCCATTCTAAGCTGAATGTGCCTGCTCTCGTCAGATCGCAGCAGCAATGCAGCTTAAGGCTTGGCAAGTACCAGCATGGGAGACTGGCTGGGAATCCCAAGTTCTGTTGACCTTTTTGAACCTGAAAATTGTGTTAGTTTCTCTATGAGATAGTAAAAGAAGGTTCAAATTGAACAGCTGCTGTCAACGGCCATTCTAAGCTGAATGTGCCTGCTCTCGTCAGATCGCAGCAGCAATGCAGCTTAAGGCTTGGCAAGTACCAGCATGGGAGACTGGCTGGGAATCCCAAGTTCCGTTGACCTTTTTGAACCTGAAAATTGTGTTAGTTTCTCTATGAGATAGTAAAAGAAGGTTCAAATTGAACAGCTGCTGTCAACGGCCATTCTAAGCTGAATGTGCCTGCTCTCGTCAGATCGCAGCAGCAATGCAGCTTAAGGCTTGGCAAGTACCAGCATGGGAGACTGGCTGGGAATCCCAAGTTCCGTTGACCTTTTTGAACCTGAAAATTGTGTTAGTTTCTCTATGAGATAGTAAAAGAAGGTTCAAATTGAACAGCTGCTGTCAACGGCCATTCTAAGCTGAATGTGCCTGCTCTCGTCAGATCGCAGCAGCAATGCAGCTTAAGGCTTGGCAAGTACCAGCATGGGAGACTGGCTGGGAATCCCAAGTTCTGTTGACCTTTTTGAACCTGAAAATTGTGTTAATTTCTCTATGAGATAGTAAAAGAAGGTTCAAATTGAACAGCTGCTGTCAACGGCCATTCTAAGCTGAATGTGCCTGCTCTCGTCAGATCGCAGCAGCTTAAGGCTTGGCAAGTACCAGCATGGGAGACTGGCTGGGAATCCCAAGTTCCGTTGACCTTTTTGAACCTGAAAATTGTGTTAGTTTCTCTATGAGATAGTAAAAGAAGGTTCAAATTGAACAGCTGCTGTCAACGGCCATTCTAAGCTGAATGTCCCTGCTCTCATCAGATCGCAGCAGCAATGCAGCTTAAGGCTTGGCAAGTACCAGCATGGGAGACTGGCTGGGAATCCCAAGTTCCGTTGACCTTTTTGAACCTGAAAATTGTGTTAGTTTCTCTATGAGATAGTAAAAGAAGGTTCAAATTGAACAGCTGCTGTCAACGGCCATTCTAAGCTGAATGTGCCTGCTCTCGTCAGATCGCAGCAGCAATGCAGCTTAAGGCTTGGCAAGTACCAGCATGGGAGACTGGCTGGGAATCCCAAGTTCTGTTGACCTTTTTGAACCTGAAAATTGTGTTAGTTTCTCTATGAGATAGTAAAAGAAGGTTCAAATTGAACAGCTGCTGTCAACGGCCATTCTAAGCTGAATGTGCCTGCTCTCGTCAGATCGCAGCAGCAATGCAGCTTAAGGCTTGGCAAGTACCAGCATGGGAGACTGGCTGGGAATCCCAAGTTCTGTTGACCTTTTTGAACCTGAAAATTGTGTTAGTTTCTCTATGAGATAGTAAAAGAAGGTTCAAATTGAACAGCTGCTGTCAACGGCCATTCTAAGCTGAATGTGCCTGCTCTAGTCACATCGCAGCAGCTTAAGGCTTGGCAAGTACCAGCATGGGAGACTGGCTGGGAATCCCTAGTTCCGTTGACCTTTTTGAACCTGAAAATTGTGTTAGTTTCTCTATGAGATAGTAAAAGAAGGTTCAAATTGAACAGCTGCTGTCAACGGCCATTCTAAGCTGAATGTGCCTGCTCTCGTCAGATCGCAGCAGCAATGCAGCTTAAGGCTTGGCAAGTACCAGCATGGGAGACTGGCTGGGAATCCCAAGTTCCGTTGACCTTTTTGAACCTGAAAATTGTGTTAGTTTCTCTATGAGATAGTAAAAGAAGGTTCAAATTGAACAGCTGCTGTCAACGGCCATTCTAAGCTGAATGTGCCTGCTCTCGTCAGATCGCAGCAGCAATGCAGCTTAAGGCTTGGCAAGTAACAGCATGGGAGACTGGCTGGGAATCCCAAGTTCCGTTGACCTTTTTGAACCTGAAAATTGTTAGTTTCTCTGTCAAAGATGGTAAAAGAAGGTTCAAATTGAACAGCTGCTGTCAACGGCCATTCTAAGCTGAATGTGCCTGCTCTCGTCAGATCGCAGCAGCAATGCAGCTTAAGGCTTGGCAAGTACCAGCATGGGAGACTGGCTGGGAATCCCAAGTTCTGTTGACCTTTTTGAACCTGAAAATTGTGTTAGTTTCTCTATGAGATAGTAAAAGAAGGTTCAAATTGAACAGCTGCTGTCAACGGCCATTCTAAGCTGAATGTGCCTGCTCTCGTCAGATCGCAGCAGCAATGCAGCTTAAGGCTTGGCAAGTACCAGCATGGGAGACTGGCTGGGAATCCCAAGTTCCGTTGACCTTTTTGAACCTGAAAATTGTGTTAGTTTCTCTATGAGATAGTAAAAGAAGGTTCAAATTGAACAGCTGCTGTCAACGGCCATTCTAAGCTGAATGTGCCTGCTCTCGTCAGATCGCAGCAGCAATGCAGCTTAAGGCTTGGCAAGTACCAGCATGGGAGACTGGCTGGGAATCCCAAGTTCCGTTGACCTTTTTGAACCTGAAAATTGTGTTAGTTTCTCTATGAGATAGTAAAAGAAGGTTCAAATTGAACAGCTGCTGTCAACGGCCATTCTAAGCTGAATGTGCCTGCTCTCGTCAGATCGCAGCAGCAATGCAGCTTAAGGCTTGGCAAGTACCAGCATGGGAGACTGGCTGGGAATCCCAAGTTCTGTTGACCTTTTTGAACCTGAAAATTGTGTTAATTTCTCTATGAGATAGTAAAAGAAGGTTCAAATTGAACAGCTGCTGTCAACGGCCATTCTAAGCTGAATGTGCCTGCTCTCGTCAGATCGCAGCAGCTTAAGGCTTGGCAAGTACCAGCATGGGAGACTGGCTGGGAATCCCAAGTTCCGTTGACCTTTTTGAACCTGAAAATTGTGTTAGTTTCTCTATGAGATAGTAAAAGAAGGTTCAAATTGAACAGCTGCTGTCAACGGCCATTCTAAGCTGAATGTCCCTGCTCTCATCAGATCGCAGCAGCAATGCAGCTTAAGGCTTGGCAAGTACCAGCATGGGAGACTGGCTGGGAATCCCAAGTTCCGTTGACCTTTTTGAACCTGAAAATTGTGTTAGTTTCTCTATGAGATAGTAAAAGAAGGTTCAAATTGAACAGCTGCTGTCAACGGCCATTCTAAGCTGAATGTGCCTGCTCTCGTCAGATCGCAGCAGCAATGCAGCTTAAGGCTTTGCAAGTACCAGCATGGGAGACTGGCTGGGAATCCCAAGTTCCGTTGACCTTTTTGAACCTGAAAATTGTGTTAGTTTCTCTATGAGATAGTAAAAGAAGGTTCAAACTGAACAGTTGCTGTCAACGGCCATTCTAAGCTGAATGTGCCTGCTCTCGTCAGATCGCAGCAGCAATGCAGCTTAAGGCTTGGCAAGTACCAGCATGGGAGACTGGCTGGGAATCCCAAGTTCCGTTGACCTTTTTGAACCTGAAAATTGTGTTAGTTTCTCTATGAGATAGTAAAAGAAGGTTCAAATTGAACAGCTGCTGTCAACGGCCATTCTAAGCTGAATGTGCCTGCTCTAGTCACATCGCAGCAACAATGCAGCTTAAGGCTTGGCAAGTACCAGCATGGGAGACTGGCTGGGAATCCCAAGTTCTGTTGACCTTTTTGAACCTGAAAATTGTTAGTTTCTCTGTCAAAGATGGTAAAAGAAGGTTCAAATTGAACAGCTGCTGTCAACGGCCATTCTAAGCTGAATGTGCCTGCTCTCGTCAGATCGCAGCAGCAATGCAGCTTAAGGCTTGGCAAGTACCAGCATGGGAGACTGGCTGGGAATCCCAAGTTCCGTTGACCTTTTTGAACCTGAAAATTGTGTTAGTTTCTCTATGAGATAGTAAAAGAAGGTTCAAACTGAACAGCTGCTGTCAACGGCCATTCTAAGCTGAATGTGCCTGCTCTCGTCAGATCGCAGCAGCAATGCAGCTTTAGGCTTGGCAAGTAACAGCATGGGAGACTGGCTGGGAATCCCAAGTTCCGTTGACCTTTTTGAACCTGAAAATTGTGTTAGTTTCTCTATGAGATAGTAAAAGAAGGTTCAAATTGAACAGCTGCTGTCAACGGCCATTCTAAGCTGAATGTGCCTGCTCTCGTCAGATCGCAGCAGCAATGCAGCTTAAGGCTTGGCAAGTACCAGCATGGGAGACTGGCTGGGAATCCCAAGTTCTGTTGACCTTTTTGAACCTGAAAATTGTGTTAGTTTCTCTATGAGATAGTAAAAGAAGGTTCAAATTGAACAGCTGCTGTCAACGGCCATTCTAAGCTGAATGTGCCTGCTCTCGTCAGATCGCAGCAGCAATGCAGCTTAAGGCTTGGCAAGTACCAGCATGGGAGACTGGCTGGGAATCCCAAGTTCCGTTGACCTTTTTGAACCTGAAAATTGTGTTAGTTTCTCTATGAGATAGTAAAAGAAGGTTCAAATTGAACAGCTGCTGTCAACGGCCATTCTAAGCTGAATGTGCGTGCTCTTGTCGGATCACAGCAGCGATGCGGCTTAAGGCTTGGCAAGTACCAGCATGGGAGACTGGCTGTGAATCCCAAGTTCCGTTGACCTTTTTGAACCTGAAAATTGTGTTAGTTTCTCTATGAGATAGTAAAAGAAGGTTCAAACTGAACAGCTGCTGTCAACGGCCATTCTAAGCTGAATGTGCCTGCTCTCGTCAGATCGCAGCATCAATGCAGCTTAAGGCTTGGCAAGTACCAGCATGGGAGACTGGCTGGAAATCCCAAGTTCCGTTGACCTTTTTGAACCTGAAAATTGTGTTAGTTTCTATATGAGATAGTAAAAGAAGGTTCAAATTGAACAGCTGCTGTCAACGGCCCTTCTAAGCTGAATGTGCCTGCTCTCGTCAGATCGCAGCAGCAATGCAGCTTAAGGCTTGGCAAGTACCAGCATGGGAGACTGGCTGGGAATCCCAAGTTCCGTTGAGCTTTTTGAACCTGAAAATTGTGTTAGTTTCTCTATGAGATAGTAAAAGAAAGTAGAAATTAGGCAGCTGCTGTCAACGGCCATTCTAAGCTGAATGTGCCTGCTCTCGTCAGATCGCAGCAGCAATGCAGCTTAAGGCTTGGCAAGTACCAGCATGGGAGACTGGCTGGGAATCCCAAGTTCCGTTGACCTTTTTGAACCTGAAAATTGTTAGTTTCTCTGTCAAAGATGGTAAAAGAAGGTTCAAATTGAATAGCTGCTGTCAACGGCCATTCTAAGCTGAATGTGCCTGCTCTCGTTAGATCGCAGCAGCAATGCAGCTTAAGGCTTGGCAAGTACCAGCATGGGAGACTGGCTGGGAATCCCAAGTTCTGTTGACCTTTTTGAACCTGAAAATTGTGTTAGTTTTTCTATGAGATAGTAAAAGAAGGTTCAAATTGAACAGCTGCTGTCAACGGCCATTCTAAGCTGAATGTGCCTGCTCTCGTCAGATCGCAGCAGCTTAAGGCTTGGCAAGTACCAGCATGGGAGACTGGCTGGGAATCCCAAGTTCCGTTGACCTTTTTGAACCTGAAAATTGTGTTAGTTTCTCTATGAGATAGTAAAAGAAGGTTCAAATTGAACAGCTGCTGTCAACGGCCATTCTAAGCTGAATGTGCGTGCTCTTGTCGGATCACAGCAGCGATGCGGCTTAAGGCTTGGCAAGTACCAGCATGGGAGACTGGCTGTGAATCCCAAGTTCCGTTGACCTTTTTGAACCTGAAAATTGTGTTAGTTTCTCTATGAGATAGTAAAAGAAGGTTCAAACTGAACAGCTGCTGTCAACGGCCATTCTAAGCTGAATGTGCCTGCTCTCGTCAGATCGCAGCATCAATGCAGCTTAAGGCTTGGCAAGTACCAGCATGGGAGACTGTCTGGGAATCCCAAGTTCCGTTGAACTTTTTGAACCTGAAAATTGTGTTAGTTTCTATATGAGATAGTAAAAGAAGGTTCAAATTGAACAGCTGCTGTCAACGGCCCTTCTAAGCTGAATGTGCCTGCTCTCGTCAGATCGCAGCAGCAATGCAGCTTAAGGCTTGGCAAGTACCAGCATGGGAGACTGGCTGGGAATCCCAAGTTCCGTTGAGCTTTTTGAACCTGAAAATTGTGTTAGTTTCTCTATGAGATAGTAAAAGAAAGTAGAAATTAGGCAGCTGCTGTCAACGGCCATTCTAAGCTGAATGTGCCTGCTCTCGTCAGATCGCAGCAGCAATGCAGCTTAAGGCTTGGCAAGTACCAGCATGGGAGACTGGCTGGGAATCCCAAGTTCCGTTGACCTTTTTGAACCTGAAAATTGTTAGTTTCTCTGTCAAAGATGGTAAAAGAAGGTTCAAATTGAATAGCTGCTGTCAACGGCCATTCTAAGCTGAATGTGCCTGCTCTCGTTAGATCGCAGCAGCAATGCAGCTTTAGGCTTGGCAAGTACCAGCATGGGAGACTGGCTGGGAATCCCAAGTTCTGTTGACCTTTTTGAACCTGAAAATTGTGTTAGTTTTTCTATGAGATAGTAAAAGAAGGTTCAAATTGAACAGCTGCTGTCAACGGCCATTCTAAGCTGAATGTGCCTGCTCTCGTCAGATCGCAGCAGCTTAAGGCTTGGCAAGTACCAGCATGGGAGACTGGCTGGGAATCCCAAGTTCCGTTGACCTTTTTGAACCTGAAAATTGTGTTAGTTTCTCTATGAGATAGTAAAAGAAGGTTCAAATTGAACAGCTGCTGCTAACGGCCATTCTAAGCTGAATGTGCCTGCTCTCGTCAGTTCGCAGCAGCAATGCAGCTTAAGGCTTGGCAAGTACCAGCATGGGAGACTGGCTGGGAATCCTAAGTTCCGTTGACCTTTTTGAACCTGAAAATTGTGTTAGTTTCTCTATGAGATATTAAAAGAAGGTTCAAATTGAACAGCTGCTGTCAACGGCCATTCTAAGCTGAATGTGCCTGCTCTCGTCAGATCGCAGCAGCAATGCAGCTTAAGGCTTGGCAAGTACCAGCATGGGAAACTGGCTGGGAATCCCAAGTTCCGTTGACCTTTTTGAACCTGAAAATTGTTAGTTTCTCTGTCAAAGATGGTAAAAGAAGGTTCAAATTGAACAGCTGCTGTCAACGGCCATTCTAAGCTGAATGTGCCTGCTCTCGTCAGATCGCAGCAGCAATGCAGCTTAAGGCTTGGCAAGTACCAGCATGGGAGACTGGCTGGGAATCCCAAGTTCTGTTGACCTTTTTGAACCTGAAAATTGTGTTAGTTTCTCTATGAGATAGTAAAAGAAGGTTCAAATTGAACAGCTGCTGTCAACGGCCATTCTAAGCTGAATGTGCCTGCTCTCGTCAGATCGCAGCAGCAATGCAGCTTAAGGCTTGGCAAGTACCAGCATGGGAGACTGGCTGGGAATCCCAAGTTCCGTTGACCTTTTTGAACCTGAAAATTGTGTTAGTTTCTCTATGAGATAGTAAAAGAAGGTTCAAATTGAACAGCTGCTGTCAACGGCCATTCTAAGCTGAATGTGCCTGCTCTCGTCAGATCGCAGCAGCAATGCAGCTTAAGGCTTGGCAAGTACCAGCATGGGAGACTGGCTGGGAATCCCAAGTTCCGTTGACCTTTTTGAACCTGAAAATTGTGTTAGTTTCTCTATGAGATAGTAAAAGAAGGTTCAAATTGAACAGCTGCTGTCAACATCCATTCTAAGCTGAATGTGCCTGCTCGCGTCAGATCGCAGCAGCAATGCAGCTTAAGGCTTGGCAAGTACCAGCATGGGAGACTGGCTGCGAATCCCAAGTTCTGTTGACCTTTTTGAACCTGAAAATTGTGTTAGTTTCTCTATGAGATAGTAAAAGAAGGTTCAAATTGAACAGCTGCTGTCAACGGCCATTCTAAGCTGAATGTGCCTGCTCTCGTCAGATCGCAGCAGCTTAAGGCTTGGCAAGTACCAGCATGGGAGACTGGCTGGGAATCCCAAGTTCCGTTGACCTTTTTGAACCTGAAAATTGTGTTAGTTTCTCTATGAGATAGTAAAAGAAGGTTCAAACTGAACAGCTGCTGTCAACGGCCATTCTAAGCTGAATGTGCCTGCTCTCGTCAGATCGCAGCATCAATGCAGCTTAAGGCTTGGCAAGTACCAGCATGGGAGACTGGCTGGGAATCCCAAGTTCCGTTGACCTTTTTGAACCTGAAAATTGTGTTAGTTTCTCTATGAGATAGTAAAAGAAGGTTCAAATTGAACAGCTGCTGTCAACGGCCATTCTAAGCTGAATGTGCCTGCTCTCGTCAGATCGCAGCAGCAATGCAGCTTAAGGCTTGGCAAGTACCAGCATGGGAGACTGGCTGGGAATCCCAAGTTCCGTTGACCTTTTTGAACCTGAAAATTGTGTTAGTTTTTCTATGAGATAGTAAAAGAAGGTTCAAATTGAACAGCTGCTGTCAACGGCCATTCTAAGCTGAATGTGCCTGCTCTCGTCAGATCGCAGCAGCAATGCAGCTTAAGGCTTGGCAAGTACCAGTATGGGAGACTGGCTGGGAATCCCAAGTTCCGTTGACCTTTTTGAACCTGAAAATTGTGTTAGTTTCTCTATGAGATAGTAAAAGAAGGTTCAAATTGAACAGCTGCTGTCAACGGCCATTCTAAGCTGAATGTGCCTGCTCTCGTCAGATCGCAGCAGCAATGCAGCTTAAGGCTTGGCAAGTACCAGCATGGGAGACTGGCTGGGAATCCCAAGTTCCGTTGACCTTTTTGAACCTGAAAATTGTTAGTTTCTCTGTCAAAGATGGTAAAAGAAGGTTCAAATTGAACAGCTGCTGTCAACGGCCATTCTAAGCTGAATGTGCCTGCTCTCGTCAGATCGCAGCAGCATTGCAGCTTAAGGCTTGGCAAGTACCAGCATGGGAGACTGGCTGGGAATCCCAAGTTCTGTTGACCTTTTTGAACCTGAAAATTGTGTTAGTTTCTCTATGAGATAGTAAAAGAAGGTTCAAATTGAACAGCTGCTGTCAACGGCCATTCTAAGCTGAATGTGCCTGCTCTCGTCAGATCGCAGCAGCAATGCAGCTTAAGGCTTGGCAAGTACCAGCATGGGAGACTGGCTGGGAATCCCAAGTTCTGTTGACCTTTTTGAACCTGAAAATTGTGTTAGTTTCTCTATGAGATAGTAAAAGAAGGTTCAAATTGAACAGCTGCTGTCAACGGCCATTCTAAGCTGAATGTGCCTGCTCTCGTCAGATCGCAGCAGCAATGCAGCTTAAGGCTTGGCAAGTAACAGCATGGGAGACTGGCTGGGAATCCCAAGTTCCGTTGACCTTTTTGAACCTGAAAATTGTTAGTTTCTCTGTCAAAGATGGTAAAAGAAGGTTCAAATTGAACAGCTGCTGTCAACGGCCATTCTAAGCTGAATGTGCCTGCTCTCGTCAGATCGCAGCAGCAATGCAGCTTAAGGCTTGGCAAGTACCAGCATGGGAGACTGGCTGGGAATCCCAAGTTCTGTTGACCTTTTTGAACCTGAAAATTGTGTTAGTTTCTCTATGAGATAGTAAAAGAAGGTTCAAATTGAACAGCTGCTGTCAACGGCCATTCTAAGCTGAATGTGCCTGCTCTCGTCAGATCGCAGCAGCAATGCAGCTTAAGGCTTGGCAAGTACCAGCATGGGAGACTGGCTGGGAATCCCAAGTTCCGTTGACCTTTTTGAACCTGAAAATTGTGTTAGTTTCTCTATGAGATAGTAAAAGAAGGTTCAAATTGAACAGCTGCTGTCAACGGCCATTCTAAGCTGAATGTGCCTGCTCTCGTCAGATCGCAGCAGCAATGCAGCTTAAGGCTTGGCAAGTACCAGCATGGGAGACTGGCTGGGAATCCCAAGTTCCGTTGACCTTTTTGAACCTGAAAATTGTGTTAGTTTCTCTATGAGATAGTAAAAGAAGGTTCAAATTGAACAGCTGCTGTCAACATCCATTCTAAGCTGAATGTGCCTGCTCGCGTCAGATCGCAGCAGCAATGCAGCTTAAGGCTTGGCAAGTACCAGCATGGGAGACTGGCTGCGAATCCCAAGTTCTGTTGACCTTTTTGAACCTGAAAATTGTGTTAGTTTCTCTATGAGATAGTAAAAGAAGGTTCAAATTGAACAGCTGCTGTCAACGGCCATTCTAAGCTGAATGTGCCTGCTCTCGTCAGATCGCAGCAGCTTAAGGCTTGGCAAGTACCAGCATGGGAGACTGGCTGGGAATCCCAAGTTCCGTTGACCTTTTTGAACCTGAAAATTGTGTTAGTTTCTCTATGAGATAGTAAAAGAAGGTTCAAACTGAACAGCTGCTGTCAACGGCCATTCTAAGCTGAATGTGCCTGCTCTCGTCAGATCGCAGCATCAATGCAGCTTAAGGCTTGGCAAGTACCAGCATGGGAGACTGGTTGGGAATCCCAAGTTCCGTTGACCTTTTTGAACCTGAAAATTGTGTTAGTTTCTCTATGAGATAGTAAAAGAAGGTTCAAATTGAACAGCTGCTGTCAACGGCCATTCTAAGCTGAATGTGCCTGCTCTCGTCAGATCGCAGCAGCAATGCAGCTTAAGGCTTGGCAAGTACCAGCATGGGAGACTGGCTGGGAATCCCAAGTTCCGTTGACCTTTTTGAACCTGAAAATTGTGTTAGTTTTTCTATGAGATAGTAAAAGAAGGTTCAAATTGAACAGCTGCTGTCAACGGCCATTCTAAGCTGAATGTGCCTGCTCTCGTCAGATCGCAGCAGCAATGCAGCTTAAGGCTTGGCAAGTACCAGTATGGGAGACTGGCTGGGAATCCCAAGTTCCGTTGACCTTTTTGAACCTGAAAATTGTGTTAGTTTCTCTATGAGATAGTAAAAGAAGGTTCAAATTGAACAGCTGCTGTCAACGGCCATTCTAAGCTGAATGTGCCTGCTCTCGTCAGATCGCAGCAGCAATGCAGCTTAAGGCTTGGCAAGTACCAGCATGGGAGACTGGCTGGGAATCCCAAGTTCCGTTGACCTTTTTGAACCTGAAAATTGTTAGTTTCTCTGTCAAAGATGGTAAAAGAAGGTTCAAATTGAACAGCTGCTGTCAACGGCCATTCTAAGCTGAATGTGCCTGCTCTCGTCAGATCGCAGCAGCATTGCAGCTTAAGGCTTGGCAAGTACCAGCATGGGAGACTGGCTGGGAATCCCAAGTTCTGTTGACCTTTTTGAACCTGAAAATTGTGTTAGTTTCTCTATGAGATAGTAAAAGAAGGTTCAAATTGAACAGCTGCTGTCAACGGCCATTCTAAGCTGAATGTGCCTGCTCTCGTCAGATCGCAGCAGCAATGCAGCTTAAGGCTTGGCAAGTACCAGCATGGGAGACTGGCTGGGAATCCCAAGTTCTGTTGACCTTTTTGAACCTGAAAATTGTGTTAGTTTCTCTATGAGATAGTAAAAGAAGGTTCAAATTGAACAGCTGCTGTCAACGGCCATTCTAAGCTGAATGTGCCTGCTCTCGTCAGATCGCAGCAGCAATGCAGCTTAAGGCTTGGCAAGTAACAGCATGGGAGACTGGCTGGGAATCCCAAGTTCCGTTGACCTTTTTGAACCTGAAAATTGTTAGTTTCTCTGTCAAAGATGGTAAAAGAAGGTTCAAATTGAACAGCTGCTGTCAACGGCCATTCTAAGCTGAATGTGCCTGCTCTCGTCAGATCGCAGCAGCAATGCAGCTTAAGGCTTGGCAAGTACCAGCATGGGAGACTGGCTGGGAATCCCAAGTTCTGTTGACCTTTTTGAACCTGAAAATTGTGTTAGTTTCTCTATGAGATAGTAAAAGAAGGTTCAAATTGAACAGCTGCTGTCAACGGCCATTCTAAGCTGAATGTGCCTGCTCTCGTCAGATCGCAGCAGCAATGCAGCTTAAGGCTTGGCAAGTACCAGCATGGGAGACTGGCTGGGAATCCCAAGTTCCGTTGACCTTTTTGAACCTGAAAATTGTGTTAGTTTCTCTATGAGATAGTAAAAGAAGGTTCAAATTGAACAGCTGCTGTCAACGGCCATTCTAAGCTGAATGTGCCTGCTCTCGTCAGATCGCAGCAGCAATGCAGCTTAAGGCTTGGCAAGTACCAGCATGGGAGACTGGCTGGGAATCCCAAGTTCCGTTGACCTTTTTGAACCTGAAAATTGTGTTAGTTTCTCTATGAGATAGTAAAAGAAGGTTCAAATTGAACAGCTGCTGTCAACGGCCATTCTAAGCTGAATGTGCCTGCTCTCGTCAGATCGCAGCAGCAATGCAGCTTAAGGCTTGGCAAGTACCAGCATGGGAGACTGGCTGGGAATCCCAAGTTCTGTTGACCTTTTTGAACCTGAAAATTGTGTTAATTTCTCTATGAGATAGTAAAAGAAGGTTCAAATTGAACAGCTGCTGTCAACGGCCATTCTAAGCTGAATGTGCCTGCTCTCGTCAGATCGCAGCAGCTTAAGGCTTGGCAAGTACCAGCATGGGAGACTGGCTGGGAATCCCAAGTTCCGTTGACCTTTTTGAACCTGAAAATTGTGTTAGTTTCTCTATGAGATAGTAAAAGAAGGTTCAAATTGAACAGCTGCTGTCAACGGCCATTCTAAGCTGAATGTCCCTGCTCTCATCAGATCGCAGCAGCAATGCAGCTTAAGGCTTGGCAAGTACCAGCATGGGAGACTGGCTGGGAATCCCAAGTTCCGTTGACCTTTTTGAACCTGAAAATTGTGTTAGTTTCTCTATGAGATAGTAAAAGAAGGTTCAAATTGAACAGCTGCTGTCAACGGCCATTCTAAGCTGAATGTGCCTGCTCTCGTCAGATCGCAGCAGCAATGCAGCTTAAGGCTTTGCAAGTACCAGCATGGGAGACTGGCTGGGAATCCCAAGTTCCGTTGACCTTTTTGAACCTGAAAATTGTGTTAGTTTCTCTATGAGATAGTAAAAGAAGGTTCAAACTGAACAGTTGCTGTCAACGGCCATTCTAAGCTGAATGTGCCTGCTCTCGTCAGATCGCAGCAGCAATGCAGCTTAAGGCTTGGCAAGTACCAGCATGGGAGACTGGCTGGGAATCCCAAGTTCCGTTGACCTTTTTGAACCTGAAAATTGTGTTAGTTTCTCTATGAGATAGTAAAAGAAGGTTCAAATTGAACAGCTGCTGTCAACGGCCATTCTAAGCTGAATGTGCCTGCTCTAGTCACATCGCAGCAACAATGCAGCTTAAGGCTTGGCAAGTACCAGCATGGGAGACTGGCTGGGAATCCCAAGTTCTGTTGACCTTTTTGAACCTGAAAATTGTTAGTTTCTCTGTCAAAGATGGTAAAAGAAGGTTCAAATTGAACAGCTGCTGTCAACGGCCATTCTAAGCTGAATGTGCCTGCTCTCGTCAGATCGCAGCAGCAATGCAGCTTAAGGCTTGGCAAGTACCAGCATGGGAGACTGGCTGGGAATCCCAAGTTCCGTTGAGCTTTTTGAACCTGAAAATTGTGTTAGTTTCTCTATGAGATAGTAAAAGAAGGTTCAAACTGAACAGCTGCTGTCAACGGCCATTCTAAGCTGAATGTGCCTGCTCTCGTCAGATCGCAGCAGCAATGCAGCTTTAGGCTTGGCAAGTAACAGCATGGGAGACTGGCTGGGAATCCCAAGTTCCGTTGACCTTTTTGAACCTGAAAATTGTGTTAGTTTCTCTATGAGATAGTAAAAGAAGGTTCAAATTGAACAGCTGCTGTCAACGGCCATTCTAAGCTGAATGTGCCTGCTCTCGTCAGATCGCAGCAGCAATGCAGCTTAAGGCTTGGCAAGTACCAGCATGGGAGACTGGCTGGGAATCCCAAGTTCTGTTGACCTTTTTGAACCTGAAAATTGTGTTAGTTTCTCTATGAGATAGTAAAAGAAGGTTCAAATTGAACAGCTGCTGTCAACGGCCATTCTAAGCTGAATGTGCCTGCTCTCGTCAGATCGCAGCAGCAATGCAGCTTAAGGCTTGGCAAGTACCAGCATGGGAGACTGGCTGGGAATCCCAAGTTCCGTTGACCTTTTTGAACCTGAAAATTGTGTTAGTTTCTCTATGAGATAGTAAAAGAAGGTTCAAATTGAACAGCTGCTGTCAACGGCCATTCTAAGCTGAATGTGCGTGCTCTTGTCGGATCACAGCAGCGATGCGGCTTAAGGCTTGGCAAGTACCAGCATGGGAGACTGGCTGTGAATCCCAAGTTCCGTTGACCTTTTTGAACCTGAAAATTGTGTTAGTTTCTCTATGAGATAGTAAAAGAAGGTTCAAACTGAACAGCTGCTGTCAACGGCCATTCTAAGCTGAATGTGCCTGCTCTCGTCAGATCGCAGCATCAATGCAGCTTAAGGCTTGGCAAGTACCAGCATGGGAGACTGGCTGGAAATCCCAAGTTCCGTTGACCTTTTTGAACCTGAAAATTGTGTTAGTTTCTATATGAGATAGTAAAAGAAGGTTCAAATTGAACAGCTGCTGTCAACGGCCCTTCTAAGCTGAATGTGCCTGCTCTCGTCAGATCGCAGCAGCAATGCAGCTTAAGGCTTGGCAAGTACCAGCATGGGAGACTGGCTGGGAATCCCAAGTTCTGTTGACCTTTTTGAACCTGAAAATTGTGTTAGTTTTTCTATGAGATAGTAAAAGAAGGTTCAAATTGAACAGCTGCTGTCAACGGCCATTCTAAGCTGAATGTGCCTGCTCTCGTCAGATCGCAGCAGCTTAAGGCTTGGCAAGTACCAGCATGGGAGACTGGCTCGGAATCCCAAGTTCCGTTGATCTTTTTGAACCTGAAAATTGTGTTAGTTTCTATATGAGATAGTAAAAGAAGGTTCAAATTGAACAGCTGCTGTCAACGGCCCTTCTAAGCTGAATGTGCCTGCTCTCGTCAGATCGCAGCAGCAATGCAGCTTAAGGCTTGGCAAGTACCAGCATGGGAGACTGGCTGGGAATCCCAAGTTCTGTTGACCTTTTTGAACCTGAAAATTGTGTTAGTTTTTCTATGAGATAGTAAAAGAAGGTTCAAATTGAACAGCTGCTGTCAACGGCCATTCTAAGCTGAATGTGCCTGCTCTCGTCAGATCGCAGCAGCTTAAGGCTTGGCAAGTACCAGCATGGGAGACTGGCTCGGAATCCCAAGTTCCGTTGATCTTTTTGAACCTGAAAATTGTGTTAGTTTCTCTATGAGATAGTAAAAGAAGGTTCAAATTGAACAGCTGCTGCTAACGGCCATTCTAAGCTGAATGTGCCTGCTCTCGTCAGTTCGCAGCAGCAATGCAGCTTAAGGCTTGGCAAGTACCAGCATGGGAGACTGGCTGGGAATCCTAAGTTCCGTTGACCTTTTTGAACCTGAAAATTGTGTTAGTTTCTCTATGAGATATTAAAAGAAGGTTCAAATTGAACAGCTGCTGTCAACGGCCATTCTAAGCTGAATGTGCCTGCTCTCGTCAGATCGCAGCAGCAATGCAGCTTAAGGCTTGGCAAGTACCAGCATGGGAGACTGGCTGGGAATCCCAAGTTCCGTTGACCTTTTTGAACCTGAAAATTGTGTTAGTTTCTCTATGAGATAGTAAAAGAAGGTTCAAATTGAACAGCTGCTGTCAACGGCCATTCTAAGCTGAATGTGCCTGCTCTCGTCAGATCGCAGCATCAATGCAGCTTAAGGCTTGGCAAGTACCAGCATGGGAGACTGTCTGGGAATCCCAAGTTCCGTTGACCTTTTTGAACCTGAAAATTGTGTTAGTTTCTATATGAGATAGTAAAAGAAGGTTCAAATTGAACAGCTGCTGTCAACGGCCCTTCTAAGCTGAATGTGCCTGCTCTCGTCAGATCGCAGCAGCAATGCAGCTTAAGGCTTGGCAAGTACCAGCATGGGAGACTGGCTGGGAATCCCAAGTTCCGTTGAGCTTTTTGAACCTGAAAATTGTGTTAGTTTCTCTATGAGATAGTAAAAGAAAGTAGAAATTAGGCAGCTGCTGTCAACGGCCATTCTAAGCTGAATGTGCCTGCTCTCGTCAGATCGCAGCAGCAATGCAGCTTAAGGCTTGGCAAGTACCAGCATGGGAGACTGGCTGGGAATCCCAAGTTCCGTTGACCTTTTTGAACCTGAAAATTGTTAGTTTCTCTGTCAAAGATGGTAAAAGAAGGTTCAAATTGAATAGCTGCTGTCAACGGCCATTCTAAGCTGAATGTGCCTGCTCTCGTTAGATCGCAGCAGCAATGCAGCTTTAGGCTTGGCAAGTACCAGCATGGGAGACTGGCTGGGAATCCCAAGTTCTGTTGACCTTTTTGAACCTGAAAATTGTGTTAGTTTTTCTATGAGATAGTAAAAGAAGGTTCAAATTGAACAGCTGCTGTCAACGGCCATTCTAAGCTGAATGTGCCTGCTCTCGTCAGATCGCAGCAGCTTAAGGCTTGGCAAGTACCAGCATGGGAGACTGGCTGGGAATCCCAAGTTCCGTTGACCTTTTTGAACCTGAAAATTGTGTTAGTTTCTCTATGAGATAGTAAAAGAAGGTTCAAATTGAACAGCTGCTGCTAACGGCCATTCTAAGCTGAATGTGCCTGCTCTCGTCAGTTCGCAGCAGCAATGCAGCTTAAGGCTTGGCAAGTACCAGCATGGGAGACTGGCTGGGAATCCTAAGTTCCGTTGACCTTTTTGAACCTGAAAATTGTGTTAGTTTCTCTATGAGATATTAAAAGAAGGTTCAAATTGAACAGCTGCTGTCAACGGCCATTCTAAGCTGAATGTGCCTGCTCTCGTCAGATCGCAGCAGCAATGCAGCTTAAGGCTTGGCAAGTACCAGCATGGGAAACTGGCTGGGAATCCCAAGTTCCGTTGACCTTTTTGAACCTGAAAATTGTTAGTTTCTCTGTCAAAGATGGTAAAAGAAGGTTCAAATTGAACAGCTGCTGTCAACGGCCATTCTAAGCTGAATGTGCCTGCTCTCGTCAGATCGCAGCAGCAATGCAGCTTAAGGCTTGGCAAGTACCAGCATGGGAGACTGGCTGGGAATCCCAAGTTCCGTTGACCTTTTTGAACCTGAAAATTGTGTTAGTTTCTCTATGAGATAGTAAAAGAAGGTTCAAATTGAACAGCTGCTGTCAACGGCCATTCTAAGCTGAATGTGCCTGCTCTCGTCAGATCGCAGCAGCAATGCAGCTTAAGGCTTGGCAAGTACCAGCATGGGAGACTGGCTGGGAATCCCAAGTTCTGTTGACCTTTTTGAACCTGAAAATTGTGTTAGTTTCTCTATGAGATAGTAAAAGAAGGTTCAAATTGAACAGCTGCTGTCAACGGCCATTCTAAGCTGAATGTGCCTGCTCTCGTCAGATCGCAGCAGCAATGCAGCTTAAGGCTTGGCAAGTACCAGCATGGGAGACTGGCTGCGAATCCCAAGTTCTGTTGACCTTTTTGAACCTGAAAATTGTGTTAGTTTCTCTATGAGATAGTAAAAGAAGGTTCAAATTGAACAGCTGCTGTCAACGGCCATTCTAAGCTGAATGTGCCTGCTCTCGTCAGATCGCAGCAGCTTAAGGCTTGGCAAGTACCAGCATGGGAGACTGGCTGGGAATCCCAAGTTCCGTTGACCTTTTTGAACCTGAAAATTGTGTTAGTTTCTCTATGAGATAGTAAAAGAAGGTTCAAATTGAACAGCTGCTGTCAACGGCCATTCTAAGCTGAATGTGCGTGCTCTTGTCGGATCACAGCAGCGATGCGGCTTAAGGCTTGGCAAGTACCAGCATGGGAGACTGGCTGTGAATCCCAAGTTCCGTTGACCTTTTTGAACCTGAAAATTGTGTTAGTTTCTCTATGAGATAGTAAAAGAAGGTTCAAACTGAACAGCTGCTGTCAACGGCCATTCTAAGCTGAATGTGCCTGCTCTCGTCAGATCGCAGCATCAATGCAGCTTAAGGCTTGGCAAGTACCAGCATGGGAGACTGTCTGGGAATCCCAAGTTCCGTTGACCTTTTTGAACCTGAAAATTGTGTTAGTTTCTATATGAGATAGTAAAAGAAGGTTCAAATTGAACAGCTGCTGTCAACGGCCCTTCTAAGCTGAATGTGCCTGCTCTCGTCAGATCGCAGCAGCAATGCAGCTTAAGGCTTGGCAAGTACCAGCATGGGAGACTGGCTGGGAATCCCAAGTTCCGTTGAGCTTTTTGAACCTGAAAATTGTGTTAGTTTCTCTATGAGATAGTAAAAGAAAGTAGAAATTAGGCAGCTGCTGTCAACGGCCATTCTAAGCTGAATGTGCCTGCTCTCGTCAGATCGCAGCAGCAATGCAGCTTAAGGCTTGGCAAGTACCAGCATGGGAGACTGGCTGGGAATCCCAAGTTCCGTTGACCTTTTTGAACCTGAAAATTGTTAGTTTCTCTGTCAAAGATGGTAAAAGAAGGTTCAAATTGAATAGCTGCTGTCAACGGCCATTCTAAGCTGAATGTGCCTGCTCTCGTTAGATCGCAGCAGCAATGCAGCTTTAGGCTTGGCAAGTACCAGCATGGGAGACTGGCTGGGAATCCCAAGTTCTGTTGACCTTTTTGAACCTGAAAATTGTGTTAGTTTTTCTATGAGATAGTAAAAGAAGGTTCAAATTGAACAGCTGCTGTCAACGGCCATTCTAAGCTGAATGTGCCTGCTCTCGTCAGATCGCAGCAGCTTAAGGCTTGGCAAGTACCAGCATGGGAGACTGGCTGGGAATCCCAAGTTCCGTTGACCTTTTTGAACCTGAAAATTGTGTTAGTTTCTCTATGAGATAGTAAAAGAAGGTTCAAATTGAACAGCTGCTGCTAACGGCCATTCTAAGCTGAATGTGCCTGCTCTCGTCAGTTCGCAGCAGCAATGCAGCTTAAGGCTTGGCAAGTACCAGCATGGGAGACTGGCTGGGAATCCTAAGTTCCGTTGACCTTTTTGAACCTGAAAATTGTGTTAGTTTCTCTATGAGATATTAAAAGAAGGTTCAAATTGAACAGCTGCTGTCAACGGCCATTCTAAGCTGAATGTGCCTGCTCTCGTCAGATCGCAGCAGCAATGCAGCTTAAGGCTTGGCAAGTACCAGCATGGGAAACTGGCTGGGAATCCCAAGTTCCGTTGACCTTTTTGAACCTGAAAATTGTTAGTTTCTCTGTCAAAGATGGTAAAAGAAGGTTCAAATTGAACAGCTGCTGTCAACGGCCATTCTAAGCTGAATGTGCCTGCTCTCGTCAGATCGCAGCAGCAATGCAGCTTAAGGCTTGGCAAGTACCAGCATGGGAGACTGGCTGGGAATCCCAAGTTCCGTTGACCTTTTTGAACCTGAAAATTGTGTTAGTTTCTCTATGAGATAGTAAAAGAAGGTTCAAATTGAACAGCTGCTGTCAACGGCCATTCTAAGCTGAATGTGCCTGCTCTCGTCAGATCGCAGCAGCAATGCAGCTTAAGGCTTGGCAAGTACCAGCATGGGAGACTGGCTGGGAATCCCAAGTTCTGTTGACCTTTTTGAACCTGAAAATTGTGTTAGTTTCTCTATGAGATAGTAAAAGAAGGTTCAAATTGAACAGCTGCTGTCAACGGCCATTCTAAGCTGAATGTGCCTGCTCTCGTCAGATCGCAGCAGCAATGCAGCTTAAGGCTTGGCAAGTACCAGCATGGGAGACTGGCTGGGAATCCCAAGTTCCGTTGACCTTTTTGAACCTGAAAATTGTGTTAGTTTCTCTTTGAGATAGTAAAAGAAGGTTCAAATTGAACAGCTGCTGTCAACATCCATTCTAAGCTGAATGTGCCTGCTCTCGTCAGATCGCAGCAGCAATGCAGCTTAAGGCTTGGCAAGTACCAGCATGGGAGACTGGCTGCGAATCCCAAGTTCTGTTGACCTTTTTGAACCTGAAAATTGTGTTAGTTTCTCTATGAGATAGTAAAAGAAGGTTCAAATTGAACAGCTGCTGTCAACGGCCATTCTAAGCTGAATGTGCCTGCTCTCGTCAGATCGCAGCAGCTTAAGGCTTGGCAAGTACCAGCATGGGGGACTGGCTGGGAATCCCAAGTTCCGTTGACCTTTTTGAACCTGAAAATTGTGTTAGTTTCTCTATGAGATAGTAAAAGAAGGTTCAAATTGAACAGCTGCTGTCAACGGCCATTCTAAGCTGAATGTGCGTGCTCTTGTCGGATCACAGCAGCGATGCGGCTTAAGGCTTGGCAAGTACCAGCATGGGAGACTGGCTGTGAATCCCAAGTTCCGTTGACCTTTTTGAACCTGAAAATTGTGTTAGTTTCTCTATGAGATAGTAAAAGAAGGTTCAAACTGAACAGCTGCTGTCAACGGCCATTCTAAGCTGAATGTGCCTGCTCTCGTCAGATCGCAGCATCAATGCAGCTTAAGGCTTGGCAAGTACCAGCATGGGAGACTGTCTGGGAATCCCAAGTTCCGTTGACCTTTTTGAACCTGAAAATTGTGTTAGTTTCTATATGAGATAGTAAAAGAAGGTTCAAATTGAACAGCTGCTGTCAACGGCCCTTCTAAGCTGAATGTGCCTGCTCTCGTCAGATCGCAGCAGCAATGCAGCTTAAGGCTTGGCAAGTACCAGCATGGGAGACTGGCTGGGAATCCCAAGTTCCGTTGAGCTTTTTGAACCTGAAAATTGTGTTAGTTTCTCTATGAGATAGTAAAAGAAAGTAGAAATTAGGCAGCTGCTGTCAACGGCCATTCTAAGCTGAATGTGCCTGCTCTCGTCAGATCGCAGCAGCAATGCAGCTTAAGGCTTGGCAAGTACCAGCATGGGAGACTGGCTGGGAATCCCAAGTTCCGTTGACCTTTTTGAACCTGAAAATTGTTAGTTTCTCTGTCAAAGATGGTAAAAGAAGGTTCAAATTGAATAGCTGCTGTCAACGGCCATTCTAAGCTGAATGTGCCTGCTCTCGTTAGATCGCAGCAGCAATGCAGCTTTAGGCTTGGCAAGTACCAGCATGGGAGACTGGCTGGGAATCCCAAGTTCTGTTGACCTTTTTGAACCTGAAAATTGTGTTAGTTTTTCTATGAGATAGTAAAAGAAGGTTCAAATTGAACAGCTGCTGTCAACGGCCATTCTAAGCTGAATGTGCCTGCTCTCGTCAGATCGCAGCAGCTTAAGGCTTGGCAAGTACCAGCATGGGAGACTGGCTGGGAATCCCAAGTTCCGTTGACCTTTTTGAACCTGAAAATTGTGTTAGTTTCTCTATGAGATAGTAAAAGAAGGTTCAAATTGAACAGCTGCTGCTAATGGCCATTCTAAGCTGAATGTGCCTGCTCTCGTCAGTTCGCAGCAGCAATGCAGCTTAAGGCTTGGCAAGTACCAGCATGGGAGACTGGCTGGGAATCCTAAGTTCCGTTGACCTTTTTGAACCTGAAAATTGTGTTAGTTTCTCTATGAGATATTAAAAGAAGGTTCAAATTGAACAGCTGCTGTCAACGGCCATTCTAAGCTGAATGTGCCTGCTCTCGTCAGATCGCAGCAGCAATGCAGCTTAAGGCTTGGCAAGTACCAGCATGGGAAACTGGCTGGGAATCCCAAGTTCCGTTGACCTTTTTGAACCTGAAAATTGTGTTAGTTTCTCTATGAGATAGTAAAAGAAGGTTCAAATTGAACAGCTGCTGTCAACGGCCATTCTAAGCTGAATGTGCCTGCTCTCGTCAGATCGCAGCAGCAATGCAGCTTAAGGCTTGGCAAGTACCAGCATGGGAGACTGGCTGGGAATCCCAAGTTCCGTTGACCTTTTTGAACCTGAAAATTGTGTTAGTTTCTCTATGAGATAGTAAAAGAAGGTTCAAATTGAACAGCTGCTGTCAACGGCCATTCTAAGCTGAATGTGCCTGCTCTCGTCAGATCGCAGCAGCAATGCAGCTTAAGGCTTGGCAAGTACCAGCATGGGAGACTGGCTGGGAATCCCAAGTTCCGTTGACCTTTTTGAACCTGAAAATTGTGTTAGTTTCTCTATGAGATAGTAAAAGAAGGTTCAAATTGAACAGCTGCTGTCAACGGCCATTCTAAGCTGAATGTGCCTGCTCTCGTCAGATCGCAGCAGCAATGCAGCTTAAGGCTTGGCAAGTACCAGCATGGGAGACTGGCTGGGAATCCCAAGTTCCGTTGACCTTTTTGAACCTGAAAATTGTGTTAGTTTCTCTATGAGATAGTAAAAGAAGGTTCAAATTGAACAGCTGCTGTCAACATCCATTCTAAGCTGAATGTGCCTGCTCTCGTCAGATCGCAGCAGCAATGCAGCTTAAGGCTTGGCAAGTACCAGCATGGGAGACTGGCTGCGAATCCCAAGTTCTGTTGACCTTTTTGAACCTGAAAATTGTGTTAGTTTCTCTATGAGATAGTAAAAGAAGGTTCAAATTGAACAGCTGCTGTCAACGGCCATTCTAAGCTGAATGTGCCTGCTCTCGTCAGATCGCAGCAGCTTAAGGCTTGGCAAGTACCAGCATGGGAGACTGGCTGGGAATCCCAAGTTCCGTTGACCTTTTTGAACCTGAAAATTGTGTTAGTTTCTCTATGAGATAGTAAAAGAAGGTTCAAACTGAACAGCTGCTGTCAACGGCCATTCTAAGCTGAATGTGCCTGCTCTCGTCAGATCGCAGCATCAATGCAGCTTAAGGCTTGGCAAGTACCAGCATGGGAGACTGGCTGGGAATCCCAAGTTCCGTTGACCTTTTTGAACCTGAAAATTGTGTTAGTTTCTCTATGAGATAGTAAAAGAAGGTTCAAATTGAACAGCTGCTGTCAACGGCCATTCTAAGCTGAATGTGCCTGCTCTCGTCAGATCGCAGCAGCAATGCAGCTTAAGGCTTGGCAAGTACCAGCATGGGAGACTGGCTGGGAATCCCAAGTTCCGTTGACCTTTTTGAACCTGAAAATTGTTAGTTTCTCTGTCAAAGATGGTAAAAGAAGGTTCAAATTGAACAGCTGCTGTCAACGGCCATTCTAAGCTGAATGTGCCTGCTCTCGTCAGATCGCAGCAGCATTGCAGCTTAAGGCTTGGCAAGTACCAGCATGGGAGACTGGCTGGGAATCCCAAGTTCTGTTGACCTTTTTGAACCTGAAAATTGTGTTAGTTTCTCTATGAGATAGTAAAAGAAGGTTCAAATTGAACAGCTGCTGTCAACGGCCATTCTAAGCTGAATGTGCCTGCTCTCGTCAGATCGCAGCAGCAATGCAGCTTAAGGCTTGGCAAGTACCAGCATGGGAGACTGGCTGGGAATCCCAAGTTCTGTTGACCTTTTTGAACCTGAAAATTGTGTTAGTTTCTCTATGAGATAGTAAAAGAAGGTTCAAATTGAACAGCTGCTGTCAACGGCCATTCTAAGCTGAATGTGCCTGCTCTCGTCAGATCGCAGCAGCAATGCAGCTTAAGGCTTGGCAAGTACCAGCATGGGAGACTGGCTGGGAATCCCAAGTTCTGTTGACCTTTTTGAACCTGAAAATTGTGTTAGTTTCTCTATGAGATAGTAAAAGAAGGTTCAAATTGAACAGCTGCCGTCAACGGCCATTCTAAGCTGAATGTGCCTGCTCTCGTCAGATCGCAGCAGCAATGCAGCTTAAGGCTTGGCAAGTACCAGCATGGGAGACTGGCTGGGAATCCCAAGTTCCGTTGACCTTTTTGAACCTGAAAATTGTGTTAGTTTCTCTATGAGATAGTAAAAGAAGGTTCAAATTGAACAGCTGCTGTCAACGGCCATTCTAAGCTGAATGTGCCTGCTCTCGTCAGATCGCAGCAGCAATGCAGCTTAAGGCTTGGCAAGTACCAGCATGGGAGACTGGCTGGGAATCCCAAGTTCTGTTGACCTTTTTGAACCTGAAAATTGTGTTAATTTCTCTATGAGATAGTAAAAGAAGGTTCAAATTGAACAGCTGCTGTCAACGGCCATTCTAAGCTGAATGTGCCTGCTCTCGTCAGATCGCAGCAGCTTAAGGCTTGGCAAGTACCAGCATGGGAGACTGGCTGGGAATCCCAAGTTCCGTTGACCTTTTTGAACCTGAAAATTGTGTTAGTTTCTCTATGAGATAGTAAAAGAAGGTTCAAATTGAACAGCTGCTGTCAACGGCCATTCTAAGCTGAATGTGCCTGCTCTCATCAGATCGCAGCAGCAATGCAGCTTAAGGCTTGGCAAGTACCAGCATGGGAGACTGGCTGGGAATCCCAAGTTCCGTTGACCTTTTTGAACCTGAAAATTGTGTTAGTTTCTCTATGAGATAGTAAAAGAAGGTTCAAATTGAACAGCTGCTGTCAACGGCCATTCTAAGCTGAATGTGCCTGCTCTCGTCAGATCGCAGCAGCAATGCAGCTTAAGGCTTTGCAAGTACCAGCATGGGAGACTGGCTGGGAATCCCAAGTTCCGTTGACCTTTTTGAACCTGAAAATTGTGTTAGTTTCTCTATGAGATAGTAAAAGAAGGTTCAAACTGAACAGTTGCTGTCAACGGCCATTCTAAGCTGAATGTGCCTGCTCTCGTCAGATCGCAGCAGCAATGCAGCTTAAGGCTTGGCAAGTACCAGCATGGGAGACTGGCTGGGAATCCCAAGTTCCGTTGATATTTTTAACCTGAAAATTGTGTTAGTTTCTCTATGAGATAGTAAAAGAAGGTTCAAACTGAACAGCTGCTGTCAACGGCCATTCTAAGCTGAATGTGCCTGCTCTCGTCAGATCGCAGCAGCAATGCAGCTTAAGGCTTGGCAAGTACCAGCATGGGAGACTGGCTGGGAATCCCAAGTTCCGTTGACCTTTTTGAACCTGAAAATGGTGTTAGTTTCTCTATGAGATAGTAAAAGAAGGTTCAAATTGAACAGCTGCTGTCAACAGCCATTCTCAGCTGAATGTGCCTGCTCTCGTCAGATCGCAGCAGCAATGCAGCTTAAGGCTTGGCAAGTACCAGCATGGGAGACTGGCTGGGAATCCCAAGTTCTGTTGACCTTTTTGAACCTGAAAATTGTGTTAGTTTCTCTATGAGATAGTAAAAGAAGGTTCAAATTGAACAGCTGCTGTCAACGGCCATTCTAAGCTGAATGTGCCTGCTCTCATCAGATCGCAGCAGCAATGCAGCTTAAGGCTTGGCAAGTACCAGCATGGGAGACTGGCTGGGAATCCCAAGTTCCGTTGACCTTTTTGAACCTGAAAATTGTGTTAGTTTCTCTATGAGATAGTAAAAGAAGGTTCAAATTGAACAGCTGCTGTCAACGGCCATTCTAAGCTGAATGTGCCTGCTCTCGTCAGATCGCAGCAGCAATGCAGCTTAAGGCTTTGCAAGTACCAGCATGGGAGACTGGCTGGGAATCCCAAGTTCCGTTGACCTTTTTGAACCTGAAAATTGTGTTAGTTTCTCTATGAGATAGTAAAAGAAGGTTCAAACTGAACAGTTGCTGTCAACGGCCATTCTAAGCTGAATGTGCCTGCTCTCGTCAGATCGCAGCAGCAATGCAGCTTAAGGCTTGGCAAGTACCAGCATGGGAGACTGGCTGGGAATCCCAAGTTCCGTTGATATTTTTAACCTGAAAATTGTGTTAGTTTCTCTATGAGATAGTAAAAGAAGGTTCAAACTGAACAGCTGCTGTCAACGGCCATTCTAAGCTGAATGTGCCTGCTCTCGTCAGATCGCAGCAGCAATGCAGCTTAAGGCTTGGCAAGTACCAGCATGGGAGACTGGCTGGGAATCCCAAGTTCCGTTGACCTTTTTGAACCTGAAAATTGTGTTAGTTTCTCTATGAGATAGTAAAAGAAGGTTCAAATTGAACAGCTGCTGTCAACAGCCATTCTCAGCTGAATGTGCCTGCTCTCGTCAGATCGCAGCAGCAATGCAGCTTAAGGCTTGGCAAGTACCAGCATGGGAGACTGGCTGGGAATCCCAAGTTCTGTTGACCTTTTTGAACCTGAAAATTGTGTTAGTTTCTCTATGAGATAGTAAAAGAAGGTTCAAATTGAACAGCTGCTGTCAACGGCCATTCTAAGCTGAATGTGCCTGCTCTCGTCAGATCGCAGCAGCTTAAGGCTTGGCAAGTACCAGCATGGGAGACTGGCTGGGAATCCCTAGTTCCGTTGACATTTTTGAACCTGAAAATTGTGTTAGTTTCTCTATGAGATAGTAAAAGAAGGTTCAAATTGAACAGCTGCTGTCAACGGCCATTCTAAGCTGAATGTGCCTGCTCTCGTCAGATCGCAGCAGCAATGCAGCTTAAGGCTTGGCAAGTACCAGCATGGGAGACTGGCTGGGAATCCCAAGTTCCGTTGACCTTTTTGAACCTGAAAATTGTGTTAGTTTCTCTATGAGATAGTAAAAGAAGGTTCAAATTGAACAGCTGCTGTCAACGGCCATTCTAAGCTGAATGTGCCTGCTCTCGTCAGATCGCAGCAGCAATGCAGCTTAAGGCTTGGCAAGTACCAGCATGGGAGACTGGCTGTGAATCCCAAGTTCCGTTGACCTTTTTGAACCTGAAAATTGTGTTAGTTTCTCTATGAGATAGTAAAAGAAGGTTCAAACTGAACAGCTGCTGTCAACGGCCATTCTAAGCTGAATGTGCCTGCTCTCGTCAGATCGCAGCATCAATGCAGCTTAAGGCTTGGCAAGTACCAGCATGGGAGACTGTCTGGGAATCCCAAGTTCCGTTGACCTTTTTGAACCTGAAAATTGTGTTAGTTTCTATATGAGATAGTAAAAGAAGGTTCAAATTGAACAGCTGCTGTCAACGGCCCTTCTAAGCTGAATGTGCCTGCTCTCGTCAGATCGCAGCAGCAATGCAGCTTAAGGCTTGGCAAGTACCAGCATGGGAGTCTGGCTGGGAATCCCAAGTTCCGTTGAGCTTTTTGAACCTGAAAATTGTGTTAGTTTCTCTATGAGATAGTAAAAGAAAGTAGAAATTAGGCAGCTGCTGTCAACGGCCATTCTAAGCTGAATGTGCCTGCTCTCGTCAGATCGCAGCAGCAATGCAGCTTAAGGCTTGGCAAGTACCAGCATGGGAGACTGGCTGGGAATCCCAAGTTCCGTTGACCTTTTTGAACCTGAAAATTGTTAGTTTCTCTGTCAAAGATGGTAAAAGAAGGTTCAAATTGAATAGCTGCTGTCAACGGCCATTCTAAGCTGAATGTGCCTGCTCTCGTTAGATCGCAGCAGCAATGCAGCTTAAGGCTTGGCAAGTACCAGCATGGGAGACTGGCTGGGAATCCCAAGTTCTGTTGACCTTTTTGAACCTGAAAATTGTGTTAGTTTTTCTATGAGATAGTAAAAGAAGGTTCAAATTGAACAGCTGCTGTCAACGGCCATTCTAAGCTGAATGTGCCTGCTCTCGTCAGATCGCAGCAGCTTAAGGCTTGGCAAGTACCAGCATGGGAGACTGGCTGGGAATCCCAAGTTCCGTTGACCTTTTTGAACCTGAAAATTGTGTTAGTTTCTCTATGAGATAGTAAAAGAAGGTTCAAATTGAACAGCTGCTGCTAACGGCCATTCTAAGCTGAATGTGCCTGCTCTCGTCAGTTCGCAGCAGCAATGCAGCTTAAGGCTTGGCAAGTACCAGCATGGGAGACTGGCTGGGAATCCTAAGTTCCGTTGACCTTTTTGAACCTGAAAATTGTGTTAGTTTCTCTATGAGATATTAAAAGAAGGTTCAAATTGAACAGCTGCTGTCAACGGCCATTCTAAGCTGAATGTGCCTGCTCTCGTCAGATCGCAGCAGCAATGCAGCTTAAGGCTTGGCAAGTACCAGCATGGGAGACTGGCTGGGAATCCCAAGTTCCGTTGACCTTTTTGAACCTGAAAATTGTTAGTTTCTCTGTCAAAGATGGTAAAAGAAGGTTCAAATTGAACAGCTGCTGTCAACGGCCATTCTAAGCTGAATGTGCCTGCTCTCGTCAGATCGCAGCAGCAATGCAGCTTAAGGCTTGGCAAGTACCAGCATGGGAGACTGGCTGGGAATCCCAAGTTCTGTTGACCTTTTTGAACCTGAAAATTGTGTTAGTTTCTCTATGAGATAGTAAAAGAAGGTTCAAATTGAACAGCTGCTGTCAACGGCCATTCTAAGCTGAATGTGCCTGCTCTCGTCAGATCGCAGCAGCAATGCAGCTTAAGGCTTGGCAAGTACCAGCATGGGAGACTGGCTGGGAATCCCAAGTTCCGTTGACCTTTTTGAACCTGAAAATTGTGTTAGTTTCTCTATGAGATAGTAAAAGAAGGTTCAAATTGAACAGCTGCTGTCAACGGCCATTCTAAGCTGAATGTGCCTGCTCTCGTCAGATCGCAGCAGCAATGCAGCTTAAGGCTTGGCAAGTACCAGCATGGGAGACTGGCTGGGAATCCCAAGTTCTGTTGACCTTTTTGAACCTGAAAATTGTGTTAGTTTCTCTATGAGATAGTAAAAGAAGGTTCAAATTGAACAGCTGCTGTCAACGGCCATTCTAAGCTGAATGTGCCTGCTCTCGTCAGATCGCAGCAGCAATGCAGCTTAAGGCTTGGCAAGTACCAGCATGGGAGACTGGCTGGGAATCCCAAGTTCCGTTGACCTTTTTGAACCTGAAAATTGTGTTAGTTTCTCTATGAGATAGTAAAAGAAGGTTCAAATTGAACAGCTGCTGTCAACATCCATTCTAAGCTGAATGTGCCTGCTCTCGTCAGATCGCAGCAGCAATGCAGCTTAAGGCTTGGCAAGTACCAGCATGGGAGACTGGCTGCGAATCCCAACTTCTGTTGACCTTTTTGAACCTGAAAATTGTGTTAGTTTCTCTATGAGATAGTAAAAGAAGGTTCAAATTGAACAGCTGCTGTCAACGGCCATTCTAAGCTGAATGTGCCTGCTCTCGTCAGATCGCAGCAGCTTAAGGCTTGGCAAGTACCAGCATGGGAGACTGGCTGGGAATCCCAAGTTCCGTTGACCTTTTTGAACCTGAAAATTGTGTTAGTTTCTCTATGAGATAGTAAAAGAAGGTTCAAACTGAACAGCTGCTGTCAACGGCCATTCTAAGCTGAATGTGCCTGCTCTCGTCAGATCGCAGCATCAATGCAGCTTAAGGCTTGGCAAGTACCAGCATGGGAGACTGGCTGGGAATCCCAAGTTCCGTTGACCTTTTTGAACCTGAAAATTGTGTTAGTTTCTCTATGAGATAGTAAAAGAAGGTTCAAATTGAACAGCTGCTGTCAACGGCCATTCTAAGCTGAATGTGCCTGCTCTCGTCAGATCGCAGCAGCAATGCAGCTTAAGGCTTGGCAAGTACCAGCATGGGAGACTGGCTGGGAATCCCAAGTTCCGTTGACCTTTTTGAACCTGAAAATTGTGTTAGTTTTTCTATGAGATAGTAAAAGAAGGTTCAAATTGAACAGCTGCTGTCAACGGCCATTCTAAGCTGAATGTGCCTGCTCTCGTCAGATCGCAGCAGCAATGCAGCTTAAGGCTTGGCAAGTACCAGTATGGGAGACTGGCTGGGAATCCCAAGTTCCGTTGACCTTTTTGAACCTGAAAATTGTGTTAGTTTCTCTATGAGATAGTAAAAGAAGGTTCAAATTGAACAGCTGCTGTCAACGGCCATTCTAAGCTGAATGTGCCTGCTCTCGTCAGATCGCAGCAGCAATGCAGCTTAAGGCTTGTCAAGTACCAGCATGGGAGACTGGCTGGGAATCCCAAGTTCCGTTGACCTTTTTGAACCTGAAAATTGTTAGTTTCTCTGTCAATGATGGTAAAAGAAGGTTCAAATTGAACAGCTGCTGTCAACGGCCATTCTAAGCTGAATGTGCCTGCTCTCGTCAGATCGCAGCAGCATTGCAGCTTAAGGCTTGGCAAGTACCAGCATGGGAGACTGGCTGGGAATCCCAAGTTCTGTTGACCTTTTTGAACCTGAAAATTGTGTTAGTTTCTCTATGAGATAGTAAAAGAAGGTTCAAATTGAACAGCTGCTGTCAACGGCCATTCTAAGCTGAATGTGCCTGCTCTCGTCAGATCGCAGCAGCAATGCAGCTTAAGGCTTGGCAAGTACCAGCATGGGAGACTGGCTGGGAATCCCAAGTTCTGTTGACCTTTTTGAACCTGAAAATTGTGTTAGTTTCTCTATGAGATAGTAAAAGAAGGTTCAAATTGAACAGCTGCTGTCAACGGCCATTCTAAGCTGAATGTGCCTGCTCTCGTCAGATCGCAGCAGCTTAAGGCTTGGCAAGTACCAGCATGGGAGACTGGCTGGGAATCCCAAGTTCTGTTGACCTTTTTGAACCTGAAAATTGTGTTAGTTTCTCTATGAGATAGTAAAAGAAGGTTCAAATTGAACAGCTGCTGTCAACGGCCATTCTAAGCTGAATGTGCCTGCTCTCGTCAGATCGCAGCAGCAATGCAGCTTAAGGCTTGGCAAGTACCAGCATGGGAGACTGGCTGGGAATCCCAAGTTCTGTTGACCTTTTTGAACCTGAAAATTGTGTTAGTTTCTCTATGAGATAGTAAAAGAAGGTTCAAATTGAACAGCTGCCGTCAACGGCCATTCTAAGCTGAATGCGCCTGCTCTCGTCAGATCGCAGCAGCAATGCAGCTTAAGGCTTGGCAAGTACCAGCATGGGAGACTGGCTGGGAATCCCAAGTTCCGTTGACCTTTTTGAACCTGAAAATTGTGTTAGTTTCTCTATGAGATAGTAAAAGAAGGTTCAAATTGAACAGCTGCTGTCAACGGCCATTCTAAGCTGAATGTGCCTGCTCTCGTCAGATCGCAGCAGCAATGCAGCTTAAGGCTTGGCAAGTACCAGCATGGGAGACTGGCTGGGAATCCCAAGTTCCGTTGACCTTTTTGAACCTGAAAATTGTGTTAGTTTCTCTATGAGATAGTAAAAGAAGGTTCAAATTGAACAGCTGCTGTCAACGGCCATTCTAAGCTGAATGTGCCTGCTCTCGTCAGATCGCAGCAGCAATGCAGCTTAAGGCTTGGCAAGTACCAGCATGGGAGACTGGCTGGGAATCCCAAGTTCTGTTGACCTTTTTGAACCTGAAAATTGTGTTAATTTCTCTATGAGATAGTAAAAGAAGGTTCAAATTGAACAGCTGCTGTCAACGGCCATTCTAAGCTGAATGTGCCTGCTCTCGTCAGATCGCAGCAGCTTAAGGCTTGGCAAGTACCAGCATGGGAGACTGGCTGGGAATCCCAAGTTCCGTTGACCTTTTTGAACCTGAAAATTGTGTTAGTTTCTCTATGAGATAGTAAAAGAAGGTTCAAATTGACCAGCTGCTGTCAACGGCCATTCTAAGCTGAATGTGCCTGCTCTCATCAGATCGCAGCAGCAATGCAGCTTAAGGCTTGGCAAGTACCAGCATGGGAGACTGGCTGGGAATCCCAAGTTCCGTTGACCTTTTTGAACCTGAAAATTGTGTTAGTTTCTCTATGAGATAGTAAAAGAAGGTTCAAATTGAACAGCTGCTGTCAACGGCCATTCTAAGCTGAATGTGCCTGCTCTCGTCAGATCGCAGCAGCAATGCAGCTTAAGGCTTTGCAAGTACCAGCATGGGAGACTGGCTGGGAATCCCAAGTTCCGTTGACCTTTTTGAACCTGAAAATTGTGTTAGTTTCTCTATGAGATAGTAAAAGAAGGTTCAAACTGAACAGTTGCTGTCAACGGCCATTCTAAGCTGAATGTGCCTGCTCTCGTCAGATCGCAGCAGCAATGCAGCTTAAGGCTTGGCAAGTACCAGCATGGGAGACTGGCTGGGAATCCCAAGTTCCGTTGATATTTTTAACCTGAAAATTGTGTTAGTTTCTCTATGAGATAGTAAAAGAAGGTTCAAACTGAACAGCTGCTGTCAACGGCCATTCTAAGCTGAATGTGCCTGGTCTCGTCAGATCGCAGCATCAATGCAGCTTAAGGCTTGGCAAGTACCAGCATGGGAGACTGGCTGGGAATCCCAAGTTCCGTTGACCTTTTTGAACCTGAAAATTGTGTTAGTTTCTCTATGAGATAGTAAAAGAAGGTTCAAATTGAACAGCTGCTGTCAACGGCCATTCTAAGCTGAATATGCCTGCTCTCGTCAGATCGCAGCAGCTTAAGGCTTGGCAAGTACCAGCATGGGAGACTGGCTGGGAATCCCAAGTTCCGTTGACCTTTTTGAACCTGAAAATTGTGTTAGTTTCTCTATGAGATAGTAAAAGAAGGTTCAAACTGAACAGCTGCTGTCAACGGCCATTCTAAGCTGAATGTGCCTGCTCTCGTCAGATCGCAGCATCAATGCAGCTTAAGGCTTGGCAAGTACCAGCATGGGAGACTGGCTGGGAATCCCAAGTTCCGTTGACCTTTTTGAACCTGAAAATTGTGTTAGTTTCTCTATGAGATAGTAAAAGAAGGTTCAAATTGAACAGCTGCTGTCAACGGCCATTCTAAGCTGAATGTGCCTGCTCTCGTCAGATCGCAGCAGCTTAAGGCTTGGCAAGTACCAGCATGGGAGACTGGCTGGGAATCCCAAGTTCCGTTGACCTTTTTGAACCTGAAAATTGTGTTAGTTTCTCTATGAGATAGTAAAAGAAGGTTCAAACTGAACAGCTGCTGTCAACGGCCATTCTAAGCTGAATGTGCCTGCTCTCGTCAGATCGCAGCATCAATGCAGCTTAAGGCTTGGCAAGTACCAGCATGGGAGACTGGCTGGGAATCCCAAGTTCCGTTGACCTTTTTGAACCTGAAAATTGTGTTAGTTTCTCTATGAGATAGTAAAAGAAGGTTCAAATTGAACAGCTGCTGTCAACGGCCATTCTAAGCTGAATGTGCCTGCTCTCGTCAGATCGCAGCAGCAATGCAGCTTAAGGCTTGGCAAGTACCAGCATGGGAGACTGGCTGGGAATCCCAAGTTCCGTTGACCTTTTTGAACCTGAAAATTGTGTTAGTTTCTCTATGAGATAGTAAAAGAAGGTTCAAATTGAACAGCTGCTGTCAACGGCCATTCTAAGCTGAATGTGCCTGCTCTCGTCAGATCGCAGCAGCAATGCAGCTTAAGGCTTGGCAAGTACCAGCATGGGAGACTGGCTGGGAATCCCAAGTTCCGTTGACCTTTTTGAACCTGAAAATTGTTAGTTTCTCTGTCAAAGATGGTAAAAGAAGGTTCAAATTGAACAGCTGCTGTCAACGGCCATTCTAAGCTGAATGTGCCTGCTCTCGTCAGATCGCAGCAGCATTGCAGCTTAAGGCTTGGCAAGTACCAGCATGGGAGACTGGCTGGGAATCCCAAGTTCTGTTGACCTTTTTGAACCTGAAAATTGTGTTAGTTTCTCTATGAGATAGTAAAAGAAGGTTCAAATTGAACAGCTGCTGTCAACGGCCATTCTAAGCTGAATGTGCCTGCTCTCGTCAGATCGCAGCAGCAATGCAGCTTAAGGCTTGGCAAGTACCAGCATGGGAGACTGGCTGGGAATCCCAAGTTCTGTTGACCTTTTTGAACCTGAAAATTGTGTTAGTTTCTCTATGAGATAGTAAAAGAAGGTTCAAATTGAACAGCTGCTGTCAACGGCCATTCTAAGCTGAATGTGCCTGCTCTCGTCAGATCGCAGCAGCTTAAGGCTTGGCAAGTACCAGCATGGGAGACTGGCTGGGAATCCCTAGTTCCGTTGACCTTTTTGAACCTGAAAATTGTGTTAGTTTCTCTATGAGATAGTAAAAGAAGGTTCAAATTGAACAGCTGCTGTCAACGGCCATTCTAAGCTGAATGTGCCTGCTCTCGTCAGATCGCAGCAGCAATGCAGCTTAAGGCTTGGCAAGTACCAGCATGGGAGACTGGCTGGGAATCCCAAGTTCTGTTGACCTTTTTGAACCTGAAAATTGTGTTAGTTTCTCTATGAGATAGTAAAAGAAGGTTCAAATTGAACAGCTGCTGTCAACGGCCATTCTAAGCTGAATGTGCCTGCTCTCGTCAGATCGCAGCAGCAATGCAGCTTAAGGCTTGGCAAGTACCAGCATGGGAGACTGGCTGGGAATCCCAAGTTCTGTTGACCTTTTTGAACCTGAAAATTGTGTTAGTTTCTCTATGAGATAGTAAAAGAAGGTTCAAATTGAACAGCTGCCGTCAACGGCCATTCTAAGCTGAATGTGCCTGCTCTCGTCAGATCGCAGCAGCAATGCAGCTTAAGGCTTGGCAAGTACCAGCATGGGAGACTGGCTGGGAATCCCAAGTTCCGTTGACCTTTTTGAACCTGAAAATTGTGTTAGTTTCTCTATGAGATAGTAAAAGAAGGTTCAAATTGAACAGCTGCTGTCAACGGCCATTCTAAGCTGAATGTGCCTGCTCTCGTCAGATCGCAGCAGCAATGCAGCTTAAGGCTTGGCAAGTACCAGCATGGGAGACTGGCTGGGAATCCCAAGTTCCGTTGACCTTTTTGAACCTGAAAATTGTGTTAGTTTCTCTATGAGATAGTAAAAGAAGGTTCAAATTGAACAGCTGCTGTCAACGGCCATTCTAAGCTGAATGTGCCTGCTCTCGTCAGATCGCAGCAGCAATGCAGCTTAAGGCTTGGCAAGTACCAGCATGGGAGACTGGCTGGGAATCCCAAGTTCTGTTGACCTTTTTGAACCTGAAAATTGTGTTAATTTCTCTATGAGATAGTAAAAGAAGGTTCAAATTGAACAGCTGCTGTCAACGGCCATTCTAAGCTGAATGTGCCTGCTCTCGTCAGATCGCAGCAGCTTAAGGCTTGGCAAGTACCAGCATGGGAGACTGGCTGGGAATCCCAAGTTCCGTTGACCTTTTTGAACCTGAAAATTGTGTTAGTTTCTCTATGAGATAGTAAAAGAAGGTTCAAATTGACCAGCTGCTGTCAACGGCCATTCTAAGCTGAATGTGCCTGCTCTCATCAGATCGCAGCAGCAATGCAGCTTAAGGCTTGGCAAGTACCAGCATGGGAGACTGGCTGGGAATCCCAAGTTCCGTTGACCTTTTTGAACCTGAAAATTGTGTTAGTTTCTCTATGAGATAGTAAAAGAAGGTTCAAATTGAACAGCTGCTGTCAACGGCCATTCTAAGCTGAATGTGCCTGCTCTCGTCAGATCGCAGCAGCAATGCAGCTTAAGGCTTTGCAAGTACCAGCATGGGAGACTGGCTGGGAATCCCAAGTTCCGTTGACCTTTTTGAACCTGAAAATTGTGTTAGTTTCTCTATGAGATAGTAAAAGAAGGTTCAAACTGAACAGTTGCTGTCAACGGCCATTCTAAGCTGAATGTGCCTGCTCTCGTCAGATCGCAGCAGCAATGCAGCTTAAGGCTTGGCAAGTACCAGCATGGGAGACTGGCTGGGAATCCCAAGTTCCGTTGATATTTTTAACCTGAAAATTGTGTTAGTTTCTCTATGAGATAGTAAAAGAAGGTTCAAACTGAACAGCTGCTGTCAACGGCCATTCTAAGCTGAATGTGCCTGGTCTCGTCAGATCGCAGCATCAATGCAGCTTAAGGCTTGGCAAGTACCAGCATGGGAGACTGGCTGGGAATCCCAAGTTCCGTTGACCTTTTTGAACCTGAAAATTGTGTTAGTTTCTCTATGAGATAGTAAAAGAAGGTTCAAATTGAACAGCTGCTGTCAACGGCCATTCTAAGCTGAATATGCCTGCTCTCGTCAGATCGCAGCAGCTTAAGGCTTGGCAAGTACCAGCATGGGAGACTGGCTGGGAATCCCAAGTTCCGTTGACCTTTTTGAACCTGAAAATTGTGTTAGTTTCTCTATGAGATAGTAAAAGAAGGTTCAAATTGAACAGCTGCTGTCAACGGCCATTCTAAGCTGAATGTGCCTGCTCTCGTCAGATCGCAGCAGCTTAAGGCTTGGCAAGTACCAGCATGGGAGACTGGCTGGGAATCCCAAGTTCCGTTGACCTTTTTGAACCTGAAAATTGTGTTAGTTTCTCTATGAGATAGTAAAAGAAGGTTCAAACTGAACAGCTGCTGTCAACGGCCATTCTAAGCTGAATGTGCCTGCTCTCGTCAGATCGCAGCATCAATGCAGCTTAAGGCTTGGCAAGTACCAGCATGGGAGACTGGCTGGGAATCCCAAGTTCCGTTGACCTTTTTGAACCTGAAAATTGTGTTAGTTTCTCTATGAGATAGTAAAAGAAGGTTCAAATTGAACAGCTGCTGTCAACGGCCATTCTAAGCTGAATGTGCCTGCTCTCGTCAGATCGCAGCAGCAATGCAGCTTAAGGCTTGGCAAGTACCAGCATGGGAGACTGGCTGGGAATCCCAAGTTCCGTTGACCTTTTTGAACCTGAAAATTGTGTTAGTTTCTCTATGAGATAGTAAAAGAAGGTTCAAATTGAACAGCTGCTGTCAACGGCCATTCTAAGCTGAATGTGCCTGCTCTCGTCAGATCGCAGCAGCAATGCAGCTTAAGGCTTGGCAAGTACCAGCATGGGAGACTGGCTGGGAATCCCAAGTTCCGTTGACCTTTTTGAACCTGAAAATTGTTAGTTTCTCTGTCAAAGATGGTAAAAGAAGGTTCAAATTGAACAGCTGCTGTCAACGGCCATTCTAAGCTGAATGTGCCTGCTCTCGTCAGATCGCAGCAGCATTGCAGCTTAAGGCTTGGCAAGTACCAGCATGGGAGACTGGCTGGGAATCCCAAGTTCTGTTGACCTTTTTGAACCTGAAAATTGTGTTAGTTTCTCTATGAGATAGTAAAAGAAGGTTCAAATTGAACAGCTGCTGTCAACGGCCATTCTAAGCTGAATGTGCCTGCTCTCGTCAGATCGCAGCAGCAATGCAGCTTAAGGCTTGGCAAGTACCAGCATGGGAGACTGGCTGGGAATCCCAAGTTCTGTTGACCTTTTTGAACCTGAAAATTGTGTTAGTTTCTCTATGAGATAGTAAAAGAAGGTTCAAATTGAACAGCTGCTGTCAACGGCCATTCTAAGCTGAATGTGCCTGCTCTCGTCAGATCGCAGCAGCTTAAGGCTTGGCAAGTACCAGCATGGGAGACTGGCTGGGAATCCCTAGTTCCGTTGACCTTTTTGAACCTGAAAATTGTGTTAGTTTCTCTATGAGATAGTAAAAGAAGGTTCAAATTGAACAGCTGCTGTCAACGGCCATTCTAAGCTGAATGTGCCTGCTCTCGTCAGATCGCAGCAGCAATGCAGCTTAAGGCTTGGCAAGTACCAGCATGGGAGACTGGCTGGGAATCCCAAGTTCTGTTGACCTTTTTGAACCTGAAAATTGTGTTAGTTTCTCTATGAGATAGTAAAAGAAGGTTCAAATTGAACAGCTGCTGTCAACGGCCATTCTAAGCTGAATGTGCCTGCTCTCGTCAGATCGCAGCAGCAATGCAGCTTAAGGCTTGGCAAGTACCAGCATGGGAGACTGGCTGGGAATCCCAAGTTCTGTTGACCTTTTTGAACCTGAAAATTGTGTTAATTTCTCTATGAGATAGTAAAAGAAGGTTCAAATTGAACAGCTGCTGTCAACGGCCATTCTAAGCTGAATGTGCCTGCTCTCGTCAGATCGCAGCAGCTTAAGGCTTGGCAAGTACCTGCATGGGAGACTGGCTGGGAATCCCAAGTTCCGTTGACCTTTTTGAACCTGAAAATTGTGTTAGTTTCTCTATGAGATAGTAAAAGAAGGTTCAAATTGAACAGCTGCTGTCAACGGCCATTCTAAGCTAAATGTGCCTGCTCTCGTCAGATCGCAGCAGCAATGCAGCTTAAGGCTTGGCAAGTACCAGCATGGGAGACTGGCTGGGAATCCCAAGTTCCGTTGACCTTTTTGAACCTGAAAATTGTGTTAGTTTCTCTATGAGATAGTAAAAGAAGGTTCAAATTGAACAGCTGCCGTCAACGGCCATTCTAAGCTGAATGTGCCTGCTCTCGTCAGATCGCAGCAGCAATGCAGCTTAAGGCTTGGCAAGTACCAGCATGGGAGACTGGCTGGGAATCCCAAGTTCTGTTGACCTTTTTGAACCTGAAAATTGTGTTAATTTCTCTATGAGATAGTAAAAGAAGGTTCAAATTGAACAGCTGCTGTCAACGGCCATTCTAAGCTGAATGTGCCTGCTCTCGTCAGATCGCAGCAGCTTAAGGCTTGGCAAGTACCAGCATGGGAGACTGGCTGGGAATCCCAAGTTCCGTTGACCTTTTTGAACCTGAAAATTGTGTTAGTTTCTCTATGAGATAGTAAAAGAAGGTTCAAATTGACCAGCTGCTGTCAACGGCCATTCTAAGCTGAATGTGCCTGCTCTCATCAGATCGCAGCAGCAATGCAGCTTAAGGCTTGGCAAGTACCAGCATGGGAGACTGGCTGGGAATCCCAAGTTCCGTTGACCTTTTTGAACCTGAAAATTGTGTTAGTTTCTCTATGAGATAGTAAAAGAAGGTTCAAATTGAACAGCTGCTGTCAACGGCCATTCTAAGCTGAATGTGCCTGCTCTCGTCAGATCGCAGCAGCAATGCAGCTTAAGGCTTTGCAAGTACCAGCATGGGAGACTGGCTGGGAATCCCAAGTTCCGTTGACCTTTTTGAACCTGAAAATTGTGTTAGTTTCTCTATGAGATAGTAAAAGAAGGTTCAAACTGAACAGTTGCTGTCAACGGCCATTCTAAGCTGAATGTGCCTGCTCTCGTCAGATCGCAGCAGCAATGCAGCTTAAGGCTTGGCAAGTACCAGCATGGGAGACTGGCTGGGAATCCCAAGTTCCGTTGATATTTTTAACCTGAAAATTGTGTTAGTTTCTCTATGAGATAGTAAAAGAAGGTTCAAACTGAACAGCTGCTGTCAACGGCCATTCTAAGCTGAATGTGCCTGGTCTCGTCAGATCGCAGCATCAATGCAGCTTAAGGCTTGGCAAGTACCAGCATGGGAGACTGGCTGGGAATCCCAAGTTCCGTTGACCTTTTTGAACCTGAAAATTGTGTTAGTTTCTCTATGAGATAGTAAAAGAAGGTTCAAATTGAACAGCTGCTGTCAACGGCCATTCTAAGCTGAATATGCCTGCTCTCGTCAGATCGCAGCAGCTTAAGGCTTGGCAAGTACCAGCATGGGAGACTGGCTGGGAATCCCAACTTCCGTTGACCTTTTTGAACCTGAAAATTGTGTTAGTTTCTCTATGAGATAGTAAAAGAAGGTTCAAACTGAACAGCTGCTGTCAACGGCCATTCTAAGCTGAATGTGCCTGCTCTCGTCAGATCGCAGCATCAATGCAGCTTAAGGCTTGGCAAGTACCAGCATGGGAGACTGGCTGGGAATCCCAAGTTCCGTTGACCTTTTTGAACCTGAAAATTGTGTTAGTTTCTCTATGAGATAGTAAAAGAAGGTTCAAATTGAACAGCTGCTGTCAACGGCCATTCTAAGCTGAATGTGCCTGCTCTCGTCAGATCGCAGCAGCTTAAGGCTTGGCAAGTACCAGCATGGGAGACTGGCTGGGAATCCCAAGTTCCGTTGACCTTTTTGAACCTGAAAATTGTGTTAGTTTCTCTATGAGATAGTAAAAGAAGGTTCAAACTGAACAGCTGCTGTCAACGGCCATTCTAAGCTGAATGTGCCTGCTCTCGTCAGATCGCAGCATCAATGCAGCTTAAGGCTTGGCAAGTACCAGCATGGGAGACTGGCTGGGAATCCCAAGTTCCGTTGACCTTTTTGAACCTGAAAATTGTGTTAGTTTCTCTATGAGATAGTAAAAGAAGGTTCAAATTGAACAGCTGCTGTCAACGGCCATTCTAAGCTGAATGTGCCTGCTCTCGTCAGATCGCAGCAGCAATGCAGCTTAAGGCTTGGCAAGTACCAGCATGGGAGACTGGCTGGGAATCCCAAGTTCCGTTGACCTTTTTGAACCTGAAAATTGTGTTAGTTTCTCTATGAGATAGTAAAAGAAGGTTCAAATTGAACAGCTGCTGTCAACGGCCATTCTAAGCTGAATGTGCCTGCTCTCGTCAGATCGCAGCAGCAATGCAGCTTAAGGCTTGGCAAGTACCAGCATGGGAGACTGGCTGGGAATCCCAAGTTCCGTTGACCTTTTTGAACCTGAAAATTGTTAGTTTCTCTGTCAAAGATGGTAAAAGAAGGTTCAAATTGAACAGCTGCTGTCAACGGCCATTCTAAGCTGAATGTGCCTGCTCTCGTCAGATCGCAGCAGCATTGCAGCTTAAGGCTTGGCAAGTACCAGCATGGGAGACTGGCTGGGAATCCCAAGTTCTGTTGACCTTTTTGAACCTGAAAATTGTGTTAGTTTCTCTATGAGATAGTAAAAGAAGGTTCAAATTGAACAGCTGCTGTCAACGGCCATTCTAAGCTGAATGTGCCTGCTCTCGGCAGATCGCAGCAGCAATGCAGCTTAAGGCTTGGCAAGTACCAGCATGGGAGACTGGCTGGGAATCCCAAGTTCTGTTGACCTTTTTGAACCTGAAAATTGTGTTAGTTTCTCTATGAGATAGTAAAAGAAGGTTCAAATTGAACAGCTGCTGTCAACGGCCATTCTAAGCTGAATGTGCCTGCTCTCATCAGATCGCAGCAGCTTAAGGCTTGGCAAGTACCAGCATGGGAGACTGGCTGGGAATCCCTAGTTCCGTTGACCTTTTTGAACCTGAAAATTGTGTTAGTTTCTCTATGAGATAGTAAAAGAAGGTTCAAATTGAACAGCTGCTGTCAACGGCCATTCTAAGCTGAATGTGCCTGCTCTCGTCAGATCGCAGCAGCAATGCAGCTTAAGGCTTGGCAAGTACCAGCATGGGAGACTGGCTGGGAATCCCAAGTTCTGTTGACCTTTTTGAACCTGAAAATTGTGTTAGTTTCTCTATGAGATAGTAAAAGAAGGTTCAAATTGAACAGCTGCTGTCAACGGCCATTCTAAGCTGAATGTGCCTGCTCTCGTCAGATCGCAGCAGCAATGCAGCTTAAGGCTTGGCAAGTACCAGCATGGGAGACTGGCTGGGAATCCCAAGTTCTGTTGACCTTTTTGAACCTGAAAATTGTGTTAATTTCTCTATGAGATAGTAAAAGAAGGTTCAAATTGAACAGCTGCTGTCAACGGCCATTCTAAGCTGAATGTGCCGGCTCTCGTCAGATCGCAGCAGCTTAAGGCTTGGCAAGTACCAGCATGGGAGACTGGCTGGGAATCCCAAGTTCCGTTGACCTTTTTGAACCTGAAAATTGTGTTAGTTTCTCTATGAGATAGTAAAAGAAGGTTCAAATTGAACAGCTGCTGTCAACGGCCATTCTAAGCTAAATGTGCCTGCTCTCGTCAGATCGCAGCAGCAATGCAGCTTAAGGCTTGGCAAGTACCAGCATGGGAGACTGGCTGGGAATCCCAAGTTCCGTTGACCTTTTTGAACCTGAAAATTGTGTTAGTTTCTCTATGAGATAGTAAAAGAAGGTTCAAATTGAACAGCTGCCGTCAACGGCCATTCTAAGCTGAATGTGCCTGCTCTCGTCAGATCGCAGCAGCAATGCAGCTTAAGGCTTGGCAAGTACCAGCATGGGAGACTGGCTGGGAATCCCAAGTTCTGTTGACCTTTTTGAACCTGAAAATTGTGTTAATTTCTCTATGAGATAGTAAAAGAAGGTTCAAATTGAACAGCTGCTGTCAACGGCCATTCTAAGCTGAATGTGCCTGCTCTCGTCAGATCGCAGCAGCTTAAGGCTTGGCAAGTACCAGCATGGGAGACTGGCTGGGAATCCCAAGTTCCGTTGACCTTTTTGAACCTGAAAATTGTGTTAGTTTCTCTATGAGATAGTAAAAGAAGGTTCAAATTGACCAGCTGCTGTCAACGGCCATTCTAAGCTGAATGTGCCTGCTCTCATCAGATCGCAGCAGCAATGCAGCTTAAGGCTTGGCAAGTACCAGCATGGGAGACTGGCTGGGAATCCCAAGTTCCGTTGACCTTTTTGAACCTGAAAATTGTGTTAGTTTCTCTATGAGATAGTAAAAGAAGGTTCAAATTGAACAGCTGCTGTCAACGGCCATTCTAAGCTGAATGTGCCTGCTCTCGTCAGATCGCAGCAGCAATGCAGCTTAAGGCTTTGCAAGTACCAGCATGGGAGACTGGCTGGGAATCCCAAGTTCCGTTGACCTTTTTGAACCTGAAAATTGTGTTAGTTTCTCTATGAGATAGTAAAAGAAGGTTCAAACTGAACAGTTGCTGTCAACGGCCATTCTAAGCTGAATGTGCCTGCTCTCGTCAGATCGCAGCAGCAATGCAGCTTAAGGCTTGGCAAGTACCAGCATGGGAGACTGGCTGGGAATCCCAAGTTCCGTTGACCTTTTTGAACCTGAAAATTGTGTTAGTTTCTCTATGAGATAGTAAAAGAAGGTTCAAATTGAACAGCTGCTGTCAACGGCCATTCTAAGCTGAATGTGCCTGCTCTAGTCACATCGCAGCAACAATGCAGCTTAAGGCTTGGCAAGTACCAGCATGGGAGACTGGCTGGGAATCCCAAGTTCTGTTGACCTTTTTGAACCTGAAAATTGTTAGTTTCTCTGTCAAAGATGGTAAAAGAAGGTTCAAATTGAACAGCTGCTGTCAACGGCCATTCTAAGCTGAATGTGCCTGCTCTCGTCAGATCGCAGCAGCAATGCAGCTTAAGGCTTGGCAAGTACCAGCATGGGAGACTGGCTGGGAATCCCAAGTTCCGTTGACCTTTTTGAACCTGAAAATTGTGTTAGTTTCTCTATGAGATAGTAAAAGAAGGTTCAAATTGAACAGCTGCTGTCAACGGCCATTCTAAGCTGAATGTGCGTGCTCTTGTCGGATCACAGCAGCGATGCGGCTTAAGGCTTGGCAAGTACCAGCATGGGAGACTGGCTGTGAATCCCAAGTTCCGTTGACCTTTTTGAACCTGAAAATTGTGTTAGTTTCTCTATGAGATAGTAAAAGAAGGTTCAAACTGAACAGCTGCTGTCAACGGCCATTCTAAGCTGAATGTGCCTGCTCTCGTCAGATCGCAGCATCAATGCAGCTTAAGGCTTGGCAAGTACCAGCATGGGAGACTGTCTGGGAATCCCAAGTTCCGTTGACCTTTTTGAACCTGAAAATTGTGTTAGTTTCTATATGAGATAGTAAAAGAAGGTTCAAATTGAACAGCTGCTGTCAACGGCCCTTCTAAGCTGAATGTGCCTGCTCTCGTCAGATCGCAGCAGCAATGCAGCTTAAGGCTTGGCAAGTACCAGCATGGGAGACTGGCTGGGAATCCCAAGTTCCGTTGAGCTTTTTGAACCTGAAAATTGTGTTAGTTTCTCTATGAGATAGTAAAAGAAAGTAGAAATTAGGCAGCTGCTGTCAACGGCCATTCTAAGCTGAATGTGCCTGCTCTCGTCAGATCGCAGCAGCAATGCAGCTTAAGGCTTGGCAAGTACCAGCATGGGAGACTGGCTGGGAATCCCAAGTTCCGTTGACCTTTTTGAACCTGAAAATTGTTAGTTTCTCTGTCAAAGATGGTAAAAGAAGGTTCAAATTGAATAGCTGCTGTCAACGGCCATTCTAAGCTGAATGTGCCTGCTCTCGTTAGATTGCAGCAGCAATGCAGCTTAAGGCTTGGCAAGTACCAGCATGGGAGACTGGCTGGGAATCCCAAGTTCTGTTGACCTTTTTGAACCTGAAAATTGTGTTAGTTTTTCTATGAGATAGTAAAAGAAGGTTCAAATTGAACAGCTGCTGTCAATGGCCATTCTAAGCTGAATGTGCCTGCTCTCGTCAGATCGCAGCAGCTTAAGGCTTGGCAAGTACCAGCATGGGAGACTGGCTGGGAATCCCAAGTTCCGTTGACCTTTTTGAACCTGAAAATTGTGTTAGTTTCTCTATGAGATAGTAAAAGAAGGTTCAAATTGAACAGCTGCTGCTAACGGCCTTTCTAAGCTGAATGTGCCTGCTCTCGTCAGTTCGCAGCAGCAATACAGCTTAAGGCTTGGCAAGTACCAGCATGGGAGACTGGCTGGGAATCCTAAGTTCCGTTGACCTTTTTGAACCTGAAAATTGTGTTAGTTTCTCTATGAGATATTAAAAGAAGGTTCAAATTGAACAGCTGCTGTCAACGGCCATTCTAAGCTGAATGTGCCTGCTCTCGTCAGATCGCAGCAGCAATGCAGCTTAAGGCTTGGCAAGTACCAGCATGGGAAACTGGCTGGGAATCCCAAGTTCCGTTGACCTTTTTGAACCTGAAAATTGTTAGTTTCTCTGTCAAAGATGGTAAAAGAAGGTTCAAATTGAACAGCTGCTGTCAACGGCCATTCTAAGCTGAATGTGCCTGCTCTTGTCAGATCGCAGCAGCAATGCAGCTTAAGGCTTGGCAAGTACCAGCATGGGAGACTGGCTGGGAATCCCAAGTTCTGTTGACCTTTTTGAACCTGAAAATTGTGTTAGTTTCTCTATGAGATAGTAAAAGAAGGTTCAAATTGAACAGCTGCTGTCAACGGCCATTCTAAGCTGAATGTGCCTGCTCTCGTCAGATCGCAGCAGCAATGCAGTTTAAGGCTTGGCAAGTACCAGCATGGGAGACTGGCTGGGAATCCCAAGTTCTGTTGACCTTTTTGAACCTGAAAATTGTGTTAGTTTCTCTATGAGATAGTAAAAGAAGGTTCAAATTGAACAGCTGCTGTCAACGGCCATTCTAAGCTGAATGTGCCTGCTCTCGTCAGATCGCAGCAGCAATGCAGCTTAAGGCTTGGCAAGTACCAGCATGGGAGACTGGCTGGGAATCCCAAGTTCCGTTGACCTTTTTGAACCTGAAAATTGTGTTAGTTTCTCTATGAGATAGTAAAAGAAGGTTCAAACTGAACAGCTGCTGTCAACGGCCATTCTAAGCTGAATGTGCCTGCTCTTGTCAGATCGCAGCAGCAATGCAGCTTTAGGCTTGGCAAGTAACAGCATGGGAGACTGGCTGGGAATCCCAAGTTCCGTTGACCTTTTTGAACCTGAAAATTGTGTTAGTTTCTCTATGAGATAGTAAAAGAAGGTTCAAATTGAACAGCTGCTGTCAACGGCCATTCTAAGCTGAATGTGCCTGCTCTCGTCAGATCGCAGCAGCAATGCAGCTTAAGGCTTGGCAAGTACCAGCATGGGAGACTGGCTGGGAATCCCAAGTTCTGTTGACCTTTTTGAACCTGAAAATTGTGTTAGTTTCTCTATGAGATAGTAAAAGAAGGTTCAAATTGAACAGCTGCTGTCAACGGCCATTCTAAGCTGAATGTGCCTGCTCTCGTCAGATCGCAGCAGCAATGCAGCTTAAGGCTTGGCAAGTACCAGCATGGGAGACTGGCTGGGAATCCCAAGTTCCGTTGACCTTTTTGAACCTGAAAATTGTGTTAGTTTCTCTATGAGATAGTAAAAGAAGGTTCAAATTGAACAGCTGCTGTCAACGGCCATTCTAAGCTGAATGTGTGTGCTCTTGTCGGATCACAGCAGCGATGCGGCTTAAGGCTTGGCAAGTACCAGCATGGGAGACTGGCTGCGAATTCCAAGTTCCGTTGAACTTTTTGAACCTGAAAATTGTGTTAGTTTCTCTATGAGATAGTAAAAGAAGGTTCAAACTGAACAGCTGCTGTCAACGGCCATTCTAAGCTGAATGTGCCTGCTCTCGTCAGATCGCAGCATCAATGCAGCTTAAGGCTTGGCAAGCACCAGCATGGGACACTGGCTGGGAATCCCAAGTTCTGTTGACCTTTTTGAACCTGAAAATTGTGTTAGTTTCTCTATGAGATAGTAAAAGAAGGTTCAAATTGAACAGCTGCTGTCAAAGGCCATTCTAAGCTGAATGTGCCTGCTCTCGTCAGATCGCAGCAGCTTAAGGCTTGGCAAGTACCAGCATGGGAGACTGGCTGGGAATCCCAAGTTCCGTTGACCTTTTTGAACCTGAAAATTGTGTTAGTTTCTCTATGAGATAGTAAAAGAAGGTTCAAATTGAACAGCTGCTGTCAACGGCCATTCTAAGCTGAATGTGCATGCTCTCATCAGATCGCAGCAGCAATGCAGCTTAAGGCTTGGCAAGTACCAGCATGGGAGACTGGCTGGGAATCCCAAGTTCTGTTGACCTTTTTGAACCTTAAAATTGTGTTAGTTTCTCTATGAGATAGTAAAAGAAGGTTCAAATTGAACAGCTGCTGTCAACGGCCATTCTAAGCTGAATGTGCCTGCTCTCGTCAGATCGCAGCAGCAATGCAGCTTAAGGCTTGGCAAGTACCAGCATGGGAGACTGGCTGGGAATCCCAAGTTCCGTTGACCTTTTTGAACCTGAAAATTGTGTTAGTTTCTCTATGAGATAGTAAAAGAAGGTTCAAATTGAACAGCTGCTGTCAACGGCCATTCTAAGCTGAATGTGCCTGCTCTAGTCACATCGCAGCAACAATGCAGCTTAAGGCTTGGCAAGTACCAGCATGGGAGACTGGCTGGGAATCCCAAGTTCTGTTGACCTTTTTGAACCTGAAAATTGTTAGTTTCTCTGTCAAAGATGGTAAAAGAAGGTTCAAATTGAACAGCTGCTGTCAACGGCCATTCTAAGCTGAATGTGCCTGCTCTCGTCAGATCGCAGCAGCAATGCAGCTTAAGGCTTGGCAAGTACCAGCATGGGAGACTGGCTGGGAATCCCAAGTTCCGTTGACCTTTTTGAACCTGAAAATTGTGTTAGTTTCTCTATGAGATAGTAAAAGAAGGTTCAAACTGAACAGCTGCTGTCAACGGCCATTCTAAGCTGAATGTGCCTGCTCTCGTCAGATCGCAGCAGCAATGCAGCTTTAGGCTTGGCAAGTAACAGCATGGGAGACTGGCTGGGAATCCCAAGTTCCGTTGACCTTTTTGAACCTGAAAATTGTGTTAGTTTCTCTATGAGATAGTAAAAGAAGGTTCAAATTGAACAGCTGCTGTCAACGGCCATTCTAAGCTGAATGTGCCTGCTCTCGTCAGATCGCAGCAGCAATGCAGCTTAAGGCTTGGCAAGTACCAGCATGGGAGACTGGCTGGGAATCCCATGTTCTGTTGACCTTTTTGAACCTGAAAATTGTGTTAGTTTCTCTATGAGATAGTAAAAGAAGGTTCAAATTGAACAGCTGCTGTCAACGGCCATTCTAAGCTGAATGTGACTGCTCTCGTCAGATCGCAGCAGCAATGCAGCTTAAGGCTTGGCAAGTACCAGCATGGGAGACTGGCTGGGAATCCCAAGTTCCGTTGACCTTTTTGAACCTGAAAATTGTGTTAGTTTCTCTATGAGATAGTAAAAGAAGGTTCAAATTGAACAGCTGCTGTCAACGGCCATTCTAAGCTGAATGTGCGTGCTCTTGTCGGATCACAGCAGCGATGCGGCTTAAGGCTTGGCAAGTACCAGCATGGGAGACTGGCTGGGAATCCCAAGTTCCGTTGACCTTTTTGAACCTGAAAATTGTGTTAGTTTCTCTATGAGATAGTAAAAGAAGGTTCAAATTGAACAGCTGCTGTCAACGGCCATTCTAAGCTGAATGTGCCTGCTCTCGTCAGATCGCAGCAGCAATGCAGCTTAAGGCTTGGCAAGTACCAGCATGGGAGACTGGCTGGGAATCCCAAGTTCTGTTGACCTTTTTGAACCTGAAAATTGTGTTAGTTTCTCATTGAGATAGTAAAAGAAGGTTCAAATTGAACAGCTGCTGTCAATGGCCATTCTAAGCTGAATGTGCCTGCTCTCGTCAGATCGCAGCAGCAATGCAGCTTAAGGCTTGGCAAGTACCAGCATGGGAGACTGGCTGGGAATCCCAAGTTCCGTTGACCTTTTTGAACCTGAAAATTGTGTTAGTTTCTCTATGAGATAGTAAAAGAAGGTTCAAATTGAACAGCTGCTGTCAACGGCCATTCTAAGCTGAATGTGCCTGCTCTCGTCAGATCGCAGCAGCAATGCAGCTTAAGGCTTGGCAAGTACCAGCATGGGAGACTGGCTGGGAATCCCAAGTTCCGTTGACCTTTTTGAACCTGAAAATTGTGTTAGTTTCTCTATGAGATAGTAAAAGAAGGTTCAAACTGAACAGCTGCTGTCAACGGCCATTCTAAGCTGAATGTGCCTGCTCTCGTCAGATCGCAGCAGCAATGCAGCTTTAGGCTTGGCAAGTAACAGCATGGGAGACTGGCTGGGAATCCCAAGTTCCGTTGACCTTTTTGAACCTGAAAATTGTGTTAGTTTCTCTATGAGATAGTAAAAGAAGGTTCAAATTGAACAGCTGCTGTCAACGGCAATTCTAAGCTGAATGTGCCTGCTCTCGTCAGATCGCAGCAGCAATGCAGCTTAAGGCTTGGCAAGTACCAGCATGGGAGACTGGCTGGGAATCCCAAGTTCTGTTGACCTTTTTGAACCTGAAAATTGTGTTAGTTTTTCTATGAGATAGTAAAAGAAGGTTCAAATTGAACAGCTGCTGTCAACGGCCATTCTAAGCTGAATGTGCCTGCTCTCGTCAGATCGCAGCAGCAATGCAGCTTAAGGCTTGGCAAGTACCAGCATGGGAGACTGGCTGGGAATCCCAAGTTCCGTTGACCTTTTTGAACCTGAAAATTGTGTTAGTTTCTCTATGAGATAGTAAAAGAAGGTTCAAATTGAACAGCTGCTGTCAACAGCCATTCTAAGCTGAATGTGCCTGCTCTCGTCAGATCGCAGCAGCAATGCAGCTTAAGGCTTGGCAAGTACCAGCATGGGAGACTGGCTGGGAATCCCAAGTTCTGTTGACCTTTTTGAACCTGAAAATTGTGTTAGTTTCTCTATGAGATAGTAAAAGAAGGTTCAAATTGAACAGCTGCTGTCAACGGCCATTCTAAGCTGAATGTGCCTGCTCTCGTCAGATCGCAGCAGCAATGAAGCTTAAGGCTCGGCAAGTACCAGCATGGGAGACTGGCTGGGAATCCCAAGTTCCGTTGACCTTTTTGAACCTGAAAATTGTGTTAGTTTCTCTATGAGATAGTAAAAGAAGGTTCAAACTGAACAGCTGCTGTCAACGGCCATTCTAAGCTGAATGTGCCTGCTCTCGTCAGATTGCAGCATCAATGCAGCTTAAGGCTTGGCAAGTACCAGCATGGGAGACTGGCTGGGAATCCCAAGTTCCGTCGACCTTTTTGAACCTGAAAATTGTGTTAGTTTCTCTATGAGATAGTAAAAGAAGGTTCAAATTGAACAGCTGCTGTCAACAGCCATTCTCAGCTGAATGTGCCTGCTCTCGTCAGATCGCAGCAGCAATGCAGCTTAAGGCTTGGCAAGTACCAGCATGGGAGACTGGCTGGGAATCCCAAGTTCTGTTGACCTTTTTGAACCTGAAAATTGTGTTAGTTTCTCTATGAGATAGTAAAAGAAGGTTCAAATTGAACAGCTGCTGTCAACGGCCATTCTAAGCTGAATGTGCCTGCTCTCGTCAGATCGCAGCAGCTTAAGGCTTGGCAAGTACCAGCATGGGAGACTGGCTGGGAATCCCTAGTTCCGTTGACCTTTTTGAACCTGAAAATTGTGTTAGTTTCTCTATGAGATAGTAAAAGAAGGTTCAAATTGAACAGCTGCTGTCAACGGCCATTCTAAGCTGAATGTGCCTGCTCTCGTCAGATCGCAGCAGCAATGCAGCTTAAGGCTTGGCAAGTACCAGCATGGGAGACTGGCTGGGAATCCCAAGTTCCGTTGACCTTTTTGAACCTGAAAATTGTGTTAGTTTCTCTATGAGATAGTAAAAGAAGGTTCAAATTGAAAAGCTGCTGTCAACGGCCATTCTAAGCTGAATGTGCCTGCTCTCGTCAGATCGCAGCAGCAATGCAGCTTAAGGCTTGGCAAGTAACAGCATGGGAGACTGGCTGGGAATCCCAAGTTCCGTTGACCTTTTTGAACCTGAAAATTGTTAGTTTCTCTGTCAAAGATGGTAAAAGAAGGTTCAAATTGAATAGCTGCTGTCAACGGCCATTCTAAGCTGAATGTGCCTGCTCTCGTCAGATCGCAGCAGCAATGCAGCTTAAGGCTTGGCAAGTACCAGCATGGGAGACTGGCTGGGAATCCCAAGTTCCGTTGACCTTTTTGAACCTGAAAATTGTGTTAGTTTCTCTATGAGATAGTAAAAGAAGGTTCAAATTGAACAGCTGCTGTCAACGGCCATTCTAAGCTGAATGTGCCTGCTCTCGTCAGATCGCAGCAGCAATGCAGCTTAAGGCTTGGCAAGTACCAGCATGGGAGACTGGCTGGGAATCCCAAGTTCCGTTGACCTTTTTGAACCTGAAAATTGTGTTAGTTTCTCTATGAGATAGTAAAAGAAGGTTCAAATTGAACAGCTGCTGTCAACGGCCATTCTAAGCTGAATGTGCCTGCTCTCGTCAGATCGCAGCAGCAATGCAGCTTAAGGCTTGGCAAGTACCAGCATGGGAGACTGGCTGGGAATCCCAAGTTCTGTTGACCTTTTTGAACCTGAAAATTGTGTTAGTTTCTCTATGAGATAGTAAAAGAAGGTTCAAATTGAACAGCTGCTGTCAACGGCCATTCTAAGCTGAATGTGCCTGCTCTCGTCAGATCGCAGCAGCTTAAGGCTTGGCAAGTACCAGCATGGGAGACTGGCTGGGAATCCCAAGTTCCGTTGACCTTTTTGAACCTGAAAATTGTGTTAGTTTCTCTATGAGATAGTAAAAGAAGGTTCAAATTGAACAGCTGCTGTCAACAGCCATTCTAAGCTGAATGTGCATGCTCTCATCAGATCGCAGCAGCAATGCAGCTTAAGGCTTGGCAAGTACCAGCATGGGAGACTGGCTGGGAATCCCAAGTTCCGTTGACCTTTTTGAACCTTAAAATTGTGTTAGTTTCTCTATGAGATAGTAAAAGAAGGTTCAAATTGAACAGCTGCTGTCAACGGCCATTCTAAGCTGAATGTGCCTGCTCTCGTCAGATCGCAGCAGCAATGCAGCTTAAGGCTTGGCAAGTACCAGCATGGGAGACTGGCTGGGAATCCCAAGTTCCGTTGACCTTTTTGAACCTGAAAATTGTGTTAGTTTCTCTATGAGATAGTAAAAGAAGGTTCAAATTGAACAGCTGCTGTCAACGGCCATTCTAAGCTGAATGTGCCTGCTCTAGTCACATCGCAGCAACAATGCAGCTTAAGGCTTGGCAAGTACCAGCATGGGAGACTGGCTGGGAATCCCAAGTTCTGTTGACCTTTTTGAACCTGAAAATTGTTAGTTTCTCTGTCAAAGATGGTAAAAGAAGGTTCAAATTGAACAGCTGCTGTCAACGGCCATTCTAAGCTGAATGTGCCTGCTCTCGTCAGATCGCAGCAGCAATGCAGCTTAAGGCTTGGCAAGTACCAGCATGGGAGACTGGCTGGGAATCCCAAGTTCCGTTGACCTTTTTGAACCTGAAAATTGTGTTAGTTTCTCTATGAGATAGTAAAAGAAGGTTCAAACTGAACAGCTGCTGTCAACGGCCATTCTAAGCTGAATGTGCCTGCTCTCGTCAGATCGCAGCAGCAATGCAGCTTTAGGCTTGGCAAGTAACAGCATGGGAGACTGGCTGGGAATCCCAAGTTCCGTTGACCTTTTTGAACCTGAAAATTGTGTTAGTTTCTCTATGAGATAGTAAAAGAAGGTTCAAATTGAACAGCTGCTGTCAACGGCCATTCTAAGCTGAATGTGCCTGCTCTCGTCAGATCGCAGCAGCAATGCAGCTTAAGGCTTGGCAAGTACCAGCATGGGAGACTGGCTGGGAATCCCAAGTTCTGTTGACCTTTTTGAACCTGAAAATTGTGTTAGTTTCTCTATGAGATAGTAAAAGAAGGTTCAAATTGAACAGCTGCTGTCAACGGCCATTCTAAGCTGAATGTGCCTGCTCTCGTCAGATCGCAGCAGCAATGCAGCTTAAGGCTTGGCAAGTACCAGCATGGGAGACTGGCTGGGAATCCCAAGTTCCGTTGACCTTTTTGAACCTGAAAATTGTGTTAGTTTCTCTATGAGATAGTAAAAGAAGGTTCAAATTGAACAGCTGCTGTCAACGGCCATTCTAAGCTGAATGTGTGTGCTCTTGTCGGATCACAGCAGCGATGCGGCTTAAGGCTTGGCAAGTACCAGCATGGGAGACTGGCTGTGAATCCCAAGTTCCGTTGACCTTTTTGAACCTGAAAATTGTGTTAGTTTCTCTATGAGATAGTAAAAGAAGGTTCAAACTGAACAGCTGCTGTCAACGGCCATTCTGAGCTGAATGTGCCTGCTCTCGTCAGATCGCAGCATCAATGCAGCTTAAGGCTTGGCAAGTACCAGCATGGGAGACTGGCTGGGAATCCCAAGTTCCGTTGACCTTTTTGAACCTGAAAATTGTGTTAGTTTCTCTATGAGATAGTAAAAGAAGGTTCAAATTGAACAGCTGCTGTCAACGGCCCTTCTAAGCTGAATGTGCCTGCTCTCGTCAGATCGCAGCAGCAATGCAGCTTAAGGCTTGGCAAGTACCAGCATGGGAGACTGGCTGGGAATCCCAAGTTCCGTTGAGCTTTTTGAACCTGAAAATTGTGTTAGTTTCTCTATGAGATAGTAAAAGAAAGTAGAAATTAGGCAGCTGCTGTCAACGGCCATTCTAAGCTGAATGTGCCTGCTCTCGTCAGATCGCAGCAGCAATGCAGGTTAAGGCTTGGCAAGTACCAGCATGGGAGACTGGCTGGGAATCCCAAGTTCCGTTGACCTTTTTGAACCTGAAAATTGTTAGTTTCTCTGTCAAAGATGGTAAAAGAAGGTTCAAATTGAACAGCTGCTGTCAACGGCCATTCTAAGCTGAATGTGCCTGCTCTCGTTAGATCGCAGCAGCAATGCAGCTTAAGGCTTAGCAAGTACCAGCATGGGAGACTGGCTGGGAATCCCAAGTTCTGTTGACCTTTTTGAACCTGAAAATTGTGTTAGTTTTTCTATGAGATAGTAAAAGAAGGTTCAAATTGAACAGCTGCTGTCAACGGCCATTCTAAGCTGAATGTGCCTGCTCTCGTTAGATCGCAGCAGCAATGCAGCTTAAGGCTTGGCAAGTACCAGCATGGGAGACTGGCTGGGAATCCCAAGTTCTGTTGACCTTTTTGAACCTGAAAATTGTGTTAGTTTTTCTATGAGATAGTAAAAGAAGGTTCAAATTGAACAGCTGCTGTCAACGGCCATTCTAAGCTGAATGTGCCTGCTCTCGTCAGATCGCAGCAGCTTAAGGCTTGGCAAGTACCAGCATGGGAGACTGGCTGGGAATCCCAAGTTCCGTTGACCTTTTTGAACCTGAAAATTGTGTTAGTTTCTCTATGAGATAGTAAAAGAAGGTTCAAATTGAACAGCTGCTGCTAACGGCCATTCTAAGCTGAATGTGCCTGCTCTCGTCAGTTCGCAGCAGCAATGCAGCTTAAGGCTTGGCAAGTACCAGCATGGGAGACTGGCTGGGAATCCTAAGTTCCGTTGACCTTTTTGAACCTGAAAATTGTGTTAGTTTCTCTATGAGATATTTAAAGAAGGTTCAAATTGAACAGCTGCTGTCAACGGCCATTCTAAGCTGAATGTGCCTGCTCTCGTCAGATCGCAGCAGCAATGCAGCTTAAGGCTTGGCAAGTACCAGCATGGGAAACTGGCTGGGAATCCCAAGTTCCGTTGACCTTTTTGAACCTGAAAATTGTTAGTTTCTCTGTCAAAGATGGTAAAAGAAGGTTCAAATTGAACAGCTGCTGTCAACGGCCATTCTAAGCTGAATGTGCCTGCTCTCGTCAGATCGCAGCAGCAATGCAGCTTAAGGCTTGGCAAGTACCAGCATGGGAGACTGGCTGGGAATCCCAAGTTCTGTTGACCTTTTTGAACCTGAAAATTGTGTTAGTTTTTCTATGAGATAGTAAAAGAAGGTTCAAATTGAACAGCTGCTGTCAACGGCCATTCTAAGCTGAATGTGCCTGCTCTCGTCAGATCGCAGCAGCAATGCAGCTTAAGGCTTGGCAAGTACCAGCATGGGAGACTGGCTGGGAATCCCAAGTTCTGTTGACCTTTTTGAACCTGAAAATTGTGTTAGTTTCTCTATGAGATAGTAAAAGAAGGTTCAAATTGAACAGCTGCTGTCAACGGCCATTCTAAGCCTAATGTGCCTGCTCTCGTCAGATCGCAGCAGCAATGCAGCTTAAGGCTTGGCAAGTAACAGCATGGGAGACTGGCTGGGAATCCCAAGTTCCGTTGACCTTTTTGAACCTGAAAATTGTGTTAGTTTCTCTATGAGATAGTAAAAGAAGGTTCAAATTGAACATCTGCTGTCAACGGCCATTCTAAGCTGAATGTGCCTGCTCTCGTCAGATCGCAGCAGCAATGCAGCTTAAGGCTTGGCAAGTACCAGCATGGGAGACTGGCTGGGAATCCCAAGTTCCGTTGACCTTTTTGAACCTGAAAATTGTGTTAGTTTCTCTATGAGATAGTAAAAGAAGGTTCAAACTGAACAGCTGCTGTCAACGGCCATTCTAAGCTGAATGTGCCTGCTCTCGTCAGATCGCAGCAGCAATGCAGCTTTAGGCTTGGCAAGTAACAGCATGGGAGACTGGCTGGGAATCCCAAGTTCCGTTGACCTTTTTGAACCTGAAAATTGTGTTAGTTTCTCTATGAGATAGTAAAAGAAGGTTCAAATTGAACAGCTGCTGTCAACGGCAATTCTAAGCTGAATGTGCCTGCTCTCGTCAGATCGCAGCGCAAATGCAGCTTAAGGCTTGGCAAGTACCAGCATGGGAGACTGGCTGGGAATCCCAAGTTCTGTTGACCTTTTTGAACCTGAAAATTGTGTTAGTTTCTCTATGAGATAGTAAAAGAAGGTTCAAATTGAACAGCTGCTGTCAACGGCCATTCTAAGCTGAATGTGCGTGCTCTTGTCGGATCACAGCAGCGATGCGGCTTAAGGCTTGGCAAGTACCAGCATGGGAGACTGGCTGTGAATCCCAAGTTCCGTTGACCTTTTTGAACCTGAAAATTGTGTTAGTTTCTCTATGAGATAGTAAAAGAAGGTTCAAACTGAACAGCTGCTGTCAACGGCCCTTCTAAGCTGAATGTGCCTGCTCTCGTCAGATCGCAGCAGCAATGCAGCTTAAGGCTTGGCAAGTACCAGCATGGGAGACTGGCTGGGAATCCCAAGTTCCGTTGAGCTTTTTGAACCTGAAAATTGTGTTAGTTTCTCTATGAGATAGTAAAAGAAAGTAGAAATTAGGCAGCTGCTGTCAACGGCCATTCTAAGCTGAATGTGCCTGCTCTCGTCAGATCGCAGCAGCAATGCAGCTTAAGGCTTGGCAAGTACCAGCATGGGAGACTGGCTGGGAATCCCAAGTTCCGTTGACCTTTTTGAACCTGAAAATTGTTAGTTTCTCTGTCAAAGATGGTAAAAGAAGGTTCAAATTGAACAGCTGCTGTCAACGGCCATTCTAAGCTGAATGTGCCTGCTCTCGTCAGATCGCAGCAGCTTAAGGCTTGGCAAGTACCAGCATGGGAGACTGGCTGGGAATCCCAAGTTCCGTTGACCTTTTTGAACCTGAAAATTGTGTTAGTTTCTCTATGAGATAGTAAAAGAAGGTTCAAATTGAACAGCTGCTGCTAACGGCCATTCTAAGCTGAATGTGCCTGCTCTCGTCAGTTCGCAGCAGCAATGCAGCTTAAGGCTTGGCAAGTACCAGCATGGGAGACTGGCTGGGAATCCCAAGTTCCGTTGACCTTTTTGAACCTGAAAATTGTTAGTTTCTCTGTCAAAGATGGTAAAAGAAGGTTCAAATTGAACAGCTGCTGTCAACGGCCATTCTAAGCTGAATGTGCCTGCTCTCGTCAGATCGCAGCAGCAATGCAGCTTAAGGCTTGGCAAGTACCAGCATGGGAGACTGGCTGGGAATCCCAAGTTCTGTTGACCTTTTTGAACCTGAAAATTGTGTTAGTTTTTCTATGAGATAGTAAAAGAAGGTTCAAATTGAACAGCTGCTGTCAACGGCCATTCTAAGCTGAATGTGCCTGCTCTCGTCAGATCGCAGCAGCAATGCAGCTTAAGGCTTGGCAAGTACCAGCATGGGAGACTGGCTGGGAATCCCAAGTTCCGTTGACCTTTTTGAACCTGAAAATTGTGTTAGTTTCTCTATGAGATAGTAAAAGAAGGTTCAAATTGAACAGCTGCTGTCAACGGCCATTCTAAGCTGAATGTGCCTGCTCTCGTCAGATCGCAGCAGCAATGCAGCTTAAGGCTTGGCAAGTACCAGCATGGGAGACTGGCTGGGAATCCCAAGTTCCGTTGACCTTTTTGAACCTGAAAATTGTTAGTTTCTCTGTCAAAGATGGTAAAAGAAGGTTCAAATTGAACAGCTGCTGTCAACGGCCATTCTAAGCTGAATGTGCCTGCTCTCGTCAGATCGCAGCAGCATTGCAGCTTAAGGCTTGGCAAGTACCAGCATGGGAGACTGGCTGGGAATCCCAAGTTCTGTTGACCTTTTTGAACCTGAAAATTGTGTTAGTTTCTCTATGAGATAGTAAAAGAAGGTTCAAATTGAACAGCTGCTGTCAACGGCCATTCTAAGCTGAATGTGCCTGCTCTCGTCAGATCGCAGCAGCAATGAAGCTTAAGGCTTGGCAAGTACCAGCATGGGAGACTGGCTGGGAATCCCAAGTTCCGTTGACCTTTTTGAACCTGAAAATTGTGTTAGTTTCTCTATGAGATAGTAAAAGAAGGTTCAAACTGAACAGCTGCTGTCAACGGCCATTCTAAGCTGAATGTGCCTGCTCTCGTCAGATCGCAGCATCAATGCAGCTTAAGGCTTGGCAAGTACCAGCATGGGAGACTGGCTGGGAATCCCAAGTTCCGTTGACCTTTTTGAACCTGAAAATTGTGTTAGTTTCTCTATGAGATAGTAAAAGAAGGTTCAAATTGAACAGCTGCTGTCAACAGCCATTCTCAGCTGAATGTGCCTGCTCTCGTCAGATTGCAGCAGCAATGCAGCTTAAGGCTTGGCAAGTACCAGCATGGGAGACTGGCTGGGAATCCCAAGTTCTGTTGACCTTTTTGAACCTGAAAATTGTGTTAGTTTCTCTATGAGATAGTAAAAGAAGGTTCAAATTGAACAGCTGCTGTCAACGGCCATTCTAAGCTGAATGTGCCTGCTCTCGTCAGATCGCAGCAGCTTAAGGCTTGGCAAGTACCAGCATGGGAGACTGGCTGGGAATCCCTAGTTCCGTTGACCTTTTTGAACCTGAAAATTGTGTTAGTTTCTCTATGAGATAGTAAAAGAAGGTTCAAATTGAACAGCTGCTGTCAACGGCCATTCTAAGCTGAATGTGCCTGCTCTCGTCAGATCGCAGCAGCAATGCAGCTTAAGGCTTGGCAAGTACCAGCATGGGAGACTGGCTGGGAATCCCATGTTCCGTTGACCTTTTTGAACCTGAAAATTGTGTTAGTTTCTCTATGAGATAGTAAAAGAAGGTTCAAATTGAACAGCTGCTGTCAACGGCCATTCTAAGCTGAATGTGCCTGCTCTCGTCAGATCGCAGCAGCAATGCAGCTTAAGGCTTGGCAAGTACCAGCATGGGAGACTGGCTGGGAATCCCAAGTTCCGTTGACCTTTTTGAACCTGAAAATTGTGTTAGTTTCTCTATGAGATAGTAAAAGAAGGTTCAAATTGAACAGCTCCTGTCAACGGCCATTCTAAGCTGAATGTGCCTGCTCTCGTCAGATCGCAGCAGCAATGCAGCTTAAGGCTTGGCAAGTACCAGCATGGGAGACTGGCTGGGAATCCCATGTTCCGTTGACCTTTTTGAACCTTAAAATTGTGTTAGTTTCTCTATGAGATAGTAAAAGAAGGTTCAAATTGAACAGCTGCTGTCAACGGCCATTCTAAGCTGAATGTGCCTGCTCTCGTCAGATCGCAGCAGCAATGCAGCTTAAGGCTTGGCAAGTACCAGCATGGGAGACTGGCTGGGAATCCCAAGTTCCGTTGACCTTTTTGAACCTGAAAATTGTTAGTTTCTCTGTCAAAGATGGTAAAAGAAGGTTCAAATTGAACAGCTGCTGTCAACGGCCATTCTAAGCTGAATGTGCCTGCTCTCGTCAGATCGCAGCAGCATTGCAGCTTAAGGCTTGGCAAGTACCAGCATGGGAGACTGGCTGGGAATCCCAAGTTCTGTTGACCTTTTTGAACCTGAAAATTGTGTTAGTTTCTCTATGAGATAGTAAAAGAAGGTTCAAATTGAACAGCTGCTGTCAACGGCCATTCTAAGCTTAATGTGCCTGCTCTCGTCAGATCGCAGCAGCAATGAAGCTTAAGGCTTGGCAAGTACCAGCATGGGAGACTGGCTGGGAATCCCAAGTTCCGTTGACCTTTTTGAACCTGAAAATTGTGTTAGTTTCTCTATGAGATAGTAAAAGAAGGTTCAAACTGAACAGCTGCTGTCAACGGCCATTCTAAGCTGAATGTGCCTGCTCTCGTCAGATCGCAGCATCAATGCAGCTTAAGGCTTGGCAAGTACCAGCATGGGAACTGGCTGGGAATCCCAAGTTCCGTTGACCTTTTTGAACCTGAAAATTGTGTTAGTTTCTCTATGAGATAGTAAAAGAAGGTTCAAATTGAACAGCTGCTGTCAACAGCCATTCTCAGCTGAATGTGCCTGCTCTCGTCAGATTGCAGCAGCAATGCAGCTTAAGGCTTGGCAAGTACCAGCATGGGAGACTGGCTGGGAATCCCAAGTTCTGTTGACCTTTTTGAACCTGAAAATTGTGTTAGTTTCTCTATGAGATAGTAAAAGAAGGTTCAAATTGAACAGCTGCTGTCAACGGCCATTCTAAGCTGAATGTGCCTGCTCTCGTCAGATCGCAGCAGCTTAAGGCTTGGCAAGTACCAGCATGGGAGACTGGCTGGGAATCCCTAGTTCCGTTGACCTTTTTGAACCTGAAAATTGTGTTAGTTTCTCTATGAGATAGTAAAAGAAGGTTCAAATTGAACAGCTGCTGTCAACGGCCATTCTAAGCTGAATGTGCCTGCTCTCGTCAGATCGCAGCAGCAATGCAGCTTAAGGCTTGGCAAGTACCAGCATGGGAGACTGGCTGGGAATCCCATGTTCCGTTGACCTTTTTGAACCTGAAAATTGTGTTAGTTTCTCTATGAGATAGTAAAAGAAGGTTCAAATTGAAAAGCTGCTGTCAACGGCCATTCTAAGCTGAATGTGCCTGCTCTCGTCAGATCGCAGCAGCAATGCAGCTTATGGCTTGGCAAGTAACAGCATGGGAGACTGGCTGGGAATCCCAAGTTCCGTTGACCTTTTTGAACCTGAAAATTGTTAGTTTCTCTGTCAAAGATGGTAAAAGAAGGTTCAAATTGAACAGCTGCTGTCAACGGCCATTCTAAGCTGAATGTGCCTGCTCTCGTCAGATCGCAGCAGCAATGCAGCTTAAGGCTTGGCAAGTACCAGCATGGGAGACTGGCTGGGAATCCCAAGTTCTGTTGACCTTTTTGAACCTGAAAATTGTGTTAGTTTCTCTATGAGATAGTAAAAGAAGGTTCAAATTGAACAGCTGCTGTCAACGGCCATTCTAAGCTGAATGTGCCTGCTCTCGTCAGATCGCAGCAGCAATGCAGCTTAAGGCTTGGCAAGTACCAGCATGGGAGACTGGCTGGGAATCCCAAGTTCCGTTGACCTTTTTGAACCTGAAAATTGTGTTAGTTTCTCTATGAGATAGTAAAAGAAGGTTCAAATTGAACAGCTGCTGTCAACGGCCATTCTAAGCTGAATGTGCCTGCTCTCGTCAGATCGCAGCAGCAATGCAGCTTAAGGCTTGGCAAGTACCAGCATGGGAGACTGGCTGGGAATCCCAAGTTCCGTTGACCTTTTTGAACCTGAAAATTGTGTTAGTTTCTCTATGAGATAGTAAAAGAAGGTTCAAATTGAACAGCTGCTGTCAACGGCCATTCTAAGCTGAATGTGCCTGCTCTCGTCAGATCGCAGCAGCAATGCAGCTTAAGGCTTGGCAAGTACCAGCATGGGAGACTGGCTGGGAATCCCAAGTTCCGTTGACCTTTTTGAACCTGAAAATTGTGTTAGTTTCTCTATGAGATAGTAAAAGAAGGTTCAAATTGAACAGCTGCTGTCAACGGCCATTCTAAGCTGAATGTGTCTGCTCTCGTCAGATCGCAGCAGCAATGCAGCTTAAGGCTTGGCAAGTACCAGCATGGGAGACTGGCTGGGAATCCCAAGTTCTGTTGACCTTTTTGAACCTGAAAATTGTGTTAGTTTCTCTATGAGATAGTAAAAGAAGGTTCAAATTGAACAGCTGCTGTCAACGGCTATTCTAAGCTGAATGTGCCTGCTCTCGTCAGATCGCAGCAGCTTAAGGCTTGGCAAGTACCAGCATGGGAGACTGGCTGGGAATCCCAAGTTCCGTTGACCTTTTTGAACCTGAAAATTGTGTTAGTTTCTCTATGAGATAGTAAAAGAAGGTTCAAATTGAACAGCTGCTGTCAACGGCCATTCTAAGCTGAATGTGCATGCTCTCATCAGATCGCAGCAGCAATGCAGCTTAAGGCTTGGCAAGTACCAGCATGGGAGACTGGCTGGGAATCCCAAGTTCCGTTGACCTTTTTGAACCTTAAAATTGTGTTAGTTTCTCTATGAGATAGTAAAAGAAGGTTCAAATTGAACAGCTGCTGTCAACGGCCATTCTAAGCTGAATGTGCCTGCTCTCGTCAGATCGCAGCAGCAATGCAGCTTAAGGCTTGGCAAGTACCAGCATGGGAGACTGGCTGGGAATCCCAAGTTCCGTTGACCTTTTTGAACCTGAAAATTGTGTTAGTTTCTCTATGAGATAGTAAAAGAAGGTTCAAATTGAACAGCTGCTGTCAACGGCCATTCTAAGCTGAATGTGCCTGCTCTAGTCACATCGCAGCAACAATGCAGCTTAAGGCTTGGCAAGTACCAGCATGGGAGACTGGCTGGGAATCCCAAGTTCTGTTGACCTTTTTGAACCTGAAAATTGTTAGTTTCTCTGTCAAAGATGGTAAAAGAAGGTTCAAATTGAACAGCTGCTGTCAACGGCCATTCTAAGCTGAATGTGCCTGCTCTCGTCAGATCGCAGCAGCAATGCAGCTTAAGGCTTGGCAAGTACCAGCATGGGAGACTGGCTGGGAATCCCAAGTTCCGTTGACCTTTTTGAACCTGAAAATTGTGTTAGTTTCTCTATGAGATAGTAAAAGAAGGTTCAAACTGAACAGCTGCTGTCAACGGCCATTCTAAGCTGAATGTGCCTGCTCTCGTCAGATCGCAGCAGCAATGCAGCTTTAGGCTTGGCAAGTAACAGAATGGGAGACTGGCTGGGAATCCCAAGTTCCGTTGACCTTTTTGAACCTGAAAATTGTGTTAGTTTCTCTATGAGATAGTAAAAGAAGGTTCAAATTGAACAGCTGCTGTCAACGGCCATTCTAAGCTGAATGTGCCTGCTCTCGTCAGATCGCAGCAGCAATGCAGCTTAAGGCTTGGCAAGTACCAGCATGGGAGACTGGCTGGGAATCCCAAGTTCTGTTGACCTTTTTGAACCTGAAAATTGTGTTAGTTTCTCTATGAGATAGTAAAAGAAGGTTCAAATTGAACAGCTGCTGTCAACGGCCATTCTAAGCTGAATGTGCCTGCTCTCGTCAGATCGCAGCAGCAATGCAGCTCAAGGCTTGGCAAGTACCAGCATGGGAGACTGGCTGGGAATCCCAAGTTCCGTTGACCTTTTTGAACCTGAAAATTGTGTTAGTTTCTCTATGAGATAGTAAAAGAAGGTTCAAATTGAACAGCTGCTGTCAACGGCCATTCTAAGCTGAATGTGCGTGCTCTTGTCGGATCACAGCAGCGATGCGGCTTAAGGCTTGGCAAGTACCAGCATGGGAGACTGGCTGTGAATCCCAAGTTCCGTTGACCTTTTTGAACCTGAAAATTGTGTTAGTTTCTCTATGAGATAGTAAAAGAAGGTTCAAACTGAACAGCTGCTGTCAACGGCCATTCTAAGCTGAATGTGCCTGCTCTCGTCAGATCGCAGCATCAATGCAGCTTAAGGCTTGGCAAGTACCAGCATGGGAGACTGGCTGGGAATCCCAAGTTCCGTTGACCTTTTTGAACCTGAAAATTGTGTTAGTTTCTCTATGAGATAGTAAAAGAAGGTTCAAATTGAACAGCTGCTGTCAACGGCCCTTCTAAGCTGAATGTGCCTGCTCTCGTCAGATCGCAGCAGCAATGCAGCTTAAGGCTTGGCAAGTACCAGCATGGGAGACTGGCTGGGAATCCCAAGTTCCGTTGAGCTTTTTGAACCTGAAAATTGTGTTAGTTTCTCTATGAGATAGTAAAAGAAAGTAGAAATTAGGCAGCTGCTGTCAACGGCCATTCTAAGCTGAATGTGCCTGCTCTCGTCAGATCGCAGCAGCAATGCAGCTTAAGGCTTGGCAAGTACCAGCATGGGAGACTGGCTGGGAATCCCAAGTTCCGTTGACCTTTTTGAACCTGAAAATTGTTAGTTTCTCTGTCAAAGATGGTAAAAGAAGGTTCAAATTGAACATCTGCTGTCAACGGCCATTCTAAGCTGAATGTGCCTGCTCTCGTTAGATCGCAGCAGCAATGCAGCTTAAGGCTTGGCAAGTACCAGCATGGGAGACTGGCTGGGAATCCCAAGTTCTGTTGACCTTTTTGAACCTGAAAATTGTGTTAGTTTTTCTATGAGATAGTAAAAGAAGGTTCAAATTGAACAGCTGCTGTCAACGGCCATTCTAAGCTGAATGTGCCTGCTCTCGTCAGATCGCAGCAGCTTAAGGCTTGGCAAGTACCAGCATGGGAGACTGGCTGGGAATCCCAAGTTCCGTTGACCTTTTTGAACCTGAAAATTGTGTTAGTTTCTCTATGAGATAGTAAAAGAAGGTTCAAATTGAACAGCTGCTGCTAACGGCCATTCTAAGCTGAATGTGCCTGCTCTCGTCAGTTCGCAGCAGCAATGCAGCTTAAAGCTTGGCAAGTACCAGCATGGGAGACTGGCTGGGAATCCTTAGTTCCGTTGACCTTTTTGAACCTGAAAATTGTGTTAGTTTCTCTATGAGATATTAAAAGAAGGTTCAAATTGAACAGCTGCTGTCAACGGCCATTCTAAGCTGAATGTGCCTGCTCTCGTCAGATCGCAGCAGCAATGCAGCTTAAGGCTTGGCAAGTACCAGCATGGGAAACTGGCTGGGAATCCCAAGTTCCGTTGACCTTTTTGAACCTGAAAATTGTTAGTTTCTCTGTCAAAGATGGTAAAAGAAGGTTCAAATTGAACAGCTGCTGTCAACGGCCATTCTAAGCTGAATGTGCCTGCTCTCGTCAGATCGCAGCAGCAATGCAGCTTAAGGCTTGGCAAGTACCAGCATGGGAGACTGGCTGGGAATCCCAAGTTCTGTTGACCTTTTTGAACCTGAAAATTGTGTTAGTTTTTCTATGAGATAGTAAAAGAAGGTTCAAATTGAACAGCTGCTGTCAACGGCCATTCTAAGCTGAATGTGCCTGCTCTCGTCAGATCGCAGCAGCAATGCAGCTTAAGGCTTGGCAAGTACCAGCATGGGAGACTGGCTGGGAATCCCAAGTTCCGTTGACCTTTTTGAACCTGAAAATTGTGTTAGTTTCTCTATGAGATAGTAAAAGAAGGTTCAAATTGAACAGCTGCTGTCAACGGCCATTCTAAGCTGAATGTGCCTGCTCTCGTCAGATCGCAGCAGCAATGCAGCTTAAGGCTTGGCAAGTACCAGCATGGGAGACTGGCTGGGAATCCCAAGTTCTGTTGACCTTTTTGAACCTGAAAATTGTGTTAGTTTCTCTATGAGATAGTAAAAAAAGGTTCAAATTGAACAGCTGCTGTCAACGGCCATTCTAAGCTGAATGTGCCTGCTCTCGTCAGATCGCAGCAGCAATGCAGCTTAAGGCTTGGCAAGTACCAGCATGGGAGACTGGCTGGGAATCCCAAGTTCCGTTGACCTTTTTGAACCTGAAAATTGTGTTAGTTTCTCTATGAGATAGTAAAAGAAGGTTCAAATTGAACAGCTGCTGTCAACGGCCATTCTAAGCTGAATGTGCCTGCTCTCGTCAGATCGCAGCAGCAATGCAGCTTAAGGCTTGGCAAGTACCAGCATGGGAGACTGGCTGGGAATCCCAAGTTCCGTTGACCTTTTTGAACCTGAAAATTGTGTTAGTTTCTCTATGAGATAGTAAAAGAAGGTTCAAACTGAACAGCTGCTGTCAACGGCCATTCTAAGCTGAATGTGCCTGCTCTCGTCAGATCGCAGCAGCAATGCAGCTTTAGGCTTGGCAAGTAACAGCATGGGAGACTGGCTGGGAATCCCAAGTTCCGTTGACCTTTTTGAACCTGAAAATTGTGTTAGTTTCTCTATGAGATAGTAAAAGAAGGTTCAAATTGAACAGCTGCTGTCAACGGCAATTCTAAGCTGAATGTGCCTGCTCTCGTCAGATCGCAGCAGCAATGCAGCTTAAGGCTTGGCAAGTACCAGCATGGGAGACTGGCTGGGAATCCCAAGTTCTGTTGACCTTTTTGAACCTGAAAATTGTGTTAGTTTCTCTATGAGATAGTAAAAGAAGGTTCAAATTGAACAGCTGCTGTCAGCGGCCATTCTAAGCTGAATGTGCCTGCTCTCGTCAGATCGCAGCAGCAATGCAGCTTAAGGCTTGGCAAGTACCAGCATGGGAGACTGGCTGGGAATCCCAAGTTCCGTTAACCTTTTTGAACCTGAAAATTGTGTTAGTTTCTCTATGAGATAGTAAAAGAAGGTTCAAATTGAAAAGATGCTGTCAACGGCCATTCTAAGCTGAATGTGCGTGCTCTTGTCGGATCACAGCAGCGATGCGGCTTAAGGCTTGGCAAGTACCAGCATGGGAGACTGGCTGTGAATCCCAAGTTCCGTTGACCTTTTTGAACCTGAAAATTGTGTTAGTTTCTCTATGAGATAGTAAAAGAAGGTTCAAACTGAACAGCTGCTGTCAACGGCCATTCTAAGCTGAATGTGCCTGCTCTCGTCAGATCGCAGCATCAATGCAGCTTAAGGCTTGGCAAGTACCAGCATGGGAGACTGGCTGGGAATCCCAAGTTCCGTTGACCTTTTTGAACCTGAAAATTGTGTTAGTTTCTCTATGAGATAGTAAAAGAAGGTTCAAATTGAACAGCTGCTGTCAACGGCCCTTCTAAGCTGAATGTGCCTGCTCTCGTCAGATCGCAGCAGCAATGCAGCTTAAGGCTTGGCAAGTACCAGCATGGGAGACTGGCTGGGAATCCCAAGTTCCGTTGAGCTTTTTGAACCTGAAAATTGTGTTAGTTTCTCTATGAGATAGTAAAAGAAAGTAGAAATTAGGCAGCTGCTGTCAACGGCCATTCTAAGCTGAATGTGCCTGCTCTCGTCAGATCGCAGCAGCAATGCAGCTTAAGGCTTGGCAAGTACCAGCATGGGAGACTGGCTGGGAATCCCAAGTTCCGTTGACCTTTTTGAACCTGAAAATTGTGTTAGTTTCTCTATGAGATAGTAAAAGAAGGTTCAAACTGAACAGCTGCTGTCAACGGCCATTCTAAGCTGAATGTGCCTGCTCTCGTCAGATCGCAGCATCAATGCAGCTTAAGGCTTGGCAAGTACCAGCATGGGAGACTGGCTGGGAATCCCAAGTTCCGTTGACCTTTTTGAACCTGAAAATTGTGTTAGTTTCTCTATGAGATAGTAAAAGAAGGTTCAAATTGAACAGCTGCTGTCAGCGGCCCTTCTAAGCTGAATGTGCCTGCTCTCGTCAGATCGCAGCAGCAATGCAGCTTAAGGCTTGGCAAGTACCAGCATGGGAGACTGGCTGGGAATCCCAAGTCCCGTTGAGCTTTTTGAACCTGAAAATTGTGTTAGTTTCTCTATGAGATAGTAAAAGAAAGTAGAAATTAGGCAGCTGCTGTCAACGGCCATTCTAAGCTGAATGTGCCTGCTCTCGTCAGATCGCAGTAGCAATGCAGCTTAAGGCTTGGCAAGTACCAGCATGGGAGACTGGCTGGGAATCCCAAGTTCCGTTGACCTTTTTGAACCTGAAAATTGTTAGTTTCTCTGTCAAAGATGGTAAAAGAAGGTTCAAATTGAACAGCTGCTGTCAACGGCCATTCTAAGCTGAATGTGCCTGCTCTCGTCAGATCGCAGCAGCTTAAGGCTTGGCAAGTACCAGCATGGGAGACTGGCTGGGAATCCCAAGTTCCGTTGACCTTTTTGAACCTGAAAATTGTGTTAGTTTCTCTATGAGATAGTAAAAGAAGGTTCAAATTGAACAGCTGCTGCTAACGGCCATTCTAAGCTGAATGTGCCTGCTCTCGTCAGTTCGCAGCAGCAATGCAGCTTAAGGCTTGGCAAGTACCAGCATGGGAGACTGGCTGGGAATCCTAAGTTCCGTTGACCTTTTTGAACCTGAAAATTGTGTTAGTTTCTCTATGAGATATTAAAAGAAGGTTCAAATTGAACAGCTGCTGTCAACGGCCATTCTAAGCTGAATGTGCCTGCTCTCGTCAGATCGCAGCAGCAATGCAGTTTAAGGCTTGGCAAGTACCAGCATGGGAGACTGGCTGGGAATCCCAAGTTCCGTTGACCTTTTTGAACCTGAAAATTGTTAGTTTCTCTGTCAAAGATGGTAAAAGAAGGTTCAAATTGAACAGCTGCTGTCAACGGCCATTCTAAGCTGAATGAGCCTGCTCTCGTCAGATCGCAGCAGCAATGCAGCTTAAGGCTTGGCAAGTACCAGCATGGGAGACTGGCTGGGAATCCCAAGTTCTGTTGACCTTTTTGAACCTGAAAATTGTGTTAGTTTTTCTATGAGATAGTAAAAGAAGGTTCAAATTGAACAGCTGCTGTCAACGGCCATTCTAAGCTGAATGTGCCTGCTCTCGTCAGATCGCAGCAGCAATGCAGCTTAAGGCTTGGCAAGTACCAGCATGGGAGACTGGCTGGGAATCCCAAGTTCCGTTGACCTTTTTGAACCTGAAAATTGTGTTAGTTTCTCTATGAGATAGTAAAAGAAGGTTCAAATTGAACAGCTGCTGTCAACAGCCATTCTAAGCTGAATGTGCCTGCTCTCGTCAGATCGCAGCAGCAATGCAGCTTAAGGCTTGGCAAGTACCAGCATGGGAGACTGGCTGGGAATCCCAAGTTCTGTTGACCTTTTTGAACCTGAAAATTGTGTTAGTTTCTCTATGAGATAGTAAAAGAAGGTTCAAATTGAACAGCTGCTGTCAACGGCCATTCTAAGCTGAATGTGCCTGCTCTCGTCAGATCGCAGCAGCATTGCAGCTTAAGGCTTGGCAAGTACCAGCATGGGAGACTGGCTGGGAATCCCAAGTTCTGTTGACCTTTTTGAACCTGAAAATTGTGTTAGTTTCTCTATGAGATAGTAAAAGAAGGTTCAAACTGAACAGCTGCTGTCAACGGCCATTCTAAGCTGAATGTGCCTGCTCTCGTCAGATCGCAGCATCAATGCAGCTTAAGGCTTGGCAAGTACCAGCATGGGAGACTGGCTGGGAATCCCAAGTTCCGTTGACCTTTTTGAACCTGAAAATTGTTAGTTTCTCTGTCAAAGATGGTAAAAGAAGGTTCAAATTGAACAGCTGCTGTCAACGGCCATTCTAAGCTGAATGTGCCTGCTCTCGTCAGATCGCAGCAGCTTAAGGCTTGGCAAGTACCAGCATGGGAGACTGGCTGGGAATCCCAAGTTCCGTTGACCTTTTTGAACCTGAAAATTGTGTTAGTTTCTCTATGAGATAGTAAAAGAAGGTTCAAATTGAACAGCTGCTGCTAACGGCCATTCTAAGCTGAATGTGCCTGCTCTCGTCAGTTCGCAGCAGCAATGCAGCTTAAGGCTTGGCAAGTACCAGCATGGGAGACTGGCTGGGAATCCTAAGTTCCGTTGACCTTTTTGAACCTGAAAATTGTGTTAGTTTCTCTATGAGATATTAAAAGAAGGTTCAAATTGAACAGCTGCTGTCAACGGCCATTCTAAGCTGAATGTGCCTGCTCTCGTCAGATCGCAGCAGCAATGCAGCTTAAGGCTTGGCAAGTACCAGCATGGGAGACTGGCTGGGAATCCCAAGTTCCGTTGACCTTTTTGAACCTGAAAATTGTTAGTTTCTCTGTCAAAGATGGTAAAAGAAGGTTCAAATTGAACAGCTGCTGTCAACGGCCATTCTAAGCTGAATGAGCCTGCTCTCGTCAGATCGCAGCAGCAATGCAGCTTAAGGCTTGGCAAGTACCAGCATGGGAGACTGGCTGGGAATCCCAAGTTCTGTTGACCTTTTTGAACCTGAAAATTGTGTTAGTTTTTCTATGAGATAGTAAAAGAAGGTTCAAATTGAACAGCTGCTGTCAACGGCCATTCTAAGCTGAATGTGCCTGCTCTCGTCAGATCGCAGCAGCAATGCAGCTTAAGGCTTGGCAAGTACCAGCATGGGAGACTGGCTGGGAATCCCAAGTTCCGTTGACCTTTTTGAACCTGAAAATTGTGTTAGTTTCTCTATGAGATAGTAAAAGAAGGTTCAAATTGAACAGCTGCTGTCAACAGCCATTCTAAGCTGAATGTGCCTGCTCTCGTCAGATCGCAGCAGCAATGCAGCTTAAGGCTTGGCAAGTACCAGCATGGGAGACTGGCTGGGAATCCCAAGTTCTGTTGACCTTTTTGAACCTGAAAATTGTGTTAGTTTCTCTATGAGATAGTAAAAGAAGGTTCAAATTGAACAGCTGCTGTCAACGGCCATTCTAAGCTGAATGTGCCTGCTCTCGTCAGATCGCAGCAGCATTGCAGCTTAAGGCTTGGCAAGTACCAGCATGGGAGACTGGCTGGGAATCCCAAGTTCTGTTGACCTTTTTGAACCTGAAAATTGTGTTAGTTTCTCTATGAGATAGTAAAAGAAGGTTCAAACTGAACAGCTGCTGTCAACGGCCATTCTAAGCTGAATGTGCCTGCTCTCGTCAGATCGCAGCATCAATGCAGCTTAAGGCTTGGCAAGTACCAGCATGGGAGACTGGCTGGGAATCCCAAGTTCCGTTGACCTTTTTGAACCTGAAAATTGTGTTAGTTTCTCTATGAGATAGTAAAAGAAGGTTCAAATTGAACAGCTGCTGTCAACAGCCATTCTCAGCTGAATGTGCCTGCTCTCGTCAGATCGCAGCAGCAATGCAGCTTAAGGCTTGGCAAGTACCAGCATGGGAGACTGGCTGGGAATCCCAAGTTCTGTTGACCTTTTTGAACCTGAAAATTGTGTTAGTTTCTCTATGAGATAGTAAAAGAAGGTTCAAATTGAACAGCTGCTGTCAACGGCCATTCTAAGCTGAATGTGCCTGCTCTCGTCAGATCGCAGCAGCTTAAGGCTTGGCAAGTACCAGCATGGGAGACTGGCTGGGAATCCCTAGTTCCGTTGACCTTTTTGAACCTGAAAATTGTGTTAGTTTCTCTATGAGATAGTAAAAGAAGGTTCAAATTGAACAGCTGCTGTCAACGGCCATTCTAAGCTGAATGTGCCTGCTCTCGTCAGATCGCAGCAGCAATGCAGCTTAAGGCTTGGCAAGTACCAGCATGGGAGACTGGCTGGGAATCCCAAGTTCCGTTGACCTTTTTGAACCTGAAAATTGTGTTAGTTTCTCTATGAGATAGTAAAAGAAGGTTCAAATTGAACAGCTGCTGTCAACGGCCATTCTAAGCTGAATGTGCCTGCTCTCGTCAGATCGCAGCAGCAATGCAGCTTAAGGCTTGGCAAGTAACAGCATGGGAGACTGGCTGGGAATCCCAAGTTCCGTTGACCTTTTTGAACCTGAAAATTGTTAGTTTCTCTGTCAAAGATGGTAAAAGAAGGTTCAAATTGAACAGCTGCTGTCAACGGCCATTCTAAGCTGAATGTGCCTGCTCTCGTCAGATCGCAGCAGCAATGCAGCTTAAGGCTTGGCAAGTACCAGCATGAGAGACTGGCTGGGAATCCCAAGTTCTGTTGACCTTTTTGAACCTGAAAATTGTGTTAGTTTCTCTATGAGATAGTAAAAGAAGGTTCAAACTGAACAGCTGCCGTCAACGGCCATTCTAAGCTGAATGTGCCTGCTCTCGTCAGATCGCAGCAGCAATGCAGCTTTAGGCTTGGCAAGTAACAGCATGGGAGACTGGCTGGGAATCCCAAGTTCCGTTGACCTTTTTGAACCTGAAAATTGTGTTAGTTTCTCTATGAGATAGTAAAAGAAGGTTCAAATTGAACAGCTGCTGTCAACGGCCATTCTAAGCTGAATGTGCCTGCTCTCGTCAGATCGCAGCAGCAATGCAGCTTAAGGCTTGGCAAGTACCAGCATGGGAGACTGGCTGGGAATCCCAAGTTCTGTTGACCTTTTTGAACCTGAAAATTGTGTTAGTTTCTCTATGAGATAGTAAAAGAAGGTTCAAATTGAACAGCTGCTGTCAACGGCCATTCTAAGCTGAATGTGCCTGCTCTCGTCAGATCGCAGCAGCAATGCAGCTTAAGGCTTGGCAAGTACCAGCATGGGAGACTGGCTGGGAATCCCAAGTTCAGTTGACCTTTTTGAACCTGAAAATTGTGTTAGTTTCTCTATGAGATAGTAAAAGAAGGTTCAAATTGAACAGCTGCTGTCAACGGCCATTCTAAGCTGAATGTGCGTGCTCTTGTCGGATCACAGCAGCGATGCGGCTTAAGGCTTGGCAAGTACCAGCATGGGAGACTGGCTGTGAATCCCAAGTTCCGTTGACCTTTTTGAACCTGAAAATTGTGTTCGTTTCTCTATGAGATAGTAAAAGAAGGTTCAAACTGAACAGCTGCTGTCAACGGCCATTCTAAGCTGAATGTGCCTGCTCTCGTCAGATCGCAGCATCAATGCAGCTTAAGGCTTGGCAAGTACCAGCATGGGAGACTGGCTGGGAATCCCAAGTTCCGTTGACCTTTTTGAACCTGAAAATTGTGTTAGTTTCTCTATGAGATAGTAAAAGAAGGTTCAAATTGAACAGCTGCTGTCAACGGCCCTTCTAAGCTGAATGTGCCTGCTCTCGTCAGATCGCAGCAGCAATGCAGCTTAAGGCTTGGCAAGTACCAGCATGGGAGACTGGCTGGGAATCCCAAGTTCCGTTGAGCTTTTTGAACCTGAAAATTGTGTTAGTTTCTCTATGAGATAGTAAAAGAAAGTAGAAATTAGGCAGCTGCTGTCAACGGCCATTCTAAGCTGAATGTGCCTGCTCTCGTCAGATCGCAGCAGCAATGCAGCTTAAGGCTTGGCAAGTACCAGCATGGGAGACTGGCTGGGAATCCCAAGTTCCGTTGACCTTTTTGAACCTGAAAATTGTTAGTTTCTCTGTCAAAGATGGTAAAAGAAGGTTCAAATTGAACAGCTGCTGTCAACGGCCATTCTAAGCTGAATGTGCCTGCTCTCGTTAGATCGCAGCAGCAATGCAGCTTAAGGCTTGGCAAGTACCAGCATGGGAGACTGGCTGGGAATCCCAAGTTCTGTTGACCTTTTTGAACCTGAAAATTGTGTTAGTTTTTCTATGAGATAGTAAAAGAAGGTTCAAATTGAACAGCTGCTGTCAACGGCCATTCTAAGCTGAATGTGCCTGCTCTCGTCAGATCGCAGCAGCTTAAGGCTTGGCAAGTACCAGCATGGGAGACTGGCTGGGAATCCCAAGTTCCGTTGACCTTTTTGAACCTGAAAATTGTGTTAGTTTCTCTATGAGATAGTAAAAGAAGGTTCAAATTGAACAGCTGCTGCTAACGGCCATTCTAAGCTGAATGTGCCTGCTCTCGTCAGTTCGCAGCAGCAATGCAGCTTAAGGCTTGGCAAGTACCAGCATGGGAGACTGGCTGGGAATCCTAAGTTCCGTTGACCTTTTTGAACCTGAAAATTGTGTTAGTTTCTCTATGAGATATTAAAAGAAGGTTCAAATTGAACAGCTGCTGTCAACGGCCATTCTAAGCTGAATGTGCCTGCTCTCGTCAGATCGCAGCAGCAATGCAGCTTAAGGCTTGGCAAGTACCAGCATGGGAAACTGGCTTGGAATCCCAAGTTCCGTTGACCTTTTTGAACCTGAAAATTGTTAGTTTCTCTGTCAAAGATGGTAAAAGAAGGTTCAAATTGAACAGCTGCTGTCAACGGCCATTCTAAGCTGAATGTGCCTGCTCTCGTCAGATCGCAGCAGCAATGCAGCTTAAGGCTTGGCAAGTACCAGCATGGGAGACTGGCTGGGAATCCCAAGTTCTGTTGACCTTTTTGAACCTGAAAATTGTGTTAGTTTTTCTATGAGATAGTAAAAGAAGGTTCAAATTGAACAGCTGCTGTCAACGGCCATTCTAAGCTGAATGTGCCTGCTCTCGTCAGATCGCAGCAGCAATGCAGCTTAAGGCTTGGCAAGTACCAGCATGGGAGACTGGCTGGGAATCCCAAGTTCTGTTGACCTTTTTGAACCTGAAAATTGTGTTAGTTTCTCTATGAGATAGTAAAAGAAGGTTCAAATTGAACAGCTGCTGTCAACGGCCATTCTAAGCTGAATGTGCCTGCTCTCGTCAGATCGCAGCAGCATTGCAGCTTAAGGCTTGGCAAGTACCAGCATGGGAGACTGGCTGGGAATCCCAAGTTCTGTTGACCTTTTTGAACCTGAAAATTGTGTTAGTTTCTCTATGAGATAGTAAAAGAAGGTTCAAACTGAACAGCTGCTGTCAACGGCCATTCTAAGCTGAATGTGCCTGCTCTCGTCAGATCGCAGCATCAATGCAGCTTAAGGCTTGGCAAGTACCAGCATGGGAGACTGGCTGGGAATCCCAAGTTCCGTTGACCTTTTTGAATCTGAAAATTGTGTTAGTTTCTCTATGAGATAGTAAAAGAAGGTTCAAATTGAACAGCTGCTGTCAACAGCCATTCTCAGCTGAATGTGCCTGCTCTCGTCAGATCGCAGCAGCAATGCAGCTTAAGGCTTGGCAAGTACCAGCATGGGAGACTGGCTGGGAATCCCAAGTTCTGTTGACCTTTTTGAACCTGAAAATTGTGTTAGTTTCTCTATGAGATAGTAAAAGAAGGTTCAAATTGAACAGCTGCTGTCAACGGCCATTCTAAGCTGAATGTGCCTGCTCTCGTCAGATCGCAGCAGCTTAAGGCTTGGCAAGTACCAGCATGGGAGACTGGCTGGGAATCCCTAGTTCCGTTGACCTTTTTGAACCTGAAAATTGTGTTAGTTTCTCTATGAGATAATAAAAGAAGGTTCAAATTGAACAGCTGCTGTCAACGGCCATTCTAAGCTGAATGTGCCTGCTCTCGTCAGATCGCAGCAGCAATGCAGCTTAAGGCTTGGCAAGTACCAGCATGGGAGACTGGCTGGGAATCCCAAGTTCCGTTGACCTTTTTGAACCTGAAAATTGTGTTAGTTTCTCTATGAGATAGTAAAAGAAGGTTCAAATTGAACAGCTGCTGTCAACGGCCATTCTAAGCTGAATGTGCCTGCTCTCGTCAGATCGCAGCAGCAATGCAGCTTAAGGCTTGGCAAGTAACAGCATGGGAGACTGGCTGGGAATCCCAAGTTCCGTTGACCTTTTTGAACCTGAAAATTGTTAGTTTCTCTGTCAAAGATGGTAAAAGAAGGTTCAAATTGAACAGCTGCTGTCAACGGCCATTCTAAGCTGAATGTGCCTGCTCTCGTCAGATCGCAGCAGCAATGCAGCTTAAGGCTTGGCAAGTACCAGCATGAGAGACTGGCTGGGAATCCCAAGTTCTGTTGACCTTTTTGAACCTGAAAATTGTGTTAGTTTCTCTATGAGATAGTAAAAGAAGGTTCAAACTGAACAGCTGCCGTCAACGGCCATTCTAAGCTGAATGTGCCTGCTCTCGTCAGATCGCAGCAGCAATGCAGCTTTAGGCTTGGCAAGTAACAGCATGGGAGACTGGCTGGGAATCCCAAGTTCCGTTGACCTTTTTGAACCTGAAAATTGTGTTAGTTTCTCTATGAGATAGTAAAAGAAGGTTCAAATTGAACAGCTGCTGTCAACGGCCATTCTAAGCTGAATGTGCCTGCTCTCGTCAGATCGCAGCAGCAATGCAGCTTAAGGCTTGGCAAGTACCAGCATGGGAGACTGGCTGGGAATCCCAAGTTCTGTTGACCTTTTTGAACCTGAAAATTGTGTTAGTTTCTCTATGAGATAGTAAAAGAAGGTTCAAATTGAACAGCTGCTGTCAACGGCCATTCTAAGCTGAATGTGCCTGCTCTCGTCAGATCGCAGCAGCAATGCAGCTTAAGGCTTGGCAAGTACCAGCATGGGAGACTGGCTGGGAATCCCAAGTTCCGTTGACCTTTTTGAACCTGAAAATTGTGTTAGTTTCTCTATGAGATAGTAAAAGAAGGTTCAAATTGAACAGCTGCTGTCAACGGCCATTCTAAGCTGAATGTGCGTGCTCTTGTCGGATCACAGCAGCGATGCGGCTTAAGGCTTGGCAAGTACCAGCATGGGAGACTGGCTGTGAATCCCAAGTTCCGTTGACCTTTTTGAACCTGAAAATTGTGTTCGTTTCTCTATGAGATAGTAAAAGAAGGTTCAAACTGAACAGCTGCTGTCAACGGCCATTCTAAGCTGAATGTGCCTGCTCTCGTCAGATCGCAGCATCAATGCAGCTTAAGGCTTGGCAAGTACCAGCATGGGAGACTGGCTGGGAATCCCAAGTTCCGTTGACCTTTTTGAACCTGAAAATTGTGTTAGTTTCTCTATGAGATAGTAAAAGAAGGTTCAAATTGAACAGCTGCTGTCAACGGCCCTTCTAAGCTGAATGTGCCTGCTCTCGTCAGATCGCAGCAGCAATGCAGCTTAAGGCTTGGCAAGTACCAGCATGGGAGACTGGCTGGGAATCCCAAGTTCCGTTGAGCCTTTTGAACCTGAAAATTGTGTTAGTTTCTCTATGAGATAGTAAAAGAAAGTAGAAATTAGGCAGCTGCTGTCAACGGCCATTCTAAGCTGAATGTGCCTGCTCTCGTCAGATCGCAGCAGCAATGCAGCTTAAGGCTTGGCAAGTACCAGCATGGGAGACTGGCTGGGAATCCCAAGTTCCGTTGACCTTTTTGAACCTGAAAATTGTTAGTTTCTCTGTCAAAGATGGTAAAAGAAGGTTCAAATTGAACAGCTGCTGTCAACGGCCATTCTAAGCTGAATGAGCCTGCTCTCGTTAGATCGCAGCAGCAATGCAGCTTAAGGCTTGGCAAGTACCAGCATGGGAGACTGGCTGGGAATCCCAAGTTCTGTTGACCTTTTTGAACCTGAAAATTGTGTTAGTTTTTCTATGAGATAGTAAAAGAAGGTTCAAATTGAACAGCTGCTGTCAACGGCCATTCTAAGCTGAATGTGCCTGCTCTCGTCAGATCGCAGCAGCTTAAGGCTTGGCAAGTACCAGCATGGGAGACTGGCTGGGAATCCCAAGTTCCGTTGACCTTTTTGAACCTGAAAATTGTGTTAGTTTCTCTATGAGATAGTAAAAGAAGGTTCAAATTGAACAGCTGCTGCTAACGGCCATTCTAAGCTGAATGTGCCTGCTCTCGTCAGTTCGCAGCAGCAATGCAGCTTAAGGCTTGGCAAGTACCAGCATGGGAGACTGGCTGGGAATCCTAAGTTCCGTTGACCTTTTTGAACCTGAAAATTGTGTTAGTTTCTCTATGAGATATTAAAAGAAGGTTCAAATTGAACAGCTGCTGTCAACGGCCATTCTAAGCTGAATGTGCCTGCTCTCGTCAGATCGCAGCAGCAATGCAGCTTAAGGCTTGGCAAGTACCAGCATGGGAGACTGGCTGGGAATCCCAAGTTCTGTTGACCTTTTTGAACCTGAAAATTGTGTTAGTTTTTCTATGAGATAGTAAAAGAAGGTTCAAATTGAACAGCTGCTGTCAACGGCCATTCTAAGCTGAATGTGCCTGCTCTCGTCAGATCGCAGCAGCAATGCAGCTTAAGGCTTGGCAAGTACCAGCATGGGAGACTGGCTGGGAATCCCAAGTTCTGTTGACCTTTTTGAACCTGAAAATTGTGTTAGTTTCTCTATGAGATAGTAAAAGAAGGTTCAAATTGAACAGCTGCTGTCAACGGCCATTCTAAGCTGAATGTGCCTGCTCTTGTCAGATCGCAGCAGCAATGCAGCTTAAGGCTTGGCAAGTACCAGCATGGGAGACTGGCTGGGAATCCCAAGTTCCGTTGACCTTTTTGAACCTGAAAATTGTGTTAGTTTCTCTATGAGATAGTAAAAGAAGGTTCAAATTGAACAGCTGCTGTCAACGGCCATTCTAAGCTGAATGTGCCTGCTCTCGTCAGATCGCAGCAGCAATGCAGCTTAAGGCTTGGCAAGTACCAGCATGGGAGACTGGCTGGGAATCCCAAGTTCCGTTGACCTTTTTGAACCTGAAAATTGTGTTAGTTTCTCTATGAGATAGTAAAAGAAGGTTCAAATTGAACAGCTGCTGTCAACGGCCATTCTAAGCTGAATGTGCCTGCTCTCGTCAGATCGCAGCAGCAATGCAGCTTAAGGCTTGGCAAGTACCAGCATGGGAGACTGGCTGGGAATCCCAAGTTCCGTTGACCTTTTTGAACCTGAAAATTGTGTTAGTTTCTCTATGAGATAGTAAAAGAAGGTTCAAATTGAACAGCTGCTGTCAACGGCCATTCTAAGCTGAATGTGCCTGCTCTAGTCACATCGCAGCAACAATGCAGCTTAAGGCTTGGCAAGTACCAGCATGGGAGACTGGCTGGGAATCCCAAGTTCTGTTGACCTTTTTGAACCTGAAAATTGTTAGTTTCTCTGTCAAAGATGGTAAAAGAAGGTTCAAATTGAACAGCTGCTGTCAACGGCCATTCTAAGCTGAATGTGCCTGCTCTCGTCAGATCGCAGCAGCAATGCAGCTTAAGGCTTGGCAAGTACCAGCATGGGAGACTGGCTGGGAATCCCAAGTTCCGTTGACCTTTTTGAACCTGAAAATTGTGTTAGTTTCTCTATGAGATAGTAAAAGAAGGTTCAAACTGAACAGCTGCCGTCAACGGCCATTCTAAGCTGAATGTGCCTGCTCTCGTCAGATCGCAGCAGCAATGCAGCTTTAGGCTTGGCAAGTAACAGCATGGGAGACTGGCTGGGAATCCCAAGTTCCGTTGACCTTTTTGAACCTGAAAATTGTGTTAGTTTCTCTATGAGATAGTAAAAGAAGGTTCAAATTGAACAGCTGCTGTCAACGGCCATTCTAAGCTGAATGTGCCTGCTCTCGTCAGATCGCAGCAGCAATGCAGCTTAAGGCTTGGCAAGTACCAGCATGGGAGACTGGCTGGGAATCCCAAGTTCTGTTGACCTTTTTGAACCTGAAAATTGTGTTAGTTTCTCTATGAGATAGTAAAAGAAGGTTCAAATTGAACAGCTGCTGTCAACGGCCATTCTAAGCTGAATGTGCCTGCTCTCGTCAGATCGCAGCAGCAATGCAGCTTAAGGCTTGGCAAGTACCAGCATGGGAGACTGGCTGTGAATCCCAAGTTCCGTTGACCTTTTTGAACCTGAAAATTGTGTTCGTTTCTCTATGAGATAGTAAAAGAAGGTTCAAACTGAACAGCTGCTGTCAACGGCCATTCTAAGCTGAATGTGCCTGCTCTCGTCAGATCGCAGCATCAATGCAGCTTAAGGCTTGGCAAGTACCAGCATGGGAGACTGGCTGGGAATCCCAAGTTCCGTTGACCTTTTTGAACCTGAAAATTGTGTTAGTTTCTCTATGAGATAGTAAAAGAAGGTTCAAATTGAACAGCTGCTGTCAACGGCCCTTCTAAGCTGAATGTGCCTGCTCTCGTCAGATCGCAGCAGCAATGCAGCTTAAGGCTTGGCAAGTACCAGCATGGGAGACTGGCTGGGAATCCCAAGTTCCGTTGAGCTTTTTGAACCTGAAAATTGTGTTAGTTTCTCTATGAGATAGTAAAAGAAAGTAGAAATTAGGCAGCTGCTGTCAACGGCCATTCTAAGCTGAATGTGCCTGCTCTCGTCAGATCGCAGCAGCAATGCAGCTTAAGGCTTGGCAAGTACCAGCATGGGAGACTGGCTGGGAATCCCAAGTTCCGTTGACCTTTTTGAACCTGAAAATTGTTAGTTTCTCTGTCAAAGATGGTAAAAGAAGGTTCAAATTGAACAGCTGCTGTCAACGGCCATTCTAAGCTGAATGTGCCTGCTCTCGTTAGATCGCAGCAGCAATGCAGCTTAAGGCTTGGCAAGTACCAGCATGGGAGACTGGCTGGGAATCCCAAGTTCTGTTGACCTTTTTGAACCTGAAAATTGTGTTAGTTTTTCTATGAGATAGTAAAAGAAGGTTCAAATTGAACAGCTGCTGTCAACGGCCATTCTAAGCTGAATGTGCCTGCTCTCGTCAGATCGCAGCAGCTTAAGGCTTGGCAAGTACCAGCATGGGAGACTGGCTGGGAATCCCAAGTTCCGTTGACCTTTTTGAACCTGAAAATTGTGTTAGTTTCTCTATGAGATAGTAAAAGAAGGTTCAAATTGAACAGCTGTTGCTAACGGCCATTCTAAGCTGAATGTGCCTGCTCTCGTCAGTTCGCAGCAGCAATGCAGCTTAAGGCTTGGCAAGTACCAGCATGGGAGACTGGCTGGGAATCCTAAGTTCCGTTGACCTTTTTGAACCTGAAAATTGTGTTAGTTTCTCTATGAGATATTAAAAGAAGGTTCAAATTGAACAGCTGCTGTCAACGGCCATTCTAAGCTGAATGTGCCTGCTCTCGTCAGATCGCAGCAGCAATGCAGCTTAAGGCTTGGCAAGTACCAGCATGGGAAACTGGCTTGGAATCCCAAGTTCCGTTGACCTTTTTGAACCTGAAAATTGTTAGTTTCTCTGTCAAAGATGGTAAAAGAAGGTTCAAATTGAACAGCTGCTGTCAACGGCCATTCTAAGCTGAATGTGCCTGCTCTCGTCAGATCGCAGCAGCAATGCAGCTTAAGGCTTGGCAAGTACCAGCATGGGAGACTGGCTGGGAATCCCAAGTTCTGTTGACCTTTTTGAACCTGAAAATTGTGTTAGTTTTTCTATGAGATAGTAAAAGAAGGTTCAAATTGAACAGCTGCTGTCAACAGCCATTCTAAGCTGAATGTGCCTGCTCTCGTCAGATCGCAGCAGCAATGCAGCTTAAGGCTTGGCAAGTACCAGCATGGGAGACTGGCTGGGAATCCCAAGTTCTGTTGACCTTTTTGAACCTGAAAATTGTGTTAGTTTCTCTATGAGATAGTAAAAGAAGGTTCAAATTGAACAGCTGCTGTCAACGGCCATTCTAAGCTGAATGTGCCTGCTCTCGTCAGATTGCAGCAGCAATGCAGCTTAAGGCTTGGCAAGTACCAGCATGGGAGACTGGCTGGGAATCCCAAGTTCCGTTGACCTTTTTGAACCTGAAAATTGTGTTAGTTTCTCTATGAGATAGTAAAAGAAGGTTCAAATTGAACAGCTGCTGTCAACGGCCATTCTAAGCTGAATGTGCCTGCTCTCGTCAGATCGCAGCAGCAATGCAGCTTAAGGCTTGGCAAGTACCAGCATGGGAGACTGGCTGGGAATCCCAAGTTCCGTTGACCTTTTTGAACCTGAAAATTGTGTTAGTTTCTCTATGAGATAGTAAAAGAAGGTTCAAATTGAACAGCTGCTGTCAACGGCCATTCTAAGCTGAATGTGCCTGCTCTCGTCAGATCGCAGCAGCAATGCAGCTTAAGGCTTGGCAAGTACCAGCATGGGAGACTGGCTCGGAATCCCAAGTTCTGTTGACCTTTTTGAACCTGAAAATTGTGTTAGTTTCTCTATGAGATAGTAAAAAAAGGTTCAAATTGAACAGCTGCTGTCAACGGCCATTCTAAGCTGAATGTGCCTGCTCTCGTCAGATCGCAGCAGCAATGCAGCTTAAGGCTTGGCAAGTACCAGCATGGGAGACTGGCTGTGAATCCCAAGTTCCGTTGACCTTTTTGAACCTGAAAATTGTGTTAGTTTCTCTATGAGATAGTAAAAGAAGGTTCAAATTGAACAGCTGCTGTCAACGGCCATTCTAAGCTGAATGTGCCTGCTCTCGTCAGATCGCAGCAGCAATGCAGCTTAAGGCTTGGCAAGTACCAGCATGGGAGACTGGCTGGGAATCCCAAGTTCCGTTGACCTTTTTGAACCTGAAAATTGTGTTAGTTTCTCTATGAGATAGTAAAAGAAGGTTCAAACTGAACAGCTGCTGTCAACGGCCATTCTAAGCTGAATGTGCCTGCTCTCGTCAGATCGCAGCAGCAATGCAGCTTAAGGCTTGGCAAGTACCAGCATGGGAGACTGGCTGGGAATCCCAAGTTCCGTTGACCTTTTTGAACCTGAAAATTGTGTTAGTTTCTCTATGAGATAGTAAAAGAAGGTTCAAATTGAACAGCTGCTGTCAATGGCCATTCTAAGCTGAATGTGTGTGCTCTTGTCGGATCACAGCAGCGATGCGGCTTAAGGCTTGGCAAGTACCAGCATGGGAGACTGGCTGTGAATCCCAAGTTCCGTTGACCTTTTTGAACCTGAAAATTGTGTTAGTTTCTCTATGAGATAGTAAAAGAAGGTTCAAACTGAACAGCTGCTGTCAACGGCCATTCTAAGCTGAATGTGCCTGCTCTCGTCAGATCGCAGCATCAATGCAGCTTAAGGCTTGGCAAGTACCAGCATGGGAGACTGGCTGGGAATCCCAAGTTCCGTTGACCTTTTTGAACCTGAAACTTGTGTTAGTTTCTCTATGAGATAGTAAAAGAAGGTTCAAATTGAACAGCTGCTGTCAACGGCCCTTCTAAGCTGAATGTGCCTGCTCTCGTCAGATCGCAGCAGCAATGCAGCTTAAGGCTTGGCAAGTACCAGCATGGGAGACTGGCTGGGAATCCCAAGTTCCGTTGAGCTTTTTGAACCTGAAAATTGTGTTAGTTTCTCTATGAGATAGTAAAAGAAAGTAGAAATTAAGCAGCTGCTGTCAACAGCCATTCTAAGCTGAATGTGCCTGCTCTCGTCAGATCGCAGCAGCAATGCAGCTTAAGGCTTGGCAAGTACCAGCATGGGAGACTGGCTGGGAATCCCAAGTTCCGTTGACCTTTTTGAACCTGAAAATTGTTAGTTTCTCTGTCAAAGATGGTAAAAGAAGGTTCAAATTGAACAGCTGCTGTCAACGGCCATTCTAAGCTGAATGTGCCTGCTCTCGTCAGATCGCAGCAGCTTAAGGCTTGGCAAGTACCAGCATGGGAGACTGGCTGGGAATCCCAAGTTCCGTTGACCTTTTTGAACCTGAAAATTGTGTTAGTTTCTCTATGAGATAGTAAAAGAAGGTTCAAATTGAACAGCTGCTGCTAACGGCCATTCTAAGCTGAATGTGCCTGCTCTCGTCAGATCGCAGCAACAATGCAGCTTAAGGCTTGGCAAGTACCAGCATGGGAGACTGGCTGGGAATCCTAAGTTCCGTTGACCTTTTTGAACCTGAAAATTGTGTTAGTTTCTCTATGAGATATTAAAAGAAGGTTCAAATTGAACAGCTGCTGTCAACGGCCATTCTAAGCTGAATGTGCCTGCTCTCGTCAGATCGCAGCAGCAATGCAGCTTAAGGCTTGGCAAGTACCAGCATGGGAGACTGGCTGGGAATCCCAAGTTCCGTTGACCTTTTTGAACCTGAAAATTGTTAGTTTCTCTGTCAAAGATGGTAAAAGAAGGTTCAAATTGAACAGCTGCTGTCAACGGCCATTCTAAGCTGAATGTGCCTGCTCTCGTCAGATCGCAGCAGCAATGCAGCTTAAGGCTTGGCAAGTACCAGCATGGGAGACTGGCTGGGAAGCCCAAGTTCTGTTGACCTTTTTGAACCTGAAAATTGTGTTAGTTTTTCTATGAGATAGTAAAAGAAGGTTCAAATTGAACAGCTGCTGTCAACGGCCATTCTAAGCTGAATGTGCCTGCTCTCGTCAGATCGCAGCAGCAATGCAGCTTAAGGCTTGGCAAGTACCAGCATGGGAGACTGGCTGGGAATCCCAAGTTCTGTTGACCTTTTTGAACCTGAAAATTGTGTTAGTTTCTCTATGAGATAGTAAAAGAAGGTTCAAATTGAACAGCTGCTGTCAACGGCCATTCTAAGCTGAATGTGCCTGCTCTCGTCAGATCGCAGCAGCAATGCAGCTTAAGGCTTGGCAAGTACCAGCATGGGAGACTGGCTGGGAATCCCAAGTTCTGTTGACCTTTTTGAACCTGAAAATTGTGTTAGTTTCTCTATGAGATAGTAAAAGAAGGTTCAAATTGAACAGCTGCTGTCAACGGCCATTCTAAGCTGAATGTGCCTGCTCTCGTCAGATCGCAGCAGCAATGCAGCTTAAGGCTTGGCAAGTACCAGCATGGGAGACTGGCTGGGAATCCCAAGTTCTGTTGACCTTTTTGAACCTGAAAATTGTGTTAGTTTCTCTATGAGATAGTAAAAGAAGGTTCAAATTGAACAGCTGCTGTCAACGGCCATTCTAAGCTGAATGTGCCTGCTCTCGTCAGATCGCAGCAGCAATGCAGCTTAAGGCTTGGCAAGTACCAGCATGGGAGACTGGCTGGGAATCCCAAGTTCCGTTGACCTTTTTGAACCTGAAAATTGTGTTAGTTTCTCTATGAGATAGTAAAAGAAGGTTCAAATTGAACAGCTGCTGTCAACGGCCATTCTAAGCTGAATGTGCCTGCTCTCGTCAGATCACAGCAGCAATGCAGCTTAAGGCTTGGCAAGTACCAGCATGGGAGACTGGCTGGGAATCCCAAGTTCCGTTGACCTTTTTGAACCTGAAAATTGTGTTAGTTTCTCTATGAGATAGTAAAAGAAGGTTCAAACTGAACAGCTGCTGTCAACGGCCATTCTAAGCTGAATGTGCCTGCTCTCGTCAGATTGCAGCAGCAATGCAGCTTTAGGCTTGGCAAGTAACAGCATGGGAGACTGGCTGGGAATCCCAAGTTCCGTTGACCTTTTTGAACCTGAAAATTGTGTTAGTTTCTCTATGAGATAGTAAAAGAAGGTTCAAATTGAACAGCTGCTGTCAACGGCCATTCTAAGCTGAATGTGCCTGCTCTCGTCAGATCGCAGCAGCAATGCAGCTTAAGTCTTGGCAAGTACCAGCATGGGAGACTGGCTGGGAATCCCAAGTTCTGTTGACCTTTTTGAACCTGAAAATTGTGTTAGTTTCTCTATGAGATAGTAAAAGAAGGTTCAAATTGAACAGCTGCTGTCAACGGCCATTCTAAGCTGAATGTGCCTGCTCTCGTCAGATCGCAGCAGAAATGCAGCTTAAGGCTTGGCAAGTACCAGCATGGGAGACTGGCTGGGAATCCCAAGTTCCGTTGACCTTTTTGAACCTGAAAATTGTGTTAGTTTCTCTATGAGATAGTAAAAGAAGGTTCAAATTGAACAGCTGCTGTCAACGGCCATTCTAAGCTGAATGTGCGTGCTCTTGTCGGATCACAGCAGCGATGCGGCTTAAGGCTTGGCAAGTACCAGCATGGGAGACTGGCTGTGAATCCCAAGTTCCGTTGACCTTTTTGAACCTGAAAATTGTGTTAGTTTCTCTATGAGATAGTAAAAGAAGGTTCAAACTGAACAGCTGCTGTCAACGGCCATTCTAAGCTGAATGTGCCTGCTCTCGTCAGATCGCAGCATCAATGCAGCTTAAGGCTTGGCAAGTACCAGCATGGGAGACTGGCTGGGAATCCCAAGTTCCGTTGAGCTTTTTGAACCTGAAAATTGTGTTAGTTTCTCTATGAGATAGTAAAAGAAAGTAGAAATTAGGCAGCTGCTGTCAACGGCCATTCTAAGCTGAATGTGCCTGCTCTCGTCAGATCGCAGCAGCAATGCAGCTTAAGGCTTGGCAAGTACCAGCATGGGAGACTGGCTGGGAATCCCAAGTTCCGTTGACCTTTTTGAACCTGAAAATTGTTAGTTTCTCTGTCAAAGATGGTAAAAGAAGGTTCAAATTGAACAGCTGCTGTCAACGGCCATTCTAAGCTGAATGTGCCTGCTCTCGTCAGATCGCAGCAGCAATGCAGCTTAAGGCTTGGCAAGTACCAGCATGGGAGACTGGCTGGGAATCCCAAGTTCCGTTGACCTTTTTGAACCTGAAAATTGTGTTAGTTTCTCTATGAGATAGTAAAAGAAGGTTCAAATTGAACAGCTGCTGTCAACGGCCATTCTAAGCTGAATGTGCCTGCTCTCGTCAGATCGCAGCAGCAATGCAGCTTAAGGCTTGGCAAGTACCAGCATGGGAGACTGGCTGGGAATCCCAAGTTCTGTTGACCTTTTTGAACCTGAAAATTGTGTTAGTTTCTCTATGAGATAGTAAAAGAAGGTTCAAATTGAACAGCTGCTGTCAACGGCCATTCTAAGCTGAATGTGCCTGCTCTCGTCAGATCGCAGCAGCAATGCAGCTTAAGGCTTGGCAAGTACCAGCATGGGAGACTGGCTGGGAATCCCAAGTTCCGTTGACCTTTTTGAACCTGAAAATTGTTAGTTTCTCTGTCAAAGATGGTAAAAGAAGGTTCAAATTGAACAGCTGCTGTCAACGGCCATTCTAAGCTGAATGTGCCTGCTCTCGTCAGATCGCAGCAGCAATGCAGCTTAAGGCTTGGCAAGTACCAGCATGGGAGACTGGCTGGGAATCCCAAGTTCTGTTGACCTTTTTGAACCTGAAAATTGTGTTAGTTTCTCTATGAGATAGTAAAAGAAGGTTCAAATTGAACAGCTGCTGTCAACGGCCATTCTAAGCTGAATGTGCCTGCTCTCGTCAGATCGCAGCAGCAATGCAGCTTAAGGCTTGGCAAGTACCAGCATGGGAGACTGGCTGGGAATCCCAAGTTCCGTTGACCTTTTTGAACCTGAAAATTGTTAGTTTCTCTGTCAAAGATGGTAAAAGAAGGTTCAAATTGAACAGCTGCTGTCAACGGCCATTCTAAGCTGAATGTGCCTGCTCTCGTCAGATCGCAGCAGCAATGCAGCTTAAGGCTTGGCAAGTACCAGCATGGGAGACTGGCTGGGAATCCCAAGTTCTGTTGACCTTTTTGAACCTGAAAATTGTGTTAGTTTTTCTATGAGATAGTAAAAGAAGGTTCAAATTGAACAGCTGCTGTCAACGGCCATTCTAAGCTGAATGTGCCTGCTCTCGTCAGATCGCAGCAGCAATGCAGCTTAAGGCTTGGCAAGTACCAGCATGGGAGACTGGCTGGGAATCCCAAGTTCTGTTGACCTTTTTGAACCTGAAAATTGTGTTAGTTTCTCTATGAGATAGTAAAAGAAGGTTCAAATTGAACAGCTGCTGTCAACGGCCATTCTAAGCTGAATGTGCCTGCTCTCGTCAGATCGCAGCAGCATTGCAGCTTAAGGCTTGGCAAGTACCAGCATGGGAGACTGGCTGGGAATCCCAAGTTCTGTTGACCTTTTTGAACCTGAAAATTGTGTTAGTTTCTCTATGAGATAGTAAAAGAAGGTTCAAATTGAACAGCTGCTGTCAACGGCCATTCTAAGCTGAATGTGCCTGCTCTCGTCAGATCGCAGCAGCAATGCAGCTTAAGGCTTGGCAAGTACCAGCATGGGAGACTGGCTGGGAATCCCAAGTTCTGTTGACCTTTTTGAACCTGAAAATTGTGTTAGTTTCTCTATGAGATAGTAAAAGAAGGTTCAAATTGAACAGCTGCTGTCAACGGCCATTCTAAGCTGAATGTGCCTGCTCTCGTCAGATCGCAGCAGCAATGCAGCTTAAGGCTTGGCAAGTACCAGCATGGGAGACTGGCTGGGAATCCCAAGTTCCGTTGACCTTTTTGAACCTGAAAATTGTGTTAGTTTCTCTATGAGATAGTAAAAGAAGGTTCAAATTGAACAGCTGCTGTCAACGGCCATTCTAAGCTGAATGTGCGTGCTCTTGTCGGATCACAGCAGCGATGCGGCTTAAGGCTTGGCAAGTACCAGCATGGGAGACTGGCTGTGAATCCCAAGTTCCGTTGACCTTTTTGAACCTGAAAATTGTGTTAGTTTCTCTATGAGATAGTAAAAGAAGGTTCAAACTGAACAGCTGCTGTCAACGGCCATTCTAAGCTGAATGTGCCTGCTCTCGACAGATCGCAGCATCAATGCAGCTTAAGGCTTGGCAAGTACCAGCATGGGAGACTGTCTGGGAATCCCAAGTTCCGTTGACCTTTTTGAACCTGAAAATTGTGTTAGTTTCTATATGAGATAGTAAAAGAAGGTTCAAATTGAACAGCTGCTGTCAACGGCCCTTCTAAGCTGAATGTGCCTGCTCTCGTCAGATCGCAGCAGCAATGCAGCTTAAGGCTTGGCAAGTACCAGCATGGGAAACTGGCTGGGAATCCCAAGTTCTGTTGAGCTTTTTGAACCTGAAAATTGTGTTAGTTTCTATATGAGATAGTAAAAGAAAGTAGAAATTAGGCAGCTGCTGTCAACGGCCATTCTAAGCTGAATGTGCCTGCTCTCGTCAGATCGCAGCAGCAATGCAGCTTAAGGCTTGGCAAGTACCAGCATGGGAGACTGGCTGGGAATCCCAAGTTCCGTTGACCTTTTTGAACCTGAAAATTGTTAGTTTCTCTGTCAAAGATGGTAAAAGAAGGTTCAAATTGAATAGCTGCTGTCAACGGCCATTCTAAGCTGAATGTGCCTGCTCTCGTTAGATCGCAGCAGCAATGCAGCTTAAGGCTTGGCAAGTACCAGCATGGGAGACTGGCTGGGAATCCCAAGTTCTGTTGACCTTTTTGAACCTGAAAATTGTGTTAGTTTTTCTATGAGATAGTAAAAGAAGGTTCAAATTGAACAGCTGCTGTCAACGGCCATTCTAAGCTGAATGTGCCTGCTCTCGTCAGATCGCAGCAGCTTAAGGCTTGGCAAGTACCAGCATGGGAGACTGTCTGGGAATCCCAAGTTCCGTTGACCTTTTTGAACCTGAAAATTGTGTTAGTTTCTCTATGAGATAGTAAAAGAAGGTTCAAACTGAACAGCTGCTGTCAACGGCCATTCTAAGCTGAATGTGCCTGCTCTCGTCAGATCGCAGCATCAATGCAGCTTAAGGCTTGGCAAGTACCAGCATGGGAGACTGTCTGGGAATCCCAAGTTCCGTTGACCTTTTTGAACCTGAAAATTGTGTTAGTTTCTATATGAGATAGTAAAAGAAGGTTCAAATTGAACAGCTGCTGTCAACGGCCCTTCTAAGCTGAATGTGCCTGCTCTCGTCAGATCGCAGCAGCAATGCAGCTTAAGGCTTGGCAAGTACCAGCATGGGAGACTGGCTGGGAATCCCAAGTTCCGTTGAGCTTTTTGAACCTGAAAATTGTGTTAGTTTCTCTATGAGATAGTAAAAGAAAGTAGAAATTAGGCAGCTGCTGTCAACGGCCATTCTAAGCTGAATGTGCCTGCTCTCGTCAGATCGCAGCAGCAATGCAGCTTAAGGCTTGGCAAGTACCAGCATGGGAGACTGGCTGGGAATCCCAAGTTCCGTTGACCTCTTTGAACCTGAAAATTGTTAGTTTCTCTGTCAAAGATGGTAAAAGAAGGTTCAAATTGAATAGCTGCTGTCAACGGCCATTCTAAGCTGAATGTGCCTGCTCTCGTCAGATCGCAGCAGCTTAAGGCTTGGCAAGTACCAGCATGGGAGACTGGCTGGGAATCCCAAGTTCCGTTGACCTTTTTGAACCTGAAAATTGTGTTAGTTTCTCTATGAGATAGTAAAAGAAGGTTCAAATTGAACAGCTGCTGCTAACGGCCATTCTAAGCTGAATGTGCCTGCTCTCGTCAGTTCGCAGCAGCAATGCAGCTTAAGGCTTGGCAAGTACCAGCATGGGAGACTGGCTGGGAATCCTAAGTTCCGTTGACCTTTGTGAACCTGAAAATTGTGTTAGTTTCTCTATGAGATATTAAAAGAAGGTTCAAATTGAACAGCTGCTGTCAACGGCCATTCTAAGCTGAATGTGCCTGCTCTCGTCAGATCGCAGCAGCAATGCAGCTTAAGGCTTGGCAAGTACCAGCATGGGAAACTGGCTGGGAATCCCAAGTTCCGTTGACCTTTTTGAACCTGAAAATTGTTAGTTTCTCTGTCAAAGATGGTAAAAGAAGGTTCAAATTGAACAGCTGCTGTCAACGGCCATTCTAAGCTGAATGTGCCTGCTCTCGTCAGATCGCAGCAGCAATGCAGCTTAAGGCTTGGCAAGTACCAGCATGGGAGACTGGCTGGGAATCCCAAGTTCCGTTGACCTTTTTGAACCTGAAAATTGTGTTAGTTTCTCTATGAGATAGTAAAAGAAGGTTCAAATTGAACAGCTGCTGTCAACGGCCATTCTAAGCTGAATGTGCCTGCTCTCGTCAGATCGCAGCAGCAATGCAGCTTAAGGCTTGGCAAGTACCAGCATGGGAGACTGGCTGGGAATCCCAAGTTCTGTTGACCTTTTTGAACCTGAAAATTGTGTTAGTTTCTCTATGAGATAGTAAAAGAAGGTTCAAATTGAACAGCTGCTGTCAACGGCCATTCTAAGCTGAATGTGCCTGCTCTCGTCAGATCGCAGCAGCAATGCAGCTTAAGGCTTGGCAAGTACCAGCATGGGAGACTGGCTGGGAATCCCAAGTTCCGTTGACCTTTTTGAACCTGAAAATTGTGTTAGTTTCTCTATGAGATAGTAAAAGAAGGTTCAAATTGAACAGCTGCTGTCAACATCCATTCTAAGCTGAATGTGCCTGCTCTCGTCAGATCGCAGCAGCAATGCAGCTTAAGGCTTGGCAAGTACCAGCATGGGAGACTGGCTGCGAATCCCAAGTTCTGTTGACCTTTTTGAACCTGAAAATTGTGTTAGTTTCTCTATGAGATAGTAAAAGAAGGTTCAAATTGAACAGCTGCTGTCAACGGCCATTCTAAGCTGAATGTGCCTGCTCTCGTCAGATCGCAGCAGCTTAAGGCTCGGCAAGTACCAGCATGGGAGACTGGCTGGGAATCCCAAGTTCCGTTGACCTTTTTGAACCTGAAAATTGTGTTAGTTTCTCTATGAGATAGTAAAAGAAGGTTCAAACTGAACAGCTGCTGTCAACGGCCATTCTAAGCTGAATGTGCCTGCTCTCGTCAGATCGCAGCATCAATGCAGCTTAAGGCTTGGCAAGTACCAGCATGGGAGACTGGCTGGGAATCCCAAGTTCCGTTGACCTTTTTGAACCTGAAAATTGTGTTAGTTTCTCTATGAGATAGTAAAAGAAGGTTCAAATTGAACAGCTGCTGTCAACGGCCATTCTAAGCTGAATGTGCCTGCTCTCGTCAGATCGCAGCAGCAATGCAGCTTAAGGCTTGGCAAGTACCAGCATGGGAGACTGGCTGGGAATCCCAAGTTCCGTTGACCTTTTTGAACCTGAAAATTGTGTTAGTTTTTCTATGAGATAGTAAAAGAAGGTTCAAATTGAACAGCTGCTGTCAACGGCCATTCTAAGCTGAATGTGCCTGCTCTCGTCAGATCGCAGCAGCAATGCAGCTTAAGGCTTGGCAAGTACCAGTATGGGAGACTGGCTGGGAATCCCAAGTTCCGTTGACCTTTTTGAACCTGAAAATTGTGTTAGTTTCTCTATGAGATAGTAAAAGAAGGTTCAAATTGAACAGCTGCTGTCAACGGCCATTCTAAGCTGAATGTGCCTGCTCTCGTCAGATTGCAGCAGCAATGCAGCTTAAGGCTTGGCAAGTACCAGCATGGGAGACTGGCTGGGAATCCCAAGTTCCGTTGGCCTTTTTGAACCTGAAAATTGTTAGTTTCTCTGTCAAAGATGGTAAAAGAAGGTTCAAATTGAACAGCTGCTGTCAACGGCCATTCTAAGCTGAATGTGCCTGCTCTCGTCAGATCGCAGCAGCATTGCAGCTTAAGGCTTGGCAAGTACCAGCATGGGAGACTTGCTGGGAATCCCAAGTTCTGTTGACCTTTTTGAACCTGAAAATTGTGTTAGTTTCTCTATGAGATAGTAAAAGAAGGTTCAAATTGAACAGCTGCTGTCAACGGCCATTCTAAGCTGAATGTGCCTGCTCTCGTCAGATCGCAGCAGCAATGCAGCTTAAGGCTTGGCAAGTACCAGCATGGGAGACTTTCTGGGAATCCCAAGTTCTGTTGACCTTTTTGAACCTGAAAATTGTGTTAGTTTCTCTATGAGATAGTAAAAGAAGGTTCAAATTGAACAGCTGCTGTCAACGGCCATTCTAAGCTGAATGTGCCTGCTCTCGTCAGATCGCAGCAGCTTAAGGCTTGGCAAGTACCAGCATGGGAGACTGGCTGGGAATCCCTAGTTCCGTTGACCTTTTTGAACCTGAAAATTGTGTTAGTTTCTCTATGAGATAGTAAAAGAAGGTTCAAATTGAACAGCTGCTGTCAACGGCCATTCTAAGCTGAATGTGCCTGCTCTCGTCAGATCGCAGCAGCAATGCAGCTTAAGGCTTGGCAAGTACCAGCATGGGAGACTGGCTGGGAATCCCAAGTTCTGTTGACCTTTTTGAACCTGAAAATTGTGTTAGTTTCTCTATGAGATAGTAAAAGAAGGTTCAAATTGAACAGCTGCTGTCAACGGCCATTCTAAGCTGAATGTGCCTGCTCTCGTCAGATCGCAGCAGCAATGCAGCTTAAGGCTTGGCAAGTACCAGCATGGGAGACTGGCTGGGAATCCCAAGTTCCGTTGACCTTTTTGAACCTGAAAATTGTGTTAGTTTCTCTATGAGATAGTAAAAGAAGGTTCAAATTGAACAGCTGCTGTCAACGGCCATTCTAAGCTGAATGTGCCTGCTCTCGTCAGATCGCAGCAGCAATGCAGCTTAAGGCTTGGCAAGTACCAGCATGGGAGACTGGCTGGGAATCCCAAGTTCCGTTGACCTTTTTGAACCTGAAAATTGTGTTAGTTTCTCTATGAGATAGTAAAAGAAGGTTCAAATTGAACAGCTGCTGTCAACGGCCATTCTAAGCTGAATGTGCCTGCTCTCGTCAGATCGCAGCAGCAATGCAGCTTAAGGCTTGGCAAGTACCAGCATGGGAGACTGGCTGGGAATCCCAAGTTCTGTTGACCTTTTTGAACCTGAAAATTGTGTTAATTTCTCTATGAGATAGTAAAAGAAGGTTCAAATTGAACAGCTGCTGTCAACGGCCATTCTAAGCTGAATGTGCCTGCTCTCGTCAGATCGCAGCAGCTTAAGGCTTGGCAAGTACCAGCATGGGAGACTGGCTGGGAATCCCAAGTTCCGTTGACCTTTTTGAACCTGAAAATTGTGTTAGTTTCTCTATGAGATAGTAAAAGAAGGTTCAAATTGACCAGCTGCTGTCAACGGCCATTCTAAGCTGAATGTGCCTGCTCTCATCAGATCGCAGCAGCAATGCAGCTTAAGGCTTGGCAAGTACCAGCATGGGAGACTGGCTGGGAATCCCAAGTTCCGTTGACCTTTTTGAACCTGAAAATTGTGTTAGTTTCTCTATGAGATAGTAAAAGAAGGTTCAAATTGAACAGCTGCCGTCAACGGCCATTCTAAGCTGAATGTGCCTGCTCTCGTCAGATCGCAGCAGCAATGCAGCTTAAGGCTTGGCAAGTACCAGCATGGGAGACTGGCTGGGAATCCCAAGTTCCGTTGACCTTTTTGAACCTGAAAATTGTGTTAGTTTCTCTATGAGATAGTAAAAGAAGGTTCAAATTGAACAGCTGCTGTCAACGGCCATTCTAAGCTGAATGTGCCTGCTCTCGTCAGATCGCAGCAGCAATGCAGCTTAAGGCTTGGCAAGTACCAGCATGGGAGACTGGCTGGGAATCCCAAGTTCCGTTGACCTTTTTGAACCTGAAAATTGTGTTAGTTTCTCTATGAGATAGTAAAAGAAGGTTCAAATTGAACAGCTGCTGTCAACGGCCATTCTAAGCTGAATGTGCCTGCTCTCGTCAGATCGCAGCAGCAATGCAGCTTAAGGCTTGGCAAGTACCAGCATGGGAGACTGGCTGGGAATCCCAAGTTCTGTTGACCTTTTTGAACCTGAAAATTGTGTTAATTTCTCTATGAGATAGTAAAAGAAGGTTCAAATTGAACAGCTGCTGTCAACGGCCATTCTAAGCTGAATGTGCCTGCTCTCGTCAGATCGCAGCAGCTTAAGGCTTGGCAAGTACCAGCATGGGAGACTGGCTGGGAATCCCAAGTTCCGTTGACCTTTTTGAACCTGAAAATTGTGTTAGTTTCTCTATGAGATAGTAAAAGAAGGTTCAAATTGACCAGCTGCTGTCAACGGCCATTCTAAGCTGAATGTGCCTGCTCTCATCAGATCGCAGCAGCAATGCAGCTTAAGGCTTGGCAAGTACCAGCATGGGAGACTGGCTGGGAATCCCAAGTTCCGTTGACCTTTTTGAACCTGAAAATTGTGTTAGTTTCTCTATGAGATAGTAAAAGAAGGTTCAAATTGAACAGCTGCTGTCAACGGCCATTCTAAGCTGAATGTGCCTGCTCTCGTCAGATCGCAGCAGCAATGCAGCTTAAGGCTTTGCAAGTACCAGCATGGGAGACTGGCTGGGAATCCCAAGTTCCGTTGACCTTTTTGAACCTGAAAATTGTGTTAGTTTCTCTATGAGATAGTAAAAGAAGGTTCAAACTGAACAGTTGCTGTCAACGGCCATTCTAAGCTGAATGTGCCTGCTCTCGTCAGATCGCAGCAGCAATGCAGCTTAAGGCTTGGCAAGTACCAGCATGGGAGACTGGCTGGGAATCCCAAGTTCCGTTGACCTTTTTGAACCTGAAAATTGTGTTAGTTTCTCTATGAGATAGTAAAAGAAGGTTCAAATTGAACAGCTGCTGTCAACGTCCATTCTAAGCTGAATGTGCCTGCTCTCGTCAGATCGCAGCAGCAATGCAGCTTAAGGCTTGGCAAGTACCAGCATGGGAGACTGGCTGGGAATCCCAAGTTCTGTTGACCTTTTTGAACCTGAAAATTGTTAGTTTCTCTGTCAAAGATGGTAAAAGAAGGTTCAAATTGAACAGCTGCTGTCAACGGCCATTCTAAGCTGAATGTGCCTGCTCTCGTCAGATCGCAGCAGCAATGCAGCTTAAGGCTTGGCAAGTACCAGCATGGGAGACTGGCTGGGAATCCCAAGTTCTGTTGACCTTTTTGAACCTGAAAATTGTGTTAGTTTCTCTATGAGATAGTAAAAGGAGGTTCAAATTGAACAGCTGCTGTCAACGGCCATTCTAAGCTGAATGTGCGTGCTCTTGTCGGATCACAGCAGCGATGCGGCTTAAGGCTTGGCAAGTACCAGCATGGGAGACTGGCTGTGAATCCCAAGTTCCGTTGACCTTTTTGAACCTGAAAATTGTGTTAGTTTCTCTATGAGATAGTAAAAGAAGGTTCAAACTGAACAGCTGCTGTCAACGGCCATTCTAAGCTGAATGTGCCTGCTCTCGTCAGATCGCAGCATCAATGCAGCTTAAGGCTTGGCAAGTACCAGCATGGGAGACTGTCTGGGAATCCCAAGTTCCGTTGACCTTTTTGAACCTGAAAATTGTGTTAGTTTCTATATGAGATAGTAAAAGAAGGTTCAAATTGAACAGCTGCTGTCAACGGCCCTTCTAAGCTGAATGTGCCTGCTCTCGTCAGATCGCAGCAGCAATGCAGCTTAAGGCTTGGCAAGTACCAGCATGGGAGACTGGCTGGGAATCCCAAGTTCCGTTGAGCTTTTTGAACCTGAAAATTGTGTTAGTTTCTCTATGAGATAGTAAAAGAAAGTAGAAATTAGGCAGCTGCTGTCAACGGCCATTCTAAGCTGAATGTGCCTGCTCTCGTCAGATCGCAGCAGCAATGCAGCTTAAGGCTTGGCAAGTACCAGCATGGGAGACTGGCTGGGAATCCCAAGTTCCGTTGACCTTTTTGAACCTGAAAATTGTTAGTTTCTCTGTCAAAGATGGTAAAAGAAGGTTCAAATTGAATAGCTGCTGTCAACGGCCATTCTAAGCTGAATGTGCCTGCTCTCGTTAGATCGCAGCAGCAATGCAGCTTAAGGCTTGGCAAGTACCAGCATGGGAGACTGGCTGGGAATCCCAAGTTCTGTTGACCTTTTTGAACCTGAAAATTGTGTTAGTTTTTCTATGAGATAGTAAAAGAAGGTTCAAATTGAACAGCTGCTGTCAACGGCCATTCTAAGCTGAATGTGCCTGCTCTCGTCAGATCGCAGCAGCTTAAGGCTTGGCAAGTACCAGCATGGGAGACTGGCTGGGAATCCCAAGTTCCGTTGACCTTTTTGAACCTGAAAATTGTGTTAGTTTCTCTATGAGATAGTAAAAGAAGGTTCAAATTGAACAGCTGCTGCTAACGGCCATTCTAAGCTGAATGTGCCTGCTCTCGTCAGTTCGCAGCAGCAATGCAGCTTAAGGCTTGGCAAGTACCAGCATGGGAGACTGGCTGGGAATCCTAAGTTCCGTTGACCTTTTTGAACCTGAAAATTGTGTTAGTTTCTCTATGAGATATTAAAAGAAGGTTCAAATTGAACAGCTGCTGTCAACGGCCATTCTAAGCTGAATGTGCCTGCTCTCGTCAGATCGCAGCAGCAATGCAGCTTAAGGCTTGGCAAGTACCAGCATGGGAAACTGGCTGGGAATCCCAAGTTCCGTTGACCTTTTTGAACCTGAAAATTGTTAGTTTCTCTGTCAAAGATGGTAAAAGAAGGTTCAAATTGAACAGCTGCTGTCAACGGCCATTCTAAGCTGAATGTGCCTGCTCTCGTCAGATCGCAGCAGCAATGCAGCTTAAGGCTTGGCAAGTACCAGCATGGGAGACTGGCTGGGAATCCCAAGTTCTGTTGACCTTTTTGAACCTGAAAATTGTGTTAGTTTCTCTATGAGATAGTAAAAGAAGGTTCAAATTGAACAGCTGCTGTCAACGGCCATTCTAAGCTGAATGTGCCTGCTCTCGTCAGATCGCAGCAGCAATGCAGCTTAAGGCTTGGCAAGTACCAGCATGGGAGACTGGCTGGGGATCCCAAGTTCCGTTGACCTTTTTGAACCTGAAAATTGTGTTAGTTTCTCTATGAGATAGTAAAAGAAGGTTCAAATTGAACATCTGCTGTCAACGGCCATTCTAAGCTGAATGTGCCTGCTCTCGTCAGATCGCAGCAGCAATGCAGCTTAAGGCTTGGCAAGTACCAGCATGGGAGACTGGCTGGGAATCCCAAGTTCTGTTGACCTTTTTGAACCTGAAAATTGTGTTAGTTTCTCTATGAGATAGTAAAAGAAGGTTCAAATTGAACAGCTGCTGTCAACGGCCATTCTAAGCTGAATGTGCCTGCTCTCGTCAGATCGCAGCAGCAATGCAGCTTAAGGCTTGGCAAGTACCAGCATGGGAGACTGGCTGGGAATCCCAAGTTCCGTTGACCTTTTTGAACCTGAAAATTGTGTTAGTTTCTCTATGAGATAGTAAAAGAAGGTTCAAATTGAACAGCTGCTGTCAACATCCATTCTAAGCTGAATGTGCCTGCTCTCGTCAGATCGCAGCAGCAATGCAGCTTAAGGCTTGGCAAGTACCAGCATGGGAGACTGGCTGCGAATCCCAACTTCTGTTGACCTTTTTGAACCTGAAAATTGTGTTAGTTTCTCTATGAGATAGTAAAAGAAGGTTCAAATTGAACAGCTGCTGTCAACGGCCATTCTAAGCTGAATGTGCCTGCTCTCGTCAGATCGCAGCAGCTTAAGGCTTGGCAAGTACCAGCATGGGAGACTGGCTGGGAATCCCAAGTTCCGTTGACCTTTTTGAACCTGAAAATTGTGTTAGTTTCTCTATGAGATAGTAAAAGAAGGTTCAAACTGAACAGCTGCTGTCAACGGCCATTCTAAGCTGAATGTGCCTGCTCTCGTCAGATCGCAGCATCAATGCAGCTTAAGGCTTGGCAAGTACCAGCATGGGAGACTGGCTGGGAATCCCAAGTTCCGTTGACCTTTTTGAACCTGAAAATTGTGTTAGTTTCTCTATGAGATAGTAAAAGAAGGTTCAAATTGAACAGCTGCTGTCAACGGCCATTCTAAGCTGAATGTGCCTGCTCTCGTCAGATCGCAGCAGCAATGCAGCTTAAGGCTTGGCAAGTACCAGCATGGGAGACTGGCTGGGAATCCCAAGTTCCGTTGACCTTTTTGAACCTGAAAATTGTGTTAGTTTTTCTATGAGATAGTAAAAGAAGGTTCAAATTGAACAGCTGCTGTCAACGGCCATTCTAAGCTGAATGTGCCTGCTCTCGTCAGATCGCAGCAGCAATGCAGCTTAAGGCTTGGCAAGTACCAGTATGGGAGACTGGCTGGGAATCCCAAGTTCCGTTGACCTTTTTGAACCTGAAAATTGTGTTAGTTTCTCTATGAGATAGTAAAAGAAGGTTCAAATTGAACAGCTGCTGTCAACGGCCATTCTAAGCTGAATGTGCCTGCTCTCGTCAGATCGCAGCAGCAATGCAGCTTAAGACTTGGCAAGTACCAGCATGGGAGACTGGCTGGGAATCCCAAGTTCCGTTGACCTTTTTGAACCTGAAAATTGTTAGTTTCTCTGTCAAAGATGGTAAAAGAAGGTTCAAATTGAACAGCTGCTGTCAACGGCCATTCTAAGCTGAATGTGCCTGCTCTCGTCAGATCGCAGCAGCATTGCAGCTTAAGGCTTGGCAAGTACCAGCATGGGAGACTGGCTGGGAATCCCAAGTTCTGTTGACCTTTTTGAACCTGAAAATTGTGTTAGTTTCTCTATGAGATAGTAAAAGAAGGTTCAAATTGAACAGCTGCTGTCAACGGCCATTCTAAGCTGAATGTGCCTGCTCTCGTCAGATCGCAGCAGCAATGCAGCTTAAGGCTTGGCAAGTACCAGCATGGGAGACTGGCTGGGAATCCCAAGTTCTGTTGACCTTTTTGAACCTGAAAATTGTGTTAGTTTCTCTATGAGATAGTAAAAGAAGGTTCAAATTGAACAGCTGCTGTCAACGGCCATTCTAAGCTGAACGTGCCTGCTCTCGTCAGATCGCAGCAGCTTAAGGCTTGGCAAGTACCAGCATGGGAGACTGGCTGGGAATCCCTAGTTCCGTTGACCTTTTTGAACCTGAAAATTGTGTTAGTTTCTCTATGAGATAGTAAAAGAAGGTTCAAATTGAACAGCTGCTGTCAACGGCCATTCTAAGCTGAATGTGCCTGCTCTCGTCAGATCGCAGCAGCAATGCAGCTTAAGGCTTGGCAAGTACCAGCATGGGAGACTGGCTGGGAATCCCAAGTTCTGTTGACCTTTTTGAACCTGAAAATTGTGTTAGTTTCTCTATGAGATAGTAAAAGAAGGTTCAAATTGAACAGCTGCTGTCAACGGCCATTCTAAGCTGAATGTGCCTGCTCTCGTCAGATCGCAGCAGCAATGCAGCTTAAGGCTTGGCAAGTACCAGCATGGGAGACTGGCTGGGAATCCCAAGTTCTGTTGACCTTTTTGAACCTGAAAATTGTGTTAGTTTCTCTATGAGATAGTAAAAGAAGGTTCAAATTGAACAGCTGCCGTCAACGGCCATTCTAAGCTGAATGTGCCTGCTCTCGTCAGATCGCAGCAGCAATGCAGCTTAAGGCTTGGCAAGTACCAGCATGGGAGACTGGCTGGGAATCCCAAGTTCCGTTGACCTTTTTGAACCTGAAAATTGTGTTAGTTTCTCTATGAGATAGTAAAAGAAGGTTCAAATTGAACAGCTGCTGTCAACGGCCATTCTAAGCTGAATGTGCCTGCTCTCGTCAGATCGCAGCAGCAATGCAGCTTAAGGCTTGGCAAGTACCAGCATGGGAGACTGGCTGGGAATCCCAAGTTCTGTTGACCTTTTTGAACCTGAAAATTGTGTTAATTTCTCTATGAGATAGTAAAAGAAGGTTCAAATTGAACAGCTGCTGTCAACGGCCATTCTAAGCTGAATGTGCCTGCTCTCGTCAGATCGCAGCAGCTTAAGGCTTGGCAAGTACCAGCATGGGAGACTGGCTGGGAATCCCAAGTTCCGTTGACCTTTTTGAACCTGAAAATTGTGTTAGTTTCTCTATGAGATAGTAAAAGAAGGTTCAAATTGACCAGCTGCTGTCAACGGCCATTCTAAGCTGAATGTGCCTGCTCTCATCAGATCGCAGCAGCAATGCAGCTTAAGGCTTGGCAAGTACCAGCATGGGAGACTGGCTGGGAATCCCAAGTTCCGTTGACCTTTTTGAACCTGAAAATTGTGTTAGTTTCTCTATGAGATAGTAAAAGAAGGTTCAAATTGAACAGCTGCTGTCAACGGCCATTCTAAGCTGAATGTGCCTGCTCTCGTCAGATCGCAGCAGCAATGCAGCTTAAGGCTTTGCAAGTACCAGCATGGGAGACTGGCTGGGAATCCCAAGTTCCGTTGACCTTTTTGAACCTGAAAATTGTGTTAGTTTCTCTATGAGATAGTAAAAGAAGGTTCAAACTGAACAGTTGCTGTCAACGGCCATTCTAAGCTGAATGTGCCTGCTCTCGTCAGATCGCAGCAGCAATGCAGCTTAAGGCTTGGCAAGTACCAGCATGGGAGACTGGCTGGGAATCCCAAGTTCCGTTGATATTTTTAACCTGAAAATTGTGTTAGTTTCTCTATGAGATAGTAAAAGAAGGTTCAAACTGAACAGCTGCTGTCAACGGCCATTCTAAGCTGAATGTGCCTGGTCTCGTCAGATCGCAGCATCAATGCAGCTTAAGGCTTGGCAAGTACCAGCATGGGAGACTGGCTGGGAATCCCAAGTTCCGTTGACCTTTTTGAACCTGAAAATTGTGTTAGTTTCTCTATGAGATAGTAAAAGAAGGTTCAAATTGAACAGCTGCTGTCAACGGCCATTCTAAGCTGAATATGCCTGCTCTCGTCAGATCGCAGCAGCTTAAGGCTTGGCAAGTACCAGCATGGGAGACTGGCTGGGAATCCCAAGTTCCGTTGACCTTTTTGAACCTGAAAATTGTGTTAGTTTCTCTATGAGATAGTAAAAGAAGGTTCAAACTGAACAGCTGCTGTCAACGGCCATTCTAAGCTGAATGTGCCTGCTCTCGTCAGATCGCAGCATCAATGCAGCTTAAGGCTTGGCAAGTACCAGCATGGGAGACTGGCTGGGAATCCCAAGTTCCGTTGACCTTTTTGAACCTGAAAATTGTGTTAGTTTCTCTATGAGATAGTAAAAGAAGGTTCAAATTGAACAGCTGCTGTCAACGGCCATTCTAAGCTGAATGTGCCTGCTCTCGTCAGATCGCAGCAGCTTAAGGCTTGGCAAGTACCAGCATGGGAGACTGGCTGGGAATCCCAAGTTCCGTTGACCTTTTTGAACCTGAAAATTGTGTTAGTTTCTCTATGAGATAGTAAAAGAAGGTTCAAACTGACCAGCTGCTGTCAACGGCCATTCTAAGCTGAATGTGCCTGCTCTCGTCAGATCGCAGCATCAATGCAGCTTAAGGCTTGGCAAGTACCAGCATGGGAGACTGGCTGGGAATCCCAAGTTCCGTTGACCTTTTTGAACCTGAAAATTGTGTTAGTTTCTCTATGAGATAGTAAAAGAAGGTTCAAATTGAACAGCTGCTGTCAACGGCCATTCTAAGCTGAATGTGCCTGCTCTCGTCAGATCGCAGCAGCAATGCAGCTTAAGGCTTGGCAAGTACCAGCATGGGAGACTGGCTGGGAATCCCAAGTTCCGTTGACCTTTTTGAACCTGAAAATTGTGTTAGTTTCTCTATGAGATAGTAAAAGAAGGTTCAAATTGAACAGCTGCTGTCAACGGCCATTCTAAGCTGAATGTGCCTGCTCTCGTCAGATCGCAGCAGCAATGCAGCTTAAGGCTTGGCAAGTACCAGCATGGGAGACTGGCTGGGAATCCCAAGTTCCGTTGACCTTTTTGAACCTGAAAATTGTTAGTTTCTCTGTCAAAGATGGTAAAAGAAGGTTCAAATTGAACAGCTGCTGTCAACGGCCATTCTAAGCTGAATGTGCCTGCTCTCGTCAGATCGCAGCAGCATTGCAGCTTAAGGCTTGGCAAGTACCAGCATGGGAGACTGGCTGGGAATCCCAAGTTCTGTTGACCTTTTTGAACCTGAAAATTGTGTTAGTTTCTCTATGAGATAGTAAAAGAAGGTTCAAATTGAACAGCTGCTGTCAACGGCCATTCTAAGCTGAATGTGCCTGCTCTCGTCAGATCGCAGCAGCAATGCAGCTTAAGGCTTGGCAAGTACCAGCATGGGAGACTGGCTGGGAATCCCAAGTTCTGTTGACCTTTTTGAACCTGAAAATTGTGTTAGTTTCTCTATGAGATAGTAAAAGAAGGTTCAAATTGAACAGCTGCTGTCAACGGCCATTCTAAGCTGAATGTGCCTGCTCTCGTCAGATCGCAGCAGCTTAAGGCTTGGCAAGTACCAGCATGGGAGACTGGCTGGGAATCCCAAGTTCCGTTGACCTTTTTGAACCTGAAAATTGTGTTAGTTTCTCTATGAGATAGTAAAAGAAGGTTCAAATTGAACAGCTGCTGTCAACGGCCATTCTAAGCTGAATGTGCCTGCTCTCGTCAGATCGCAGCAGCAATGCAGCTTAAGGCTTGGCAAGTACCAGCGTGGGAGACTGGCTGGGAATCCCAAGTTCTGTTGACCTTTTTGAACCTGAAAATTGTGTTAGTTTCTCTATGAGATAGTAAAAGAAGGTTCAAATTGAACAGCTGCTGTCAACGGCCATTCTAAGCTGAATGTGCCTGCTCTCGTCAGATCGCAGCAGCAATGCAGCTTAAGGCTTGGCAAGTACCAGCATGGGAGACTGGCTGGGAATCCCAAGTTCTGTTGACCTTTTTGAACCTGAAAATTGTGTTAATTTCTCTATGAGATAGTAAAAGAAGGTTCAAATTGAACAGCTGCTGTCAACGGCCATTCTAAGCTGAATGTGCCTGCTCTCGTCAGATCGCAGCAGCTTAAGGCTTGGCAAGTACCAGCATGGGAGACTGGCTGGGAATCCCAAGTTCCGTTGACCTTTTTGAACCTGAAAATTGTGTTAGTTTCTCTATGAGATAGTAAAAGAAGGTTCAAATTGAACAGCTGCTGTCAACGGCCATTCTAAGCTGAATGTGCCTGCTCTCGTCAGATCGCAGCAGCAATGCAGCTTAAGGCTTGGCAAGTACCAGCATGGGAGACTGGCTGGGAATCCCAAGTTCCGTTGACCTTTTTGAACCTGAAAATTGTGTTAGTTTCTCTATGAGATAGTAAAAGAAGGTTCAAATTGAACAGCTGCCGTCAACGGCCATTCTAAGCTGAATGTGCCTGCTCTCGTCAGATCGCAGCAGCAATGCAGCTTAAGGCTTGGCAAGTACCAGCATGGGAGACTGGCTGGGAATCCCAAGTTCTGTTGACCTTTTTGAACCTGAAAATTGTGTTAATTTCTCTATGAGATAGTAAAAGAAGGTTCAAATTGAACAGCTGCTGTCAACGGCCATTCTAAGCTGAATGTGCCTGCTCTCGTCAGATCGCAGCAGCTTAAGGCTTGGCAAGTACCAGCATGGGAGACTGGCTGGGAATCCCTAGTTCCGTTGACCTTTTTGAACCTGAAAATTGTGTTAGTTTCTCTATGAGATAGTAAAAGAAGGTTCAAATTGAACAGCTGCTGTCAACGGCCATTCTAAGCTGAATGTGCCTGCTCTCGTCAGATCGCAGCAGCAATGCAGCTTAAGGCTTGGCAAGTACCAGCATGGGAGACTGGCTGGGAATCCCAAGTTCTGTTGACCTTTTTGAACCTGAAAATTGTGTTAGTTTCTCTATGAGATAGTAAAAGAAGGTTCAAATTGAACAGCTGCTGTCAACGGCCATTCTAAGCTGAATGTGCCTGCTCTCGTCAGATTGCAGCAGCAATGCAGCTTAAGGCTTGGCAAGTACCAGCATGGGAGACTGGCTGGGAATCCCAAGTTCTGTTGACCTTTTTGAACCTGAAAATTGTGTTAATTTCTCTATGAGATAGTAAAAGAAGGTTCAAATTGAACAGCTGCTGTCAACGGCCATTCTAAGCTGAATGTGCCTGCTCTCGTCAGATCGCAGCAGCTTAAGGCTTGGCAAGTACCAGCATGGGAGACTGGCTGGGAATCCCAAGTTCCGTTGACCTTTTTGAACCTGAAAATTGTGTTAGTTTCTCTATGAGATAGTAAAAGAAGGTTCAAATTGAACAGCTGCTGTCAACGGCCATTCTAAGCTGAATGTGCCTGCTCTCGTCAGATCGCAGCAGCAATGCAGCTTAAGGCTTGGCAAGTACCAGCATGGGAGACTGGCTGGGAATCCCAAGTTCCGTTGACCTTTTTGAACCTGAAAATTGTGTTAGTTTCTCTATGAGATAGTAAAAGAAGGTTCAAATTGAACAGCTGCCGTCAACGGCCATTCTAAGCTGAATGTGCCTGCTCTCGTCAGATCGCAGCAGCAATGCAGCTTAAGGCTTGGCAAGTACCAGCATGGGAGACTGGCTGGGAATCCCAAGTTCTGTTGACCTTTTTGAACCTGAAAATTGTGTTAATTTCTCTATGAGATAGTAAAAGAAGGTTCAAATTGAACAGCTGCTGTCAACGGCCATTCTAAGCTGAATGTGCCTGCTCTCGTCAGATCGCAGCAGCTTAAGGCTTGGCAAGTACCAGCATGGGAGACTGGCTGGGAATCCCAAGTTCCGTTGACCTTTTTGAACCTGAAAATTGTGTTAGTTTCTCTATGAGATAGTAAAAGAAGGTTCAAATTGACCAGCTGCTGTCAACGGCCATTCTAAGCTGAATGTGCCTGCTCTCATCAGATCACAGCAGCAATGCAGCTTAAGGCTTGGCAAGTACCAGCATGGGAGACTGGCTGTGAATCCCAAGTTCCGTTGACCTTTTTGAACCTGAAAATTGTGTTAGTTTCTCTATGAGATAGTAAAAGAAGGTTCAAACTGAACAGCTGCTGTCAACGGCCATTCTAAGCTGAATGTGCCTGCTCTCGTCAGATCGCAGCATCAATGCAGCTTAAGGCTTGGCAAGTACCAGCATGGGAGACTGGCTGGGAATCCCAAGTTCCGTTGACCTTTTTGAACCTGAAAATTGTGTTAGTTTCTATATGAGATAGTAAAAGAAGGTTCAAATTGAACAGCTGCTGTCAACGGCCATTCTAAGCTGAATGTGCCTGCTCTCGTCAGATCGCAGCAGCAATGCAGCTTAAGGCTTGGCAAGTACCAGCATGGGAGACTGGCTGGGAATCCCAAGTTCTGTTGACCTTTTTGAACCTGAAAATTGTGTTAGTTTCTCTATGAGATAGTAAAAGAAGGTTCAAATTGAACAGCTGCTGTCAACGGCCATTCTAAGCTGAATGTGCCTGCTCTCGTCAGATTGCAGCAGCAATGCAGCTTAAGGCTTGGCAAGTACCAGCATGGGAAACTGGCTGGGAATCCCAAGTTCTGTTGACCTTTTTGAACCTGAAAATTGTGTTAATTTCTCTATGAGATAGTAAAAGAAGGTTCAAATTGAACAGCTGCTGTCAACGGCCATTCTAAGCTGAATGTGCCTGCTCTCGTCAGATCGCAGCAGCTTAAGGCTTGGCAAGTACCAGCATGGGAGACTGGCTGGGAATCCCAAGTTCCGTTGACCTTTTTGAACCTGAAAATTGTGTTAGTTTCTCTATGAGATAGTAAAAGAAGGTTCAAATTGAACAGCTGCTGTCAACGGCCATTCTAAGCTGAATGTGCCTGCTCTCGTCAGATCGCAGCAGCAATGCAGCTTAAGGCTTGGCAAGTACCAGCATGGGAGACTGGCTGGGAATCCCAAGTTCCGTTGACCTTTTTGAACCTGAAAATTGTGTTAGTTTCTCTATGAGATAGTAAAAGAAGGTTCAAATTGAACAGCTGCCGTCAACGGCCATTCTAAGCTGAATGTGCCTGCTCTCGTCAGATCGCAGCAGCAATGCAGCTTAAGGCTTGGCAAGTACCAGCATGGGAGACTGGCTGGGAATCCCAAGTTCTGTTGACCTTTTTGAACCTGAAAATTGTGTTAATTTCTCTATGAGATAGTAAAAGAAGGTTCAAATTGAACAGCTGCTGTCAACGGCCATTCTAAGCTGAATGTGCCTGCTCTCGTCAGATCGCAGCAGCTTAAGGCTTGGCAAGTACCAGCATGGGAGACTGGCTGGGAATCCCAAGTTCCGTTGACCTTTTTGAACCTGAAAATTGTGTTAGTTTCTCTATGAGATAGTAAAAGAAGGTTCAAATTGACCAGCTGCTGTCAACGGCCATTCTAAGCTGAATGTGCCTGCTCTCATCAGATCACAGCAGCAATGCAGCTTAAGGCTTGGCAAGTACCAGCATGGGAGACTGGCTGTGAATCCCAAGTTCCGTTGACCTTTTTGAACCTGAAAATTGTGTTAGTTTCTCTATGAGATAGTAAAAGAAGGTTCAAACTGAACAGCTGCTGTCAACGGCCATTCTAAGCTGAATGTGCCTGCTCTCGTCAGATCGCAGCATCAATGCAGCTTAAGGCTTGGCAAGTACCAGCATGGGAGACTGGCTGGGAATCCCAAGTTCCGTTGACCTTTTTGAACCTGAAAATTGTGTTAGTTTTTCTATGAGATAGTAAAAGAAGGTTCAAATTGAACAGCTGCTGTCAACGGCCATTCTAAGCTGAATGTGCCTGCTCTCGTCAGATCGCAGCAGCTTAAGGCTTGGCAAGTACCAGCATGGGAGACTGGCTGGGAATCCCAAGTTCCGTTGACCTTTTTGAACCTGAAAATTGTGTTAGTTTCTCTATGAGATAGTAAAAGAAGGTTCAAATTGAACAGCTGCTGCTAACGGCCTTTCTAAGCTGAATGTGCCTGCTCTCGTCAGTTCGCAGCAGCAATGCAGCTTAAGGCTTGGCAAGTACCAGCATGGGAGACTGGCTGGGAATCCTAAGTTCCGTTGACCTTTTTGAACCTGAAAATTGTGTTAGTTTCTCTATGAGATATTAAAAGAAGGTTCAAATTGAACAGCTGCTGTCAACGGCCATTCTAAGCTGAATGTGCCTGCTCTCGTCAGATCGCAGCAGCAATGCAGCTTAAGGCTTGGCAAGTACCAGCATGGGAAACTGGCTGGGAATCCCAAGTTCCGTTGACCTTTTTGAACCTGAAAATTGTTAGTTTCTCTGTCAAAGATGGTAAAAGAAGGTTCAAATTGAACAGCTGCTGTCAACGGCCATTCTAAGCTGAATGTGCCTGCTCTCGTCACATCGCAGCAGCAATGCAGCTTAAGGCTTGGCAAGTACCAGCATGGGAGACTGGCTGGGAATCCCAAGTTCTGTTGACCTTTTTGAACCTGAAAATTGTGTTAGTTTCTCTATGAGATAGTAAAAGAAGGTTCAAATTGAACAGCTGCTGTCAACGGCCATTCTAAGCTGAATGTGCCTGCTCTCGTCAGATCGCAGCAGCAATGCAGCTTAAGGCTTGGCAAGTACCAGCATGGGAGACTGGCTGGGAATCCCAAGTTCTGTTGACCTTTTTGAACCTGAAAATTGTGTTAGTTTCTCTATGAGATAGTAAAAGAAGGTTCAAATTGAACAGCTGCTGTCAACGGCCATTCTAAGCTGAATGTGCGTGCTCTTGTCGGATCACAGCAGCGATGCGGCTTAAGGCTTGGCAAGTACCAGCATGGGAGACTGGCTGCGAATTCCAAGTTCCGTTGAACTTTTTGAACCTGAAAATTGTGTTAGTTTCTCTATGAGATAGTAAAAGAAGGTTCAAACTGAACAGCTGCTGTCAACGGCCATTCTAAGCTGAATGTGCCTGCTCTCGTCAGATCGCAGCATCAATGCAGCTTAAGGCTTGGCAAGTACCAGCATGGGAGACTGGCTGGGAATCCCAAGTTCTGTTGACCTTTTTGAACCTGAAAATTGTGTTAGTTTCTCTATGAGATAGTAAAAGAAGGTTCAAATTGAACAGCTGCTGTCAAAGGCCATTCTAAGCTGAATGTGCCTGCTCTCGTCAGATCGCAGCAGCTTAAGGCTTGGCAAGTACCAGCATGGGAGACTGGCTGGGAATCCCAAGTTCCGTTGACCTTTTTGAACCTGAAAATTGTGTTAGTTTCTCTATGAGATAGTAAAAGAAGGTTCAAATTGAACAGCTGCTGTCAACGGCCATTCTAAGCTGAATGTGCATGCTCTCATCAGATCGCAGCAGCAATGCAGCTTAAGGCTTGGCAAGTACCAGCATGGGAGACTGGCTGGGAATCCCAAGTTCTGTTGACCTTTTTGAACCTTAAAATTGTGTTAGTTTCTCTATGAGATAGTAAAAGAAGGTTCAAATTGAACAGCTGCTGTCAACGGCCATTCTAAGCTGAATGTGCCTGCTCTCGTCAGATCGCAGCAGCAATGCAGCTTAAGGCTTGGCAAGTACCAGCATGGGAGACTGGCTGGGAATCCCAAGTTCCGTTGACCTTTTTGAACCTGAAAATTGTGTTAGTTTCTCTATGAGATAGTAAAAGAAGGTTCAAATTGAACAGCTGCTGTCAACGGCCATTCTAAGCTGAATGTGCCTGCTCTAGTCACATCGCAGCAACAATGCAGCTTAAGGCTTGGCAAGTACCAGCATGGGAGACTGGCTGGGAATCCCAAGTTCTGTTGACCTTTTTGAACCTGAAAATTGTTAGTTTCTCTGTCAAAGATGGTAAAAGAAGGTTCAAATTGAACAGCTGCTGTCAACGGCCATTCTAAGCTGAATGTGCCTGCTCTCGTCAGATCGCAGCAGCAATGCAGCTTAAGGCTTGGCAAGTACCAGCATGGGAGACTGGCTGGGAATCCCAAGTTCCGTTGACCTTTTTGAACCTGAAAATTGTGTTAGTTTCTCTATGAGATAGTAAAAGAAGGTTCAAACTGAACAGCTGCTGTCAACGGCCATTCTAAGCTGAATGTGCCTGCTCTCGTCAGATCGCAGCAGCAATGCAGCTTTAGGCTTGGCAAGTAACAGCATGGGAGACTGGCTGGGAATCCCAAGTTCCGTTGACCTTTTTGAACCTGAAAATTGTGTTAGTTTCTCTATGAGATAGTAAAAGAAGGTTCAAATTGAACAGCTGCTGTCAACGGCCATTCTAAGCTGAATGTGCCTGCTCTCGTCAGATCGCAGCAGCAATGCAGCTTAAGGCTTGGCAAGTACCAGCATGGGAGACTGGCTAGGAATCCCATGTTCTGTTGACCTTTTTGAACCTGAAAATTGTGTTAGTTTCTCTATGAGATAGTAAAAGAAGGTTCAAATTGAACAGCTGCTGTCAACGGCCATTCTAAGCTGAATGTGACTGCTCTCGTCAGATCGCAGCAGCAATGCAGCTTAAGGCTTGGCAAGTACCAGCATGGGAGACTGGCTGGGAATCCCAAGTTCCGTTGACCTTTTTGAACCTGAAAATTGTGTTAGTTTCTATATGAGATAGTAAAAGAAGGTTCAAATTGAACAGCTGCTGTCAACGGCCCTTCTAAGCTGAATGTGCCTGCTCTCGTCAGATCGCAGCAGCAATGCAGCTTAAGGCTTGGCAAGTACCAGCATGGGAGACTGGCTGGGAATCCCAAGTTCCGTTGAGCTTTTTGAACCTGAAAATTGTGTTAGTTTCTCTATGAGATAGTAAAAGAAAGTAGAAATTAGGCAGCTGCTGTCAACGGCCATTCTAAGCTGAATGTGCCTGCTCTCGTCAGATCGCAGCAGCAATGCAGCTTAAGGCTTGGCAAGTACCAGCATGGGAGACTGGCTGGGAATCCCAAGTTCCGTTGACCTTTTTGAACCTGAAAATTGTTAGTTTCTCTGTCAAAGATGGTAAAAGAAGGTTCAAATTGAATAGCTGCTGTCAACGGCCATTCTAAGCTGAATGTGCCTGCTCTCGTTAGATCGCAGCAGCAATGCAGCTTAAGGCTTGGCAAGTACCAGCATGGGAGACTGGCTGGGAATCCCAAGTTCTGTTGACCTTTTTGAACCTGAAAATTGTGTTAGTTTTTCTATGAGATAGTAAAAGAAGGTTCAAATTGAACAGCTGCTGTCAACGGCCATTCTAAGCTGAATGTGCCTGCTCTCGTCAGATCGCAGCAGCTTAAGGCTTGGCAAGTACCAGCATGGGAGACTGGCTGGGAATCCCAAGTTCCGTTGACCTTTTTGAACCTGAAAATTGTGTTAGTTTCTCTATGAGATAGTAAAAGAAGGTTCAAATTGAACAGCTGCTGCTAACGGCCTTTCTAAGCTGAATGTGCCTGCTCTCGTCAGTTCGCAGCAGCAATGCAGCTTAAGGCTTGGCAAGTACCAGCATGGGAGACTGGCTGGGAATCCTAAGTTCCGTTGACCTTTTTGAACCTGAAAATTGTGTTAGTTTCTCTATGAGATATTAAAAGAAGGTTCAAATTGAACAGCTGCTGTCAACGGCCATTCTAAGCTGAATGTGCCTGCTCTCGTCAGATCGCAGCAGCAATGCAGCTTAAGGCTTGGCAAGTACCAGCATGGGAAACTGGCTGGGAATCCCAAGTTCCGTTGACCTTTTTGAACCTGAAAATTGTTAGTTTCTCTGTCAAAGATGGTAAAAGAAGGTTCAAATTGAACAGCTGCTGTCAACGGCCATTCTAAGCTGAATGTGCCTGCTCTCGTCAGATCGCAGCAGCAATGCAGCTTAAGGCTTGGCAAGTACCAGCATGGGAGACTGGCTGGGAATCCCAAGTTCTGTTGACCTTTTTGAACCTGAAAATTGTGTTAGTTTCTCTATGAGATAGTAAAAGAAGGTTCAAATTGAACAGCTGCTGTCAACGGCCATTCTAAGCTGAATGTGCCTGCTCTCGTCAGATCGCAGCAGCAATGCAGCTTAAGGCTTGGCAAGTACCAGCATGGGAGACTGGCTGGGAATCCCAAGTTCTGTTGACCTTTTTGAACCTGAAAATTGTGTTAGTTTCTCTATGAGATAGTAAAAGAAGGTTCAAATTGAACAGCTGCTGTCAACGGCCATTCTAAGCTGAATGTGCGTGCTCTTGTCGGATCACAGCAGCGATGCGGCTTAAGGCTTGGCAAGTACCAGCATGGGAGACTGGCTGCGAATTCCAAGTTCCGTTGAACTTTTTGAACCTGAAAATTGTGTTAGTTTCTCTATGAGATAGTAAAAGAAGGTTCAAACTGAACAGCTGCTGTCAACGGCCATTCTAAGCTGAATGTGCCTGCTCTCGTCAGATCGCAGCATCAATGCAGCTTAAGGCTTGGCAAGTACCAGCATGGGAGACTGGCTGGGAATCCCAAGTTCTGTTGACCTTTTTGAACCTGAAAATTGTGTTAGTTTCTCTATGAGATAGTAAAAGAAGGTTCAAATTGAACAGCTGCTGTCAAAGGCCATTCTAAGCTGAATGTGCCTGCTCTCGTCAGATCGCAGCAGCTTAAGGCTTGGCAAGTACCAGCATGGGAGACTGGCTGGGAATCCCAAGTTCCGTTGACCTTTTTGAACCTGAAAATTGTGTTAGTTTCTCTATGAGATAGTAAAAGAAGGTTCAAATTGAACAGCTGCTGTCAACGGCCATTCTAAGCTGAATGTGCATGCTCTCATCAGATCGCAGCAGCAATGCAGCTTAAGGCTTGGCAAGTACCAGCATGGGAGACTGGCTGGGAATCCCAAGTTCTGTTGACCTTTTTGAACCTTAAAATTGTGTTAGTTTCTCTATGAGATAGTAAAAGAAGGTTCAAATTGAACAGCTGCTGTCAACGGCCATTCTAAGCTGAATGTGCCTGCTCTCGTCAGATCGCAGCAGCAATGCAGCTTAAGGCTTGGCAAGTACCAGCATGGGAGACTGGCTGGGAATCCCAAGTTCCGTTGACCTTTTTGAACCTGAAAATTGTGTTAGTTTCTCTATGAGATAGTAAAAGAAGGTTCAAATTGAACAGCTGCTGTCAACGGCCATTCTAAGCTGAATGTGCCTGCTCTAGTCACATCGCAGCAACAATGCAGCTTAAGGCTTGGCAAGTACCAGCATGGGAGACTGGCTGGGAATCCCAAGTTCTGTTGACCTTTTTGAACCTGAAAATTGTTAGTTTCTCTGTCAAAGATGGTAAAAGAAGGTTCAAATTGAACAGCTGCTGTCAACGGCCATTCTAAGCTGAATGTGCCTGCTCTCGTCAGATCGCAGCAGCAATGCAGCTTAAGGCTTGGCAAGTACCAGCATGGGAGACTGGCTGGGAATCCCAAGTTCCGTTGACCTTTTTGAACCTGAAAATTGTGTTAGTTTCTCTATGAGATAGTAAAAGAAGGTTCAAACTGAACAGCTGCTGTCAACGGCCATTCTAAGCTGAATGTGCCTGCTCTCGTCAGATCGCAGCAGCAATGCAGCTTTAGGCTTGGCAAGTAACAGCATGGGAGACTGGCTGGGAATCCCAAGTTCCGTTGACCTTTTTGAACCTGAAAATTGTGTTAGTTTCTCTATGAGATAGTAAAAGAAGGTTCAAATTGAACAGCTGCTGTCAACGGCCATTCTAAGCTGAATGTGCCTGCTCTCGTCAGATCGCAGCAGCAATGCAGCTTAAGGCTTGGCAAGTACCAGCATGGGAGACTGGCTAGGAATCCCATGTTCTGTTGACCTTTTTGAACCTGAAAATTGTGTTAGTTTCTCTATGAGATAGTAAAAGAAGGTTCAAATTGAACAGCTGCTGTCAACGGCCATTCTAAGCTGAATGTGACTGCTCTCGTCAGATCGCAGCAGCAATGCAGCTTAAGGCTTGGCAAGTACCAGCATGGGAGACTGGCTGGGAATCCCAAGTTCCGTTGACCTTTTTGAACCTGAAAATTGTGTTAGTTTCTCTATGAGATAGTAAAAGAAGGTTCAAATTGAACAGCTGCTGTCAACGGCCATTCTAAGCTGAATGTGCGTGCTCTTGTCGGATCACAGCAGCGATGCGGCTTAAGGCTTGGCAAGTACCAGCATGGGAGACTGGCTGGGAATCCCAAGTTCCGTTGACCTTTTTGAACCTGAAAATTGTGTTAGTTTCTCATTGAGATAGTAAAAGAAGGTTCAAATTGAACAGCTGCTGTCAATGGCCATTCTAAGCTGAATGTGCCTGCTCTCGTCAGATCGCAGCAGCAATGCAGCTTAAGGCTTGGCAAGTACCAGCATGGGAGACTGGCTGGGAATCCCAAGTTCCGTTGACCTTTTAGAACCTGAAAATTGTGTTAGTTTCTCTATGAGATAGTAAAAGAAGGTTCAAATTGAACAGCTGCTGTCAACGGCCATTCTAAGCTGAATGTGCCTGCTCTCGTCAGATCGCAGCAGCAATGCAGCTTAAGGCTTGGCAAGTACCAGCATGGGAGACTGGCTGGGAATCCCAAGTTCCGTTGACCTTTTTGAACCTGAAAATTGTGTTAGTTTCTCTATGAGATAGTAAAAGAAGGTTCAAACTGAACAGCTGCTGTCAACGGCCATTCTAAGCTGAATGTGCCTGCTCTCGTCAGATCGCAGCAGCAATGCAGCTTTAGGCTTGGCAAGTAACAGCATGGGAGACTGGCTGGGAATCCCAAGTTCCGTTGACCTTTTTGAACCTGAAAATTGTGTTAGTTTCTCTATGAGATAGTAAAAGAAGGTTCAAAATGAACAGCTGCTGTCAACGGCAATTCTAAGCTGAATGTGCCTGCTCTCGTCAGATCGCAGCAGCAATGCAGCTTAAGGCTTGGCAAGTACCAGCATGGGAGACTGGCTGGGAATCCCAAGTTCTGTTGACCTTTTTGAACCTGAAAATTGTGTTAGTTTCTCTATGAGATAGTAAAAGAAGGTTCAAATTGAACAGCTGCTGTCAACGGCCATTCTAAGCTGAATGTGCCTGCTCTCGTCAGATCGCAGCAGCAATGCAGCTTAAGGCTTGGCAAGTACCAGCATGGGAGACTGGCTGGGAATCCCAAGTTCCGTTGACCTTTTTGAACCTGAAAATTGTGTTAGTTTCTCTATGAGATAGTAAAAGAAGGTTCAAATTGAACAGCTGCTGTCAACGGCCATTCTAAGCTGAATGTGCGTGCTCTTGTCGGATCACAGCAGCGATGCGGCTTAAGGCTTGGCAAGTACCAGCATGGGAGACTGGCTGTGAATCCCAAGTTCCGTTGACCTTTTTGAACCTGAAAATTGTGTTAGTTTCTCTATGAGATAGTAAAAGAAGGTTCAAACTGAACAGCTGCTGTCAACGGCCATTCTAAGCTGAATGTGCCTGCTCTCGTCAGATCGCAGCATCAATGCAGCTTAAGGCTTGGCAAGTACCAGCATGGGAGACTGGCTGGGAATCCCAAGTTCCGTTGACCTTTTTGAACCTGAAAATTGTGTTAGTTTCTCTATGAGATAGTAAAAGAAGGTTCAAATTGAACAGCTGCTGTCAACGGCCCTTCTAAGCTGAATGTGCCTGCTCTCGTCAGATCGCAGCAGCAATGCAGCTTAAGGCTTGGCAAGTACCAGCATGGGAGACTGGCTGGGAATCCCAAGTTCCGTTGAGCTTTTTGAACCTGAAAATTGTGTTAGTTTCTCTATGAGATAGTAAAAGAAAGTAGAAATTAGGCAGCTGCTGTCAACGGCCATTCTAAGCTGAATGTGCCTGCTCTCGTCAGATCGCAGCAGCAATGCAGCTTAAGGCTTGGCAAGTACCAGCATGGGAGACTGGCTGGGAATCCCAAGTTCCGTTGACCTTTTTGAACCTGAAAATTGTTAGTTTCTCTGTCAAAGATGGTAAAAGAAGGTTCAAATTGAACAGCTGCTGTCAACGGCCATTCTAAGCTGAATGTGCCTGCTCTCGTCAGATCGCAGCAGCTTAAGGCTTGGCAAGTACCAGCATGGGAGACTGGCTGGGAATCCCAAGTTCCGTTGACCTTTTTGAACCTGAAAATTGTGTTAGTTTCTCTATGAGATAGTAAAAGAAGGTTCAAATTGAACAGCTGCTGCTAACGGCCATTCTAAGCTGAATGTGCCTGCTCTCGTCAGTTCGCAGCAGCAATGCAGCTTAAGGCTTGGCAAGTACCAGCATGGGAGACTGGCTGGGAATCCTAAGTTCCGTTGACCTTTTTGAACCTGAAAATTGTGTTAGTTTCTCTATAGGATATTAAAAGAAGGTTCAAATTGAACAGCTGCTGTCAATGGCCATTCTAAGCTGAATGTGCCTGCTCTCGTCAGATCGCAGCAGCAATGCAGCTTAAGGCTTGGCAAGTACCAGCATGGGAGACTGGCTTGGAATCCCAAGTTCCGTTGACCTTTTTGAACCTGAAAATTGTTAGTTTCTCTGTCAAAGATGGTAAAAGAAGGTTCAAATTGAACAGCTGCTGTCAACGGCCATTCTAAGCTGAATGTGCCTGCTCTCGTCAGATCGCAGCAGCAATGCAGCTTAAGGCTTGGCTAGTACCAGCATGGGAGACTGGCTGGGAATCCCAAGTTCCGTTGACCTTTTTGAACCTAAAAATTGTTAGTTTCTCTGTCAAAGATGGTAAAAGAAGGTTCAAATTGAACAGCTGCTGTCAACGGCCATTCTAAGATGAATGTGCCTGCTCTCGTCAGATCGCAGCAGCATTGCAGCTTAAGGCTTGGCAAGTACCAGCATGGGAGACTGGCTGGGAATCCCAAGTTCTGTTGACCTTTTTGAACCTGAAAATTGTGTTAGTTTCTCTATGAGATAGTAAAAGAAGGTTCAAATTGAACAGCTGCTGTCAACGGCCATTCTAAGCTGAATGTGCCTGCTCTCGTCAGATCGCAGCAGCAATGAAGCTTAAGGCTCGGCAAGTACCAGCATGGGAGACTGGCTGGGAATCCCAAGTTCCGTTGACCTTATTGAACCTGAAAATTGTGTTAGTTTCTCTATGAGATAGTAAAAGAAGGTTCAAACTGAACAGCTGCTGTCAACGGCCATTCTAAGCTGAATGTGCCTGCTCTCGTCAGATCGCAGCATCAATGCAGCTTAAGGCTTGGCAAGTACCAGCATGGGAGACTGGCTGGGAATCCCAAGTTCCGTTGACCTTTTTGAACCTGAAAATTGTGTTAGTTTCTCTATGAGATAGTAAAAGAAGGTTCAAATTGAACAGCTGCTGTCAACAGCCATTCTCAGCTGAATGTGCCTGCTCTCGTCAGATCGCAGCAGCAATGCAGCTTAAGGCTTGGCAAGTACCAGCATGGGAGATTGGCTGGGAATCCCAAGTTCTGTTGACCTTTTTGAACCTGAAAATTGTGTTAGTTTCTCTATGAGATAGTAAAAGAAGGTTCAAATTGAACAGCTGCTGTCAACGGCCATTCTAAGCTGAATGTGCCTGCTCTCGTCAGATCGCAGCAGCTTAAGGCTTGGCAAGTACCAGCATGGGAGACTGGCTGGGAATCCCTAGTTCCGTTGACCTTTTTGAACCTGAAAATTGTGTTAGTTTCTCTATGAGATAGTAAAAGAAGGTTCAAATTGAACAGCTGCTGTCAACGGCCATTCTAAGCTGAATGTGCCTGCTCTCGTCAGATCGCAGCAGCAATGCAGCTTAAGGCTTGGCAAGTACCAGCATGGGAGACTGGCTGGGACTCCCAAGTTCCGTTGACCTTTTTGAACCTGAAAATTGTGTTAGTTTCTCTATGAGATAGTAAAAGAAGGTTCAAATTGAAAAGCTGCTGTCAACGGCCATTCTAAGCTGAATGTGCCTGCTCTCGTCAGATCGCAGCAGCAATGCAGCTTAAGGCTTGGCAAGTAACAGCATGGGAGACTGGCTGGGAATCCCAAGTTCCGTTGACCTTTTTGAACCTGAAAATTGTTAGTTTCTCTGTCAAAGATGGTAAAAGAAGGTTCAAATTGAACAGCTGCTGTCAACGGCCATTCTAAGCTGAATGTGCCTGCTCTCGTCAGATCGCAGCAGCAATGCAGCTTAAGGCTTGGCAAGTACCAGCATGGGAGACTGGCTGGGAATCCCAAGTTCCGTTGACCTTTTTGAACCTGAAAATTGTGTTAGTTTCTCTATGAGATAGTAAAAGAAGGTTCAAATTGAACAGCTGCTGTCAACGGCCATTCTAAGCTGAATGTGCCTGCTCTCGTCAGATCGCAGCAGCAATGCAGCTTAAGGCTTGGCAAGTACCAGCATGGGAGACTGGCTGGGAATCCCAAGTTCCGTTGAGCTTTTTGAACCTGAAAATTGTGTTAGTTTCTCTATGAGATAGTAAAAGAAGGTTCAAATTGAACAGCTGCTGTCAACGGCCATTCTAAGCTGAATGTGCCTGCTCTCGTCAGATCGCAGCAGCAATGCAGCTTAAGGCTTGGCAAGTACCAGCATGGGAGACTGGCTGGGAATCCCAAGTTCCGTTGACCTTTTTGAACCTGAAAATTGTGTTAGTTTCTCTATGAGATAGTAAAAGAAGGTTCAAATTGAACAGCTGCTGTCAACGGCCATTCTAAGCTGAATGTGCCTGCTCTCGTCAGATCGCAGCAGCAATGCAGCTTAAGGCTTGGCAAGTACCAGCATGGGAGACTGGCTGGGAATCCCAAGTTCTGTTGACCTTTTTGAACCTGAAAATTGTGTTAGTTTCTCTATGAGATAGTAAAAGAAGGTTCAAATTGAACAGCTGCTGTCAACGGCCATTCTAAGCTGAATGTGCCTGCTCTCGTCAGATCGCAGCAGCTTAAGGCTTGGCAAGTACCAGCATGGGAGACTGGCTGGGAATCCCAAGTTCCGTTGACCTTTTTGAACCTGAAAATTGTGTTAGTTTCTCTATGAGATAGTAAAAGAAGGTTCAAATTGAACAGCTGCTGTCAACAGCCATTCTAAGCTGAATGTGCATGCTCTCATCAGATCGCAGCAGCAATGCAGCTTAAGGCTTGGCAAGTACCAGCATGGGAGACTGGCTGGGAATCCCAAGTTCCGTTGACCTTTTTGAACCTTAAAATTGTGTTAGTTTCTCTATGAGATAGTAAAAGAAGGTTCAAATTGAACAGCTGCTGTCAACGGCCATTCTAAGCTGAATGTGCCTGCTCTCGTCAGATCGCAGCAGCAATGCAGCTTAAGGCTTGGCAAGTACCAGCATGGGAGACTGGCTGGGAATCCCAAGTTCCGTTGACCTTTTTGAACCTGAAAATTGTGTTAGTTTCTCTATGAGATAGTAAAAGAAGGTTCAAATTGAACAGCTGCTGTCAACGGCCATTCTAAGCTGAATGTGCCTGCTCTAGTCACATCGCAGCAACAATGCAGCTTAAGGCTTGGCAAGTACCAGCATGGGAGACTGGCTGGGAATCCCAAGTTCTGTTGACCTTTTTGAACCTGAAAATTGTTAGTTTCTCTGTCAAAGATGGTAAAAGAAGGTTCAAATTGAACAGCTGCTGTCAACGGCCATTCTAAGCTGAATGTGCCTGCTCTCGTCAGATCGCAGCAGCAATGCAGCTTAAGGCTTGGCAAGTACCAGCATGGGAGACTGGCTGGGAATCCCAAGTTCCGTTGACCTTTTTGAACCTGAAAATTGTGTTAGTTTCTCTATGAGATAGTAAAAGAAGGTTCAAACTGAACAGCTGCTGTCAACGGCCATTCTAAGCTGAATGTGCCTGCTCTCGTCAGATCGCAGCAGCAATGCAGCTTTAGGCTTGGCAAGTAACAGCATGGGAGACTGGCTGGGAATCCCAAGTTCCGTTGACCTTTTTGAACCTGAAAATTGTGTTAGTTTCTCTATGAGATAGTAAAAGAAGGTTCAAATTGAACAGCTGCTGTCAACGGCCATTCTAAGCTGAATGTGCCTGCTCTCGTCAGATCGCAGCAGCAATGCAGCTTAAGGCTTGGCAAGTACCAGCATGGGAGACTGGCTGGGAATCCCAAGTTCTGTTGACCTTTTTGAACCTGAAAATTGTGTTAGTTTCTCTATGAGATAGTAAAAGAAGGTTCAAATTGAACAGCTGCTGTCAACGGCCATTCTAAGCTGAATGTGCCTGCTCTCGTCAGATCGCAGCAGCAATGCAGCTTAAGGCTTGGCAAGTACCAGCATGGGAGACTGGCTGGGAATCCCAAGTTCCGTTGACCTTTTTGAACCTGAAAATTGTGTTAGTTTCTCTATGAGATAGTAAAAGAAGGTTCAAATTGAACAGCTGCTGTCAACGGCCATTCTAAGCTGAATCTGTGTGCTCTTGTCGGATCACAGCAGCGATGCGGCTTAAGGCTTGGCAAGTACCAGCATGGGAGACTGGCTGTGAATCCCAAGTTCCGTTGACCTTTTTGAACCTGAAAATTGTGTTAGTTTCTCTATGAGATAGTAAAAGAAGGTTCAAACTGAACAGCTGCTGTCAACGGCCCTTCTAAGCTGAATGTGCCTGCTCTCGTCAGATCGCAGCAGCAATGCAGCTTAAGGCTTGGCAAGTACCAGCATGGGAGACTGGCTGGGAATCCCAAGTTCCGTTGAGCTTTTTGAACCTGAAAATTGTGTTAGTTTCTCTATGAGATAGTAAAAGAAAGTAGAAATTAGGCAGCTGCTGTCAACGGCCATTCTAAGCTGAATGTGCCTGCTCTCGTCAGATCGCAGCAGCAATGCAGCTTAAGGCTTGGCAAGTACCAGCATGGGAGACTGGCTGGGAATCCCAAGTTCCGTTGACCTTTTTGAACCTGAAAATTGTTAGTTTCTCTGTCAAAGATGGTAAAAGAAGGTTCAAATTGAACAGCTGCTGTCAACGGCCATTCTAAGCTGAATGTGCCTGCTCTCGTTAGATCGCAGCAGCAATGCAGCTTAAGGCTTGGCAAGTACCAGCATGGGAGACTGGCTGGGAATCCCAAGTTCTGTTGACCTTTTTGAACCTGAAAATTGTGTTAGTTTTTCTATGAGATAGTAAAAGAAGGTTCAAATTGAACAGCTGCTGTCAACGGCCATTCTAAGCTGAATGTGCCTGCTCTCGTTAGATCGCAGCAGCAATGCAGCTTAAGGCTTGGCAAGTACCAGCATGGGAGACTGGCTGGGAATCCCAAGTTCTGTTGACCTTTTTGAACCTGAAAATTGTGTTAGTTTTTCTATGAGATAGTAAAAGAAGGTTCAAATTGAACAGCTGCTGTCAACGGCCATTCTAAGCTGAATGTGCCTGCTCTCGTCAGATCGCAGCAGCTTAAGGCTTGGCAAGTACCAGCATGGGAGACTGGCTGGGAATCCTAAGTTCCGTTGACCTTTTTGAACCTGAAAATTGTGTTAGTTTCTCTATGAGATATTAAAAGAAGGTTCAAATTGAACAGCTGCTGTCAACGGCCATTCTAAGCTGAATGTGCCTGCTCTCGTCAGATCGCAGCAGCAATGCAGCTTAAGGCTTGGCAAGTACCAGCATGGGAAACTGGCTGGGAATCCCAAGTTCCGTTGACCTTTTTGAACCTGAAAATTGTTAGTTTCTCTGTCAAAGATGGTAAAAGAAGGTTCAAATTGAACAGCTGCTGTCAACGGCCATTCTAAGCTGAATGTGCCTGCTCTCGTCAGATCGCAGCAGCAATGCAGCTTAAGGCTTGGCAAGTACCAGCATGGGAGACTGGCTGGGAATCCCAAGTTCTGTTGACCTTTTTGAACCTGAAAATTGTATTAGTTTTTCTATGAGATAGTAAAAGAAGGTTCAAATTGAACAGCTGCTGTCAACGGCCATTCTAAGCTGAATGTGCCTGCTCTCGTCAGATCGCAGCAGCAATGCAGCTTAAGGCTTGGCAAGTACCAGCATGGGAGACTGGCTGGGAATCCCAAGTTCTGTTGACCTTTTTGAACCTGAAAATTGTGTTAGTTTCTCTATGAGATAGTAAAAGAAGGTTCAAATTGAACAGCTGCTGTCAACGGCCATTCTAAGCTGAATGTGCCTGCTCTCGTCAGATTGCAGCAGCAATGCAGCTTAAGGCTTGGCAAGTACCAGCATGGGAGACTGGCTGGGAATCCCAAGTTCCGTTGACCTTTTTGAACCTGAAAATTGTGTTAGTTTCTCTATGAGATAGTAAAAGAAGGTTCAAATTGAACAGCTGCTGTCAACGGCCATTCTAAGCTGAATGTGCCTGCTCTCGTCAGATCGCAGCAGCAATGCAGCTTAAGGCTTGGCAAGTACCAGCATGGGAGACTGGCTGGGAATCCCAAGTTCTGTTGACCTTTTTGAACCTGAAAATTGTGTTAGTTTCTCTATGAGATAGTAAAAAAAGGTTCAAATTGAACAGCTGCTGTCAACGGCCATTCTAAGCCTAATGTGCCTGCTCTCGTCAGATCGCAGCAGCAATGCAGCTTAAGGCTTGGCAAGTACCAGCATGGGAGACTGGCTGGGAATCCCAAGTTCCGTTGACCTTTTTGAACCTGAAAATTGTGTTAGTTTCTCTATGAGATAGTAAAAGAAGGTTCAAATTGAACAGCTGCTGTCAACGGCCATTCTAAGCTGAATGTGCCTGCTCTCGTCAGATCGCAGCAGCAATGCAGCTTAAGGCTTGGCAAGTACCAGCATGGGAGACTGGCTGGGAATCCCAAGTTCCGTTGACCTTTTTGAACCTGAAAATTGTGTTAGTTTCTCTATGAGATAGTAAAAGAAGGTTCAAACTGAACAGCTGCTGTCAACGGCCATTCTAAGCTGAATGTGCCTGCTCTCGTCAGATCGCAGCAGCAATGCAGCTTTAGGCTTGGCAAGTAACAGCATGGGAGACTGGCTGGGAATCCCAAGTTCCGTTGACCTTTTTGAACCTGAAAATTGTGTTAGTTTCTCTATGAGATAGTAAAAGAAGGTTCAAATTGAACAGCTGCTGTCAACGGCAATTCTAAGCTGAATGTGCCTGCTCTCGTCAGATCGCAGCAGCAATGCAGCTTAAGGCTTGGCAAGTACCAGCATGGGAGACTGGCTGGGAATCCCAAGTTCTGTTGACCTTTTTGAACCTGAAAATTGTGTTAGTTTCTCTATGAGATAGTAAAAGAAGGTTCAAATTGAACAGCTGCTGTCAACGGCCATTCTAAGCTGAATGTGCGTGCTCTTGTCGGATCACAGCAGCGATGCGGCTTAAGGCTTGGCAAGTACCAGCATGGGAGACTGGCTGTGAATCCCAAGTTCCGTTGACCTTTTTGAACCTGAAAATTGTGTTAGTTTCTCTATGAGATAGTAAAAGAAGGTTCAAACTGAACAGCTGCTGTCAACGGCCCTTCTAAGCTGAATGTGCCTGCTCTCGTCAGATCGCAGCAGCAATGCAGCTTAAGGCTTGGCAAGTACCAGCATGGGAGACTGGCTGGGAATCCCAAGTTCCGTTGAGCTTTTTGAACCTGAAAATTGTGTTAGTTTCTCTATGAGATAGTAAAAGAAAGTAGAAATTAGGCAGCTGCTGTCAACGGCCATTCTAAGCTGAATGTGCCTGCTCTCGTCAGATCGCAGCAGCAATGCAGCTTAAGGCTTGGCAAGTACCAGCATGGGAGACTGGCTGGGAATCCCAAGTTCCGTTGACCTTTTTGAACCTGAAAATTGTTAGTTTCTCTGTCAAAGATGGTAAAAGAAGGTTCAAATTGAACAGCTGCTGTCAACGGCCATTCTAAGCTGAATGTGCCTGCTCTCGTCAGATCGCAGCAGCTTAAGGCTTGGCAAGTACCAGCATGGGAGACTGGCTGGGAATCCCAAGTTCCGTTGACCTTTTTGAACCTGAAAATTGTGTTAGTTTCTCTATGAGATAATAAAAGAAGGTTCAAATTGAACAGCTGCTGCTAACGGCCATTCTAAGCTGAATGTGCCTGCTCTCGTCAGTTCGCAGCAGCAATGCAGCTTAAGGCTTGGCAAGTACCAGCATGGGAGACTGGCTGGGAATCCTAAGTTCCGTTGACCTTTTTGAACCTGAAAATTGTGTTAGTTTCTCTATGAGATATTAAAAGAAGGTTCAAATTGAACAGCTGCTGTCAACGGCCATTCTAAGCTGAATGTGCCTGCTCTCGTCAGATCGCAGCAGCAATGCAGCTTAAGGCTTGGCAAGTACCAGCATGGGAGACTGGCTGGGAATCCCAAGTTCCGTTGACCTTTTTGAACCTGAAAATTGTTAGTTTCTCTGTCAAAGATGGTAAAAGAAGGTTCAAATTGAACAGCTGCTGTCAACGGCCATTCTAAGCTGAATGTGCCTGCTCTCGTCAGATCGCAGCAGCAATGCAGCTTAAGGCTTGGCAAGTACAAGCATGGGAGACTGGCTGGGAATCCCAAGTTCCGTTGACCTTTTTGAACCTGAAAATTGTGTTAGTTTCTCTATGAGATAGTAAAAGAAGGTTCAAATTGAACAGCTGCTGTCAACAGCCATTCTAAGCTGAATGTGCCTGCTCTCGTCAGATCGCAGCAGCAATGCAGCTTAAGGCTTGGCAAGTACCAGCATGGGAGACTGGCTGGGAATCCCAAGTTCTGTTGACCTTTTTGAACCTGAAAATTGTGTTAGTTTCTCTATGAGATAGTAAAAGAAGGTTCAAATTGAACAGCTGCTGTCAACGGCCATTCTAAGCTGAATGTGCCTGCTCTCGTCAGATCGCAGCAGCTTAAGGCTTGGCAAGTACCAGCATGGGAGACTGGCTGGGAATCCCAAGTTCCGTTGACCTTTTTGAACCTGAAAATTGTGTTAGTTTCTCTATGAGATAGTAAAAGAAGGTTCAAATTGAACAGCTGCTGTCAACGGCCATTCTAAGCTGAATGTGCCTGCTCTCGTCAGATCGCAGCAGCAATGCAGCTTAAGGCTTGGCAAGTACCAGCATGGGAGACTGGCTGGGAATCCCAAGTTCCGTTGACCTTTTTGAACCTGAAAATTGTTAGTTTCTCTGTCAAAGATGGTAAAAGAAGGTTCAAATTGAACAGCTGCTGTCAACGGCCATTCTAAGCTGAATGTGCCTGCTCTCGTCAGATCGCAGCAGCATTGCAGCTTAAGGCTTGGCAAGTACCAGCATGGGAGACTGGCTGGGAATCCCAAGTTCTGTTGACCTTTTTGAACCTGAAAATTGTGTTAGTTTCTCTATGAGATAGTAAAAGAAGGTTCAAATTGAACAGCTGCTGTCAACGGCCATTCTAAGCTGAATGTGCCTGCTCTCGTCAGATCGCAGCAGCAATGAAGCTTAAGGCTTGGCAAGTACCAGCATGGGAGACTGGCTGGGAATCCCAAGTTCCGTTGACCTTTTTGAACCTGAAAATTGTGTTAGTTTCTCTATGAGATAGTAAAAGAAGGTTCAAACTGAACAGCTGCTGTCAACGGCCATTCTAAGCTGAATGTGCCTGCTCTCGTCAGATCGCAGCATCAATGCAGCTTAAGGCTTGGCAAGTACCAGCATGGGAGACTGGCTGGGAATCCCAAGTTCCGTTGACCTTTTTGAACCTGAAAATTGTGTTAGTTTCTCTATGAGATAGTAAAAGAAGGTTCAAATTGAACAGCTGCTGTCAACAGCCATTCTCAGCTGAATGTGCCTGCTCTCGTCAGATTGCAGCAGCAATGCAGCTTAAGGCTTGGCAAGTACCAGCATGGGAGACTGGCTGGGAATCCCAAGTTCTGTTGACCTTTTTGAACCTGAAAATTGTGTTAGTTTCTCTATGAGATAGTAAAAGAAGGTTCAAATTGAACAGCTGCTGTCAACGGCCATTCTAAGCTGAATGTGCCTGCTCTCGTCAGATCGCAGCAGCTTAAGGCTTGGCAAGTACCAGCATGGGAGACTGGCTGGGAATCCCTAGTTCCGTTGACCTTTTTGAACCTGAAAATTGTGTTAGTTTCTCTATGAGATAGTAAAAGAAGGTTCAAATTGAACAGCTGCTGTCAACGGCCATTCTAAGCTGAATGTGCCTGCTCTCGTCAGATCGCAGCAGCAATGCAGCTTAAGGCTTGGCAAGTACCAGCATGGGAGACTGGCTGGGAATCCCATGTTCCGTTGACCTTTTTGAACCTGAAAATTGTGTTAGTTTCTCTATGAGATAGTAAAAGAAGGTTCAAATTGAACAGCTGCTGTCAACGGCCATTCTAAGCTGAATGTGCCTGCTCTCGTCAGATCGCAGCAGCAATGCAGCTTAAGGCTTGGCAAGTACCAGCATGGGAGACTGGCTGGGAATCCCAAGTTCCGTTGACCTTTTTGAACCTGAAAATTGTGTTAGTTTCTCTATGAGATAGTAAAAGAAGGTTCAAATTGAACAGCTGCTGTCAACGGCCATTCTAAGCTGAATGTGCCTGCTCTCGTCAGATCGCAGCAGCAATGCAGCTTAAGGCTTGGCAAGTACCAGCATGGGAGACTGGCTGGGAATCCCATGTTCCGTTGACCTTTTTGAACCTGAAAATTGTGTTAGTTTCTCTATGAGATAGTAAAAGAAGGTTCAAATTGAACAGCTGCTGTCAACGGCCATTCTAAGCTGAATGTGCCTGCTCTCGTCAGATCGCAGCAGCAATGCAGCTTAAGGCTTGGCAAGTACCAGCATGGGAGACTGGCTGGGAATCCCAAGTTCCGTTGACCTTTTTGAACCTGAAAATTGTTAGTTTCTCTGTCAAAGATGGTAAAAGAAGGTTCAAATTGAACAGCTGCTGTCAACGGCCATTCTAAGCTGAATGTGCCTGCTCTCGTCAGATCGCAGCAGCATTGCAGCTTAAGGCTTGGCAAGTACCAGCATGGGAGACTGGCTGGGAATCCCAAGTTCTGTTGACCTTTTTGAACCTGAAAATTGTGTTAGTTTCTCTATGAGATAGTAAAAGAAGGTTCAAATTGAACAGCTGCTGTCAACGGCCATTCTAAGCTGAATGTGCCTGCTCTCGTCAGATCGCAGCAGCAATGAAGCTTAAGGCTTGGCAAGTACCAGCATGGGAGACTGGCTGGGAATCCCAAGTTCCGTTGACCTTTTTGAACCTGAAAATTGTGTTAGTTTCTCTATGAGATAGTAAAAGAAGGTTCAAACTGAACAGCTGCTGTCAACGGCCATTCTAAGCTGAATGTGCCTGCTCTCGTCAGATCGCAGCATCAATGCAGCTTAAGGCTTGGCAAGTACCAGCATGGGAACTGGCTGGGAATCCCAAGTTCCGTTGACCTTTTTGAACCTGAAAATTGTGTTAGTTTCTCTATGAGATAGTAAAAGAAGGTTCAAATTGAACAGCTGCTGTCAACAGCCATTCTCAGCTGAATGTGCCTGCTCTCGTCAGATTGCAGCAGCAATGCAGCTTAAGGCTTGGCAAGTACCAGCATGGGAGACTGGCTGGGAATCCCAAGTTCTGTTGACCTTTTTGAACCTGAAAATTGTGTTAGTTTCTCTATGAGATAGTAAAAGAAGGTTCAAATTGAACAGCTGCTGTCAACGGCCATTCTAAGCTGAATGTGCCTGCTCTCGTCAGATCGCAGCAGCTTAAGGCTTGGCAAGTACCAGCATGGGAGACTGGCTGGGAATCCCTAGTTCCGTTGACCTTTTTGAACCTGAAAATTGTGTTAGTTTCTCTATGAGATAGTAAAAGAAGGTTCAAATTGAACAGCTGCTGTCAACGGCCATTCTAAGCTGAATGTGCCTGCTCTCGTCAGATCGCAGCAGCAATGCAGCTTAAGGCTTGGCAAGTACCAGCATGGGAGACTGGCTGGGAATCCCATGTTCCGTTGACCTTTTTGAACCTGAAAATTGTGTTAGTTTCTCTATGAGATAGTAAAAGAAGGTTCAAATTGAACAGCTGCTGTCAACGGCCATTCTAAGCTGAATGTGCCTGCTCTCGTCAGATCGCAGCAGCAATGCAGCTTAAGGCTTGGCAAGTACCAGCATGGGAGACTGGCTGGGAATCCCAAGTTCCGTTGACCTTTTTGAACCTGAAAATTGTTAGTTTCTCTGTCAAAGATGGTAAAAGAAGGTTCAAATTGAACAGCTGCTGTCAACGGCCATTCTAAGCTGAATGTGCCTGCTCTCGTCAGATCGCAGCAGCATTGCAGCTTAAGGCTTGGCAAGTACCAGCATGGGAGACTGGCTGGGAATCCCAAGTTCTGTTGACCTTTTTGAACCTGAAAATTGTGTTAGTTTCTCTATGAGATAGTAAAAGAAGGTTCAAATTGAACAGCTGCTGTCAACGGCCATTCTAAGCTGAATGTGCCTGCTCTCGTCAGATCGCAGCAGCAATGAAGCTTAAGGCTTGGCAAGTACCAGCATGGGAGACTGGCTGGGAATCCCAAGTTCCGTTGACCTTTTTGAACCTGAAAATTGTGTTAGTTTCTCTATGAGATAGTAAAAGAAGGTTCAAACTGAACAGCTGCTGTCAACGGCCATTCTAAGCTGAATGTGCCTGCTCTCGTCAGATCGCAGCATCAATGCAGCTTAAGGCTTGGCAAGTACCAGCATGGGAACTGGCTGGGAATCCCAAGTTCCGTTGACCTTTTTGAACCTGAAAATTGTGTTAGTTTCTCTATGAGATAGTAAAAGAAGGTTCAAATTGAACAGCTGCTGTCAACAGCCATTCTCAGCTGAATGTGCCTGCTCTCGTCAGATTGCAGCAGCAATGCAGCTTAAGGCTTGGCAAGTACCAGCATGGGAGACTGGCTGGGAATCCCAAGTTCTGTTGACCTTTTTGAACCTGAAAATTGTGTTAGTTTCTCTATGAGATAGTAAAAGAAGGTTCAAATTGAACAGCTGCTGTCAACGGCCATTCTAAGCTGAATGTGCCTGCTCTCGTCAGATCGCAGCAGCTTAAGGCTTGGCAAGTACCAGCATGGGAGACTGGCTGGGAATCCCTAGTTCCGTTGACCTTTTTGAACCTGAAAATTGTGTTAGTTTCTCTATGAGATAGTAAAAGAAGGTTCAAATTGAACAGCTGCTGTCAACGGCCATTCTAAGCTGAATGTGCCTGCTCTCGTCAGATCGCAGCAGCAATGCAGCTTAAGGCTTGGCAAGTACCAGCATGGGAGACTGGCTGGGAATCCCATGTTCCGTTGACCTTTTTGAACCTGAAAATTGTGTTAGTTTCTCTATGAGATAGTAAAAGAAGGTTCAAATTGAAAAGCTGCTGTCAACGGCCATTCTAAGCTGAATGTGCCTGCTCTCGTCAGATCGCAGCAGCAATGCAGCTTAAGGCTTGGCAAGTAACAGCATGGGAGACTGGCTGGGAATCCCAAGTTCCGTTGACCTTTTTGAACCTGAAAATTGTTAGTTTCTCTGTCAAAGATGGTAAAAGAAGGTTCAAATTGAACAGCTGCTGTCAACGGCCATTCTAAGCTGAATGTGCCTGCTCTCGTCAGATCGCAGCAGCAATGCAGCTTAAGGCTTGGCAAGTACCAGCATGGGAGACTGGCTGGGAATCCCAAGTTCCGTTGACCTTTTTGAACCTGAAAATTGTGTTAGTTTCTCTATGAGATAGTAAAAGAAGGTTCAAATTGAACAGCTGCTGTCAACGGCCATTCTAAGCTGAATGTGCCTGCTCTCGTCAGATCGCAGCAGCAATGCAGCTTAAGGCTTGGCAAGTACCAGCATGGGAGACTGGCTGGGAATCCCAAGTTCCGTTGAGCTTTTTGAACCTGAAAATTGTGTTAGTTTCTCTATGAGATAGTAAAAGAAGGTTCAAATTGAACAGCTGCTGTCAACGGCCATTCTAAGCTGAATGTGCCTGCTCTCGTCAGATCGCAGCAGCAATGCAGCTTAAGGCTTGGCAAGTACCAGCATGGGAGACTGGCTGGGAATCCCAAGTTCCGTTGACCTTTTTGAACCTGAAAATTGTGTTAGTTTCTCTATGAGATAGTAAAAGAAGGTTCAAATTGAACAGCTGCTGTCAACGGCCATTCTAAGCTGAATGTGCCTGCTCTCGTCAGATCGCAGCAGCAATGCAGCTTAAGGCTTGGCAAGTACCAGCATGGGAGACTGGCTGGGAATCCCAAGTTCCGTTGACCTTTTTGAACCTGAAAATTGTGTTAGTTTCTCTATGAGATAGTAAAAGAAGGTTCAAATTGAACAGCTGCTGTCAACGGCCATTCTAAGCTGAATGTGCCTGCTCTCGTCAGATCGCAGCAGCAATGCAGCTTAAGGCTTGGCAAGTACCAGCATGGGAGACTGGCTGGGAATCCCAAGTTCCGTTGAGCTTTTTGAACCTGAAAATTGTGTTAGTTTCTCTATGAGATAGTAAAAGAAGGTTCAAATTGAACAGCTGCTGTCAACGGCCATTCTAAGCTGAATGTGCCTGCTCTCGTCAGATCGCAGCAGCAATGCAGCTTAAGGCTTGGCAAGTACCAGCATGGGAGACTGGCTGGGAATCCCAAGTTCCGTTGACCTTTTTGAACCTGAAAATTGTGTTAGTTTCTCTATGAGATAGTAAAAGAAGGTTCAAATTGAACAGCTGCTGTCAACGGCCATTCTAAGCTGAATGTGCCTGCTCTCGTCAGATCGCAGCAGCAATGCAGCTTAAGGCTTGGCAAGTACCAGCATGGGAGACTGGCTGGGAATCCCAAGTTCTGTTGACCTTTTTGAACCTGAAAATTGTGTTAGTTTCTCTATGAGATAGTAAAAGAAGGTTCAAATTGAACAGCTGCTGTCAACGGCCATTCTAAGCTGAATGTGCCTGCTCTCGTCAGATCGCAGCAGCTTAAGGCTTGGCAAGTACCAGCATGGGAGACTGGCTGGGAATCCCAAGTTCCGTTGACCTTTTTGAACCTGAAAATTGTGTTAGTTTCTCTATGAGATAGTAAAAGAAGGTTCAAATTGAACAGCTGCTGTCAACAGCCATTCTAAGCTGAATGTGCATGCTCTCATCAGATCGCAGCAGCAATGCAGCTTAAGGCTTGGCAAGTACCAGCATGGGAGACTGGCTGGGAATCCCAAGTTCCGTTGACCTTTTTGAACCTTAAAATTGTGTTAGTTTCTCTATGAGATATTAAAAGAAGGTTCAAATTGAACAGCTGCTGTCAACGGCCATTCTAAGCTGAATGTGCCTGCTCTCGTCAGATCGCAGCAGCAATGCAGCTTAAGGCTTGGCAAGTACCAGCATGGGAGACTGGCTGGGAATCCCAAGTTCCGTTGACCTTTTTGAACCTGAAAATTGTGTTAGTTTCTCTATGAGATAGTAAAAGAAGGTTCAAATTGAACAGCTGCTGTCAACGGCCATTCTAAGCTGAATGTGCCTGCTCTAGTCACATCGCAGCAACAATGCAGCTTAAGGCTTGGCAAGTACCAGCATGGGAGACTGGCTGGGAATCCCAAGTTCTGTTGACCTTTTTGAACCTGAAAATTGTTAGTTTCTCTGTCAAAGATGGTAAAAGAAGGTTCAAATTGAACAGCTGCTGTCAACGGCCATTCTAAGCTGAATGTGCCTGCTCTCGTCAGATCGCAGCAGCAATGCAGCTTAAGGCTTGGCAAGTACCAGCATGGGAGACTGGCTGGGAATCCCAAGTTCCGTTGACCTTTTTGAACCTGAAAATTGTGTTAGTTTCTCTATGAGATAGTAAAAGAAGGTTCAAACTGAACAGCTGCTGTCAACGGCCATTCTAAGCTGAATGTGCCTGCTCTCGTCAGATCGCAGCAGCAATGCAGCTTTAGGCTTGGCAAGTAACAGCATGGGAGACTGGCTGGGAATCCCAAGTTCCGTTGACCTTTTTGAACCTGAAAATTGTGTTAGTTTCTCTATGAGATAGTAAAAGAAGGTTCAAATTGAACAGCTGCTGTCAACGGCCATTCTAAGCTGAATGTGCCTGCTCTCGTCAGATCGCAGCAGCAATGCAGCTTAAGGCTTGGCAAGTACCAGCATGGGAGACTGGCTGGGAATCCCAAGTTCTGTTGACCTTTTTGAACCTGAAAATTGTGTTAGTTTCTCTATGAGATAGTAAAAGAAGGTTCAAATTGAACAGCTGCTGTCAACGGCCATTCTAAGCTGAATGTGCCTGCTCTCGTCAGATCGCAGCAGCAATGCAGCTTAAGGCTTGGCAAGTACCAGCATGGGAGACTGGCTGGGAATCCCAAGTTCCGTTGACCTTTTTGAACCTGAAAATTGTGTTAGTTTCTTTATGAGATAGTAAAAGAAGGTTCAAATTGAACAGCTGCTGTCAACGGCCATTCTAAGCTGAATCTGTGTGCTCTTGTCGGATCACAGCAGCGATGCGGCTTAAGGCTTGGCAAGTACCAGCATGGGAGACTGGCTGTGAATCCCAAGTTCCGTTGACCTTTTTGAACCTGAAAATTGTGTTAGTTTCTCTATGAGATAGTAAAAGAAGGTTCAAACTGAACAGCTGCTGTCAACGGCCCTTCTAAGCTGAATGTGCCTGCTCTCGTCAGATCGCAGCAGCAATGCAGCTTAAGGCTTGGCAAGTACCAGCATGGGAGACTGGCTGGGAATCCCAAGTTCCGTTGAGCTTTTTGAACCTGAAAATTGTGTTAGTTTCTCTATGAGATAGTAAAAGAAAGTAGAAATTAGGCAGCTGCTGTCAACGGCCATTCTAAGCTGAATGTGCCTGCTCTCGTCAGATCGCAGCAGCAATGCAGCTTAAGGCTTGGCAAGTACCAGCATGGGAGACTGGCTGGGAATCCCAAGTTCCGTTGACCTTTTTGAACCTGAAAATTGTTAGTTTCTCTGTCAAAGATGGTAAAAGAAGGTTCAAATTGAACAGCTGCTGTCAACGGCCATTCTAAGCTGAATGTGCCTGCTCTCGTTAGATCGCAGCAGCAATGCAGCTTAAGGCTTGGCAAGTACCAGCATGGGAGACTGGCTGGGAATCCCAAGTTCTGTTGACCTTTTTGAACCTGAAAATTGTGTTAGTTTTTCTATGAGATAGTAAAAGAAGGTTCAAATTGAACAGCTGCTGTCAACGGCCATTCTAAGCTGAATGTGCCTGCTCTCGTTAGATCGCAGCAGCAATGCAGCTTAAGGCTTGGCAAGTACCAGCATGGGAGACTGGCTGGGAATCCCAAGTTCTGTTGACCTTTTTGAACCTGAAAATTGTGTTAGTTTTTCTATGAGATAGTAAAAGAAGGTTCAAATTGAACAGCTGCTGTCAACGGCCATTCTAAGCTGAATGTGCCTGCTCTCGTCAGATCGCAGCAGCTTAAGGCTTGGCAAGTACCAGCATGGGAGACTGGCTGGGAATCCCAAGTTCCGTTGACCTTTTTGAACCTGAAAATTGTGTTAGTTTCTCTATGAGATAGTAAAAGAAGGTTCAAATTGAACAGCTGCTGCTAACGGCCATTCTAAGCTGAATGTGCCTGCTCTCGTCAGTTCGCAGCAGCAATGCAGCTTAAGGCTTGGCAAGTACCAGCATGGGAGACTGGCTGGGAATCCTAAGTTCCGTTGACCTTTTTGAACCTGAAAATTGTGTTAGTTTCTCTATGAGATATTAAAAGAAGGTTCAAATTGAACAGCTGCTGTCAACGGCCATTCTAAGCTGAATGTGCCTGCTCTCGTCAGATCGCAGCAGCAATGCAGCTTAAGGCTTGGCAAGTACCAGCATGGGAAACTGGCTGGGAATCCCAAGTTCCGTTGACCTTTTTGAACCTGAAAATTGTTAGTTTCTCTGTCAAAGATGGTAAAAGAAGGTTCAAATTGAACAGCTGCTGTCAACGGCCATTCTAAGCTGAATGTGCCTGCTCTCGTCAGATCGCAGCAGCAATGCAGCTTAAGGCTTGGCAAGTACCAGCATGGGAGACTGGCTGGGAATCCCAAGTTCTGTTGACCTTTTTGAACCTGAAAATTGTATTAGTTTTTCTATGAGATAGTAAAAGAAGGTTCAAATTGAACAGCTGCTGTCAACGGCCATTCTAAGCTGAATGTGCCTGCTCTCGTCAGATCGCAGCAGCAATGCAGCTTAAGGCTTGGCAAGTACCAGCATGGGAGACTGGCTGGGAATCCCAAGTTCTGTTGACCTTTTTGAACCTGAAAATTGTGTTAGTTTCTCTATGAGATAGTAAAAGAAGGTTCAAATTGAACAGCTGCTGTCAACGGCCATTCTAAGCTGAATGTGCCTGCTCTCGTCAGATTGCAGCAGCAATGCAGCTTAAGGCTTGGCAAGTACCAGCATGGGAGACTGGCTGGGAATCCCAAGTTCCGTTGACCTTTTTGAACCTGAAAATTGTGTTAGTTTCTCTATGAGATAGTAAAAGAAGGTTCAAATTGAACAGCTGCTGTCAACGGCCATTCTAAGCTGAATGTGCCTGCTCTCGTCAGATCGCAGCAGCAATGCAGCTTAAGGCTTGGCAAGTACCAGCATGGGAGACTGGCTGGGAATCCCAAGTTCTGTTGACCTTTTTGAACCTGAAAATTGTGTTAGTTTCTCTATGAGATAGTAAAAAAAGGTTCAAATTGAACAGCTGCTGTCAACGGCCATTCTAAGCCTAATGTGCCTGCTCTCGTCAGATCGCAGCAGCAATGCAGCTTAAGGCTTGGCAAGTACCAGCATGGGAGACTGGCTGGGAATCCCAAGTTCCGTTGACCTTTTTGAACCTGAAAATTGTGTTAGTTTCTCTATGAGATAGTAAAAGAAGGTTCAAATTGAACAGCTGCTGTCAACGGCCATTCTAAGCTGAATGTGCCTGCTCTCGTCAGATCGCAGCAGCAATGCAGCTTAAGGCTTGGCAAGTACCAGCATGGGAGACTGGCTGGGAATCCCAAGTTCCGTTGACCTTTTTGAACCTGAAAATTGTGTTAGTTTCTCTATGAGATAGTAAAAGAAGGTTCAAACTGAACAGCTGCTGTCAACGGCCATTCTAAGCTGAATGTGCCTGCTCTCGTCAGATCGCAGCAGCAATGCAGCTTTAGGCTTGGCAAGTAACAGCATGGGAGACTGGCTGGGAATCCCAAGTTCCGTTGACCTTTTTGAACCTGAAAATTGTGTTAGTTTCTCTATGAGATAGTAAAAGAAGGTTCAAATTGAACAGCTGCTGTCAACGGCAATTCTAAGCTGAATGTGCCTGCTCTCGTCAGATCGCAGCAGCAATGCAGCTTAAGGCTTGGCAAGTACCAGCATGGGAGACTGGCTGGGAATCCCAAGTTCTGTTGACCTTTTTGAACCTGAAAATTGTGTTAGTTTCTCTATGAGATAGTAAAAGAAGGTTCAAATTGAACAGCTGCTGTCAACGGCCATTCTAAGCTGAATGTGCGTGCTCTTGTCGGATCACAGCAGCGATGCGGCTTAAGGCTTGGCAAGTACCAGCATGGGAGACTGGCTGTGAATCCCAAGTTCCGTTGACCTTTTTGAACCTGAAAATTGTGTTAGTTTCTCTATGAGATAGTAAAAGAAGGTTCAAACTGAACAGCTGCTGTCAACGGCCCTTCTAAGCTGAATGTGCCTGCTCTCGTCAGATCGCAGCAGCAATGCAGCTTAAGGCTTGGCAAGTACCAGCATGGGAGACTGGCTGGGAATCCCAAGTTCCGTTGAGCTTTTTGAACCTGAAAATTGTGTTAGTTTCTCTATGAGATAGTAAAAGAAAGTAGAAATTAGGCAGCTGCTGTCAACGGCCATTCTAAGCTGAATGTGCCTGCTCTCGTCAGATCGCAGCAGCAATGCAGCTTAAGGCTTGGCAAGTACCAGCATGGGAGACTGGCTGGGAATCCCAAGTTCCGTTGACCTTTTTGAACCTGAAAATTGTTAGTTTCTCTGTCAAAGATGGTAAAAGAAGGTTCAAATTGAACAGCTGCTGTCAACGGCCATTCTAAGCTGAATGTGCCTGCTCTCGTCAGATCGCAGCAGCTTAAGGCTTGGCAAGTACCAGCATGGGAGACTGGCTGGGAATCCCAAGTTCCGTTGACCTTTTTGAACCTGAAAATTGTGTTAGTTTCTCTATGAGATAATAAAAGAAGGTTCAAATTGAACAGCTGCTGCTAACGGCCATTCTAAGCTGAATGTGCCTGCTCTCGTCAGTTCGCAGCAGCAATGCAGCTTAAGGCTTGGCAAGTACCAGCATGGGAGACTGGCTGGGAATCCTAAGTTCCGTTGACCTTTTTGAACCTGAAAATTGTGTTAGTTTCTCTATGAGATATTAAAAGAAGGTTCAAATTGAACAGCTGCTGTCAACGGCCATTCTAAGCTGAATGTGCCTGCTCTCGTCAGATCGCAGCAGCAATGCAGCTTAAGGCTTGGCAAGTACCAGCATGGGAGACTGGCTGGGAATCCCAAGTTCCGTTGACCTTTTTGAACCTGAAAATTGTTAGTTTCTCTGTCAAAGATGGTAAAAGAAGGTTCAAATTGAACAGCTGCTGTCAACGGCCATTCTAAGCTGAATGTGCCTGCTCTCGTCAGATCGCAGCAGCAATGCAGCTTAAGGCTTGGCAAGTACCAGCATGGGAGACTGGCTGGGAATCCCAAGTTCTGTTGACCTTTTTGAACCTGAAAATTGTGTTAGTTTTTCTATGAGATAGTAAAAGAAGGTTCAAATTGAACAGCTGCTGTCAACGGCCATTCTAAGCTGAATGTGCCTGCTCTCGTCAGATCGCAGCAGCAATGCAGCTTAAGGCTTGGCAAGTACAAGCATGGGAGACTGGCTGGGAATCCCAAGTTCCGTTGACCTTTTTGAACCTGAAAATTGTGTTAGTTTCTCTATGAGATAGTAAAAGAAGGTTCAAATTGAACAGCTGCTGTCAACAGCCATTCTAAGCTGAATGTGCCTGCTCTCGTCAGATCGCAGCAGCAATGCAGCTTAAGGCTTGGCAAGTACCAGCATGGGAGACTGGCTGGGAATCCCAAGTTCTGTTGACCTTTTTGAACCTGAAAATTGTGTTAGTTTCTCTATGAGATAGTAAAAGAAGGTTCAAATTGAACAGCTGCTGTCAACGGCCATTCTAAGCTGAATGTGCCTGCTCTCGTCAGATCGCAGCAGCTTAAGGCTTGGCAAGTACCAGCATGGGAGACTGGCTGGGAATCCCAAGTTCCGTTGACCTTTTTGAACCTGAAAATTGTGTTAGTTTCTCTATGAGATAGTAAAAGAAGGTTCAAATTGAACAGCTGCTGTCAACGGCCATTCTAAGCTGAATGTGCCTGCTCTCGTCAGATCGCAGCAGCAATGCAGCTTAAGGCTTGGCAAGTACCAGCATGGGAGACTGGCTGGGAATCCCAAGTTCCGTTGACCTTTTTGAACCTGAAAATTGTTAGTTTCTCTGTCAAAGATGGTAAAAGAAGGTTCAAATTGAACAGCTGCTGTCAACGGCCATTCTAAGCTGAATGTGCCTGCTCTCGTCAGATCGCAGCAGCATTGCAGCTTAAGGCTTGGCAAGTACCAGCATGGGAGACTGGCTGGGAATCCCAAGTTCTGTTGACCTTTTTGAACCTGAAAATTGTGTTAGTTTCTCTATGAGATAGTAAAAGAAGGTTCAAATTGAACAGCTGCTGTCAACGGCCATTCTAAGCTGAATGTGCCTGCTCTCGTCAGATCGCAGCAGCAATGAAGCTTAAGGCTTGGCAAGTACCAGCATGGGAGACTGGCTGGGAATCCCAAGTTCCGTTGACCTTTTTGAACCTGAAAATTGTGTTAGTTTCTCTATGAGATAGTAAAAGAAGGTTCAAACTGAACAGCTGCTGTCAACGGCCATTCTAAGCTGAATGTGCCTGCTCTCGTCAGATCGCAGCATCAATGCAGCTTAAGGCTTGGCAAGTACCAGCATGGGAGACTGGCTGGGAATCCCAAGTTCCGTTGACCTTTTTGAACCTGAAAATTGTGTTAGTTTCTCTATGAGATAGTAAAAGAAGGTTCAAATTGAACAGCTGCTGTCAACAGCCATTCTCAGCTGAATGTGCCTGCTCTCGTCAGATTGCAGCAGCAATGCAGCTTAAGGCTTGGCAAGTACCAGCATGGGAGACTGGCTGGGAATCCCAAGTTCTGTTGACCTTTTTGAACCTGAAAATTGTGTTAGTTTCTCTATGAGATAGTAAAAGAAGGTTCAAATTGAACAGCTGCTGTCAACGGCCATTCTAAGCTGAATGTGCCTGCTCTCGTCAGATCGCAGCAGCTTAAGGCTTGGCAAGTACCAGCATGGGAGACTGGCTGGGAATCCCTAGTTCCGTTGACCTTTTTGAACCTGAAAATTGTGTTAGTTTCTCTATGAGATAGTAAAAGAAGGTTCAAATTGAACAGCTGCTGTCAACGGCCATTCTAAGCTGAATGTGCCTGCTCTCGTCAGATCGCAGCAGCAATGCAGCTTAAGGCTTGGCAAGTACCAGCATGGGAGACTGGCTGGGAATCCCATGTTCCGTTGACCTTTTTGAACCTGAAAATTGTGTTAGTTTCTCTATGAGATAGTAAAAGAAGGTTCAAATTGAACAGCTGCTGTCAACGGCCATTCTAAGCTGAATGTGCCTGCTCTCGTCAGATCGCAGCAGCAATGCAGCTTAAGGCTTGGCAAGTACCAGCATGGGAGACTGGCTGGGAATCCCAAGTTCCGTTGACCTTTTTGAACCTGAAAATTGTGTTAGTTTCTCTATGAGATAGTAAAAGAAGGTTCAAATTGAACAGCTGCTGTCAACGGCCATTCTAAGCTGAATGTGCCTGCTCTCGTCAGATCGCAGCAGCAATGCAGCTTAAGGCTTGGCAAGTACCAGCATGGGAGACTGGCTGGGAATCCCATGTTCCGTTGACCTTTTTGAACCTGAAAATTGTGTTAGTTTCTCTATGAGATAGTAAAAGAAGGTTCAAATTGAACAGCTGCTGTCAACGGCCATTCTAAGCTGAATGTGCCTGCTCTCGTCAGATCGCAGCAGCAATGCAGCTTAAGGCTTGGCAAGTACCAGCATGGGAGACTGGCTGGGAATCCCAAGTTCCGTTGACCTTTTTGAACCTGAAAATTGTTAGTTTCTCTGTCAAAGATGGTAAAAGAAGGTTCAAATTGAACAGCTGCTGTCAACGGCCATTCTAAGCTGAATGTGCCTGCTCTCGTCAGATCGCAGCAGCATTGCAGCTTAAGGCTTGGCAAGTACCAGCATGGGAGACTGGCTGGGAATCCCAAGTTCTGTTGACCTTTTTGAACCTGAAAATTGTGTTAGTTTCTCTATGAGATAGTAAAAGAAGGTTCAAATTGAACAGCTGCTGTCAACGGCCATTCTAAGCTGAATGTGCCTGCTCTCGTCAGATCGCAGCAGCAATGAAGCTTAAGGCTTGGCAAGTACCAGCATGGGAGACTGGCTGGGAATCCCAAGTTCCGTTGACCTTTTTGAACCTGAAAATTGTGTTAGTTTCTCTATGAGATAGTAAAAGAAGGTTCAAATTGAACAGCTGCTGTCAACAGCCATTCTCAGCTGAATGTGCCTGCTCTCGTCAGATTGCAGCAGCAATGCAGCTTAAGGCTTGGCAAGTACCAGCATGGGAGACTGGCTGGGAATCCCAAGTTCTGTTGACCTTTTTGAACCTGAAAATTGTGTTAGTTTCTCTATGAGATAGTAAAAGAAGGTTCAAATTGAACAGCTGCTGTCAACGGCCATTCTAAGCTGAATGTGCCTGCTCTCGTCAGATCGCAGCAGCTTAAGGCTTGGCAAGTACCAGCATGGGAGACTGGCTGGGAATCCCTAGTTCCGTTGACCTTTTTGAACCTGAAAATTGTGTTAGTTTCTCTATGAGATAGTAAAAGAAGGTTCAAATTGAACAGCTGCTGTCAACGGCCATTCTAAGCTGAATGTGCCTGCTCTCGTCAGATCGCAGCAGCAATGCAGCTTAAGGCTTGGCAAGTACCAGCATGGGAGACTGGCTGGGAATCCCATGTTCCGTTGACCTTTTTGAACCTGAAAATTGTGTTAGTTTCTCTATGAGATAGTAAAAGAAGGTTCAAATTGAACAGCTGCTGTCAACGGCCATTCTAAGCTGAATGTGCCTGCTCTCGTCAGATCGCAGCAGCAATGCAGCTTAAGGCTTGGCAAGTACCAGCATGGGAGACTGGCTGGGAATCCCAAGTTCCGTTGACCTTTTTGAACCTGAAAATTGTTAGTTTCTCTGTCAAAGATGGTAAAAGAAGGTTCAAATTGAACAGCTGCTGTCAACGGCCATTCTAAGCTGAATGTGCCTGCTCTCGTCAGATCGCAGCAGCATTGCAGCTTAAGGCTTGGCAAGTACCAGCATGGGAGACTGGCTGGGAATCCCAAGTTCTGTTGACCTTTTTGAACCTGAAAATTGTGTTAGTTTCTCTATGAGATAGTAAAAGAAGGTTCAAATTGAACAGCTGCTGTCAACGGCCATTCTAAGCTGAATGTGCCTGCTCTCGTCAGATCGCAGCAGCAATGAAGCTTAAGGCTTGGCAAGTACCAGCATGGGAGACTGGCTGGGAATCCCAAGTTCCGTTGACCTTTTTGAACCTGAAAATTGTGTTAGTTTCTCTATGAGATAGTAAAAGAAGGTTCAAACTGAACAGCTGCTGTCAACGGCCATTCTAAGCTGAATGTGCCTGCTCTCGTCAGATCGCAGCATCAATGCAGCTTAAGGTTTGGCAAGTACCAGCATGGGAACTGGCTGGGAATCCCAAGTTCCGTTGACCTTTTTGAACCTGAAAATTGTGTTAGTTTCTCTATGAGATAGTAAAAGAAGGTTCAAATTGAACAGCTGCTGTCAACAGCCATTCTCAGCTGAATGTGCCTGCTCTCGTCAGATTGCAGCAGCAATGCAGCTTAAGGCTTGGCAAGTACCAGCATGGGAGACTGGCTGGGAATCCCAAGTTCTGTTGACCTTTTTGAACCTGAAAATTGTGTTAGTTTCTCTATGAGATAGTAAAAGAAGGTTCAAATTGAACAGCTGCTGTCAACGGCCATTCTAAGCTGAATGTGCCTGCTCTCGTCAGATCGCAGCAGCTTAAGGCTTGGCAAGTACCAGCATGGGAGACTGGCTGGGAATCCCTAGTTCCGTTGACCTTTTTGAACCTGAAAATTGTGTTAGTTTCTCTATGAGATAGTAAAAGAAGGTTCAAATTGAACAGCTGCTGTCAACGGCCATTCTAAGCTGAATGTGCCTGCTCTCGTCAGATCGCAGCAGCAATGCAGCTTAAGGCTTGGCAAGTACCAGCATGGGAGACTGGCTGGGAATCCCATGTTCCGTTGACCTTTTTGAACCTGAAAATTGTGTTAGTTTCTCTATGAGATAGTAAAAGAAGGTTCAAATTGAAAAGCTGCTGTCAACGGCCATTCTAAGCTGAATGTGCCTGCTCTCGTCAGATCGCAGCAGCAATGCAGCTTAAGGCTTGGCAAGTAACAGCATGGGAGACTGGCTGGGAATCCCAAGTTCCGTTGACCTTTTTGAACCTGAAAATTGTTAGTTTCTCTGTCAAAGATGGTAAAAGAAGGTTCAAATTGAACAGCTGCTGTCAACGGCCATTCTAAGCTGAATGTGCCTGCTCTCGTCAGATCGCAGCAGCAATGCAGCTTAAGGCTTGGCAAGTACCAGCATGGGAGACTGGCTGGGAATCCCAAGTTCTGTTGACCTTTTTGAACCTGAAAATTGTGTTAGTTTCTCTATGAGATAGTAAAAGAAGGTTCAAATTGAACAGCTGCTGTCAACGGCCATTCTAAGCTGAATGTGCCTGCTCTCGTCAGATCCCAGCAGCAATGCAGCTTAAGGCTTGGCAAGTACCAGCATGGGAGACTGGCTGGGAATCCCAAGTTCCGTTGACCTTTTTGAACCTGAAAATTGTGTTAGTTTCTCTATGAGATAGTAAAAGAAGGTTCAAATTGAACAGCTGCTGTCAACGGCCATTCTAAGCTGAATGTGCCTGCTCTCGTCAGATCGCAGCAGCAATGCAGCTTAAGGCTTGGCAAGTACCAGCATGGGAGACTGGCTGGGAATCCCAAGTTCCGTTGACCTTTTTGAACCTGAAAATTGTGTTAGTTTCTCTATGAGATAGTAAAAGAAGGTTCAAATTGAACAGCTGCTGTCAACGGCCATTCTAAGCTGAATGTGCCTGCTCTCGTCAGATCGCAGCAGCAATGCAGCTTAAGGCTTGGCAAGTACCAGCATGGGAGACTGGCTGGGAATCCCAAGTTCCGTTGACCTTTTTGAACCTGAAAATTGTGTTAGTTTCTCTATGAGATAGTAAAAGAAGGTTCAAATTGAACAGCTGCTGTCAACGGCCATTCTAAGCTGAATGTGTCTGCTCTCGTCAGATCGCAGCAGCAATGCAGCTTAAGGCTTGGCAAGTACCAGCATGGGAGACTGGCTGGGAATCCCAAGTTCTGTTGACCTTTTTGAACCTGAAAATTGTGTTAGTTTCTCTATGAGATAGTAAAAGAAGGTTCAAATTGAACAGCTGCTGTCAACGGCTATTCTAAGCTGAATGTGCCTGCTCTCGTCAGATCGCAGCAGCTTAAGGCTTGGCAAGTACCAGCATGGGAGACTGGCTGGGAATCCCAAGTTCCGTTGACCTTTTTGAACCTGAAAATTGTGTTAGTTTCTCTATGAGATAGTAAAAGAAGGTTCAAATTGAACAGCTGCTGTGAACGGTCTTTCTAAGCTGAATGTGCATGCTCTCATCAGATCGCAGCAGCAATGCAGCTTAAGGCTTGGCAAGTACCAGCATGGGAGACTGGCTGGGAATCCCAAGTTCCGTTGACCTTTTTGAACCTGAAAATTGTGTTAGTTTCTCTATGAGATAGTAAAAGAAGGTTCAAATTGAACAGCTGCTGTCAACGGCCATTCTAAGCTGAATGTGCCTGCTCTAGTCACATCGCAGCAACAATGCAGCTTAAGGCTTGGCAAGTACCAGCATGGGAGACTGGCTGGGAATCCCAAGTTCTGTTGACCTTTTTGAACCTGAAAATTGTTAGTTTCTCTGTCAAAGATGGTAAAAGAAGGTTCAAATTGAACAGCTGCTGTCAACGGCCATTCTAAGCTGAATGTGCCTGCTCTCGTCAGATCGCAGCAGCAATGCAGCTTAAGGCTTGGCAAGTACCAGCATGGGAGACTGGCTGGGAATCCCAAGTTCCGTTGACCTTTTTGAACCTGAAAATTGTGTTAGTTTCTCTATGAGATAGTAAAAGAAGGTTCAAACTGAACAGCTGCTGTCAACGGCCATTCTAAGCTGAATGTGCCTGCTCTCGTCAGATCGCAGCAGCAATGCAGCTTTAGGCTTGGCAAGTAACAGCATGGGAGACTGGCTGGGAATCCCAAGTTCCGTTGACCTTTTTGAACCTGAAAATTGTGTTAGTTTCTCTATGAGATAGTAAAAGAAGGTTCAAACTGAACAGCTGCTGTCAACGGCCATTCTAAGCTGAATGTGCCTGCTCTCGTCAGATCGCAGCAGCAATGCAGCTTTAGGCTTGGCAAGTAACAGCATGGGAGACTGGCTGGGAATCCCAAGTTCCGTTGACCTTTTTGAACCTGAAAATTGTGTTAGTTTCTCTATGAGATAGTAAAAGAAGGTTCAAATTGAACAGCTGCTGTCAACGGCCATTCTAAGCTGAATGTGCGTGCTCTTGTCGGATCACAGCAGCGATGCGGCTTAAGGCTTGGCAAGTACCAGCATGGGAGACTGGCTGTGAATTCCAAGTTCCGTTGACCTTTTTGAACCTGAAAATTGTGTTAGTTTCTCTATGAGATAGTAAAAGAAGGTTCAAACTGAACAGCTGCTGTCAACGGCCATTCTAAGCTGAATGTGCCTGCTCTCGTCAGATCGCAGCATCAATGCAGCTTAAGGCTTGGCAAGTACCAGCATGGGAGACTGGCTGGGAATCCCAAGTTCCGTTGACCTTTTTGAACCTGAAAATTGTGTTAGTTTCTCTATGAGATAGTAAAAGAAAGTAGAAATTAGGCAGCTGCTGTCAACGGCCATTCTAAGCTGAATGTGCCTGCTCTCGTCAGATCGCAGCAGCAATGCAGCTTAAGGCTTGGCAAGTACCAGCATGGGAGACTGGCTGGGAATCCCAAGTTCCGTTGACCTTTTTGAACCTGAAAATTGTTAGTTTCTCTGTCAAAGATGGTAAAAGAAGGTTCAAATTGAACAGCTGCTGTCAACGGCCATTCTAAGCTGAATGTGCCTGCTCTCGTTAGATCGCAGCAGCAATGCAGCTTAAGGCTTGGCAAGTACCAGCATGGGAGACTGGCTGGGAATCCCAAGTTCTGTTGACCTTTTTGAACCTGAAAATTGTGTTAGTTTTTCTATGAGATAGTAAAAGAAGGTTCAAATTGAACAGCTGCTGTCAACGGCCATTCTAAGCTGAATGTGCCTGCTCTCGTCAGATCGCAGCAGCTTAAGGCTTGGCAAGTACCAGCATGGGAGACTGGCTGGGAATCCCAAGTTCCGTTGACCTTTTTGAACCTGAAAATTGTGTTAGTTTCTCTATGAGATAGTAAAAGAAGGTTCAAATTGAACAGCTGCTGCTAACGGCCATTCTAAGCTGAATGTGCCTGCTCTCGTCAGTTCGCAGCAGCAATGCAGCTTAAAGCTTGGCAAGTACCAGCATGGGAGACTGGCTGGGAATCCTAAGTTCCGTTGACCTTTTTGAACCTGAAAATTGTGTTAGTTTCTCTATGAGATATTAAAAGAAGGTTCAAATTGAACAGCTGCTGTCAACGGCCATTCTAAGCTGAATGTGCCTGCTCTCGTCAGATCGCAGCAGCAATGCAGCTTAAGGCTTGGCAAGTACCAGCATGGGAAACTGGCTGGGAATCCCAAGTTCCGTTGACCTTTTTGAACCTGAAAATTGTTAGTTTCTCTGTCAAAGATGGTAAAAGAAGGTTCAAATTGAACAGCTGCTGTCAACGGCCATTCTAAGCTGAATGTGCCTGCTCTCGTCAGATCGCAGCAGCAATGCAGCTTAAGGCTTGGCAAGTACCAGCATGGGAGACTGGCTGGGAATCCCAAGTTCTGTTGACCTTTTTGAACCTGAAAATTGTGTTAGTTTTTCTATGAGATAGTAAAAGAAGGTTCAAATTGAACAGCTGCTGTCAACGGCCATTCTAAGCTGAATGTGCCTGCTCTCGTCAGATCGCAGCAGCAATGCAGCTTAAGGCTTGGCAAGTACCAGCATGGGAGACTGGCTGGGAATCCCAAGTTCTGTTGACCTTTTTGAACCTGAAAATTGTGTTAGTTTCTCTATGAGATAGTAAAAGAAGGTTCAAATTGAACAGCTGCTGTCAACGGCCATTCTAAGCTGAATGTGCCTGCTCTCGTCAGATCGCAGCAGCAATGCAGCTTAAGGCTTGGCAAGTACCAGCATGGGAGACTGGCTGGGAATCCCAAGTTCCGTTGACCTTTTTGAACCTGAAAATTGTGTTAGTTTCTCTATGAGATAGTAAAAGAAGGTTCAAATTGAACAGCTGCTGTCAACGGCCATTCTAAGCTGAATGTGCCTGCTCTCGTCAGATCGCAGCAGCAATGCAGCTTAAGGCTTGGCAAGTACCAGCATGGGAGACTGGCTGGGAATCCCAAGTTCTGTTGACCTTTTTGAACCTGAAAATTGTGTTAGTTTCTCTATGAGATAGTAAAAAAAGGTTCAAATTGAACAGCTGCTGTCAACGGCCATTCTAAGCTGAATGTGCCTGCTCTCGTCAGATCGCAGCAGCAATGCAGCTTAAGGCTTGGCAAGTACCAGCATGGGAGACTGGCTGGGAATCCCAAGTTCCGTTGACCTTTTTGAACCTGAAAATTGTGTTAGTTTCTCTATGAGATAGTAAAAGAAGGTTCAAATTGAACAGCTGCTGTCAACGGCCATTCTAAGCTGAATGTGCCTGCTCTCGTCAGATCGCAGCAGCAATGCAGCTTAAGGCTTGGCAAGTACCAGCATGGGAGACTGGCTGGGAATCCCAAGTTCCGTTGACCTTTTTGAACCTGAAAATTGTGTTAGTTTCTCTATGAGATAGTAAAAGAAGGTTCAAACTGAACAGCTGCTGTCAACGGCCATTCTAAGCTGAATGTGCCTGCTCTCGTCAGATCGCAGCAGCAATGCAGCTTTAGGCTTGGCAAGTAACAGCATGGGAGACTGGCTGGGAATCCCAAGTTCCGTTGACCTTTTTGAACCTGAAAATTGTGTTAGTTTCTCTATGAGATAGTAAAAGAAGGTTCAAATTGAACAGCTGCTGTCAACGGCAATTCTAAGCTGAATGTGCCTGCTCTCGTCAGATCGCAGCAGCAATGCAGCTTAAGGCTTGGCAAGTACCAGCATGGGAGACTGGCTGGGAATCCCAAGTTCTGTTGACCTTTTTGAACCTGAAAATTGTGTTAGTTTCTCTATGAGATAGTAAAAGAAGGTTCAAATTGAACAGCTGCTGTCAGCGGCCATTCTAAGCTGAATGTGCCTGCTCTCGTCAGATCGCAGCAGCAATGCAGCTTAAGGCTTGGCAAGTACCAGCATGGGAGACTGGCTGGGAATCCCAAGTTCCGTTGACCTTTTTGAACCTGAAAATTGTGTTAGTTTCTCTATGAGATAGTAAAAGAAGGTTCAAATTGAACAGCTGCTGTCAACGGCCATTCTAAGCTGAATGTGCGTGCTCTTGTCGGATCACAGCAGCGATGCGGCTTAAGGCTTGGCAAGTACCAGCATGGGAGACTGGCTGTGAATCCCAAGTTCCGTTGACCTTTTTGAACCTGAAAATTGTGTTAGTTTCTCTATGAGATAGTAAAAGAAGGTTCAAACTGAACAGCTGCTGTCAACGGCCATTCTAAGCTGAATGTGCCTGCTCTCGTCAGATCGCAGCATCAATGCAGCTTAAGGCTTGGCAAGTACCAGCATGGGAGACTGGCTGGGAATCCCAAGTTCCGTTGACCTTTTTGAACCTGAAAATTGTGTTAGTTTCTCTATGAGATAGTAAAAGAAGGTTCAAATTGAACAGCTGCTGTCAACGGCCCTTCTAAGCTGAATGTGCCTGCTCTCGTCAGATCGCAGCAGCAATGCAGCTTAAGGCTTGGCAAGTACCAGCATGGGAGACTGGCTGGGAATCCCAAGTTCCGTTGAGCTTTTTGAACCTGAAAATTGTGTTAGTTTCTCTATGAGATAGTAAAAGAAAGTAGAAATTAGGCAGCTGCTGTCAACGGCCATTCTAAGCTGAATGTGCCTGCTCTCGTCAGATCGCAGCAGCAATGCAGCTTAAGGCTTGGCAAGTACCAGCATGGGAGACTGGCTGGGAATCCCAAGTTCCGTTGACCTTTTTGAACCTGAAAATTGTGTTAGTTTCTCTATGAGATAGTAAAAGAAGGTTCAAACTGAACAGCTGCTGTCAACGGCCATTCTAAGCTGAATGTGCCTGCTCTCGTCAGATCGCAGCATCAATGCAGCTTAAGGCTTGGCAAGTACCAGCATGGGAGACTGGCTGGGAATCCCAAGTTCCGTTGACCTTTTTGAACCTGAAAATTGTGTTAGTTTCTCTGTCAAAGATGGTAAAAGAAGGTTCAAATTGAACAGCTGCTGTCAACGGCCATTCTAAGCTGAATGTGCCTGCTCTCGTCAGATCGCAGCAGCTTAAGGCTTGGCAAGTACCAGCATGGGAGACTGGCTGGGAATCCCAAGTTCCGTTGACCTTTTTGAACCTGAAAATTGTGTTAGTTTCTCTATGAGATAGTAAAAGAAGGTTCAAATTGAACAGCTGCTGCTAACGGCCATTCTAAGCTGAATGTGCCTGCTCTCGTCAGTTCGCAGCAGCAATGCAGCTTAAGGCTTGGCAAGTACCAGCATGGGAGACTGGCTGGGAATCCTAAGTTCCGTTGACCTTTTTGAACCTGAAAATTGTGTTAGTTTCTCTATGAGATATTAAAAGAAGGTTCAAATTGAACAGCTGCTGTCAACGGCCATTCTAAGCTGAATGTGCCTGCTCTCGTCAGATCGCAGCAGCAATGCAGCTTAAGGCTTGGCAAGTACCAGCATGGGAGACTGGCTGGGAATCCCAAGTTCGGTTGACCTTTTTGAACCTGAAAATTGTTAGTTTCTCTGTCAAAGATGGTAAAAGAAGGTTCAAATTGAACAGCTGCTGTCAACGGCCATTCTAAGCTGAATGAGCCTGCTCTCGTCAGATCGCAGCAGCAATGCAGCTTAAGGCTTGGCAAGTACCAGCATGGGAGACTGGCTGGGAATCCCAAGTTCTGTTGACCTTTTTGAACCTGAAAATTGTGTTAGTTTTTCTATGAGATAGTAAAAGAAGGTTCAAATTGAACAGCTGCTGTCAACGGCCATTCTAAGCTGAATGTGCCTGCTCTCGTCAGATCGCAGCAGCAATGCAGCTTAAGGCTTGGCAAGTACCAGCATGGGAGACTGGCTGGGAATCCCAAGTTCCGTTGACCTTTTTGAACCTGAAAATTGTGTTAGTTTCTCTATGAGATAGTAAAAGAAGGTTCAAATTGAACAGCTGCTGTCAACAGCCATTCTAAGCTGAATGTGCCTGCTCTCGTCAGATCGCAGCAGCAATGCAGCTTAAGGCTTGGCAAGTACCAGCATGGGAGACTGGCTGGGAATCCCAAGTTCGGTTGACCTTTTTGAACCTGAAAATTGTGTTAGTTTTTCTATGAGATAGTAAAAGAAGGTTCAAATTGAACAGCTGCTGTCAACGGCCATTCTAAGCTGAATGTGCCTGCTCTCGTCAGATCGCAGCAGCTTAAGGCTTGGCAAGTACCAGCATGGGAGACTGGCTGGGAATCCCAAGTTCCGTTGACCTTTTTGAACCTGAAAATTGTGTTAGTTTCTCTATGAGATAGTAAAAGAAGGTTCAAATTGATCAGCTGCTGCTAACGGCCATTCTAAGCTGAATGTGCCTGCTCTCGTCAGTTCGCAGCAGCAATGCAGCTTAAAGCTTGGCAAGTACCAGCATGGGAGACTGGCTGGGAATCCTAAGTTCCGTTGACCTTTTTGAACCTGAAAATTGTGTTAGTTTCTCTATGAGATATTAAAAGAAGGTTCAAATTGAACAGCTGCTGTCAACGGCCATTCTAAGCTGAATGTGCCTGCTCTCGTCAGATCGCAGCAGCAATGCAGCTTAAGGCTTGGCAAGTACCAGCATGGGAAACTGGCTGGGAATCCCAAGTTCCGTTGACCTTTTTGAACCTGAAAATTGTTAGTTTCTCTGTCAAAGATGGTAAAAGAAGGTTCAAATTGAACAGCTGCTGTCAACGGCCATTCTAAGCTGAATGTGCCTGCTCTCGTCAGATCGCAGCAGCAATGCAGCTTAAGGCTTGGCAAGTACCAGCATGGGAGACTGGCTGGGAATCCCAAGTTCTGTTGACCTTTTTGAACCTGAAAATTGTGTTAGTTTTTCTATGAGATAGTAAAAGAAGGTTCAAATTGAACAGCTGCTGTCAACGGCCATTCTAAGCTGAATGTGCCTGCTCTCGTCAGATCGCAGCAGCAATGCAGCTTAAGGCTTGGCAAGTACCAGCATGGGAGACTGGCTGGGAATCCCAAGTTCTGTTGACCTTTTTGAACCTGAAAATTGTGTTAGTTTCTCTATGAGATAGTAAAAGAAGGTTCAAATTGAACAGCTGCTGTCAACGGCCATTCTAAGCTGAATGTGCTTGCTCTCGTCAGATCGCAGCAGCAATGCAGCTTAAGGCTTGGCAAGTACCAGCATGGGAGACTGGCTGGGAATCCCAAGTTCCGTTGACCTTTTTGAACCTGAAAATTGTGTTAGTTTCTCTATGAGATAGTAAAAGAAGGTTCAAATTGAACAGCTGCTGTCAACGGCCATTCTAAGCTGAATGTGCCTGCTCTCGTCAGATCGCAGCAGCAATGCAGCTTAAGGCTTGGCAAGTACCAGCATGGGAGACTGGCTGGGAATCCCAAGTTCTGTTGACCTTTTTGAACCTGAAAATTGTGTTAGTTTCTCTATGAGATAGTAAAAAAAGGTTCAAATTGAACAGCTGCTGTCAACGGCCATTCTAAGCTGAATGTGCCTGCTCTCGTCAGATCGCAGCAGCAATGCAGCTTAAGGCTTGGCAAGTACCAGCATGGGAGACTGGCTGGGAATCCCAAGTTCCGTTGACCTTTTTGAACCTGAAAATTGTGTTAGTTTCTCTATGAGATAGTAAAAGAAGGTTCAAATTGAACAGCTGCTGTCAACGGCCATTCTAAGCTGAATGTGCCTGCTCTCGTCAGATCGCAGCAGCAATGCAGCTTAAGGCTTGGCAAGTACCAGCATGGGAGACTGGCTGGGAATCCCAAGTTCCGTTGACCTTTTTGAACCTGAAAATTGTGTTAGTTTCTCTATGAGATAGTAAAAGAAGGTTCAAACTGAACAGCTGCTGTCAACGGCCATTCTAAGCTGAATGTGCCTGCTCTCGTCAGATCGCAGCAGCAATGCAGCTTTAGGCTTGGCAAGTAACAGCATGGGAGACTGGCTGGGAATCCCAAGTTCCGTTGACCTTTTTGAACCTGAAAATTGTGTTAGTTTCTCTATGAGATAGTAAAAGAAGGTTCAAATTGAACAGCTGCTGTCAACGGCAATTCTAAGCTGAATGTGCCTGCTCTCGTCAGATCGCAGCAGCAATGCAGCTTAAGGCTTGGCAAGTACCAGCATGGGAGACTGGCTGGGAATCCCAAGTTCTGTTGACCTTTTTGAACCTGAAAATTGTGTTAGTTTCTCTATGAGATAGTAAAAGAAGGTTCAAACTGAACAGCTGCTGTCAACGGCCATTCTAAGCTGAATGTGCCTGCTCTCGTCAGATCGCAGCATCAATGCAGCTTAAGGCTTGGCAAGTACCAGCATGGGAGACTGGCTGGGAATCCCAAGTTCCGTTGACCTTTTTGAACCTGAAAATTGTGTTAGTTTCTCTATGAGATAGTAAAAGAAGGTTCAAATTGAACAGCTGCTGTCAACGGCCCTTCTAAGCTGAATGTGCCTGCTCTCGTCAGATCGCAGCAGCAATGCAGCTTAAGGCTTGGCAAGTACCAGCATGGGAGACTGGCTGGGAATCCCAAGTTCCGTTGAGCTTTTTGAACCTGAAAATTGTGTTAGTTTCTCTATGAGATAGTAAAAGAAAGTAGAAATTAGGCAGCTGCTGTCAACGGCCATTCTAAGCTGAATGTGCCTGCTCTCGTCAGATCGCAGCAGCAATGCAGCTTAAGGCTTGGCAAGTACCAGCATGGGAGACTGGCTGGGAATCCCAAGTTCCGTTGACCTTTTTGAACCTGAAAATTGTGTTAGTTTCTCTATGAGATAGTAAAAGAAGGTTCAAACTGAACAGCTGCTGTCAACGGCCATTCTAAGCTGAATGTGCCTGCTCTCGTCAGATCGCAGCATCAATGCAGCTTAAGGCTTGGCAAGTACCAGCATGGGAGACTGGCTGGGAATCCCAAGTTCCGTTGACCTTTTTGAACCTGAAAATTGTGTTAGTTTCTCTGTCAAAGATGGTAAAAGAAGGTTCAAATTGAACAGCTGCTGTCAACGGCCATTCTAAGCTGAATGTGCCTGCTCTCGTCAGATCGCAGCAGCTTAAGGCTTGGCAAGTACCAGCATGGGAGACTGGCTGGGAATCCCAAGTTCCGTTGACCTTTTTGAACCTGAAAATTGTGTTAGTTTCTCTATGAGATAGTAAAAGAAGGTTAAAATTGAACAGCTGCTGCTAACGGCCATTCTAAGCTGAATGTGCCTGCTCTCGTCAGTTCGCAGCAGCAATGCAGCTTAAGGCTTGGCAAGTACCAGCATGGGAGACTGGCTGGGAATCCTAAGTTCCGTTGACCTTTTTGAACCTGAAAATTGTGTTAGTTTCTCTATGAGATATTAAAAGAAGGTTCAAATTGAACAGCTGCTGTCAACGGCCATTCTAAGCTGAATGTGCCTGCTCTCGTCAGATCGCAGCAGCAATGCAGCTTAAGGCTTGGCAAGTACCAGCATGGGAGACTGGCTGGGAATCCCAAGTTCGGTTGACCTTTTTGAACCTGAAAATTGTTAGTTTCTCTGTCAAAGATGGTAAAAGAAGGTTCAAATTGAACAGCTGCTGTCAACGGCCATTCTAAGCTGAATGAGCCTGCTCTCGTCAGATCGCAGCAGCAATGCAGCTTAAGGCTTGGCAAGTACCAGCATGGGAGACTGGCTGGGAATCCCAAGTTCTGTTGACCTTTTTGAACCTGAAAATTGTGTTAGTTTTTCTATGAGATAGTAAAAGAAGGTTCAAATTGAACAGCTGCTGTCAACGGCCATTCTAAGCTGAATGTGCCTGCTCTCGTCAGATCGCAGCAGCAATGCAGCTTAAGGCTTGGCAAGTACCAGCATGGGAGACTGGCTGGGAATCCCAAGTTCCGTTGACCTTTTTGAACCTGAAAATTGTGTTAGTTTCTCTATGAGATAGTAAAAGAAGGTTCAAATTGAACAGCTGCTGTCAACAGCCATTCTAAGCTGAATGTGCCTGCTCTCGTCAGATCGCAGCAGCAATGCAGCTTAAGGCTTGGCAAGTACCAGCATGGGAGACTGGCTGGGAATCCCAAGTTCTGTTGACCTTTTTGAACCTGAAAATTGTGTTAGTTTCTCTATGAGATAGTAAAAGAAGGTTCAAATTGAACAGCTGCTGTCAACGGCCATTCTAAGCTGAATGTGCCTGTTCTCGTCAGATCGCAGCAGCTTAAGGCTTGGCAAGTACCAGCATGGGAGACTGGCTGGGAATCCCAAGTTCCGTTGACCTTTTTGAACCTGAAAATTGTGTTAGTTTCTCTATGAGATAGTAAAAGAAGGTTCAAATTGAACAGCTGCTGTCAACGGCCATTCTAAGCTGAATGTGCCTGCTCTTGTCAGATCGCAGCAGCAATGCAGCTTAAGGCTTGGCAAGTACCAGCATGGGAGACTGGCTGGGAATCCCAAGTTCCGTTGACCTTTTTGAACCTGAAAATTGTGTTAGTTTCTCTATGAGATAGTAAAAGAAGGTTCAAATTGAACAGCTGCTGTCAACGGCCATTCTAAGCTGAATGTGCCTGCTCTCGTCAGATCGCAGCAGCAATGCAGCTTAAGGCTTGGCAAGTACCAGCATGGGAGACTGGCTGGGAATCCCAAGTTCCGTTGACCTTTTTGAACCTGAAAATTGTTAGTTTCTCTGTCAAAGATGGTAAAAGAAGGTTCAAATTGAACAGCTGCTGTCAACGGCCATTCTAAGCTGAATGTGCCTGCTCTCGTCAGATCGCAGCAGCATTGCAGCTTAAGGCTTGGCAAGTACCAGCATGGGAGACTGGCTGGGAATCCCAAGTTCTGTTGACCTTTTTGAACCTGAAAATTGTGTTAGTTTCTCTATGAGATAGTAAAAGAAGGTTCAAACTGAACAGCTGCTGTCAACGGCCATTCTAAGCTGAATGTGCCTGCTCTCGTCAGATCGCAGCATCAATGCAGCTTAAGGCTTGGCAAGTACCAGCATGGGAGACTGGCTGGGAATCCCAAGTTCTGTTGACCTTTTTGAACCTGAAAATTGTGTTAGTTTCTCTATGAGATAGTAAAAGAAGGTTCAAATTGAACAGCTGCTGTCAACGGCCATTCTAAGCTGAATGTGCCTGCTCTCGTCAGATCGCAGCAGCTTAAGGCTTGGCAAGTACCAGCATGGGAGACTGGCTGGGAATCCCTAGTTCCGCTGACCTTTTTGAACCTGAAAATTGTGTTAGTTTCTCTATGAGATAGTAAAAGAAGGTTCAAATTGAACAGCTGCTGTCAACGGCAATTCTAAGCTGAATGTGCCTGCTCTCGTCAGATCGCAGCAGCAATGCAGCTTAAGGCTTGGCAAGTACCAGCATGGGAGACTGGCTGGGAATCCCAAGTTCCGTTGACCTTTTTGAACCTGAAAATTGTGTTAGTTTCTCTATGAGATAGTAAAAGAAGGTTCAAATTGAACAGCTGCTGTCAACGGCCATTCTAAGCTGAATGTGCCTGCTCTCGTCAGATCGCAGCATCAATGCAGCTTAAGGCTTGGCAAGTACCAGCATGGGAGACTGGCTGGGAATCCCAAGTTCTGTTGACCTTTTTGAACCTGAAAATTGTGTTAGTTTCTCTATGAGATAGTAAAAGAAGGTTCAAATTGAACAGCTGCTGTCAACGGCCATTCTAAGCTGAATGTGCCTGCTCTCGTCAGATCGCAGCAGCTTAAGGCTTGGCAAGTACCAGCATGGGAGACTGGCTGGGAATCCCTAGTTCCGCTGACCTTTTTGAACCTGAAAATTGTGTTAGTTTCTCTATGAGATAGTAAAAGAAGGTTCAAATTGAACAGCTGCTGTCAACGGCAATTCTAAGCTGAATGTGCCTGCTCTCGTCAGATCGCAGCAGCAATGCAGCTTAAGGCTTGGCAAGTACCAGCATGGGAGACTGGCTGGGAATCCCAAGTTCCGTTGACCTTTTTGAACCTGAAAATTGTGTTAGTTTCTCTATGAGATAGTAAAAGAAGGTTCAAACTGAACAGCTGCTGTCAACGGCCATTCTAAGCTGAATGTGCCTGCTCTCGTCAGATCGCAGCATCAATGCAGCTTAAGGCTTGGCAAGTACCAGCATGGGAGACTGGCTGGGAATCCCAAGTTCTGTTGACCTTTTTGAACCTGAAAATTGTGTTAGTTTCTCTATGAGATAGTAAAAGAAGGTTCAAATTGAACAGCTGCTGTCAACGGCCATTCTAAGCTGAATGTGCCTGCTCTCGTCAGATCGCAGCAGCTTAAGGCTTGGCAAGTACCAGCATGGGAGACTGGCTGGGAATCCCTAGTTCCGCTGACCTTTTTGAACCTGAAAATTGTGTTAGTTTCTCTATGAGATAGTAAAAGAAGGTTCAAATTGAACAGCTGCTGTCAACGGCAATTCTAAGCTGAATGTGCCTGCTCTCGTCAGATCGCAGCAGCAATGCAGCTTAAGGCTTGGCAAGTACCAGCATGGGAGACTGGCTGGGAATCCCAAGTTCCGTTGACCTTTTTGAACCTGAAAATTGTGTTAGTTTCTCTATGAGATAGTAAAAGAAGGTTCAAATTGAACAGCTGCTGTCAACGGCCATTCTAAGCTGAATGTGCCTGCTCTCGTCAGATCGCAGCAGCAATGCAGCTTAAGGCTTGGCAAGTACCAGCATGGGAGACTGGCTGGGAATCCCAAGTTCCGTTGACCTTTTTGAACCTGAAAATTGTGTTAGTTTCTCTATGAGATAGTAAAAGAAGGTTCAAATTGAACAGCTGCTGTCAACGGCCATTCTAAGCTGAATGTGCCTGCTCTCGTCAGATCGCAGCAGCAATGCAGCTTAAGGCTTGGCAAGTACCAGCATGGGAGACTGGCTGGGAATCCCAAGTTCCGTTGACCTTTTTGAACCTGAAAATTGTGTTAGTTTCTCTATGAGATAGTAAAAGAAGGTTCAAATTGAACAGCTGCTGTCAACGGCCATTCTAAGCTGAATGTGCCTGCTCTCGTCAGATCGCAGCAGCAATGCAGCTTAAGGCTTGGCAAGTACCAGCATGGGAGACTGGCTGGGAATCCCAAGTTCCGTTGACCTTTTTGAACCTGAAAATTGTGTTAGTTTCTCTATGAGATAGTAAAAGAAGGTTCAAATTGAACAGCTGCTGTCAACGGCCATTCTAAGCTGAATGTGCCTGCTCTCGTCAGATCGCAGCAGCAATGCAGCTTAAGGCTTGGCAAGTACCAGCATGGGAGACTGGCTGGGAATCCCAAGTTCTGTTGACCTTTTTGAACCTGAAAATTGTGTTAGTTTCTCTATGAGATAGTAAAAGAAGGTTTAAATTGAACAGCTGCTGTCAACGGCCATTCTAAGCTGAATGTGCCTGCTCTCGTCAGATCGCAGCAGCTTAAGGCTTGGCAAGTACCAGCATGGGAGACTGGCTGGGAATCCCAAGTTCCGTTGACCTTTTTGAACCTGAAAATTGTGTTAGTTTCTCTATGAGATAGTAAAAGAAGGTTCAAATTGAACAGCTGCTGTCAACGGCCATTCTAAGCTGAATGTGCATGCTCTCATCAGATCGCAGCAGCAATGCAGCTTAAGGCTTGGCAAGTACCAGCATGGGAGACTGGCTGGGAATCCCAAGTTCCGTTGACCTTTTTGAACCTTAAAATTGTGTTAGTTTCTCTATGAGATAGTAAAAGAAGGTTCAAACTGAACAGCTGCTGTCAACGGCCATTCTAAGCTGAATGTGCCTGCTCTCGTCAGATCGCAGCAGCAATGCAGCTTAAGGCTTGGCAAGTACCAGCATGGGAGACTGGCTGGGAATCCCAAGTTCCGTTGACCTTTTTGAACCTGAAAATTGTGTTAGTTTCTCTATGAGATAGTAAAAGAAGGTTCAAATTGAACAGCTGCTGTCAACGGCCATTCTAAGCTGAATGTGCGTGCTCTTGTCGGATCACAGCAGCGATGCGGCTTAAGGCTTGGCAAGTACCAGCATGGGAGACTGGCTGTGAATCCCAAGTTCCGTTGACCTTTTTGAACCTGAAAATTGTGTTAGTTTCTCTATGAGATAGTAAAAGAAGGTTCAAACTGAACAGCTGCTGTCAACGGCCATTCTAAGCTGAATGTGCCTGCTCTCGTCAGATCGCAGCATCAATGCAGCTTAAGGCTTGGCAAGTACCAGCATGGGAGACTGGCTGGGAATCCCAAGTTCCGTTGACCTTTTTGAACCTGAAAATTGTGTTAGTTTCTCTATGAGATAGTAAAAGAAGGTTCAAATTGAACAGCTGCTGTCAACGGCCCTTCTAAGCTGAATGTGCCTGCTCTCGTCAGATCGCAGCAGCAATGCAGCTTAAGGCTTGGCAAGTACCAGCATGGGAGACTGGCTGGGAATCCCAAGTTCCGTTGAGCTTTTTGAACCTGAAAATTGTGTTAGTTTCTCTATGAGATAGTAAAAGAAAGTAGCAATTAGGCAGCTGCTGTCAACGGCCATTCTAAGCTGAATGTGCCTGCTCTCGTCAGATCGCAGCAGCAATGCAGCTTAAGGCTTGGCAAGTACCAGCATGGGAGACTGGCTGGGAATCCCAAGTTCCGTTGACCTTTTTGAACCTGAAAATTGTGTTAGTTTCTCTATGAGATAGTAAAAGAAGGTTCAAACTGAACAGCTGCTGTCAACGGCCATTCTAAGCTGAATGTGCCTGCTCTCGTCAGATCGCAGCATCAATGCAGCTTAAGGCTTGGCAAGTACCAGCATGGGAGACTGGCTGGGAATCCCAAGTTCCGTTGACCTTTTTGAACCTGAAAATTGTGTTAGTTTCTCTATGAGATAGTAAAAGAAGGTTCAAATTGAACAGCTGCTGTCAGCGGCCCTTCTAAGCTGAATGTGCCTGCTCTCGTCAGATCGCAGCAGCAATGCAGCTTAAGGCTTGGCAAGTACCAGCATGGGAGACTGGCTGGGAATCCCAAGTTCCGTTGAGCTTTTTGAACCTGAAAATTGTGTTAGTTTCTCTATGAGATAGTAAAAGAAAGTAGAAATTAGGCAGCTGCTGTCAACGGCCATTCTAAGCTGAATGTGCCTGCTCTCGTCAGATCGCAGCAGCAATGCAGCTTAAGGCTTGGCAAGTACCAGCATGGGAGACTGGCTGGGAATCCCAAGTTCCGTTGACCTTTTTGAACCTGAAAATTGTTAGTTTCTCTGTCAAAGATGGTAAAAGAAGGTTCAAATTGAACAGCTGCTGTCAACGGCCATTCTAAGCTGAATGTGCCTGCTCTCGTCAGATCGCAGCAGCTTAAGGCTTGGCAAGTACCAGCATGGGAGACTGGCTGGGAATCCCAAGTTCCGTTGACCTTTTTGAACCTGAAAATTGTGTTAGTTTCTCTATGAGATAGTAAAAGAAGGTTCAAATTGAACAGCTGCTGCTAACGGCCATTCTAAGCTGAATGTGCCTGCTCTCGTCAGTTCGCAGCAGCAATGCAGCTTAAGGCTTGGCAAGTACCAGCATGGGAGACTGGCTGGGAATCCCAAGTTCGGTTGACCTTTTTGAACCTGAAAATTGTTAGTTTCTCTGTCAAAGATGGTAAAAGAAGGTTCAAATTGAACAGCTGCTGTCAACGGCCATTCTAAGCTGAATGAGCCTGCTCTCGTCAGATCGCAGCAGCAATGCAGCTTAAGGCTTGGCAAGTACCAGCATGGGAGACTGGCTGGGAATCCCAAGTTCTGTTGACCTTTTTGAACCTGAAAATTGTGTTAGTTTTTCTATGAGATAGTAAAAGAAGGTTCAAATTGAACAGCTGCTGTCAACGGCCATTCTAAGCTGAATGTGCCTGCTCTCGTCAGATCGCAGCAGCAATGCAGCTTAAGGCTTGGCAAGTACCAGCATGGGAGACTGGCTGGGAATCCCAAGTTCCGTTGACCTTTTTGAACCTGAAAATTGTGTTAGTTTCTCTATGAGATAGTAAAAGAAGGTTCAAATTGAACAGCTGCTGTCAACAGCCATTCTAAGCTGAATGTGCCTGCTCTCGTCAGATCGCAGCAGAAATGCAGCTTAAGGCTTGGCAAGTACCAGCATGGGAGACTGGCTGGGAATCCCAAGTTCTGTTGACCTTTTTGAACCTGAAAATTGTGTTAGTTTCTCTATGAGATAGTAAAAGAAGGTTCAAATTGAACAGCTGCTGTCAACGGCCATTCTAAGCTGAATGTGCCTGTTCTCGTCAGATCGCAGCAGCTTAAGGCTTGGCAAGTACCAGCATGGGAGACTGGCTGGGAATCCCAAGTTCCGTTGACCTTTTTGAACCTGAAAATTGTGTTAGTTTCTCTATGAGATAGTAAAAGAAGGTTCAAATTGAACAGCTGCTGTCAACGGCCATTCTAAGCTGAATGTGCCTGCTCTTGTCAGATCGCAGCAGCAATGCAGCTTAAGGCTTGGCAAGTACCAGCATGGGAGACTGGCTGGGAATCCCAAGTTCCGTTGACCTTTTTGAACCTGAAAATTGTGTTAGTTTCTCTATGAGATAGTAAAAGAAGGTTCAAATTGAACAGCTGCTGTCAACGGCCATTCTAAGCTGAATGTGCCTGCTCTCGTCAGATCGCAGCAGCAATGCAGCTTAAGGCTTGGCAAGTACCAGCATGGGAGACTGGCTGGGAATCCCAAGTTCCGTTGACCTTTTTGAACCTGAAAATTGTTAGTTTCTCTGTCAAAGATGGTAAAAGAAGGTTCAAATTGAACAGCTGCTGTCAACGGCCATTCTAAGCTGAATGTGCCTGCTCTCGTCAGATCGCAGCAGCATTGCAGCTTAAGGCTTGGCAAGTACCAGCATGGGAGACTGGCTGGGAATCCCAAGTTCTGTTGACCTTTTTGAACCTGAAAATTGTGTTAGTTTCTCTATGAGATAGTAAAAGAAGGTTCAAACTGAACAGCTGCTGTCAACGGCCATTCTAAGCTGAATGTGCCTGCTCTCGTCAGATCGCAGCATCAATGCAGCTTAAGGCTTGGCAAGTACCAGCATGGGAGACTGGCTGGGAATCCCAAGTTCTGTTGACCTTTTTGAACCTGAAAATTGTGTTAGTTTCTCTATGAGATAGTAAAAGAAGGTTCAAATTGAACAGCTGCTGTCAACGGCCATTCTAAGCTGAATGTGCCTGCTCTCGTCAGATCGCAGCAGCTTAAGGCTTGGCAAGTACCAGCATGGGAGACTGGCTGGGAATCCCTAGTTCCGCTGACCTTTTTGAACCTGAAAATTGTGTTAGTTTCTCTATGAGATAGTAAAAGAAGGTTCAAATTGAACAGCTGCTGTCAACGGCAATTCTAAGCTGAATGTGCCTGCTCTCGTCAGATCGCAGCAGCAATGCAGCTTAAGGCTTGGCAAGTACCAGCATGGGAGACTGGCTGGGAATCCCAAGTTCCGTTGACCTTTTTGAACCTGAAAATTGTGTTAGTTTCTCTATGAGATAGTAAAAGAAGGTTCAAATTGAACAGCTGCTGTCAACGGCCATTCTAAGCTGAATGTGCCTGCTCTCGTCAGATCGCAGCAGCAATGCAGCTTAAGGCTTGGCAAGTACCAGCATGGGAGACTGGCTGGGAATCCCAAGTTCCGTTGACCTTTTTGAACCTGAAAATTGTGTTAGTTTCTCTATGAGATAGTAAAAGAAGGTTCAAATTGAACAGCTGCTGTCAACGGCCATTCTAAGCTGAATGTGCCTGCTCTCGTCAGATCGCAGCAGCAATGCAGCTTAAGGCTTGGCAAGTACCAGCATGGGAGACTGGCTGGGAATCCCAAGTTCCGTTGACCTTTTTGAACCTGAAAATTGTGTTAGTTTCTCTATGAGATAGTAAAAGAAGGTTCAAATTGAACAGCTGCTGTCAACGGCCATTCTAAGCTGAATGTGCCTGCTCTCGTCAGATCGCAGCAGCAATGCAGCTTAAGGCTTGGCAAGTACCAGCATGGGAGACTGGCTGGGAATCCCAAGTTCTGTTGACCTTTTTGAACCTGAAAATTGTGTTAGTTTCTCTATGAGATAGTAAAAGAAGGTTTAAATTGAACAGCTGCTGTCAACGGCCATTCTAAGCTGAATGTGCCTGCTCTCGTCAGATCGCAGCAGCTTAAGGCTTGGCAAGTACCAGCATGGGAGACTGGCTGGGAATCCCAAGTTCCGTTGACCTTTTTGAACCTGAAAATTGTGTTAGTTTCTCTATGAGATAGTAAAAGAAGGTTCAAATTGAACAGCTGCTGTCAACGGCCATTCTAAGCTGAATGTGCATGCTCTCATCAGATCGCAGCAGCAATGCAGCTTAAGGCTTGGCAAGTACCAGCATGGGAGACTGGCTGGGAATCCCAAGTTCCGTTGACCTTTTTGAACCTTAAAATTGTGTTAGTTTCTCTATGAGATAGTAAAAGAAGGTTCACATTGAACAGCTGCTGTCAACGGCCATTCTAAGCTGAATGTGCCTGCTCTCGTCAGATCGCAGCAGCAATGCAGCTTAAGGCTTGGCAAGTACCAGCATGGGAGACTGGCTGGGAATCCCAAGTTCCGTTGACCTTTTTGAACCTGAAAATTGTGTTAGTTTCTCTATGAGATAGTAAAAGAAGGTTCAAATTGAACAGCTGCTGTCAACGGCCATTCTAAGCTGAATGTGCCTGCTCTAGTCACATCGCAGCAACAATGCAGCTTAAGGCTTGGCAAGTACCAGCATGGGAGACTGGCTGGGAATCCCAAGTTCTGTTGACCTTTTTGAACCTGAAAATTGTTAGTTTCTCTGTCAAAGATGGTAAAAGAAGGTTCAAATTGAACAGCTGCTGTCAACGGCCATTCTAAGCTGAATGTGCCTGCTCTCGTCAGATCGCAGCAGCAATGCAGCTTAAGGCTTGGCAAGTACCAGCATGGGAGACTGGCTGGGAATCCCAAGTTCCGTTGACCTTTTTGAACCTGAAAATTGTGTTAGTTTCTCTATGAGATAGTAAAAGAAGGTTCAAACTGAACAGCTGCTGTCAACGGCCATTCTAAGCTGAATGTGCCTGCTCTCGTCAGATCGCAGCAGCAATGCAGCTTTAGGCTTGGCAAGTAACAGCATGGGAGACTGGCTGGGAATCCCAAGTTCCGTTGACCTTTTTGAACCTGAAAATTGTGTTAGTTTCTCTATGAGATAGTAAAAGAAGGTTCAAATTGAACAGCTGCTGTCAACGGCCATTCTAAGCTGAATGTGCCTGCTCTCGTCAGATCGCAGCAGCAATGCAGCTTAAGGCTTGGCAAGTACCAGCATGGGAGACTGGCTGGGAATCCCAAGTTCTGTTGACCTTTTTGAACCTGAAAATTGTGTTAGTTTCTCTATGAGATAGTAAAAGAAGGTTCAAATTGAACAGCTGCTGTCAACGGCCATTCTAAGCTGAATGTGCCTGCTCTCGTCAGATCGCAGCAGCAATGCAGCTTAAGGCTTGGCAAGTACCAGCATGGGAGACTGGCTGGGAATCCCAAGTTCCGTTGACCTTTTTGAACCTGAAAATTGTGTTAGTTTCTCTATGAGATAGTAAAAGAAGGTTCAAATTGAACAGCTGCTGTCAACGGCCATTCTAAGCTGAATGTGCGTGCTCTTGTCGGATCACAGCAGCGATGCGGCTTAAGGCTTGGCAAGTACCAGCATGGGAGACTGGCTGTGAATCCCAAGTTCCGTTGACCTTTTTGAACCTGAAAATTGTGTTCGTTTCTCTATGAGATAGTAAAAGAAGGTTCAAACTGAACAGCTGCTGTCAACGGCCATTCTAAGCTGAATGTGCCTGCTCTCGTCAGATCGCAGCATCAATGCAGCTTAAGGCTTGGCAAGTACCAGCATGGGAGACTGGCTGGGAATCCCAAGTTCCGTTGACCTTTTTGAACCTGAAAATTGTGTTAGTTTCTCTATGAGATAGTAAAAGAAGGTTCAAATTGAACAGCTGCTGTCAACGGCCCTTCTAAGCTGAATGTGCCTGCTCTCGTCAGATCGCAGCAGCAATGCAGCTTAAGGCTTGGCAAGTACCAGCATGGGAGACTGGCTGGGAATCCCAAGTTCCGTTGAGCTTTTTGAACCTGAAAATTGTGTTAGTTTCTCTATGAGATAGTAAAAGAAAGTAGAAATTAGGCAGCTGCTGTCAACGGCCATTCTAAGCTGAATGTGCCTGCTCTCGTCAGATCGCAGCAGCAATGCAGCTTAAGGCTTGGCAAGTACCAGCATGGGAGACTGGCTGGGAATCCCAAGTTCCGTTGACCTTTTTGAACCTGAAAATTGTTAGTTTCTCTGTCAAAGATGGTAAAAGAAGGTTCAAATTGAACAGCTGCTGTCAACGGCCATTCTAAGCTGAATGTGCCTGCTCTCGTTAGATCGCAGCAGCAATGCAGCTTAAGGCTTGGCAAGTACCAGCATGGGAGACTGGCTGGGAATCCCAAGTTCTGTTGACCTTTTTGAACCTGAAAATTGTGTTAGTTTTTCTATGAGATAGTAAAAGAAGGTTCAAATTGAACAGCTGCTGTCAACGGCCATTCTAAGCTGAATGTGCCTGCTCTCGTCAGATCGCAGCAGCTTAAGGCTTGGCAAGTACCAGCATGGGAGACTGGCTGGGAATCCCAAGTTCCGTTGACCTTTTTGAACCTGAAAATTGTGTTAGTTTCTCTATGAGATAGTAAAAGAAGGTTCAAATTGAACAGCTGCTGCTAACGGCCATTCTAAGCTGAATGTGCCTGCTCTCGTCAGTTCGCAGCAGCAATGCAGCTTAAGGCTTGGCAAGTACCAGCATGGGAGACTGGCTGGGAATCCTAAGTTCCGTTGACCTTTTTGAACCTGAAAATTGTGTTAGTTTCTCTATGAGATATTAAAAGAAGGTTCAAATTGAACAGCTGCTGTCAACGGCCATTCTAAGCTGAATGTGCCTGCTCTCGTCAGATCGCAGCAGCAATGCAGCTTAAGGCTTGGCAAGTACCAGCATGGGAAACTGGCTTGGAATCCCAAGTTCCGTTGACCTTTTTGAACCTGAAAATTGTTAGTTTCTCTGTCAAAGATGGTAAAAGAAGGTTCAAATTGAACAGCTGCTGTCAACGGCCATTCTAAGCTGAATGTGCCTGCTCTCGTCAGATCGCAGCAGCAATGCAGCTTAAGGCTTGGCAAGTACCAGCATGGGAGACTGGCTGGGAATCCCAAGTTCTGTTGACCTTTTTGAACCTGAAAATTGTGTTAGTTTTTCTATGAGATAGTAAAAGAAGGTTCAAATTGAACAGCTGCTGTCAACGGCCATTCTAAGCTGAATGTGCCTGCTCTCGTCAGATCGCAGCAGCAATGCAGCTTAAGGCTTGGCAAGTACCAGCATGGGAGACTGGCTGGGAATCCCAAGTTCTGTTGACCTTTTTGAACCTGAAAATTGTGTTAGTTTCTCTATGAGATAGTAAAAGAAGGTTCAAATTGAACAGCTGCTGTCAACGGCCATTCTAAGCTGAATGTGCCTGCTCTCGTCAGATCGCAGCAGCAATGCAGCTTAAGGCTTGGCAAGTACCAGCATGGGAGACTGGCTGGGAATCCCAAGTTCCGTTGACCTTTTTGAACCTGAAAATTGTGTTAGTTTCTCTATGAGATAGTAAAAGAAGGTTCAAATTGAACAGCTGCTGTCAACGGCCATTCTAAGCTGAATGTGCCTGCTCTCGTCAGATCGCAGCAGCAATGCAGCTTAAGGCTTGGCAAGTACCAGCATGGGAGACTGGCTGGGAATCCCAAGTTCCGTTGACCTTTTTGAACCTGAAAATTGTGTTAGTTTCTCTATGAGATAGTAAAAGAAGGTTCAAATTGAACAGCTGCTGTCAACGGCCATTCTAAGCTGAATGTGCCTGCTCTCGTCAGATCGCAGCAGCAATGCAGCTTAAGGCTTGGCAAGTACCAGCATGGGAGACTGGCTGGGAATCCCAAGTTCCGTTGACCTTTTTGAACCTGAAAATTGTGTTAGTTTCTCTATGAGATAGTAAAAGAAGGTTCAAACTGAACAGCTGCTGTCAACGGCCATTCTAAGCTGAATGTGCCTGCTCTCGTCAGATCGCAGCAGCAATGCAGCTTTAGGCTTGGCAAGTAACAGCATGGGAGACTGGCTGGGAATCCCAAGTTCCGTTGACCTTTTTGAACCTGAAAATTGTGTTAGTTTCTCTATGAGATAGTAAAAGAAGGTTCAAATTGAACAGCTGCTGTCAACGGCAATTCTAAGCTGAATGTGCCTGCTCTCGTCAGATCGCAGCAGCAATGCAGCTTAAGGCTTGGCAAGTACCAGCATGGGAGACTGGCTGGGAATCCCAAGTTCTGTTGACCTTTTTGAACCTGAAAATTGTGTTAGTTTCTCTATGAGATAGTAAAAGAAGGTTCAAATTGAACAGCTGCTGTCAACGGCCATTCTAAGCTGAATGTGCCTGCTCTCGTCAGATCGCAGCAGCAATGCAGCTTAAGGCTTGGCAAGTACCAGCATGGGAGACTGGCTGGGAATCCCAAGTTCCGTTGACCTTTTTGAACCTGAAAATTGTGTTAGTTTCTCTATGAGATAGTAAAAGAAGGTTCAAATTGAACAGCTGCTGTCAACGGCCATTCTAAGCTGAATGTGTGTGCTCTTGTCGGATCACAGCAGCGATGCGGCTTAAGGCTTGGCAAGTACCAGCATGGGAGACTGGCTGTGAATCCCAAGTTCCGTTGACCTTTTTGAACCTGAAAATTGTGTTAGTTTCTCTATGAGATAGTAAAAGAAGGTTCAAACTGAACAGCTGCTGTCAACGGCCATTCTAAGCTGAATGTGCCTGCTCTCGTCAGATCGCAGCATCAATGCAGCTTAAGGCTTGGCAAGTACCAGCATGGGAGACTGGCTGGGAATCCCAAGTTCCGTTGACCTTTTTGAACCTGAAACTTGTGTTAGTTTCTCTATGAGATAGTAAAAGAAGGTTCAAATTGAACAGCTGCTGTCAACGGCCCTTCTAAGCTGAATGTGCCTGCTCTCGTCAGATCGCAGCAGCAATGCAGCTTAAGGCTTGGCAAGTACCAGCATGGGAGACTGGCTGGGAATCCCAAGTTCCGTTGAGCTTTTTGAACCTGAAAATTGTGTTAGTTTCTCTATGAGATAGTAAAAGAAAGTAGAAATTAAGCAGCTGCTGTCAACAGCCATTCTAAGCTGAATGTGCCTGCTCTTGTCAGATCGCAGCAGCAATGCAGCTTAAGGCTTGGCAAGTACCAGCATGGGAGACTGGCTGGGAATCCCAAGTTCCGTTGACCTTTTTGAACCTGAAAATTGTTAGTTTCTCTGTCAAAGATGGTAAAAGAAGGTTCAAATTGAACAGCTGCTGTCAACGGCCATTCTAAGCTGAATGTGCCTGCTCTCGTCAGATCGCAGCATCAATGCAGCTTAAGGCTTGGCAAGTACCAGCATGGGAGACTGGCTGGGAATCCCAAGTTCCGTTGACCTTTTTGAACCTGAAACTTGTGTTAGTTTCTCTATGAGATAGTAAAAGAAGGTTCAAATTGAACAGCTGCTGTCAACGGCCCTTCTAAGCTGAATGTGCCTGCTCTCGTCAGATCGCAGCAGCAATGCAGCTTAAGGCTTGGCAAGTACCAGCATGGGAGACTGGCTGGGAATCCCAAGTTCCGTTGAGCTTTTTGAACCTGAAAATTGTGTTAGTTTCTCTATGAGATAGTAAAAGAAAGTAGAAATTAAGCAGCTGCTGTCAACAGCCATTCTAAGCTGAATGTGCCTGCTCTTGTCAGATCGCAGCAGCAATGCAGCTTAAGGCTTGGCAAGTACCAGCATGGGAGACTGGCTGGGAATCCCAAGTTCCGTTGACCTTTTTGAACCTGAAAATTGTTAGTTTCTCTGTCAAAGATGGTAAAAGAAGGTTCAAATTGAACAGCTGCTGTCAACGGCCATTCTAAGCTGAATGTGCCTGCTCTCGTCAGATCGCAGCAGCTTAAGGCTTGGCAAGTACCAGCATGGGAGACTGGCTGGGAATCCCAAGTTCCGTTGACCTTTTTGAACCTGAAAATTGTGTTAGTTTCTCTATGAGATAGTAAAAGAAGGTTCAAATTGAACAGCTGCTGCTAACGGCCATTCTAAGCTGAATGTGCCTGCTCTCGTCAGATCGCAGCAACAATGCAGCTTAAGGCTTGGCAAGTACCAGCATGGGAGACTGGCTGGGAATCCTAAGTTCCGTTGACCTTTTTGAACCTGAAAATTGTGTTAGTTTCTCTATGAGATATTAAAAGAAGGTTCAAATTGAACAGCTGCTGTCAACGGCCATTCTAAGCTGAATGTGCCTGCTCTCGTCAGATCGCAGCAGCAATGCAGCTTAAGGCTTGGCAAGTACCAGCATGGGAGACTGGCTGGGAATCCCAAGTTCCGTTGACCTTTTTGAACCCTGAAAATTGTTAGTTTCTCTGTCAAAGATGGTAAAAGAAGGTTCAAATTGAACAGCTGCTGTCAACGGCCATTCTAAGCTGAATGTGCCTGCTCTCGTCAGATCGCAGCAGCAATGCAGCTTAAGGCTTGGCAAGTACCAGCATGGGAGACTGGCTGGGAATCCCAAGTTCTGTTGACCTTTTTGAACCTGAAAATTGTGTTAGTTTTTCTATGAGATAGTAAAAGAAGGTTCAAATTGAACAGCTGCTGTCATCGGCCATTCTAAGCTGAATGTGCCTGCTCTCGTCAGATCGCAGCAGCAATGCAGCTTAAGGCTTGGCAAGTACCAGCATGGGAGACTGGCTGGGAATCCCAAGTTCTGTTGACCTTTTTGAACCTGAAAATTGTGTTAGTTTCTCTATGAGATAGTAAAAGAAGGTTCAAATTGAACAGCTGCTGTCAACGGCCATTCTAAGCTGAATGTGCCTGCTCTCGTCAGATCGCAGCAGCAATGCAGCTTAAGGCTTGGCAAGTACCAGCATGGGAGACTGGCTGGGAATCCCAAGTTCTGTTGACCTTTTTGAACCTGAAAATTGTGTTAGTTTCTCTATGAGATAGTAAAAGAAGGTTCAAATTGAACAGCTGCTGTCAACGGCCATTCTAAGCTGAATGTGCCTGCTCTCGTCAGATCGCAGCAGCAATGCAGCTTAAGGCTTGGCAAGTACCAGCATGGGAGACTGGCTGGGAATCCCAAGTTCTGTTGACCTTTTTGAACCTGAAAATTGTGTTAGTTTCTCTATGAGATAGTAAAAGAAGGTTCAAATTGAACAGCTGCTGTCAACGGCCATTCTAAGCTGAATGTGCCTGCTCTCGTCAGATCGCAGCAGCAATGCAGCTTAAGTCTTGGCAAGTACCAGCATGGGAGACTGGCTGGGAATCCCAAGTTCCGTTGACCTTTTTGAACCTGAAAATTGTGTTAGTTTCTCTATGAGATAGTAAAAGAAGGTTCAAATTGAACAGCTGCTGTCAACGGCCATTCTAAGCTGAATGTGCCTGCTCTCGTCAGATCACAGCAGCAATGCAGCTTAAGGCTTGGCAAGTACCAGCATGGGAGACTGGCTGGGAATCCCAAGTTCCGTTGACCTTTTTGAACCTGAAAATTGTGTTAGTTTCTCTATGAGATAGTAAAAGAAGGTTCAAACTGAACAGCTGCTGTCAACGGCCATTCTAAGCTGAATGTGCCTGCTCTCGTCAGATCGCAGCAGCAATGCAGCTTTAGGCTTGGCAAGTAACAGCATGGGAGACTGGCTGGGAATCCCAAGTTCCGTTGACCTTTTTGAACCTGAAAATTGTGTTAGTTTCTCTATGAGATAGTAAAAGAAGGTTCAAATTGAACAGCTGCTGTCAACGGCCATTCTAAGCTGAATGTGCCTGCTCTCGTCAGATCGCAGCAGCAATGCAGCTTAAGTCTTGGCAAGTACCAGCATGGGAGACTGGCTGGGAATCCCAAGTTCTGTTGACCTTTTTGAACCTGAAAATTGTGTTAGTTTCTCTATGAGATAGTAAAAGAAGGTTCAAATTGAACAGCTGCTGTCAACGGCCATTCTAAGCTGAATGTGCCTGCTCTCGTCAGATCGCAGCAGAAATGCAGCTTAAGGCTTGGCAAGTACCAGCATGGGAGACTGGCTGGGAATCCCAAGTTCCGTTGACCTTTTTGAACCTGAAAATTGTGTTAGTTTCTCTATGAGATAGTAAAAGAAGGTTCAAATTGAACAGCTGCTGTCAACGGCCATTCTAAGCTGAATGTGCCTGCTCTCGTCAGATCGCAGCAGCAATGCAGCTTAAGGCTTGGCAAGTACCAGCATGGGAGACTGGCTGGGAATCCCAAGTTCCGTTGACCTTTTTGAACCTGAAAATTGTGTTAGTTTCTCTATGAGATAGTAAAAGAAGGTTCAAATTGAACAGCTGCTGTCAACGGCCATTCTAAGCTGAATGTGCCTGCTCTCGTCAGATCACAGCAGCAATGCAGCTTAAGGCTTGGCAAGTACCAGCATGGGAGACTGGCTGGGAATCCCAAGTTCCGTTGACCTTTTTGAACCTGAAAATTGTGTTAGTTTCTCTATGAGATAGTAAAAGAAGGTTCAAACTGAACAGCTGCTGTCAACGGCCATTCTAAGCTGAATGTGCCTGCTCTCGTCAGATCGCAGCAGCAATGCAGCTTTAGGCTTGGCAAGTACCAGCATGGGAGACTGGCTGGGAATCCCAAGTTCCGTTGACCTTTTTGAACCTGAAAATTGTTAGTTTCTCTGTCAAAGATGGTAAAAGAAGGTTCAAATTGAACAGCTGCTGTCAACGGCCATTCTAAGCTGAATGTGCCTGCTCTCGTTAGATCGCAGCAGCAATGCAGCTTAAGGCTTGGCAAGTACCAGCATGGGAGACTGGCTGGGAATCCCAAGTTCTGTTGACCTTTTTGAACCTGAAAATTGTGTTAGTTTTTCTATGAGATAGTAAAAGAAGGTTCAAATTGAACAGCTGCTGTCAACGGCCATTCTAAGCTGAATGTGCCTGCTCTCGTCAGATCGCAGCAGCTTAAGGCTTGGCAAGTACCAGCATGGGAGACTGGCTGGGAATCCCAAGTTCCGTTGACCTTTTTGAACCTGAAAATTGTGTTAGTTTCTCTATGAGATAGTAAAAGAAGGTTCAAATTGAACAGTTGCTGCTAACGGCTATTCTAAGCTGAATGTGCCTGCTCTCGTCAGTTCGCAGCAGCAATGCAGCTTAAAGCTTGGCAAGTACCAGCATGGGAGACTGGCTGGGAATCCTAAGTTCCGTTGACCTTTTTGAACCTGAAAATTGTGTTAGTTTCTCTATGAGATATTAAAAGAAGGTTCAAATTGAAGAGCTGCTGTCAACGGCTATTCTAAGCTGAATGTGCCTGCTCTCGTCAGATCGCAGCAGCAATGCAGCTTAAGGCTTGGCAAGTACCAGCATGGGAGACTGGCTGGGAATCCCAAGTTCCGTTGACCTTTTTGAACCTGAAAATTGTGTTAGTTTCTCTATGAGATAGTAAAAGAAGGTTCAAATTGAACAGCTGCTGTCAACGGCCATTCTAAGCTGAATGTGCCTGCTCTCGTCAGATCGCAGCAGCAATGCAGCTTAAGGCTTGGCAAGTACCAGCATGGGAGACTGGCTGGGAATCCCAAGTTCCGTTGACCTTTTTGAACCTGAAAATTGTGTTAGTTTCTCTATGAGATAGTAAAAGAAGGTTCAAATTGAACAGCTGCTGTCAACGGCCATTCTAAGCTGAATGTGCCTGCTCTCGTCAGATCGCAGCAGCAATGCAGCTTAAGGCTTGGCAAGTACCAGCATGGGAGACTGGCTGGGAATCCCAAGTTCCGTTGACCTTTTTGAACCTGAAAATTGTGTTAGTTTCTCTATGAGATAGTAAAAGAAGGTTCAAACTGAACAGCTGCTGTCAACGGCCATTCTAAGCTGAATGTGCCTGCTCTCGTCAGATCGCAGCAGCAATGCAGCTTTAGGCTTGACAAGTAACAGCATGGGAGACTGGCTGGGAATCCCAAGTTCCGTTGACCTTTTTGAACCTGAAAATTGTGTTAGTTTCTCTATGAGATAGTAAAAGAAGGTTCAAATTGAACAGCTGCTGTCAACGGCAATTCTAAGCTGAATGTGCCTGCTCTCGTCAGATCGCAGCAGCAATGCAGCTTAAGGCTTGGCAAGTACCAGCATGGGAAACTGGCTGGGAATCCAAAGTTCCGTTGACTTTTTTGAACCTGAAAATTGTGTTAGTTTCTCTATGAGATAGTAAAAGAAGGTTCAAATTGAACAGCTGCTGTCAACGGCCATTCTAAGCTGAATGTGCGTGCTCTTGTCGGATCAAAGCAGCGATGCGGCTTAAGGCTTGGCAAGTACCAGCATGGGAGACTGGCTGTGAATCCCAAGTTCCGTTGACCTTTTTGAACCTGAAAATTGTGTTAGTTTCTCTATGAGATAGTAAAAGAAGGTTCAAACTGAACAGCTGCTGTCAACGGCCATTCTAAGCTGAATGTGCCTGCTCTCGTCAGATCGCAGCATCAATGCAGCTTAAGGCTTGGCAAGTACCAGCATGGGAGACTGGCTGGGAATCCCAAGTTCCGTTGACCTTTTTGAACCTGAAAATTGTGTTAGTTTCTCTATGAGATAGTAAAAGAAGGTTCAAATTGAACAGCTTCTGTCAACGGCCATTCTAAGCTGAATGTGCCTGCTCTCGTCAGATCGCAGCAGCAATGCAGCTTAAGGCTTGGCAAGTACCAGCATGGGAGACTGGCTGGGAATCCCAAGTTCCGTTGACCTTTTTGAACCTGAAAATTGTGTTAGTTTCTCTAAGAGATAGTAAAAGAAAGTAGAAATTAGGCAGCTGCTGTCAACGGCCATTCTAAGCTGAATGTGCCTGCTCTCGTCAGATCGCAGCAGCAATGCAGCTTAAGGCTTGGCAAGTACCAGCATGGGAGACTGGCTGGGAATCCCAAGTTCCGTTGACCTTTTTGAACCTGAAAATTGTTAGTTTCTCTGTCAAAGATGGTAAAAGAAGGTTCAAATTGAACAGCTGCTGTCAACGGCCATTCTAAGCTGAATGTGCCTGCTCTCGTCAGATCGCAGCAGCAATGCAGCTTAAGGCTTGGCAAGTACCAGCATGGGAGACTGGCTGGGAATCCTAAGTTCTGTTGACCTTTTTGAACCTGAAAATTGTGTTAGTTTCTCTATGAGATATTAAAAGAAGGTTCAAATTGAACAGCTGCTGTCAACGGCCATTCTAAGCTGAATGTGCCTGCTCTCGTCAGATCGCAGCAGCAATGCAGCTTAAGGCTTGGCAAGTACCAGCATGGGAGACTGGCTGGGAATCCCAAGTTCTGTTGACCTTTTTGAACCTGAAAATTGTGTTAGTTTCTCTATGAGATAGTAAAAGAAGGTTCAAATTGAACATCTGCTGTCAACGGCCATTCTAAGCTGAATGTGCCTGCTTTCGTCAGATCGCAGCAGCAATGCAGCTTAAGGCTTGGCAAGTACCAGCATGGGAGACTGGCTGGGAATCCCAAGTTCCGTTGACCTTTTTGAACCTGAAAATTGTGTTAGTTTCTCTATGAGATAGTAAAAGAAGGTTCAAATTGAACAGCTGCTGTCAACGGCCATTCTAAGCTGAATGTGCCTGCTCTCGTCAGATCGCAGCAGCAATGCAGCTTAAGGCTTGGCAAGTACCAGCATGGGAGACTGGCTGGGAATCCCAAGTTCCGTTGACCTTTTTGAACCTGAAAATTGTGTTAGTTTCTCTATGAGATAGTAAAAGAAGGTTCAAACTGAACAGCTGCTGTCAACGGCCATTCTAAGCTGAATGTGCCTGCTCTCGTCAGATCGCAGCAGCAATGCAGCTTTAGGCTTGGCAAGTAACAGCATGGGAGACTGGCTGGGAATCCCAAGTTCCGTTGACCTTTTTGAACCTGAAAATTGTGTTAGTTTCTCTATGAGATAGTAAAAGAAGGTTCAAATTGAACAGCTGCTGTCAACGGCCATTCTAAGCTGAATGTGCCTGCTCTCGTCAGATCGCAGCAGCAATGCAGCTTAAGTCTTGGCAAGTACCAGCATGGGAGACTGGCTGGGAATCCCAAGTTCTGTTGACCTTTTTGAACCTGAAAATTGTGTTAGTTTCTCTATGAGATAGTAAAAGAAGGTTCAAATTGAACAGCTGCTGTCAACGGCCATTCTAAGCTGAATGTGCCTGCTCTCGTCAGATCGCAGCAGAAATGCAGCTTAAGGCTTGGCAAGTACCAGCATGGGAGACTGGCTGGGAATCCCAAGTTCTGTTGACCTTTTTGAACCTGAAAATTGTGTTAGTTTCTCTATGAGATAGTAAAAGAAGGTTCAAATTGAACAGCTGCTGTCAACGGCCATTCTAAGCTGAATGTGCGTGCTCTTGTCGGATCACAGCAGCGATGCGGCTTAAGGCTTGGCAAGTACCAGCATGGGAGACTGGCTGTGAATCCCAAGTTCCGTTGACCTTTTTGAACCTGAAAATTGTGTTAGTTTCTCTATGAGATAGTAAAAGAAGGTTCAAACTGAACAGCTGCTGTCAACGGCCATTCTAAGCTGAATGTGCCTGCTCTCGTCAGATCGCAGCATCAATGCAGCTTAAGGCTTGGCAAGTACCAGCATGGGAGACTGGCTGGGAATCCCAAGTTCCGTTGACCTTTTTGAACCTGAAAATTGTGTTAGTTTCTCTATGAGATAGTAAAAGAAGGTTCAAATTGAACAGCTGCTGTCAACGGCCCTTCTAAGCTGAATGTGCCTGCTCTCGTCAGATCGCAGCAGCAATGCAGCTTAAGGCTTGGCAAGTACCAGCATGGGAGACTGGCTGGGAATCCCAAGTTCCGTTGAGCTTTTTGAACCTGAAAATTGTGTTAGTTTCTCTATGAGATAGTAAAAGAAAGTAGAAATTAGGCAGCTGCTGTCAACGGCCATTCTAAGCTGAATGTGCCTGCTCTCGTCAGATCGCAGCAGCAATGCAGCTTAAGGCTTGGCAAGTACCAGCATGGGAGACTGGCTGGGAATCCCAAGTTCCGTTGACCTTTTTGAACCTGAAAATTGTTAGTTTCTCTGTCAAAGATGGTAAAAGAAGGTTCAAATTGAACAGCTGCTGTCAACGGCCATTCTAAGCTGAATGTGCCTGCTCTCGTTAGATCGCAGCAGCAATGCAGCTTAAGGCTTGGCAAGTACCAGCATGGGAGACTGGCTGGGAATCCCAAGTTCTGTTGACCTTTTTGAACCTGAAAATTGTGTTAGTTTTTCTATGAGATAGTAAAAGAAGGTTCAAATTGAACAGCTGCTGTCAACGGCCATTCTAAGCTGAATGTGCCTGCTCTCGTCAGATCGCAGCAGCTTAAGGCTTGGCAAGTACCAGCATGGGAGACTGGCTGGGAATCCCAAGTTCCGTTGACCTTTTTGAACCTGAAAATTGTGTTAGTTTCTCTATGAGATAGTAAAAGAAGGTTCAAATTGAACAGTTGCTGCTAACGGCCATTCTAAGCTGAATGTGCCTGCTCTCGACAGTTCGCAGCAGCAATGCAGCTTAAGGCTTGGCAAGTACCAGCATGGGAGACTGGCTGGGAATCCTAAGTTCCGTTGACCTTTTTGAACCTGAAAATTGTGTTAGTTTCTCTATGAGATATTAAAAGAAGGTTCAAATTGAACAGCTGCTGTCAACGGCCATTCTAAGCTGAATGTGCCTGCTCTCGTCAGATCGCAGCAGCAATGCAGCTTAAGGCTTGGCAAGTACCAGCATGGGAGACTGGCTGGGAATCCCAAGTTCCGTTGACCTTCTTGAACCTGAAAATTGTTAGTTTCTCTGTCAAAGATGGTAAAAGAAGGTTCAAATTGAACAGCTGCTGTCAACGGCCATTCTAAGCTGAATGTGCCTGCTCTCGTTAGATCGCAGCAGCAATGCAGCTTAAGGCTTGGCAAGTACCAGCATGGGAGACTGGCTGGGAATCCCAAGTTCTGTTGACCTTTTTGAACCTGAAAATTGTGTTAGTTTCTCTATGAGATAGTAAAAGAAGGTTCAAATTGAACAGCTGCTGTCAACGGCCATTCTAAGCTGAATGTGCCTGCTCTCGTCAGATCGCAGCAGCTTAAGGCTTGGCAAGTACCAGCATGGGAGACTGGCTGGGAATCCCAAGTTCCGTTGACCTTTTTGAACCTGAAAATTGTGTTAGTTTCTCTATGAGATAGTAAAAGAAGGTTCAAATTGAACAGCTGCTGTCAACGGCCATTCTAAGCTGAATGTGCCTGCTCTCATCAGATCGCAGCAGCAATGCAGCTTAAGGCTTGGCAAGTACCAGCATGGGAGACTGGCTGGGAATCCCAAGTTCTGTTGACCTTTTTGAACCTGAAAATTGTGTTAGTTTCTCTATGAGATAGTAAAAGAAGGTTCAAATTGAACAGCTGCTGTCAACGGCCATTCTAAGCTGAATGTGCCTGCTCTCGTCAGATCGCAGCAGCAATGCAGCTTAAGTCTTGGCAAGTACCAGCATGGGAGACTGGCTGGGAATCCCAAGTTCCGTTGACCTTTTTGAACCTGAAAATTGTGTTAGTTTCTCTATGAGATAGTAAAAGAAGGTTCAAATTGAACAGCTGCTGTCAACGGCCATTCTAAGCTGAATGTGCCTGCTCTCGTCAGATCACAGCAGCAATGCAGCTTAAGGCTTGGCAAGTACCAGCATGGGAGACTGGCTGGGAATCCCAAGTTCCGTTGACCTTTTTGAACCTGAAAATTGTGTTAGTTTCTCTATGAGATAGTAAAAGAAGGTTCAAACTGAACAGCTGCTGTCAACGGCCATTCTAAGCTGAATGTGCCTGCTCTCGTCAGATCGCAGCAGCAATGCAGCTTTAGGCTTGGCAAGTAACAGCATGGGAGACTGGCTGGGAATCCCAAGTTCCGTTGACCTTTTTGAACCTGAAAATTGTGTTAGTTTCTCTATGAGATAGTAAAAGAAGGTTCAAATTGAACAGCTGCTGTCAACGGCCATTCTAAGCTGAATGTGCCTGCTCTCGTCAGATCGCAGCAGCAATGCAGCTTAAGTCTTGGCAAGTACCAGCATGGGAGACTGGCTGGGAATCCCAAGTTCTGTTGACCTTTTTGAACCTGAAAATTGTGTTAGTTTCTCTATGAGATAGTAAAAGAAGGTTCAAATTGAACAGCTGCTGTCAACGGCCATTCTAAGCTGAATGTGCCTGCTCTCGTCAGATCGCAGCAGAAATGCAGCTTAAGGCTTGGCAAGTACCAGCATGGGAGACTGGCTGGGAATCCCAAGTTCCGTTGACCTTTTTGAACCTGAAAATTGTGTTAGTTTCTCTATGAGATAGTAAAAGAAGGTTCAAATTGAACAGCTGCTGTCAACGGCCATTCTAAGCTGAATGTGCCTGCTCTCGTCAGATCGCAGCAGCAATGCAGCTTAAGGCTTGGCAAGTACCAGCATGGGAGACTGGCTGGGAATCCCAAGTTCCGTTGACCTTTTTGAACCTGAAAATTGTGTTAGTTTCTCTATGAGATAGTAAAAGAAGGTTCAAATTGAACAGCTGCTGTCAACGGCCATTCTAAGCTGAATGTGCCTGCTCTCGTCAGATCACAGCAGCAATGCAGCTTAAGGCTTGGCAAGTACCAGCATGGGAGACTGGCTGGGAATCCCAAGTTCCGTTGACCTTTTTGAACCTGAAAATTGTGTTAGTTTCTCTATGAGATAGTAAAAGAAGGTTCAAACTGAACAGCTGCTGTCAACGGCCATTCTAAGCTGAATGTGCCTGCTCTCGTCAGATCGCAGCAGCAATGCAGCTTTAGGCTTGGCAAGTACCAGCATGGGAGACTGGCTGGGAATCCCAAGTTCCGTTGACCTTTTTGAACCTGAAAATTGTTAGTTTCTCTGTCAAAGATGGTAAAAGAAGGTTCAAATTGAACAGCTGCTGTCAACGGCCATTCTAAGCTGAATGTGCCTGCTCTCGTTAGATCGCAGCAGCAATGCAGCTTAAGGCTTGGCAAGTACCAGCATGGGAGACTGGCTGGGAATCCCAAGTTCTGTTGACCTTTTTGAACCTGAAAATTGTGTTAGTTTTTCTATGAGATAGTAAAAGAAGGTTCAAATTGAACAGCTGCTGTCAACGGCCATTCTAAGCTGAATGTGCCTGCTCTCGTCAGATCGCAGCAGCTTAAGGCTTGGCAAGTACCAGCATGGGAGACTGGCTGGGAATCCCAAGTTCCGTTGACCTTTTTGAACCTGAAAATTGTGTTAGTTTCTCTATGAGATAGTAAAAGAAGGTTCAAATTGAACAGTTGCTGCTAACGGCTATTCTAAGCTGAATGTGCCTGCTCTCGTCAGTTCGCAGCAGCAATGCAGCTTAAAGCTTGGCAAGTACCAGCATGGGAGACTGGCTGGGAATCCTAAGTTCCGTTGACCTTTTTGAACCTGAAAATTGTGTTAGTTTCTCTATGAGATATTAAAAGAAGGTTCAAATTGAAGAGCTGCTGTCAACGGCTATTCTAAGCTGAATGTGCCTGCTCTCGTCAGATCGCAGCAGCAATGCAGCTTAAGGCTTGGCAAGTACCAGCATGGGAGACTGGCTGGGAATCCCAAGTTCCGTTGACCTTTTTGAACCTGAAAATTGTGTTAGTTTCTCTATGAGATAGTAAAAGAAGGTTCAAATTGAACAGCTGCTGTCAACGGCCATTCTAAGCTGAATGTGCCTGCTCTCGTCAGATCGCAGCAGCAATGCAGCTTAAGGCTTGGCAAGTACCAGCATGGGAGACTGGCTGGGAATCCCAAGTTCCGTTGACCTTTTTGAACCTGAAAATTGTGTTAGTTTCTCTATGAGATAGTAAAAGAAGGTTCAAATTGAACAGCTGCTGTCAACGGCCATTCTAAGCTGAATGTGCCTGCTCTCGTCAGATCGCAGCAGCAATGCAGCTTAAGGCTTGGCAAGTACCAGCATGGGAGACTGGCTGGGAATCCCAAGTTCCGTTGACCTTTTTGAACCTGAAAATTGTGTTAGTTTCTCTATGAGATAGTAAAAGAAGGTTCAAACTGAACAGCTGCTGTCAACGGCCATTCTAAGCTGAATGTGCCTGCTCTCGTCAGATCGCAGCAGCAATGCAGCTTTAGGCTTGACAAGTAACAGCATGGGAGACTGGCTGGGAATCCCAAGTTCCGTTGACCTTTTTGAACCTGAAAATTGTGTTAGTTTCTCTATGAGATAGTAAAAGAAGGTTCAAATTGAACAGCTGCTGTCAACGGCAATTCTAAGCTGAATGTGCCTGCTCTCGTCAGATCGCAGCAGCAATGCAGCTTAAGGCTTGGCAAGTACCAGCATGGGAAACTGGCTGGGAATCCAAAGTTCCGTTGACTTTTTTGAACCTGAAAATTGTGTTAGTTTCTCTATGAGATAGTAAAAGAAGGTTCAAATTGAACAGCTGCTGTCAACGGCCATTCTAAGCTGAATGTGCGTGCTCTTGTCGGATCAAAGCAGCGATGCGGCTTAAGGCTTGGCAAGTACCAGCATGGGAGACTGGCTGTGAATCCCAAGTTCCGTTGACCTTTTTGAACCTGAAAATTGTGTTAGTTTCTCTATGAGATAGTAAAAGAAGGTTCAAACTGAACAGCTGCTGTCAACGGCCATTCTAAGCTGAATGTGCCTGCTCTCGTCAGATCGCAGCATCAATGCAGCTTAAGGCTTGGCAAGTACCAGCATGGGAGACTGGCTGGGAATCCCAAGTTCCGTTGACCTTTTTGAACCTGAAAATTGTGTTAGTTTCTCTATGAGATAGTAAAAGAAGGTTCAAATTGAACAGCTTCTGTCAACGGCCATTCTAAGCTGAATGTGCCTGCTCTCGTCAGATCGCAGCAGCAATGCAGCTTAAGGCTTGGCAAGTACCAGCATGGGAGACTGGCTGGGAATCCCAAGTTCCGTTGACCTTTTTGAACCTGAAAATTGTGTTAGTTTCTCTAAGAGATAGTAAAAGAAAGTAGAAATTAGGCAGCTGCTGTCAACGGCCATTCTAAGCTGAATGTGCCTGCTCTCGTCAGATCGCAGCAGCAATGCAGCTTAAGGCTTGGCAAGTACCAGCATGGGAGACTGGCTGGGAATCCCAAGTTCCGTTGACCTTTTTGAACCTGAAAATTGTTAGTTTCTCTGTCAAAGATGGTAAAAGAAGGTTCAAATTGAACAGCTGCTGTCAACGGCCATTCTAAGCTGAATGTGCCTGCTCTCGTCAGATCGCAGCAGCAATGCAGCTTAAGGCTTGGCAAGTACCAGCATGGGAGACTGGCTGGGAATCCTAAGTTCTGTTGACCTTTTTGAACCTGAAAATTGTGTTAGTTTCTCTATGAGATATTAAAAGAAGGTTCAAATTGAACAGCTGCTGTCAACGGCCATTCTAAGCTGAATGTGCCTGCTCTCGTCAGATCGCAGCAGCAATGCAGCTTAAGGCTTGGCAAGTACCAGCATGGGAGACTGGCTGGGAATCCCAAGTTCTGTTGACCTTTTTGAACCTGAAAATTGTGTTAGTTTCTCTATGAGATAGTAAAAGAAGGTTCAAATTGAACATCTGCTGTCAACGGCCATTCTAAGCTGAATGTGCCTGCTTTCGTCAGATCGCAGCAGCAATGCAGCTTAAGGCTTGGCAAGTACCAGCATGGGAGACTGGCTGGGAATCCCAAGTTCCGTTGACCTTTTTGAACCTGAAAATTGTGTTAGTTTCTCTATGAGATAGTAAAAGAAGGTTCAAATTGAACAGCTGCTGTCAACGGCCATTCTAAGCTGAATGTGCCTGCTCTCGTCAGATCGCAGCAGCAATGCAGCTTAAGGCTTGGCAAGTACCAGCATGGGAGACTGGCTGGGAATCCCAAGTTCCGTTGACCTTTTTGAACCTGAAAATTGTGTTAGTTTCTCTATGAGATAGTAAAAGAAGGTTCAAACTGAACAGCTGCTGTCAACGGCCATTCTAAGCTGAATGTGCCTGCTCTCGTCAGATCGCAGCAGCAATGCAGCTTTAGGCTTGGCAAGTAACAGCATGGGAGACTGGCTGGGAATCCCAAGTTCCGTTGACCTTTTTGAACCTGAAAATTGTGTTAGTTTCTCTATGAGATAGTAAAAGAAGGTTCAAATTGAACAGCTGCTGTCAACGGCCATTCTAAGCTGAATGTGCCTGCTCTCGTCAGATCGCAGCAGCAATGCAGCTTAAGTCTTGGCAAGTACCAGCATGGGAGACTGGCTGGGAATCCCAAGTTCTGTTGACCTTTTTGAACCTGAAAATTGTGTTAGTTTCTCTATGAGATAGTAAAAGAAGGTTCAAATTGAACAGCTGCTGTCAACGGCCATTCTAAGCTGAATGTGCCTGCTCTCGTCAGATCGCAGCAGAAATGCAGCTTAAGGCTTGGCAAGTACCAGCATGGGAGACTGGCTGGGAATCCCAAGTTCTGTTGACCTTTTTGAACCTGAAAATTGTGTTAGTTTCTCTATGAGATAGTAAAAGAAGGTTCAAATTGAACAGCTGCTGTCAACGGCCATTCTAAGCTGAATGTGCGTGCTCTTGTCGGATCACAGCAGCGATGCGGCTTAAGGCTTGGCAAGTACCAGCATGGGAGACTGGCTGTGAATCCCAAGTTCCGTTGACCTTTTTGAACCTGAAAATTGTGTTAGTTTCTCTATGAGATAGTAAAAGAAGGTTCAAACTGAACAGCTGCTGTCAACGGCCATTCTAAGCTGAATGTGCCTGCTCTCGTCAGATCGCAGCATCAATGCAGCTTAAGGCTTGGCAAGTACCAGCATGGGAGACTGGCTGGGAATCCCAAGTTCCGTTGACCTTTTTGAACCTGAAAATTGTGTTAGTTTCTCTATGAGATAGTAAAAGAAGGTTCAAATTGAACAGCTGCTGTCAACGGCCCTTCTAAGCTGAATGTGCCTGCTCTCGTCAGATCGCAGCAGCAATGCAGCTTAAGGCTTGGCAAGTACCAGCATGGGAGACTGGCTGGGAATCCCAAGTTCCGTTGAGCTTTTTGAACCTGAAAATTGTGTTAGTTTCTCTATGAGATAGTAAAAGAAAGTAGAAATTAGGCAGCTGCTGTCAACGGCCATTCTAAGCTGAATGTGCCTGCTCTCGTCAGATCGCAGCAGCAATGCAGCTTAAGGCTTGGCAAGTACCAGCATGGGAGACTGGCTGGGAATCCCAAGTTCCGTTGACCTTTTTGAACCTGAAAATTGTTAGTTTCTCTGTCAAAGATGGTAAAAGAAGGTTCAAATTGAACAGCTGCTGTCAACGGCCATTCTAAGCTGAATGTGCCTGCTCTCGTTAGATCGCAGCAGCAATGCAGCTTAAGGCTTGGCAAGTACCAGCATGGGAGACTGGCTGGGAATCCCAAGTTCTGTTGACCTTTTTGAACCTGAAAATTGTGTTAGTTTTTCTATGAGATAGTAAAAGAAGGTTCAAATTGAACAGCTGCTGTCAACGGCCATTCTAAGCTGATTGTGCCTGCTCTCGTCAGATCGCAGCAGCTTAAGGCTTGGCAAGTACCAGCATGGGAGACTGGCTGGGAATCCCAAGTTCCGTTGACCTTTTTGAACCTGAAAATTGTGTTAGTTTCTCTATGAGATAGTAAAAGAAGGTTCAAATTGAACAGTTGCTGCTAACGGCCATTCTAAGCTGAATGTGCCTGCTCTCGACAGTTCGCAGCAGCAATGCAGCTTAAGGCTTGGCAAGTACCAGCATGGGAGACTGGCTGGGAATCCTAAGTTCCGTTGACCTTTTTGAACCTGAAAATTGTGTTAGTTTCTCTATGAGATATTAAAAGAAGGTTCAAATTGAACAGCTGCTGTCAACGGCCATTCTAAGCTGAATGTGCCTGCTCTCGTCAGATCGCAGCAGCAATGCAGCTTAAGGCTTGGCAAGTACCAGCATGGGAGACTGGCTGGGAATCCCAAGTTCCGTTGACCTTCTTGAACCTGAAAATTGTTAGTTTCTCTGTCAAAGATGGTAAAAGAAGGTTCAAATTGAACAGCTGCTGTCAACGGCCATTCTAAGCTGAATGTGCCTGCTCTCGTTAGATCGCAGCAGCAATGCAGCTTAAGGCTTGGCAAGTACCAGCATGGGAGACTGGCTGGGAATCCCAAGTTCTGTTGACCTTTTTGAACCTGAAAATTGTGTTAGTTTCTCTATGAGATAGTAAAAGAAGGTTCAAATTGAACAGCTGCTGTCAACGGCCATTCTAAGCTGAATGTGCCTGCTCTCGTCAGATCGCAGCAGCTTAAGGCTTGGCAAGTACCAGCATGGGAGACTGGCTGGGAATCCCAAGTTCCGTTGACCTTTTTGAACCTGAAAATTGTGTTAGTTTCTCTATGAGATAGTAAAAGAAGGTTCAAATTGAACAGCTGCTGTCAACGGCCATTCTAAGCTGAATGTGCCTGCTCTCATCAGATCGCAGCAGCAATGCAGCTTAAGGCTTTGCAAGTACCAGCATGGGAGACTGGCTGGGAATCCCAAGTTCCGTTGACCTTTTTGAACCTGAAAATTGTGTTAGTTTCTCTATGAGATAGTAAAAGAAGGTTCAAACTGAACAGCTGCTGTCAACGGCCATTCTAAGCTGAATGTGCCTGCTCTCGTCAGATCGCAGCAGCAATGCAGCTTAAGGCTTGGCAAGTACCAGCATGGGAGACTGGCTGGGAATCCCAAGTTCTGTTGACCTTTTTGAACCTGAAAATTGTGTTAGTTTTTGTATGAGATAGTAAAAGAAGGTTCAAATTGAACAGCTGCTGTCAACGGCCATTCTAAGCTGAATGTGCCTGCTCTCGTCAGATCGCAGCAGCAATGCAGCTTAAGGCTTGGCAAGTACCAGCATGGGAGACTGGCTGGGAACCCCAAGTTCTGTTGACCTTTTTGAACCTGAAAATTGTGTTAGTTTCTCTATGAGATAGTAAAAGAAGGTTCAAATTGAACAGCTGCTGTCAACGGCCATTCTAAGCTGAATGTGCCTGCTCTCGTCAGATCGCAGCAGCAATGCAGCTTAAGGCTTGGCAAGTACCAGCATGGGAGACTGGCTGGGAATCCCAAGTTCCGTTGACCTTTTTGAACCTGAAAATTGTGTTAGTTTCTCTATGAGATAGTAAAAGAAGGTTCAAATTGAACAGCTGCTGTCAACGGCCATTCTAAGCTGAATGTGCCTGCTCTAGTCAGATCGCAGCAACAATGCAGCTTAAGGCTTGGCAAGCACCAGCATGGGAGACTGGCTGGGAATCCCAAGTTCTGTTGACCTTTTTGAACCTGAAAATTGTTAGTTTCTCTGTCAAAGATGGTAAAAGAAGGTTCAAATTGAACAGCTGCTGTCAACGGCCATTCTAAGCTGAATGTGCCTGCTCTCGTCAGATCGCAGCAGCAATGCAGCTTAAGGCTTGGCAAGTACCAGCATGGGAGACTGGCTGGGAATCCCACGTTCCGTTGACCTTTTTGAACCTGAAAATTGTGTTAGTTTCTCTATGAGATAGTAAAAGAAGGTTCAAACTGAACAGCTGCTGTCAACGGCCATTCTAAGCTGAATGTGCCTGCTCTCGTCAGATCGCAGCAGCAATGCAGCTTTAGGCTTGGCAAGTAACAGCATGGGAGACTGGCTGGGAATCCCAAGTTCCGTTGACCTTTTTGAACCTGAAAATTGTGTTAGTTTCTCTATGAGATAGTAAAAGAAGGTTCAAATTGAACAGCTGCTGTCAACGGCCATTCTAAGCTGAATGTGCGTGCTCTTGTCGGATCACAGCAGCGATGCGGCTTAAGGCTTGGCAAGTACCAGCATGGGAGACTGGCTGTGAATCCCCAGTTCCATTGACCTTTTTGAACCTGAAAATTGTGTTAGTTTCTCTATGAGATAGTAAAAGAAGGTTCAAACTGAACAGCTGCTGTCAACGGCCATTCTAAGCTGAATGTGCCTGCTCTCGTCAGATCGCAGCATCAATGCAGCTTAAGGCTTGGCAAGTACCAGCATGGGAGACTGGCTGGGAATCCCAAGTTCCGTTGACCTTTTTGAACCTGAAAATTGTTAGTTTCTCTGTCAAAGATGGTAAAAGAAGGTTCAAATTGAACAGCTGCTGTCAACGGCCATTCTAAGCTGAATGTGCCTGCTCTCGTTAGATCGCAGCAGCAATGCAGCTTAAGGCTTGGCAAGTACCAGCATGGGAGACTGGCTGGGAATCCCAAGTTCTGTTGACCTTTTTGAACCTGAAAATTGTGTTAGTTTTTCTATGAGATAGTAAAAGAAGGTTCAAATTGAACAGCTGCTGTCAACGGCCATTCTAAGCTGAATGTGCCTGCTCTCGTCAGGTCGCAGCAGCTTAAGGCTTGGCAAGTACCAGCATGGGAGACTGGCTGGGAATCCCAAGTTCCGTTGACCTTTTTGAACCTGAAAATTGTGTTAGTTTCTCTATGAGATAGTAAAAGAAGGTTCAAATTGAACAGCTGCTGCTAACGGCCATTCTAAGCTGAATGTGCCTGCTCTCGTCAGTTCGCAGCAGCAATGCAGCTTAAGGCTTGGCAAGTACCAGCATGGGAGACTGGCTGGGAATCCTAAGTTCCGTTGACCTTTTTGAACCTGAAAATTGTGTTAGTTTCTCTATGAGATATTAAAAGAAGGTTCAAATTGACCAGCTGCTGTCAACGGCCATTCTAAGCTGAATGTGCCTGCTCTCGTCAGATCGCAGCAGCAATGCAGCTTAAGGCTTGGCAAGTACCAGCATGGGAGACTGGCTGGGAATCCCAAGTTCTGTTGACCTTTTTGAACCTGAAAATTGTGTTAGTTTCTCTATGAGATAGTAAAAGAAGGTTCAAATTGAACAGCTGCTGTCAACGGCCATTCTAAGCTGAATGTGCCTGCTCTCGTCAGATCGCAGCAGCAATGCAGCTTAAGGCTTGGCAAGTACCAGCATGGGAGACTGGCTGGGAATCCCAAGTTCCGTTGACCTTTTTGAACCTGAAAATTGTGTTAGTTTCTCTATGAGATAGTAAAAGAAGGTTCAAATTGAACAGCTGCTGTCAACGGCCATTCTAAGCTGAATGTGCCTGCTCTCGTCAGATCGCAGCAGCAATGCAGCTTAAGGCTTGGCAAGTACCAGCATGGGAGACTGGCTGGGAATCCCAAGTTCCGTTGACCTTTTTGAACCTGAAAATTGTGTTAGTTTCTCTATAAGATAGTAAAAGAAAGTTCAAATTGAACAGCTGCTGTCAACGGCCATTCTAAGCTGAATGTGCCTGCTCTCTTCAGATCGCAGCAGCTTAAGGCTTGGCAAGTACCAGCATGGCAGACTGCCTGGGAATCCCAAGTTCCGTTGACCTTTTTGAACCTGAAAATTGTGTTAGTTTCTCTATGAGATAGTAAAAGAAGGTTCAAATTGAACAGCTGCTGTCAACGGCCATTCTAAGCTGAATGTGCCTGCTCTCGTCAGATCGCAGCAGCAATGCAGCTTAAGGCTTGGCAAGTACCAGCATGGGAGACTGGCTGGGAATCCCAAGTTCTGTTGACCTTTTTGAACCTGAAAATTGTGTTAGTTTCTCTATGAGATAGTAAAAGAAGGTTCAAATTGAACAGCTGCTGTCAACGGCCATTCTAAGCTGAATGTGCGTGCTCTTGTCAGATCGCAGCGCCGATGCAGCTTAAGGCTTGGCAAGTACCAGCAAGGGAGGCTGGCTGGGAATCCCAAGTTCTGTTGACCTTTTTGAACCTGAAAATTGTGTTAGTTTCTCTATAAGATAGTAAAAGAAGGTTCAAATTGAACAGCTGCTGTCAACGGCCATTCTAAGCTGAATGTGCCTGCTCTCTTCAGATTGCAGCAGCTTAAGGCTTGGCAAGTACCAGCATGGGAGACTGGCTGGGAATCCCAAGTTCTGTTGACCTTTTTGAACCTGAAAATTGTGTTAGTTTCTCTATGAGATAGTAAAAGAAGGTTCAAATTGAACAGCTGCTGTCAACGGCCATTCTAAGCTGAATGTGCCTGCTCTCGTCAGATCGCAGCAGCAATGCAGCTTAAGGCTTGGCAAGTACCAGCATGGGAGACTGGCTCGGAATCCCAAGTTCTGTTGACCTTTTTGAACCTGAAAATTGTGTTAGTTTCTCTATGAGATAGTAAAAAAAGGTTCAAATTGAACAGCTGCTGTCAACGGCCATTCTAAGCTGAATGTGCCTGCTCTCGTCAGATCGCAGCAGCAATGCAGCTTAAGGCTTGGCAAGTACCAGCATGGGAGACTGGCTGTGAATCCCAAGTTCCGTTGACCTTTTTGAACCTGAAAATTGTGTTAGTTTCTCTATGAGATAGTAAAAGAAGGTTCAAATTGAACAGCTGCTGTCAACGGCCATTCTAAGCTGAATGTGCCTGCTCTCGTCAGATCGCAGCAGCAATGCAGCTTAAGGCTTGGCAAGTACCAGCATGGGAGACTGGCTGGGAATCCCAAGTTCCATTGACCTTTTTGAACCTGAAAATTGTGTTAGTTTCTCTATGAGATAGTAAAAGAAGGTTCAAACTGAACAGCTGCTGTCAACGGCCATTCTAAGCTGAATGTGCCTGCTCTCGTCAGATCGCAGCAGCAATGCAGCTTTAGGCTTGGCAAGTAACAGCATGGGAGACTGGCTGGGAATCCCAAGTTCCGTTGACCTTTTTGAACCTGAAAATTGTGTTAGTTTCTCTATGAGATAGTAAAAGAAGGTTCAAATTGAACAGCTGCAGTCAACGGCAATTCTAAGCTGAATGTGCCTGCTCTCGTCAGATCGCAGCAGCAATGCAGCTTAAGTCTTGGCAAGTACCAGCATGGGAGACTGGCTGGGAATCCCAAGTTCTGTTGACCTTTTTGAACCTGAAAATTGTGTTAGTTTCTCTATGAGATAGTAAAAGAAGGTTCAAATTGAACAGCTGCTGTCAACGGCCATTCTAAGCTGAATGTGCCTGCTCTCGTCAGATCGCAGCAGCAATGCAGCTTAAGGCTTGGCAAGTACCAGCATGGGAGACTGGCTGGGAATCCCAAGTTCCGTTAACCTTTTTGAACCTGAAAATTGTGTTAGTTTCTCTATGAGATAGTAAAAGAAGGTTCAAATTGAACAGCTGCTGTCAACGGCCATTCTAAGCTGAATGTGTGTGCTCTTGTCGGATCACAGCAGCGATGCGGCTTAAGGCTTGGCAAGTACCAGCATGGGAGACTGGCTGTGAATCCCAAGTTCCGTTGACCTTTTTGAACCTGAAAATTGTGTTAGTTTCTCTATGAGATAGTAAAAGAAGGTTCAAACTGAACAGCTGCTGTCAACGGCCATTCTAAGCTGAATGTGCCTGCTCTCGTCAGATCACAGCATCAATGCAGCTTAAGGCTTGGCAAGTACCAGCATGGGAGACTGGCTGGGAATCCCAAGTTCCGTTGACCTTTTTGAACCTGAAAATTGTGTTAGTTTCTCTATGAGATAGTAAAAGAAGGTTCAAATTGAACAGCTGCTGTCAACGGCCATTCTAAGCTGAATGTGCCTGCTCTAGTCAGATCGCAGCAACAATGCAGCTTAAGGCTTGGCAAGCACCAGCATGGGAGACTGGCTGGGAATCCCAAGTTCTGTTGACCTTTTTGAACTTGAAAATTGTTAGTTTCTCTGTCAAAGATGGTAAAAGAAGGTTCAAATTGAACAGCTGCTGTCAACGGCCATTCTAAGCTGAATGTGCCTGCTCTCGTCAGATCGCAGCAGCAATGCAGCTTAAGGCTTGGCAAGTACCAGCATGGGAGACTGGCTGGGAATCCCAAGTTCCGTTGACCTTTTTGAACCTGAAAATTGTGTTATTTTCTCTATGAGATAGTAAAAGAAGGTTCAAACTGAACAGCTGCTGTCAACGGCCATTCTAAGCTGAATGTGCCTGCTCTCGTCAGATCGCAGCATCAATGCAGCTTAAGGCTTGGCAAGTACCAGCATGGGAGACTGGCTGGGAATCCCAAGTTCCGTTGACCTTTTTGAACCTGAAACTTGTGTTAGTTTCTCTATGAGATAGTAAAAGAAGGTTCAAATTGAACAGCTGCTGTCAACGGCCCTTCTAAGCTGAATGTGCCTGCTCTCGTCAGATCGCAGCAGCAATGCAGCTTAAGGCTTGGCAAGTACCAGCATGGGAGACTGGCTGGGAATCCCAAGTTCCGTTGAGCTTTTTGAACCTGAAAATTGTGTTAGTTTCTCTATGAGATAGTAAAAGAAAGTAGAAATTAAGCAGCTGCTGTCAACAGCCATTCTAAGCTGAATGTGCCTGCTCTCGTCAGATCGCAGCAGCAATGCAGCTTAAGGCTTGGCAAGTACCAGCATGGGAGACTGGCTGGGAATCCCAAGTTCCGTTGACCTTTGTGAACCTGAAAATTGTTAGTTTCTCTGTCAAAGATGGTAAAAGAAGGTTCAAATTGAACAGCTGCTGTCAACGGCCATTCTAAGCTGAATGTGCCTGCTCTCGTCAGATCGCAGCAGCTTAAGGCTTGGCAAGTACCAGCATGGGAGACTGGCTGGGAATCCCAAGTTCCGTTGACCTTTTTGAACCTGAAAATTGTGTTAGTTTCTCTATGAGATAGTAAAAGAAGGTTCAAATTGAACAGCTGCTGCTAACGGCCATTCTAAGCTGAATGTGCCTGCTCTCGTCAGATCGCAGCAACAATGCAGCTTAAGGCTTGGCAAGTACCAGCATGGGAGACTGGCTGGGAATCCTAAGTTCCGTTGACCTTTTTGAACCTGAAAATTGTGTTAGTTTCTCTATGAGATATTAAAAGAAGGTTCAAATTGAACAGCTGCTGTCAACGGCCATTCTAAGCTGAATGTGCCTGCTCTCGTCAGATCGCAGCAGCAATGCAGCTTAAGGCTTGGCAAGTACCAGCATGGGAGACTGGCTGGGAATCCCAAGTTCCGTTGACCTTTTTGAACCTGAAAATTGTTAGTTTCTCTGTCAAAGATGGTAAAAGAAGGTTCAAATTGAACAGCTGCTGTCAACGGCCATTCTAAGCTGAATGTGCCTGCTCTCGTCAGATCGCAGCAGCAATGCAGCTTAAGGCTTGGCAAGTACCAGCATGGGAGACTGGCTGGGAATCCCAAGTTCTGTTGACCTTTTTGAACCTGAAAATTGTGTTAGTTTTTCTATGAGATAGTAAAAGAAGGTTCAAATTGAACAGCTGCTGTCAACGGCCATTCTAAGCTGAATGTGCCTGCTCTCGTCAGATCACAGCAGCAATGCAGCTTAAGGCTTGGCAAGTACCAGCATGGGAGACTGGCTGGGAATCCCAAGTTCTGTTGACCTTTTTGAACCTGAAAATTGTGTTAGTTTCTCTATGAGATAGTAAAAGAAGGTTCAAACTGAACAGCTGCTGTCAACGGCCATTCTAAGCTGAATGTGCCTGCTCTCGTCAGATCGCAGCAGCAATGCAGCTTTAGGCTTGGCAAGTACCAGCATGGGAGACTGGCTGGGAATCCCAAGTTCCGTTGACCTTTTTGAACCTGAAAATTGTTAGTTTCTCTGTCAAAGATGGTAAAAGAAGGTTCAAATTGAACAGCTGCTGTCAACGGCCATTCTAAGCTGAATGTGCCTGCTCTCGTTAGATCGCAGCAGCAATGCAGCTTAAGGCTTGGCAAGTACCAGCATGGGAGACTGGCTGGGAATCCCAAGTTCTGTTGACCTTTTTGAACCTGAAAATTGTGTTAGTTTTTCTATGAGATAGTAAAAGAAGGTTCAAATTGAACAGCTGCTGTCAACAGCCATTCTAAGCTGAATGTGCCTGCTCTCGTCAGATCACAGCAGCTTAAGGCTTGGCAAGTACCAGCATGGGAGACTGGCTGGGAATCCCAAGTTCCGTTGACCTTTTTGAACCTGAAAATTGTGTTAGTTTCTCTATGAGATATTAAAAGAAGGTTCAAATTGAACAGCTGCTGCTAACGGCCATTCTAAGCTGAATGTGCCTGCTCTCGTCAGTTCGCAGCAGCAATGCAGCTTAAAGCTTGGCAAGTACCAGCATGGGAGACTGGCTGGGAATCCTAAGTTCCGTTGACCTTTTTGAACCTGAAAATTGTGTTAGTTTCTCTATGAGATATTAAAAGAAGGTTCAAATTGAAGAGCTGCTGTCAACGGCTATTCTAAGCTGAATGTGCCTGCTCTCGTCAGATCGCAGCAGCAATGCAGCTTAAGGCTTGGCAAGTACCAGCATGGGAGACTGGCTGGGAATCCCAAGTTCCGTTGACCTTTTTGAACCTGAAAATTGTGTTAGTTTCTCTATGAGATAGTAAAAGAAGGTTCAAATTGAACAGCTGCTGTCAACGGCCATTCTAAGCTGAATGTGCCTGCTCTCGTCAGATCGCAGCAGCAATGCAGCTTAAGGCTTGGCAAGTACCAGCATGGGAGACTGGCTGGGAATCCCAAGTTCCGTTGACCTTTTTGAACCTGAAAATTGTGTTAGTTTCTCTATGAGATAGTAAAAGAAGGTTCAAACTGAACAGCTGCTGTCAACGGCCATTCTAAGCTGAATGTGCCTGCTCTCGTCAGATCGCAGCAGCAATGCAGCTTTAGGCTTGACAAGTAACAGCATGGGAGACTGGCTGGGAATCCCAAGTTCCGTTGACCTTTTTGAACCTGAAAATTGTGTTAGTTTCTCTATGAGATAGTAAAAGAAGGTTCAAATTGAACAGCTGCTGTCAACGGCAATTCTAAGCTGAATGTGCCTGCTCTCGTCAGATCGCAGCAGCAATGCAGCTTAAGGCTTGGCAAGTACCAGCATGGGAAACTGGCTGGGAATCCAAAGTTCCGTTGACCTTTTTGAACCTGAAAATTGTGTTAGTTTCTCTATGAGATAGTAAAAGAAGGTTCAAATTGAACAGCTGCTGTCAACGGCCATTCTAAGCTGAATGTGCGTGCTCTTGTCGGATCAAAGCAGCGATGCGGCTTAAGGCTTGGCAAGTACCAGCATGGGAGACTGGCTGTGAATCCCAAGTTCCGTTGACCTTTTTGAACCTGAAAATTGTGTTAGTTTCTCTATGAGATAGTAAAAGAAGGTTCAAACTGAACAGCTGCTGTCAACGGCCATTCTAAGCTGAATGTGCCTGCTCTCGTCAGATCGCAGCATCAATGCAGCTTAAGGCTTGGCAAGTACCAGCATGGGAGACTGGCTGGGAATCCCAAGTTCTGTTGACCTTTTTGAACCTGAAAATTGTGTTAGTTTCTCTATGAGATAGTAAAAGAAGGTTCAAATTGAACAGCTTCTGTCAACGGCCATTCTAAGCTGAATGTGCCTGCTCTCGTCAGATCGCAGCAGCAATGCAGCTTAAGGCTTGGCAAGTACCAGCATGGGAGACTGGCTGGGAATCCCAAGTTCCGTTGACCTTTTTGAACCTGAAAATTGTGTTAGTTTCTCTATGAGATAGTAAAAGAAAGTAGAAATTAGGCAGCTGCTGTCAACGGCCATTCTAAGCTGAATGTGCCTGCTCTCGTCAGATCGCAGCAGCAATGCAGCTTAAGGCTTGGCAAGTACCAGCATGGGAGACTGGCTGGGAATCCCAAGTTCCGTTGACCTTTTTGAACCTGAAAATTGTTAGTTTCTCTGTCAAAGATGGTAAAAGAAGGTTCAAATTGAACAGCTGCTGTCAACGGCCATTCTAAGCTGAATGTGCCTGCTCTCGTCAGATCGCAGCAGCAATGCAGCTTAAGGCTTGGCAAGTACCAGCATGGGAGACTGGCTGGGAATCCTAAGTTCTGTTGACCTTTTTGAACCTGAAAATTGTGTTAGTTTCTCTATGAGATATTAAAAGAAGGTTCAAATTGAACAGCTGCTGTCAACGGCCATTCTAAGCTGAATGTGCCTGCTCTCGTCAGATCGCAGCAGCAATGCAGCTTAAGGCTTGGCAAGTACCAGCATGGGAGACTGGCTGGGAATCCCAAGTTCCGTTGACCTTTTTGAACCTGAAAATTGTTAGTTTCTCTGTCAAAGATGGTAAAAGAAGGTTCAAATTGAACAGCTGATGTCAACGGCCATTCTAAGCTGAATGTGCCTGCTCTCGTCAGATCGCAGCAGCAATGCAGCTTAAGGCTTGGCAAGTACCAGCATGGGAGACTGGCTGGGAATCCCAAGTTCTGTTGACCTTTTTGAACCTGAAAATTGTGTTAGTTTCTCTATGAGATAGTAAAAGAAGGTTCAAACTGAACAGCTGCTGTCAACGGCCATTCTAAGCTGAATGTGCCTGCTCTCGTCAGATCGCAGCATCAATGCAGCTTAAGGCTTGGCAAGTACCAGCATGGGAGACTGGCTGGGAATCCCAAGTTCTGTTGACCTTTTTGAACCTGAAAATTGTGTTAGTTTTTCTATGAGATAGTAAAAGAAGGTTCAAATTGAACAGCTGCTGTCAACGGCCATTCTAAGCTGAATGTGCCTGCTCTCGTCAGATCACAGCAGCAATGCAGCTTAAGGCTTGGCAAGTACCAGCATGGGAGACTGGCTGGGAATCCCAAGTTCTGTTGACCTTTTTGAACCTGAAAATTGTGTTAGTTTCTCTATGAGATAGTAAAAGAAGCTTCAAACTGAACAGCTGCTGTCAACGGCCATTCTAAGCTGAATGTGCCTGCTCTCGTCAGATCGCAGCAGCAATGCAGCTTTAGGCTTGGCAAGTACCAGCATGGGAGACTGGCTGGGAATCCCAAGTTCCGTTGACCTTTTTGAACCTGAAAATTGTTAGTTTCTCTGTCAAAGATGGTAAAAGAAGGTTCAAATTGAACAGCTGCTGTCAACGGCCATTCTAAGCTGAATGTGCCTGCTCTCGTTAGATCGCAGCAGCAATGCAGCTTAAGGCTTGGCAAGTACCAGCATGGGAGACTGGCTGGGAATCCCAAGTTCTGTTGACCTTTTTGAACCTGAAAATTGTGTTAGTTTTTCTATGAGATAGTAAAAGAAGGTTCAAATTGAACAGCTGCTGTCAACAGCCATTCTAAGCTGAATGTGCCTGCTCTCGTCAGATCACAGCAGCTTAAGGCTTGGCAAGTACCAGCATGGGAGACTGGCTGGGAATCCCAAGTTCCGTTGACCTTTTTGAACCTGAAAATTGTGTTAGTTTCTCTATGAGATATTAAAAGAAGGTTCAAATTGAACAGCTGCTGCTAACGGCCATTCTAAGCTGAATGTGCCTGCTCTCGTCAGTTCGCAGCAGCAATGCAGCTTAAAGCTTGGCAAGTACCAGCATGGGAGACTGGCTGGGAATCCTAAGTTCCGTTGACCTTTTTGAACCTGAAAATTGTGTTAGTTTCTCTATGAGATATTAAAAGAAGGTTCAAATTGAAGAGCTGCTGTCAACGGCTATTCTAAGCTGAATGTGCCTGCTCTCGTCAGATCGCAGCAGCAATGCAGCTTAAGGCTTGGCAAGTACCAGCATGGGAGACTGGCTGGGAATCCCAAGTTCCGTTGACCTTTTTGAACCTGAAAATTGTGTTAGTTTCTCTATGAGATAGTAAAAGAAGGTTCAAATTGAACAGCTGCTGTCAACGGCCATTCTAAGCTGAATGTGCCTGCTCTCGTCAGATCGCAGCAGCAATGCAGCTTAAGGCTTGGCAAGTACCAGCATGGGAGACTGGCTGGGAATCCCAAGTTCCGTTGACCTTTTTGAACCTGAAAATTGTGTTAGTTTCTCTATGAGATAGTAAAAGAAGGTTCAAACTGAACAGCTGCTGTCAACGGCCATTCTAAGCTGAATGTGCCTGCTCTCGTCAGATCGCAGCAGCAATGCAGCTTTAGGCTTGACAAGTAACAGCATGGGAGACTGGCTGGGAATCCCAAGTTCCGTTGACCTTTTTGAACCTGAAAATTGTGTTAGTTTCTCTATGAGATAGTAAAAGAAGGTTCAAATTGAACAGCTGCTGTCAACGGCAATTCTAAGCTGAATGTGCCTGCTCTCGTCAGATCGCAGCAGCAATGCAGCTTAAGGCTTGGCAAGTACCAGCATGGGAAACTGGCTGGGAATCCAAAGTTCCGTTGACCTTTTTGAACCTGAAAATTGTGTTAGTTTCTCTATGAGATAGTAAAAGAAGGTTCAAATTGAACAGCTGCTGTCAACGGCCATTCTAAGCTGAATGTGCGTGCTCTTGTCGGATCAAAGCAGCGATGCGGCTTAAGGCTTGGCAAGTACCAGCATGGGAGACTGGCTGTGAATCCCAAGTTCCGTTGACCTTTTTGAACCTGAAAATTGTGTTAGTTTCTCTATGAGATAGTAAAAGAAGGTTCAAACTGAACAGCTGCTGTCAACGGCCATTCTAAGCTGAATGTGCCTGCTCTCGTCAGATCGCAGCATCAATGCAGCTTAAGGCTTGGCAAGTACCAGCATGGGAGACTGGCTGGGAATCCCAAGTTCTGTTGACCTTTTTGAACCTGAAAATTGTGTTAGTTTCTCTATGAGATAGTAAAAGAAGGTTCAAATTGAACACCTTCTGTCAACGGCCATTCTAAGCTGAATGTGCCTGCTCTCGTCAGATCGCAGCAGCAATGCAGCTTAAGGCTTGGCAAGTACCAGCATGGGAGACTGGCTGGGAATCCCAAGTTCCGTTGACCTTTTTGAACCTGAAAATTGTGTTAGTTTCTCTATGAGATAGTAAAAGAAAGTAGAAATTAGGCAGCTGCTGTCAACGGCCATTCTAAGCTGAATGTGCCTGCTCTCGTCAGATCGCAGCAGCAATGCAGCTTAAGGCTTGGCAAGTACCAGCATGGGAGACTGGCTGGGAATCCCAAGTTCCGTTGACCTTTTTGAACCTGAAAATTGTTAGTTTCTCTGTCAAAGATGGTAAAAGAAGGTTCAAATTGAACAGCTGCTGTCAACGGCCATTCTAAGCTGAATGTGCCTGCTCTCGTCAGATCGCAGCAGCAATGCAGCTTAAGGCTTGGCAAGTACCAGCATGGGAGACTGGCTGGGAATCCTAAGTTCTGTTGACCTTTTTGAACCTGAAAATTGTGTTAGTTTCTCTATGAGATATTAAAAGAAGGTTCAAATTGAACAGCTGCTGTCAACGGCCATTCTAAGCTGAATGTGCCTGCTCTCGTCAGATCGCAGCAGCAATGCAGCTTAAGGCTTGGCAAGTACCAGCATGGGAGACTGGCTGGGAATCCCAAGTTCCGTTGACCTTTTTGAACCTGAAAATTGTTAGTTTCTCTGTCAAAGATGGTAAAAGAAGGTTCAAATTGAACAGCTGATGTCAACGGCCATTCTAAGCTGAATGTGCCTGCTCTCGTCAGATCGCAGCAGCAATGCAGCTTAAGGCTTGGCAAGTACCAGCATGGGAGACTGGCTGGGAATCCCAAGTTCTGTTGACCTTTTTGAACCTGAAAATTGTGTTAGTTTCTCTATGAGATAGTAAAAGAAGGTTCAAATTGAACAGCTGCTGTCAACGGCCATTCTAAGCTGAATGTGCCTGCTCTCGTCAGATCGCAGCAGCAATGCAGCTTAAGGCTTGGCAAGTACCAGCATGGGAGACTGGCTGGGAATCCCAAGTTCCGTTGACCTTTTTGAACCTGAAAATTGTGTTAGTTTCTCTATGAGATAGTAAAAGAAGGTTCAAATTGAACAGCTGCTGTCAACGGCCATTCTAAGCTGAATGTGCCTGCTCTCGTCAGATCGCAGCAGCAATGCAGCTTAAGGCTTGTCAAGTACCAGCATGGGAGACTGGCTGGGAATCCCAAGTTCTGTTGACCTTTTTGAACCTGAAAATTGTGTTAGTTTCTCTATGAGATAGTAAAAGAAGGTTCAAATTGAACAACTGCTGTCAACGGCCATTCTAAGCTGAATGTGCCTGCTTTCGTCAGATCGCAGCAGCAATGCAGCTTAAGGCTTGGCAAGTACCAGCATGGGAGACTGGCTGGGAATCCCAAGTTCCGTTGACCTTTTTGAACCTGAAAATTGTGTTAGTTTCTCTATGAGATAGTAAAAGAAGGTTCAAATTGAACAGCTGCTGTCAACGGCCATTCTAAGCTGAATGTGCCTGCTCTCGTCAGATCGCAGCAGCAATGCAGCTTAAGGCTTGGCAAGTACCAGCATGGGAGACTGGCTGGGAATCCCAAGTTCCGTTGACCTTTTTGAACCTGAAAATTGTGTTAGTTTCTCTATGAGATAGTAAAAGAAGGTTCAAACTGAACAGCTGCTGTCAACGGCCATTCTAAGCTGAATGTGCCTGCTCTCGTCAGATCGCAGCAGCAATGCAGCTTTAGGCTTGGCAAGTAACAGCATGGGAGACTGGCTGGGAATCCCAAGTTCCGTTGACCTTTTTGAACCTGAAAATTGTGTTAGTTTCTCTATGAGATAGTAAAAGAAGGTTCAAATTGAACAGCTGCTGTCAACGGCCATTCTAAGCTGAATGTGCCTGCTCTCGTCAGATCGCAGCAGCAATGCAGCTTAAGTCTTGGCAAGTACCAGCATGGGAGACTGGCTGGGAATCCCAAGTTCTGTTGACCTTTTTGAACCTGAAAATTGTGTTAGTTTCTCTATGAGATAGTAAAAGAAGGTTCAAATTGAACAGCTGCTGTCAACGGCCATTCTAAGCTGAATGTGCCTGCTCTCGTCAGATCGCAGCAGAAATGCAGCTTAAGGCTTGGCAAGTACCAGCATGGGAGACTGGCTGTGAATCCCAAGTTCCGTTGACCTTTTTGAACCTGAAAATTGTGTTAGTTTCTCTATGAGATAGTAAAAGAAGGTTCAAACTGAACAGCTGCTGTCAACGGCCATTCTAAGCTGAATGTGCCTGCTCTCGTCAGATCGCAGCATCAATGCAGCTTAAGGCTTGGCAAGTACCAGCATGGGAGACTGGCTGGGAATCCCAAGTTCCGTTGACCTTTTTGAACCTGAAAATTGTGTTAGTTTCTCTATGAGATAGTAAAAGAAGGTTCAAATTGAACAGCTGCTGTCAACGGCCCTTCTAAGCTGAATGTGCCTGCTCTCGTCAGATCGCAGCAGCAATGCAGCTTAAGGCTTGGCAAGTACCAGCATGGGAGACTGGCTGGGAATCCCAAGTTCCGTTGAGCTTTTTGAACCTGAAAATTGTGTTAGTTTCTCTATGAGATAGTAAAAGAAAGTAGAAATTAGGCAGCTGCTGTCAACGGCCATTCTAAGCTGAATGTGCCTGCTCTCGTCAGATCGCAGCAGCAATGCAGCTTAAGGCTTGGCAAGTACCAGCATGGGAGACTGGCTGGGAATCCCAAGTTCCGTTGACCTTTTTGAACCTGAAAATTGTTAGTTTCTCTGTCAAAGATGGTAAAAGAAGGTTCAAATTGAACAGCTGCTGTCAACGGCCATTCTAAGCTGAATGTGCCTGCTCTCGTTAGATCGCAGCAGCAATGCAGCTTAAGGCTTGGCAAGTACCAGCATGGGAGACTGGCTGGGAATCCCAAGTTCTGTTGACCTTTTTGAACCTGAAAATTGTGTTAGTTTTTCTATGAGATAGTAAAAGAAGGTTCAAATTGAACAGCTGCTGTCAACGGCCATTCTAAGCTGAATGTGCCTGCTCTCGTCAGATCGCAGCAGCTTAAGGCTTGGCAAGTACCAGCATGGGAGACTGGCTGGGAATCCCAAGTTCCGTTGACCTTTTTGAACCTGAAAATTGTGTTAGTTTCTCTATGAGATAGTAAAAGAAGGTTCAAATTGAACAGTTGCTGCTAACGGCCATTCTAAGCTGAATGTGCCTGCTCTCGACAGTTCGCAGCAGCAATGCAGCTTAAGGCTTGGCAAGTACCAGCATGGGAGACTGGCTGGGAATCCTAAGTTCCGTTGACCTTTTTGAACCTGAAAATTGTGTTAGTTTCTCTATGAGATATTAAAAGAAGGTTCAAATTGAACAGCTGCTGTCAACGGCCATTCTAAGCTGAATGTGCCTGCTCTCGTCAGATCGCAGCAGCAATGCAGCTTAAGGCTTGGCAAGTACCAGCATGGGAGACTGGCTGGGAATCCCAAGTTCCGTTGACCTTCTTGAACCTGAAAATTGTTAGTTTCTCTGTCAAAGATGGTAAAAGAAGGTTCAAATTGAACAGCTGCTGTCAACGGCCATTCTAAGCTGAATGTGCCTGCTCTCGTTAGATCGCAGCAGCAATGCAGCTTAAGGCTTGGCAAGTACCAGCATGGGAGACTGGCTGGGAATCCCAAGTTCTGTTGACCTTTTTGAACCTGAAAATTGTGTTAGTTTCTCTATGAGATAGTAAAAGAAGGTTCAAATTGAACAGCTGCTGTCAACGGCCATTCTAAGCTGAATGTGCCTGCTCTCGTCAGATCGCAGCAGCTTAAGGCTTGGCAAGTACCAGCATGGGAGACTGGCTGGGAATCCCAAGTTCCGTTGACCTTTTTGAACCTGAAAATTGTGTTAGTTTCTCTATGAGATAGTAAAAGAAGGTTCAAATTGAACAGCTGCTGTCAACGGCCATTCTAAGCTGAATGTGCCTGCTCTCATCAGATCGCAGCAGCAATGCAGCTTAAGGCTTTGCAAGTACCAGCATGGGAGACTGGCTGGGAATCCCAAGTTCCGTTGACCTTTTTGAACCTGAAAATTGTGTTAGTTTCTCTATGAGATAGTAAAAGAAGGTTCAAACTGAACAGCTGCTGTCAACGGCCATTCTAAGCTGAATGTGCCTGCTCTCGTCAGATCGCAGCAGCAATGCAGCTTAAGGCTTGGCAAGTACCAGCATGGGAGACTGGCTGGGAATCCCAAGTTCTGTTGACCTTTTTGAACCTGAAAATTGTGTTAGTTTCTCTATGAGATAGTAAAAGAAGGTTCAAATTGAACAGCTGCTGTCAACGGCCATTCTAAGCTGAATGTGCCTGCTCTCGTCAGATCGCAGCAGCAATGCAGCTTAAGGCTTGGCAAGTACCAGCATGGGAGACTGGCTGGGAATCCCAAGTTCCGTTGACCTTTTTGAACCTGAAAATTGTGTTAGTTTCTCTATGAGATAGTAAAAGAAGGTTCAAATTGAACAGCTGCTGTCAACGGCCATTCTAAGCTGAATGTGCCTGCTCTAGTCAGATCGCAGCAACAATGCAGCTTAAGGCTTGGCAAGCACCAGCATGGGAGACTGGCTGGGAATCCCAAGTTCTGTTGACCTTTTTGAACCTGAAAATTGTTAGTTTCTCTGTCAAAGATGGTAAAAGAAGGTTCAAATTGAACAGCTGCTGTCAACGGCCATTCTAAGCTGAATGTGCCTGCTCTCGTCAGATCGCAGCAGCAATGCAGCTTAAGGCTTGGCAAGTACCAGCATGGGAGGCTGGCTGGGAATCCCAAGTTCCGTTGACCTTTTTGAACCTGAAAATTGTGTTAGTTTCTCTATGAGATAGTAAAAGAAGGTTCAAACTGAACAGCTGCTGTCAACGGCCATTCTAAGCTGAATGTGCCTGCTCTCGTCAGATCGCAGCAGCAATGCAGCTTTAGGCTTGGCAAGTAACAGCATGGGAGACTGGCTGGGAATCCCAAGTTCCGTTGACCTTTTTGAACCTGAAAATTGTGTTAGTTTCTCTATGAGATAGTAAAAGAAGGTTCAAATTGAACAGCTGCTGTCAACGGCCATTCTAAGCTGAATGTGCCTGCTCTCGTCAGATCGCAGCAGCAATGCAGCTTAAGGCTTGGCAAGTACCAGCATGGGAGACTGGCTGGGAATCCCAAGTTCCGTTGACCTTTTTGAACCTGAAAATTGTGTTAGTTTCTCTATGAGATAGTAAAAGAAGGTTCAAATTGAACAGCTGCTGTCAACGGCCATTCTAAGCTGAATGTGCCTGCTCTAGTCAGATCGCAGCAACAATGCAGCTTAAGGCTTGGCAAGCACCAGCATGGGAGACTGGCTGGGAATCCCAAGTTCTGTTGACCTTTTTGAACCTGAAAATTGTTAGTTTCTCTGTCAAAGATGGTAAAAGAAGGTTCAAATTGAACAGCTGCTGTCAACGGCCATTCTAAGCTGAATGTGCCTGCTCTCGTCAGATCGCAGCAGCAATGCAGCTTAAGGCTTGGCAAGTACCAGCATGGGAGACTGGCTGGGAATCCCAAGTTCCGTTGACCTTTTTGAACCTGAAAATTGTGTTAGTTTCTCTATGAGATAGTAAAAGAAGGTTCAAACTGAACAGCTGCTGTCAACGGCCATTCTAAGCTGAATGTGCCTGCTCTCGTCAGATCGCAGCAGCAATGCAGCTTTAGGCTTGGCAAGTAACAGCATGGGAGACTGGCTGGGAATCCCAAGTTCCGTTGACCTTTTTGAACCTGAAAATTGTGTTAGTTTCTCTATGAGATAGTAAAAGAAGGTTCAAATTGAACAGCTGCTGTCAACGGCCATTCTAAGCTGAATGTGCCTGCTCTCGTCAGATCGCAGCAGCAATGCAGCTTAAGGCTTGGCAAGTACCAGCATGGGAGACTGGCTGGGAATCCCAAGTTCTGTTGACCTTTTTGAACCTGAAAATTGTGTTAGTTTCTCTATGAGATAGTAAAAGAAGGTTCAAATTGAACAGCTGCTGTCAACGGCCATTCTAAGCTGAATGTGCCTGCTCTCGTCAGATCGCAGCAGCAATGCAGCTTAAGGCTTGGCAAGTACCAGCATGGGAGACTGGCTGGGAATCCCAAGTTCCGTTGACCTTTTTGAACCTGAAAATTGTGTTAGTTTCTCTATGAGATAGTAAAAGAAGGTTCAAATTGAACAGCTGCTGTCAACGGCCCTTCTAAGCTGAATGTGCGTGCTCTTGTCGGATCACAGCAGCGATGCGGCTTAAGGCTTGGCAAGTACCAGCATGGGAGACTGGCTGTGAATCCCAAGTTCCATTGACCTTTTTGAACCTGAAAATTGTGTTAGTTTCTCTATGAGATAGTAAAAGAAGGTTCAAACTGAACAGCTGCTGTCAACGGCCATTCTAAGCTGAATGTGCCTGCTCTCGTCAGATCGCAGCAGCAATGCAGCTTAAGGCTTGGCAAGTACCAGCATGGGAGACTGGCTGGGAATCCCAAGTTCTGTTGACCTTTTTGAACCTGAAAATTGTGTTAGTTTCTCTATGAGATAGTAAAAGAAGGTTCAAATTGAACAGCTGCTGTCAACGGCCATTCTAAGCTGAATGTGCCTGCTCTCGTCAGATCGCAGCAGCAATGCAGCTTAAGGCTTGGCAAGTACCAGCATGGGAAACTGGCTGGGAATCCAAAGTTCCGTTGACCTTTTTGAACCTGAAAATTGTGTTAGTTTCTCTATGAGATAGTAAAAGAAGGTTCAAATTGAACAGCTGCTGTCAACGGCCATTCTAAGCTGAATGTGCGTGCTCTTGTCGGATCAAAGCAGCGATGCGGCTTAAGGCTTGGCAAGTACCAGCATGGGAGACTGGCTGTGAATCCCAAGTTCCGTTGACCTTTTTGAACCTGAAAATTGTGTTAGTTTCTCTATGAGATAGTAAAAGAAGGTTCAAACTGAACAGCTGCTGTCAACGGCCATTCTAAGCTGAATGTGCCTGCTCTCGTCAGATCGCAGCATCAATGCAGCTTAAGGCTTGGCAAGTACCAGCATGGGAGACTGGCTGGGAATCCCAAGTTCTGTTGACCTTTTTGAACCTGAAAATTGTGTTAGTTTCTCTATGAGATAGTAAAAGAAGGTTCAAATTGAACACCTTCTGTCAACGGCCATTCTAAGCTGAATGTGCCTGCTCTCGTCAGATCGCAGCAGCAATGCAGCTTAAGGCTTGGCAAGTACCAGCATGGGAGACTGGCTGGGAATCCCAAGTTCCGTTGACCTTTTTGAACCTGAAAATTGTGTTAGTTTCTCTATGAGATAGTAAAAGAAAGTAGAAATTAGGCAGCTGCTGTCAACGGCCATTCTAAGCTGAATGTGCCTGCTCTCGTCAGATCGCAGCAGCAATGCAGCTTAAGGCTTGGCAAGTACCAGCATGGGAGACTGGCTGGGAATCCCAAGTTCCGTTGACCTTTTTGAACCTGAAAATTGTTAGTTTCTCTGTCAAAGATGGTAAAAGAAGGTTCAAATTGAACAGCTGCTGTCAACGGCCATTCTAAGCTGAATGTGCCTGCTCTCGTCAGATCGCAGCAGCAATGCAGCTTAAGGCTTGGCAAGTACCAGCATGGGAGACTGGCTGGGAATCCTAAGTTCTGTTGACCTTTTTGAACCTGAAAATTGTGTTAGTTTCTCTATGAGATATTAAAAGAAGGTTCAAATTGAACAGCTGCTGTCAACGGCCATTCTAAGCTGAATGTGCCTGCTCTCGTCAGATCGCAGCAGCAATGCAGCTTAAGGCTTGGCAAGTACCAGCATGGGAGACTGGCTGGGAATCCCAAGTTCCGTTGACCTTTTTGAACCTGAAAATTGTTAGTTTCTCTGTCAAAGATGGTAAAAGAAGGTTCAAATTGAACAGCTGATGTCAACGGCCATTCTAAGCTGAATGTGCCTGCTCTCGTCAGATCGCAGCAGCAATGCAGCTTAAGGCTTGGCAAGTACCAGCATGGGAGACTGGCTGGGAATCCCAAGTTCTGTTGACCTTTTTGAACCTGAAAATTGTGTTAGTTTCTCTATGAGATAGTAAAAGAAGGTTCAAATTGAACAGCTGCTGTCAACGGCCATTCTAAGCTGAATGTGCCTGCTCTCGTCAGATCGCAGCAGCAATGCAGCTTAAGGCTTGGCAAGTACCAGCATGGGAGACTGGCTGGGAATCCCAAGTTCCGTTGACCTTTTTGAACCTGAAAATTGTGTTAGTTTCTCTATGAGATAGTAAAAGAAGGTTCAAATTGAACAGCTGCTGTCAACGGCCATTCTAAGCTGAATGTGCCTGCTCTCGTCAGATCGCAGCAGCAATGCAGCTTAAGGCTTGTCAAGTACCAGCATGGGAGACTGGCTGGGAATCCCAAGTTCTGTTGACCTTTTTGAACCTGAAAATTGTGTTAGTTTCTCTATGAGATAGTAAAAGAAGGTTCAAATTGAACAACTGCTGTCAACGGCCATTCTAAGCTGAATGTGCCTGCTTTCGTCAGATCGCAGCAGCAATGCAGCTTAAGGCTTGGCAAGTACCAGCATGGGAGACTGGCTGGGAATCCCAAGTTCCGTTGACCTTTTTGAACCTGAAAATTGTGTTAGTTTCTCTATGAGATAGTAAAAGAAGGTTCAAATTGAACAGCTGCTGTCAACGGCCATTCTAAGCTGAATGTGCCTGCTCTCGTCAGATCGCAGCAGCAATGCAGCTTAAGGCTTGGCAAGTACCAGCATGGGAGACTGGCTGGGAATCCCAAGTTCCGTTGACCTTTTTGAACCTGAAAATTGTGTTAGTTTCTCTATGAGATAGTAAAAGAAGGTTCAAACTGAACAGCTGCTGTCAACGGCCATTCTAAGCTGAATGTGCCTGCTCTCGTCAGATCGCAGCAGCAATGCAGCTTTAGGCTTGGCAAGTAACAGCATGGGAGACTGGCTGGGAATCCCAAGTTCCGTTGACCTTTTTGAACCTGAAAATTGTGTTAGTTTCTCTATGAGATAGTAAAAGAAGGTTCAAATTGAACAGCTGCTGTCAACGGCCATTCTAAGCTGAATGTGCCTGCTCTCGTCAGATCGCAGCAGCAATGCAGCTTAAGTCTTGGCAAGTACCAGCATGGGAGACTGGCTGGGAATCCCAAGTTCTGTTGACCTTTTTGAACCTGAAAATTGTGTTAGTTTCTCTATGAGATAGTAAAAGAAGGTTCAAATTGAACAGCTGCTGTCAACGGCCATTCTAAGCTGAATGTGCCTGCTCTCGTCAGATCGCAGCAGAAATGCAGCTTAAGGCTTGGCAAGTACCAGCATGGGAGACTGGCTGTGAATCCCAAGTTCCGTTGACCTTTTTGAACCTGAAAATTGTGTTAGTTTCTCTATGAGATAGTAAAAGAAGGTTCAAACTGAACAGCTGCTGTCAACGGCCATTCTAAGCTGAATGTGCCTGCTCTCGTCAGATCGCAGCATCAATGCAGCTTAAGGCTTGGCAAGTACCAGCATGGGAGACTGGCTGGGAATCCCAAGTTCCGTTGACCTTTTTGAACCTGAAAATTGTGTTAGTTTCTCTATGAGATAGTAAAAGAAGGTTCAAATTGAACAGCTGCTGTCAACGGCCCTTCTAAGCTGAATGTGCCTGCTCTCGTCAGATCGCAGCAGCAATGCAGCTTAAGGCTTGGCAAGTACCAGCATGGGAGACTGGCTGGGAATCCCAAGTTCCGTTGAGCTTTTTGAACCTGAAAATTGTGTTAGTTTCTCTATGAGATAGTAAAAGAAAGTAGAAATTAGGCAGCTGCTGTCAACGGCCATTCTAAGCTGAATGTGCCTGCTCTCGTCAGATCGCAGCAGCAATGCAGCTTAAGGCTTGGCAAGTACCAGCATGGGAGACTGGCTGGGAATCCCAAGTTCCGTTGACCTTTTTGAACCTGAAAATTGTTAGTTTCTCTGTCAAAGATGGTAAAAGAAGGTTCAAATTGAACAGCTGCTGTCAACGGCCATTCTAAGCTGAATGTGCCTGCTCTCGTTAGATCGCAGCAGCAATGCAGCTTAAGGCTTGGCAAGTACCAGCATGGGAGACTGGCTGGGAATCCCAAGTTCTGTTGACCTTTTTGAACCTGAAAATTGTGTTAGTTTTTCTATGAGATAGTAAAAGAAGGTTCAAATTGAACAGCTGCTGTCAACGGCCATTCTAAGCTGAATGTGCCTGCTCTCGTCAGATCGCAGCAGCTTAAGGCTTGGCAAGTACCAGCATGGGAGACTGGCTGGGAATCCCAAGTTCCGTTGACCTTTTTGAACCTGAAAATTGTGTTAGTTTCTCTATGAGATAGTAAAAGAAGGTTCAAATTGAACAGTTGCTGCTAACGGCCATTCTAAGCTGAATGTGCCTGCTCTCGACAGTTCGCAGCAGCAATGCAGCTTAAGGCTTGGCAAGTACCAGCATGGGAGACTGGCTGGGAATCCTAAGTTCCGTTGACCTTTTTGAACCTGAAAATTGTGTTAGTTTCTCTATGAGATATTAAAAGAAGGTTCAAATTGAACAGCTGCTGTCAACGGCCATTCTAAGCTGAATGTGCCTGCTCTCGTCAGATCGCAGCAGCAATGCAGCTTAAGGCTTGGCAAGTACCAGCATGGGAGACTGGCTGGGAATCCCAAGTTCCGTTGACCTTCTTGAACCTGAAAATTGTTAGTTTCTCTGTCAAAGATGGTAAAAGAAGGTTCAAATTGAACAGCTGCTGTCAACGGCCATTCTAAGCTGAATGTGCCTGCTCTCGTTAGATCGCAGCAGCAATGCAGCTTAAGGCTTGGCAAGTACCAGCATGGGAGACTGGCTGGGAATCCCAAGTTCTGTTGACCTTTTTGAACCTGAAAATTGTGTTAGTTTCTCTATGAGATAGTAAAAGAAGGTTCAAATTGAACAGCTGCTGTCAACGGCCATTCTAAGCTGAATGTGCCTGCTCTCGTCAGATCGCAGCAGCTTAAGGCTTGGCAAGTACCAGCATGGGAGACTGGCTGGGAATCCCAAGTTCCGTTGACCTTTTTGAACCTGAAAATTGTGTTAGTTTCTCTATGAGATAGTAAAAGAAGGTTCAAATTGAACAGCTGCTGTCAACGGCCATTCTAAGCTGAATGTGCCTGCTCTCATCAGATCGCAGCAGCAATGCAGCTTAAGGCTTTGCAAGTACCAGCATGGGAGACTGGCTGGGAATCCCAAGTTCCGTTGACCTTTTTGAACCTGAAAATTGTGTTAGTTTCTCTATGAGATAGTAAAAGAAGGTTCAAACTGAACAGCTGCTGTCAACGGCCATTCTAAGCTGAATGTGCCTGCTCTCGTCAGATCGCAGCAGCAATGCAGCTTAAGGCTTGGCAAGTACCAGCATGGGAGACTGGCTGGGAATCCCAAGTTCTGTTGACCTTTTTGAACCTGAAAATTGTGTTAGTTTCTCTATGAGATAGTAAAAGAAGGTTCAAATTGAACAGCTGCTGTCAACGGCCATTCTAAGCTGAATGTGCCTGCTCTCGTCAGATCGCAGCAGCAATGCAGCTTAAGGCTTGGCAAGTACCAGCATGGGAGACTGGCTGGGAATCCCAAGTTCCGTTGACCTTTTTGAACCTGAAAATTGTGTTAGTTTCTCTATGAGATAGTAAAAGAAGGTTCAAATTGAACAGCTGCTGTCAACGGCCATTCTAAGCTGAATGTGCCTGCTCTAGTCAGATCGCAGCAACAATGCAGCTTAAGGCTTGGCAAGCACCAGCATGGGAGACTGGCTGGGAATCCCAAGTTCTGTTGACCTTTTTGAACCTGAAAATTGTTAGTTTCTCTGTCAAAGATGGTAAAAGAAGGTTCAAATTGAACAGCTGCTGTCAACGGCCATTCTAAGCTGAATGTGCCTGCTCTCGTCAGATCGCAGCAGCAATGCAGCTTAAGGCTTGGCAAGTACCAGCATGGGAGGCTGGCTGGGAATCCCAAGTTCCGTTGACCTTTTTGAACCTGAAAATTGTGTTAGTTTCTCTATGAGATAGTAAAAGAAGGTTCAAACTGAACAGCTGCTGTCAACGGCCATTCTAAGCTGAATGTGCCTGCTCTCGTCAGATCGCAGCAGCAATGCAGCTTTAGGCTTGGCAAGTAACAGCATGGGAGACTGGCTGGGAATCCCAAGTTCCGTTGACCTTTTTGAACCTGAAAATTGTGTTAGTTTCTCTATGAGATAGTAAAAGAAGGTTCAAATTGAACAGCTGCTGTCAACGGCCATTCTAAGCTGAATGTGCCTGCTCTCGTCAGATCGCAGCAGCAATGCAGCTTAAGGCTTGGCAAGTACCAGCATGGGAGACTGGCTGGGAATCCCAAGTTCCGTTGACCTTTTTGAACCTGAAAATTGTGTTAGTTTCTCTATGAGATAGTAAAAGAAGGTTCAAATTGAACAGCTGCTGTCAACGGCCATTCTAAGCTGAATGTGCCTGCTCTAGTCAGATCGCAGCAACAATGCAGCTTAAGGCTTGGCAAGCACCAGCATGGGAGACTGGCTGGGAATCCCAAGTTCTGTTGACCTTTTTGAACCTGAAAATTGTTAGTTTCTCTGTCAAAGATGGTAAAAGAAGGTTCAAATTGAACAGCTGCTGTCAACGGCCATTCTAAGCTGAATGTGCCTGCTCTCGTCAGATCGCAGCAGCAATGCAGCTTAAGGCTTGGCAAGTACCAGCATGGGAGACTGGCTGGGAATCCCAAGTTCCGTTGACCTTTTTGAACCTGAAAATTGTGTTAGTTTCTCTATGAGATAGTAAAAGAAGGTTCAAACTGAACAGCTGCTGTCAACGGCCATTCTAAGCTGAATGTGCCTGCTCTCGTCAGATCGCAGCAGCAATGCAGCTTTAGGCTTGGCAAGTAACAGCATGGGAGACTGGCTGGGAATCCCAAGTTCCGTTGACCTTTTTGAACCTGAAAATTGTGTTAGTTTCTCTATGAGATAGTAAAAGAAGGTTCAAATTGAACAGCTGCTGTCAACGGCCATTCTAAGCTGAATGTGCCTGCTCTCGTCAGATCGCAGCAGCAATGCAGCTTAAGGCTTGGCAAGTACCAGCATGGGAGACTGGCTGGGAATCCCAAGTTCTGTTGACCTTTTTGAACCTGAAAATTGTGTTAGTTTCTCTATGAGATAGTAAAAGAAGGTTCAAATTGAACAGCTGCTGTCAACGGCCATTCTAAGCTGAATGTGCCTGCTCTCGTCAGATCGCAGCAGCAATGCAGCTTAAGGCTTGGCAAGTACCAGCATGGGAGACTGGCTGGGAATCCCAAGTTCCGTTGACCTTTTTGAACCTGAAAATTGTGTTAGTTTCTCTATGAGATAGTAAAAGAAGGTTCAAATTGAACAGCTGCTGTCAACGGCCCTTCTAAGCTGAATGTGCGTGCTCTTGTCGGATCACAGCAGCGATGCGGCTTAAGGCTTGGCAAGTACCAGCATGGGAGACTGGCTGTGAATCCCAAGTTCCATTGACCTTTTTGAACCTGAAAATTGTGTTAGTTTCTCTATGAGATAGTAAAAGAAGGTTCAAACTGAACAGCTGCTGTCAACGGCCATTCTAAGCTGAATGTGCCTGCTCTCGTCAGATCGCAGCAGCAATGCAGCTTAAGGCTTGGCAAGTACCAGCATGGGAGACTGGCTGGGAATCCCAAGTTCTGTTGACCTTTTTGAACCTGAAAATTGTGTTAGTTTCTCTATGAGATAGTAAAAGAAGGTTCAAATTGAACAGCTGCTGTCAACGGCCATTCTAAGCTGAATGTGCCTGCTCTCGTCAGATCGCAGCAGCAATGCAGCTTAAGGCTTGGCAAGTACCAGCATGGGAGACTGGCTGGGAATCCCAAGTTCCGTTGACCTTTTTGAACCTGAAAATTGTGTTAGTTTCTCTATGAGATAGTAAAAGAAGGTTCAAATTGAACAGCTGCTGTCAACGGCCATTCTAAGCTGAATGTGCCTGCTCTCGTCAGATCGCAGCAGCAATGCAGCTTAAGGCTTGGCAAGTACCAGCATGGGAGACTGGCTGGGAATCCCAAGTTCCGTTGACCTTTTTGAACCTGAAAATTGTGTTAGTTTCTCTATAAGATAGTAAAAGAAAGTTCAAATTGAACAGCTGCTGTCAACGGCCATTCTAAGCTGAATGTGCCTGCTCTCTTCAGATCGCAGCAGCTTAAGGCTTGGCAAGTACCAGCATGGCAGACTGCCTGGGAATCCCAAGTTCCGTTGACCTTTTTGAACCTGAAAATTGTGTTAGTTTCTCTATGAGATAGTAAAAGAAGGTTCAAATTGAACAGCTGCTGTCAACGGCCATTCTAAGCTGAATGTGCCTGCTCTCGTCAGATCGCAGCAGCAATGCAGCTTAAGGCTTGGCAAGTACCAGCATGGGAGACTGGCTGGGAATCCCAAGTTCTGTTGACCTTTTTGAACCTGAAAATTGTGTTAGTTTCTCTATGAGATAGTAAAAGAAGGTTCAAATTGAACAGCTGCTGTCAACGGCCATTCTAAGCTGAATGTGCGTGCTCTTGTCAGATCGCAGCGCCGATGCAGCTTAAGGCTTGGCAAGTACCAGCAAGGGAGGCTGGCTGGGAATCCCAAGTTCTGTTGACCTTTTTGAACCTGAAAATTGTGTTAGTTTCTCTATAAGATAGTAAAAGAAGGTTCAAATTCAACAGCTGCTGTCAACGGCCATTCTAAGCTGAATGTGCCTGCTCTCTTCAGATTGCAGCAGCTTAAGGCTTGGCAAGTACCAGCATGGGAGACTGGCTGGGAATCCCAAGTTCCGTTGACCTTTTTGAACCTGAAAATTGTGTTAGTTTCTCTATGAGATAGTAAAAGAAGGTTCAAATTGAACAGCTGCTGTCAACGGCCATTCTAAGCTGAATGTGCCTGCTCTCGTCAGATCGCAGCAGCAATGCAGCTTAAGGCTTGGCAAGTACCAGCATGGGAGACTGGCTGTGAATCCCAAGTTCCGTTGACCTTTTTGAACCTGAAAATTGTGTTAGTTTCTCTATGAGATAGTAAAAGAAGGTTCAAATTGAACAGCTGCTGTCAACGGCCATTCTAAGCTGAATGTGCCTGCTCTCGTCAGATCGCAGCAGCAATGCAGCTTAAGGCTTGGCAAGTACCAGCATGGGAGACTGGCTGGGAATCCCAAGTTCCGTTGACCTTTTTGAACCTGAAAATTGTGTTAGTTTCTCTATGAGATAGTAAAAGAAGGTTCAAACTGAACAGCTGCTGTCAACGGCCATTCTAAGCTGAATGTGCCTGCTCTCGTCAGATCGCAGCAGCAATGCAGCTTTAGGCTTGGCAAGTAACAGCATGGGAGACTGGCTGGGAATCCCAAGTTCCGTTGACCTTTTTGAACCTGAAAATTGTGTTAGTTTCTCTATGAGATAGTAAAAGAAGGTTCAAATTGAACAGCTGCAGTCAACGGCAATTCTAAGCTGAATGTGCCTGCTCTCGTCAGATCGCAGCAGCAATGCAGCTTAAGTCTTGGCAAGTACCAGCATGGGAGACTGGCTGGGAATCCCAAGTTCTGTTGACCTTTTTGAACCTGAAAATTGTGTTAGTTTCTCTATGAGATAGTAAAAGAAGGTTCAAATTGAACAGCTGCTGTCAACGGCCATTCTAAGCTGAATGTGCCTGCTCTCGTCAGATCGCAGCAGCAATGCAGCTTAAGGCTTGGCAAGTACCAGCATGGGAGACTGGCTGGGAATCCCAAGTTCCGTTAACCTTTTTGAACCTGAAAATTGTGTTAGTTTCTCTATGAGATAGTAAAAGAAGGTTCAAATTGAACAGCTGCTGTCAACGGCCATTCTAAGCTGAATGTGTGTGCTCTTGTCGGATCACAGCAGCGATGCGGCTTAAGGCTTGGCAAGTACCAGCATGGGAGACTGGCTGTGAATCCCAAGTTCCGTTGACCTTTTTGAACCTGAAAATTGTGTTAGTTTCTCTATGAGATAGTAAAAGAAGGTTCAAACTGAACAGCTGCTGTCAACGGCCATTCTAAGCTGAATGTGCCTGCTCTCGTCAGATCGCAGCATCAATGCAGCTTAAGGCTTGGCAAGTACCAGCATGGGAGACTGGCTGGGAATCCCAAGTTCCGTTGACCTTTTTGAACCTGAAAATTGTGTTAGTTTCTCTATGAGATAGTAAAAGAAGGTTCAAATTGAACAGCTGCTGTCAACGGCCATTCTAAGCTGAATGTGCCTGCTCTAGTCAGATCGCAGCAACAATGCAGCTTAAGGCTTGGCAAGCACCAGCATGGGAGACTGGCTGGGAATCCCAAGTTCTGTTGACCTTTTTGAACCTGAAAATTGTTAGTTTCTCTGTCAAAGATGGTAAAAGAAGGTTCAAATTGAACAGCTGCTGTCAATGGCCATTCTAAGCTGAATGTGCCTGCTCTCGTCAGATCGCAGCAGCAATGCAGCTTAAGGCTTGGCAAGTACCAGCATGGGAGACTGGCTGGGAATCCCAAGTTCCGTTGACCTTTTTGAACCTGAAAATTGTGTTAGTTTCTCTATGAGATAGTAAAAGAAGGTTCAAACTGAACAGCTGCTGTCAACGGCCATTCTAAGCTGAATGTGCCTGCTCTCGTCAGATCGCAGCAGCAATGCAGCTTTAGGCTTGGCAAGTAACAGCATGGGAGACTGGCTGGGAATCCCAAGTTCCGTTGACCTTTTTGAACCTGAAAATTGTGTTAGTTTCTCTATGAGATAGTAAAAGAAGGTTCAAATTGAACAGCTGCTGTCAACGGCCATTCTAAGCTGAATGTGCCTGCTCTCGTCAGATCGCAGCAGCAATGCAGCTTAAGGCTTGGCAAGTACCAGCATGGGAGACTGGCTGGGAATCCCAAGTTCCGTTGACCTTTTTGAACCTGAAAATTGTGTTAGTTTCTCTATGAGATAGTAAAAGAAGGTTCAAATTGAACAGCTGCTGTCAACGGCCATTCTAAGCTGAATGTGCGTGCTCTTGTCGGATCACAGCAGCGATGCGGCTTAAGGCTTGGCAAGTACCAGCATGGGAGACTGGCTGTGAATCCCAAGTTCCGTTGACCTTTTTGAACCTGAAAATTGTGTTAGTTTCTCTATGAGATAGTAAAAGAAGGTTCAAACTGAACAGCTGCTGTCAACGGCCATTCTAAGCTGAATGTGCCTGCTCTTGTCAGATCGCAGCATCAATGCAGCTTAAGGCTTGGCAAGTACCAGCATGGGAGACTGGCTGGGAATCCCAAGTTCCGTTGACCTTTTTGAACCTGAAAATTGTTAGTTTCTCTGTCAAAGATGGTAAAAGAAGGTTCAAATTGAACAGCTGCTGTCAACGGCCATTCTAAGCTGAATGTGCCTGCTCTCGTTAGATCGCAGCAGCAATGCAGCTTAAGGCTTGGCAAGTACCAGCATGGGAGACTGGCTGGGAATCCCAAGTTCTGTTGACCTTTTTGAACCTGAAAATTGTGTTAGTTTTTCTATGAGATAGTAAAAGAAGGTTCAAATTGAACAGCTGCTGTCAACGGCCATTCTAAGCTGAATGTGCCTGCTCTCGTCAGATCGCAGCAGCTTAAGGCTTGGCAAGTACCAGCATGGGAGACTGGCTGGGAATCCCAAGTTCCGTTGACCTTTTTGAACCTGAAAATTGTGTTAGTTTCTCTATGAGATAGTAAAAGAAGGTTCAAATTGAACAGCTGCTGCTAACGGCCATTCTAAGCTGAATGTGCCTGCTCTCGTCAGTTCGCAGCAGCAATGCAGCTTAAGGCTTGGTAAGTACCAGCATGGGAGACTGGCTGGGAATCCTAAGTTCCGTTGACCTTTTTGAACCTGAAAATTGTGTTAGTTTCTCTATGAGATATTAAAAGAAGGTTCAAATTGAACAGCTGCTGTCAACGGCCATTCTAAGCTGAATGTGCCTGCTCTCGTCAGATCGCAGCAGCAATGCAGCTTAAGGCTTGGCAAGTACCAGCATGGGAGACTGGCTGGGAATCCCAAGTTCTGTTGACCTTTTTGAACCTGAAAATTGTGTTAGTTTCTCTATGAGATAGTAAAAGAAGGTTCAAATTGAACAGCTGCTGTCAACGGCCATTCTAAGCTGAATGTGCCTGCTCTCGTCAGATTGCAGCAGCAATGCAGCTTAAGGCTTGGCAAGTACCAGCATGGGAGACTGGCTGGGAATCCCAAGTTCCGTTGACCTTTCTGAACCTGAAAATTGTGTTAGTTTCTCTATGAGATAGTAAAAGAAGGTTCAAATTGAACAGCTGCTGTCAACGGCCATTCTAAGCTGAATGTGCCTGCTCTCGTCAGATCGCAGCAGCAATGCAGCTTAAGGCTTGGCAAGTACCAGCATGGGAGACTGGCTGGGAATCCCAAGTTCCGTTGACCTTTTTGAACCTGAAAATTGTGTTAGTTTCTCTATAAGATAGTAAAAGAAAGTTCAAATTGAACAGCTGCTGTCAACGGCCATTCTAAGCTGAATGTGCCTGCTCTCTTCAGATCGCAGCAGCTTAAGGCTTGGCAAGTACCAGCATGGCAGACTGCCTGGGAATCCCAAGTTCCGTTGACCTTTTTGAACCTGAAAATTGTGTTAGTTTCTCTATGAGATAGTAAAAGAAGGTTCAAATTGAACAGCTGCTGTCAACGGCCATTCTAAGCTGAATGTGCCTGCTCTCGTCAGATCGCAGCAGCAATGCAGCTTAAGGCTTGGCAAGTACCAGCATGGGAGACTGGCTGGGAATCCCAAGTTCTGTTGACCTTTTTGAACCTGAAAATTGTGTTAGTTTCTCTATGAGATAGTAAAAAAAGGTTCAAATTGAACAGCTGCTGTCAACGGCCATTCTAAGCTGAATGTGCCTGCTCTCGTCAGATCGCAGCAGCAATGCAGCTTAAGGCTTGGCAAGTACCAGCATGGGAGACTGGCTGTGAATCCCAAGTTCCGTTGACCTTTTTGAACCTGAAAATTGTGTTAGTTTCTCTATGAGATAGTAAAAGAAGGTTCAAATTGAACAGCTGCTGTCAACGGCCATTCTAAGCTGAATGTGCCTGCTCTCGTCAGATCGCAGCAGCAATGCAGCTTAAGGCTTGGCAAGTACCAGCATGGGAGACTGGCTGGGAATCCCAAGTTCCGTTGACCTTTTTGAACCTGAAAATTGTGTTAGTTTCTCTATGAGATAGTAAAAGAAGGTTCAAACTGAACAGCTGCTGTCAACGGCCATTCTAAGCTGAATGTGCCTGCTCTCGTCAGATCGCAGCAGCAATGCAGCTTTAGGCTTGGCAAGTAACAGCATGGGAGACTGGCTGGGAATCCCAAGTTCCGTTGACCTTTTTGAACCTGAAAATTGTGTTAGTTTCTCTATGAGATAGTAAAAGAAGGTTCAAATTGAACAGCTGCAGTCAACGGCAATTCTAAGCTGAATGTGCCTGCTCTCGTCAGATCGCAGCAGCAATGCAGCTTAAGTCTTGGCAAGTACCAGCATGGGAGACTGGCTGGGAATCCCAAGTTCTGTTGACCTTTTTGAACCTGAAAATTGTGTTAGTTTCTCTATGAGATAGTAAAAGAAGGTTCAAATTGAACAGCTGCTGTCAACGGCCATTCTAAGCTGAATGTGCCTGCTCTCGTCAGATCGCAGCAGCAATGCAGCTTAAGGCTTGGCAAGTACCAGCATGGGAGACTGGCTGGGAATCCCAAGTTCCGTTAACCTTTTTGAACCTGAAAATTGTGTTAGTTTCTCTATGAGATAGTAAAAGAAGGTTCAAATTGAACAGCTGCTGTCAACGGCCATTCTAAGCTGAATGTGTGTGCTCTTGTCGGATCACAGCAGCGATGCGGCTTAAGGCTTGGCAAGTACCAGCATGGGAGACTGGCTGTGAATCCCAAGTTCCGTTGACCTTTTTGAACCTGAAAATTGTGTTAGTTTCTCTATGAGATAGTAAAAGAAGGTTCAAACTGAACAGCTGCTGTCAACGGCCATTCTAAGCTGAATGTGCCTGCTCTCGTCAGATCGCAGCATCAATGCAGCTTAAGGCTTGGCAAGTACCAGCATGGGAGACTGGCTGGGAATCCCAAGTTCCGTTGACCTTTTTGAACCTGAAAATTGTGTTAGTTTCTCTATGAGATAGTAAAAGAAGGTTCAAATTGAACAGCTGCTGTCAACGGCCCTTCTAAGCTGAATGTGCCTGCTCTCGTCAGATCGCAGCAGCAATGCAGCTTAAGGCTTGGCAAGCACCAGCATGGGAGACTGGCTGGGAATCCCAAGTTCCGTTGAGCTTTTTGAACCTGAAAATTGTGTTAGTTTCTCTATGAGATAGTAAAAGAAAGTAGAAATTAAGCAGCTGCTGTCAACGGCCATTCTAAGCTGAATGTGCCTGCTCTCGTCAGATCGCAGCAGCAATGCAGCTTAAGGCTTGGCAAGTACCAGCATGGGAGACTGGCTGGGAATCCCAAGTTCCGTTGACCTTTTTGAACCTGAAAATTGTTAGTTTCTCTGTCAAAGATGGTAAAAGAAGGTTCAAATTGAACAGCTGCTGTCAAAGGCCATTCTAAGCTGAATGTGCCTGCTCTCGTCAGATCGCAGCAGCTTAAGGCTTGGCAAGTACCAGCATGGGAGACTGGCTGGGAATCCCAAGTTCCGTTGACCTTTTTGAACCTGAAAATTGTGTTAGTTTCTCTATGAGATAGTAAAAGAAGGTTCAAATTGAACAGCTGCTGCTAACGGCCATTCTAAGCTGAATGTGCCTGCTCTCGTCAGATCGCAGCAGCAATGCAGCTTAAGGCTTGGCAAGTACCAGCATGGGAGACTGGCTGGGAATCCTAAGTTCCGTTGACCTTTTTGAACCTGAAAATTGTGTTAGTTTCTCTATGAGATATTAAAAGAAGGTTCAAATTGAACAGCTGCTGTCAACGGCCATTCTAAGCTGAATGTGCCTGCTCTCGTCAGATCGCAGCAGCAATGCAGCTTAAGGCTTGGCAAGTACCAGCATGGGAGACTGGCTGGGAATCCCAAGTTCCGTTGACCTTTTTGAACCTGAAAATTGTTAGTTTCTCTGTCAAAGATGGTAAAAGAAGGTTCAAATTGAACAGCTGCTGTCAACGGCCATTCTAAGCTGAATGTGCCTGCTCTCGTCAGATCGCAGCAGCAATGCAGCTTAAGGCTTGGCAAGTACCAGCATGGGAGACTGGCTGGGAATCCCAAGTTCTGTTGACCTTTTTGAACCTGAAAATTGTGTTAGTTTTTCTATGAGATAGTAAAAGAAGGTTCAAATTGAACAGCTGCTGTCAACGGCCATTCTAAGCTGAATGTGCCTGCTCTCGTCAGATCGCAGCAGCAATGCAGCTTAAGGCTTGGCAAGTACCAGCATGGGAGACTGGCTGGGAATCCCAAGTTCTGTTGACCTTTTTGAACCTGAAAATTGTGTTAGTTTCTCTATGAGATAGTAAAAGAAGGTTCAAATTGAACAGCTGCTGTCAACGGCCATTCTAAGCTGAATGTGCCTGCTCTCGTCAGATCGCAGCAGCAATGCAGCTTAAGGCTTGGCAAGTACCAGCATGGGAGACTGGCTGGGAATCCCAAGTTCTGTTGACCTTTTTGAACCTGAAAATTGTGTTAGTTTCTCTATGAGATAGTAAAAGAAGGTTCAAATTGAACAGCTGCTGTCAACGGCCATTCTAAGCTGAATGTGCCTGCTCTCGTCAGATCGCAGCAGCAATGCAGCTTAAGGCTTGGCAAGTACCAGCATGGGAGACTGGCTGGGAATCCCAAGTTCCGTTGACCTTTTTGAACCTGAAAATTGTGTTAGTTTCTCTATGAGATAGTAAAAGAAGGTTCAAATTGAACAGCTGCTGTCAACGGCCATTCTAAGCTGAATGTGCCTGCTCTCGTCAGATCGCTGCAGCAATGCAGCTTAAGGCTTGGCAAGTACCAGCATGGGAGACTGGCTGGGAATCCCAAGTTCCGTTGACCTTTTTGAACCTGAAAATTGTGTTAGTTTCTCTATGAGATAGTAAAAGAAGGTTCAAACTGAACAGCTGCTGTCAACGGCCATTCTAAGCTGAATGTGCCTGCTCTCGTCAGATCGCAGCAGCAATGCAGCTTTAGGCTTGGCAAGTAACAGCATGGGAGACTGGCTGGGAATCCCAAGTTCCGTTGACCTTTTTGAACCTGAAAATTGTGTTAGTTTCTCTATGAGATAGTAAAAGAAGGTTCAAATTGAACAGCTGCTGTCAACGGCCATTCTAAGCTGAATGTGCCTGCTCTCGTCAGATCGCAGCAGCAATGCAGCTTAAGTCTTGGCAAGTACCAGCATGGGAGACTGGCTGGGAATCCCAAGTTCTGTTGACCTTTTTGAACCTGAAAATTGTGTTAGTTTCTCTATGAGATAGTAAAAGAAGGTTCAAATTGAACAGCTGCTGTCAACGGCCATTCTAAGCTGAATGTGCCTGCTCTCGTCAGATCGCAGCAGAAATGCAGCTTAAGGCTTGGCAAGTACCAGCATGGGAGACTGGCTGGGAATCCCAAGTTCCGTTGACCTTTTTTAACCTGAAAATTGTGTTAGTTTCTCTATGAGATAGTAAAAGAAGGTTCAAATTGAACAGCTGCTGTCAACGGCCATTCTAAGCTGAATGTGCGTGCTCTTGTCGGATCACAGCAGCGATGCGGCTTAAGGCTTGGCAAGTACCAGCATGGGAGACTGGCTGTGAATCCCAAGTTCCGTTGACCTTTTTGAACCTGAAAATTGTGTTAGTTTCTCTATGAGATAGTAAAAGAAGGTTCAAACTGAACAGCTGCTGTCAACGGCCATTCTAAGCTGAATGTGCCAGCTCTCGTCAGATCGCAGCAGCAATGCAGCTTAAGGCTTGGCAAGTACCAGCATGGGAGACTGGCTGGGAATCCCAAGTTCTGTTGACCTTTTTGAACCTGAAAATTGTGTTAGTTTCTCTATGAGATAGTAAAAGAAGGTTCAAATTGAACAGCTGCTGTCAACGGCCATTCTAAGCTGAATGTGCCTGCTCTCGTCAGATCGCAGCAGCAATGCAGCTTAAGGCTTGGCAAGTACCAGCATGGGAGACTGGCTGGGAATCCCAAGTTCTGTTGACCTTTTTGAACCTGAAAATTGTGTTAGTTTCTCTATGAGATAGTAAAAGAAGGTTCAAATTGAACAGCTGCTGTCAACGGCCATTCTAAGCTGAATGTGCCTGCTCTCGTCAGATCGCAGCAGCAATGCAGCTTAAGGCTTGGCAAGTACCAGCATGGGAGACTGGCTGGGAATCCCAAGTTCCGTTGACCTTTTTGAACCTGAAAATTGTGTTAGTTTCTCTATGAGATAGTAAAAGAAGGTTCAAATTGAACAGCTGCTGTCAACGGCCATTCTAAGCTGAATGTGCCTGCTCTCGTCAGATCGCAGCAGCAATGCAGCTTAAGGCTTGGCAAGTACCAGCATGGGAGACTGGCTGGGAATCCCAAGTTCCGTTGACCTTTTTGAACCTGAAAATTGTGTTAGTTTCTCTATGAGATAGTAAAAGAAGGTTCAAACTGAACAGCTGCTGTCAACGGCCATTCTAAGCTGAATGTGCCTGCTCTCGTCAGATCGCAGCAGCAATGCAGCTTTAGGCTTGGCAAGTAACAGCATGGGAGACTGGCTTGGAATCCCAAGTTCCGTTGACCTTTTTGAACCTGAAAATTGTGTTAGTTTCTCTATGAGATAGTAAAATAAGGTTCAAATTGAACAGCTGCTGTCAACGGCCATTCTAAGCTGAATGTGCCTGCTCTCGTCAGATCGCAGCAGCAATGCAGCTTAAGTCTTGGCAAGTACCAGCATGGGAGACTGGCTGGGAATCCCAAGTTCTGTTGACCTTTTTGAACCTGAAAATTGTGTTAGTTTCTCTATGAGATAGTAAAAGAAGGTTCAAATTGAACAGCTGCTGTCAACGGCCATTCTAAGCTGAATGTGCCTGCTCTCGTCAGATCGCAGCAGAAATGCAGCTTAAGGCTTGGCAAGTACCAGCATGGGAGACTGGCTGGGAATCCCAAGTTCCGTTGCCCTTTTTGAACCTGAAAATTGTGTTAGTTTCTCTATGAGATAGTAAAAGAAGGTTCAAATTGAACAGCTGCTGTCAACGGCCATTCTAAGCTGAATGTGCGTGCTCTTGTCGGATCACAGCAGCGATGCGGCTTAAGGCTTGGCAAGTACCAGCATGGGAGACTGGCTGTGAATCCCAAGTTCCGTTGACCTTTTTGAACCTGAAAATTGTGTTAGTTTCTCTATGAGATAGTAAAAGAAGGTTCAAACTGAACAGCTGCTGTCAACGGCCATTCTAAGCTGAATGTGCCTGCTCTCGTCAGATCGCAGCATCAATGCAGCTTAAGGCTTGGCAAGTACCAGCATGGGAGATTGGCTGGGAATCCCAAGTTCCGTTGAGCTTTTTGAACCTGAAAATTGTGTTAGTTTCTCTATGAGATAGTAAAAGAAAGTAGAAATTAGGCAGCTGCTGTCAACGGCCATTCTAAGCTGAATGTGCCTGCTCTCGTCAGATCGCAGCAGCAATGCAGCTTAAGGCTTGGCAAGTACCAGCATGGGAGACTGGCTGGGAATCCCAAGTTCCGTTGACCTTTTTGAACCTGAAAATTGTTAGTTTCTCTGTCAAAGATGGTAAAAGAAGGTTCAAATTGAACAGCTGCGGTCAACGGCCATTCTAAGCTGAATGTGCCTGCTCTCGTCAGATCGCAGCAGCAATGCAGCTTAAGGCTTGGCAAGTACCAGCATGGGAGACTGGCTGGGAATCCCAAGTTCCGTTGACCTTTTTGAACCTGAAAATTGTGTTAGTTTCTCTATGAGATAGTAAAAGAAGGTTCAAATTGAACAGCTGCTGTCAACGGCCCTTCTAAGCTGAATGTGCCTGCTCTCGTCAGATCGCAGCAGCAATGCAGCTTAAGGCTTGGCAAGTACCAGCATGGGAGACTGGCTGGGAATCCCAAGTTCCGTTGAGCTTTTTGAACCTGAAAATTGTGTTAGTTTCTCTATGAGATAGTAAAAGAAAGTAGAAATTAAGCAGCTGCTGTCAACGGCCATTCTAAGCTGAATGTGCCTGCTCTCGTCAGATCGCAGCAGCAATGCAGCTTAAGGCTTGGCAAGTACCAGCATGGGAGACTGGCTGGGAATCCCAAGTTCCGTTGACCTTTTTGAACCTGAAAATTGTTAGTTTCTCTGTCAAAGATGGTAAAAGAAGGTTCAAATTGAACAGCTGCTGTCAAAGGCCATTCTAAGCTGAATGTGCCTGCTCTCGTCAGATCGCAGCAGCTTAAGGCTTGGCAAGTACCAGCATGGGAGACTGGCTGGGAATCCCAAGTTCCGTTGACCTTTTTGAACCTGAAAATTGTGTTAGTTTCTCTATGAGATAGTAAAAGAAGGTTCAAATTGAACAGCTGCTGCTAACGGCCATTCTAAGCTGAATGTGCCTGCTCTCGTCAGATCGCAGCAGCAATGCAGCTTAAGGCTTGGCAAGTACCAGCATGGGAGACTGGCTGGGAATCCTAAGTTCCGTTGACCTTTTTGAACCTGAAAATTGTGTTAGTTTCTCTATGAGATATTAAAAGAAGGTTCAAATTGAACAGCTGCTGTCAACGGCCATTCTAAGCTGAATGTGCCTGCTCTCGTCAGATCGCAGCAGCAATGCAGCTTAAGGCTTGGCAAGTACCAGCATGGGAGACTGGCTGGGAATCCCAAGTTCCGTTGACCTTTTTGAACCTGAAAATTGTTAGTTTCTCTGTCAAAGATGGTAAAAGAAGGTTCAAATTGAACAGCTGCTGTCAACGGCCATTCTAAGCTGAATGTGCCTGCTCTCGTCAGATCGCAGCAGCAATGCAGCTTAAGGCTTGGCAAGTACCAGCATGGGAGACTGGCTGGGAATCCCAAGTTCTGTTGACCTTTTTGAACCTGAAAATTGTGTTAGTTTTTCTATGAGATAGTAAAAGAAGGTTCAAATTGAACAGCTGCTGTCAACGGCCATTCTAAGCTGAATGTGCCTGCTCTCGTCAGATCGCAGCAGCAATGCAGCTTAAGGCTTGGCAAGTACCAGCATGGGAGACTGGCTGGGAATCCCAAGTTCTGTTGACCTTTTTGAACCTGAAAATTGTGTTAGTTTCTCTATGAGATAGTAAAAGAAGGTTCAAATTGAACAGCTGCTGTCAACGGCCATTCTAAGCTGAATGTGCCTGCTCTCGTCAGATCGCAGCAGCAATGCAGCTTAAGGCTTGGCAAGTACCAGCATGGGAGACTGGCTGGGAATCCCAAGTTCTGTTGACCTTTTTGAACCTGAAAATTGTGTTAGTTTCTCTATGAGATAGTAAAAGAAGGTTCAAATTGAACAGCTGCTGTCAACGGCCATTCTAAGCTGAATGTGCCTGCTCTCGTCAGATCGCAGCAGCAATGCAGCTTAAGGCTTGGCAAGTACCAGCATGGGAGACTGGCTGGGAATCCCAAGTTCCGTTGACCTTTTTGAACCTGAAAATTGTGTTAGTTTCTCTATGAGATAGTAAAAGAAGGTTCAAATTGAACAGCTGCTGTCAACGGCCATTCTAAGCTGAATGTGCCTGCTCTCGTCAGATCGCTGCAGCAATGCAGCTTAAGGCTTGGCAAGTACCAGCATGGGAGACTGGCTGGGAATCCCAAGTTCCGTTGACCTTTTTGAACCTGAAAATTGTGTTAGTTTCTCTATGAGATAGTAAAAGAAGGTTCAAACTGAACAGCTGCTGTCAACGGCCATTCTAAGCTGAATGTGCCTGCTCTCGTCAGATCGCAGCAGCAATGCAGCTTTAGGCTTGGCAAGTAACAGCATGGGAGACTGGCTGGGAATCCCAAGTTCCGTTGACCTTTTTGAACCTGAAAATTGTGTTAGTTTCTCTATGAGATAGTAGAAGAAGGTTCAAATTGAACAGCTGCTGTCAACGGCCATTCTAAGCTGAATGTGCCTGCTCTCGTCAGATCGCAGCAGCAATGCAGCTTAAGTCTTGGCAAGTACCAGCATGGGAGACTGGCTGGGAATCCCAAGTTCTGTTGACCTTTTTGAACCTGAAAATTGTGTTAGTTTCTCTATGAGATAGTAAAAGAAGGTTCAAATTGAACAGCTGCTGTCAACGGCCATTCTAAGCTGAATGTGCGTGCTCTTGTCGGATCACAGCAGCGATGCGGCTTAAGGCTTGGCAAGTACCAGCATGGGAGACTGGCTGTGAATCCCAAGTTCCGTTGACCTTTTTGAACCTGAAAATTGTGTTAGTTTCTCTATGAGATAGTAAAAGAAGGTTCAAACTGAACAGCTGCTGTCAACGGCCATTCTAAGCTGAATGTGCCAGCTCTCGTCAGATCGCAGCAGCAATGCAGCTTAAGGCTTGGCAAGTACCAGCATGGGAGACTGGCTGGGAATCCCAAGTTCTGTTGACCTTTTTGAACCTGAAAATTGTGTTAGTTTCTCTATGAGATAGTAAAAGAAGGTTCAAATTGAACAGCTGCTGTCAACGGCCATTCTAAGCTGAATGTGCCTGCTCTCGTCAGATCGCAGCAGCAATGCAGCTTAAGGCTTGGCAAGTACCAGCATGGGAGACTGGCTGGGAATCCCAAGTTCTGTTGACCTTTTTGAACCTGAAAATTGTGTTAGTTTCTCTATGAGATAGTAAAAGAAGGTTCAAATTGAACAGCTGCTGTCAACGGCCATTCTAAGCTGAATGTGCCTGCTCTCGTCAGATCGCAGCAGCAATGCAGCTTAAGGCTTGGCAAGTACCAGCATGGGAGACTGGCTGGGAATCCCAAGTTCCGTTGACCTTTTTGAACCTGAAAATTGTGTTAGTTTCTCTATGAGATAGTAAAAGAAGGTTCAAATTGAACAGCTGCTGTCAACGGCCATTCTAAGCTGAATGTGCCTGCTCTCGTCAGATCGCAGCAGCAATGCAGCTTAAGGCTTGGCAAGTACCAGCATGGGAGACTGGCTGGGAATCCCAAGTTCCGTTGACCTTTTTGAACCTGAAAATTGTGTTAGTTTCTCTATGAGATAGTAAAAGAAGGTTCAAACTGAACAGCTGCTGTCAACGGCCATTCTAAGCTGAATGTGCCTGCTCTCGTCAGATCGCAGCAGCAATGCAGCTTTAGGCTTGGCAAGTAACAGCATGGGAGACTGGCTTGGAATCCCAAGTTCCGTTGACCTTTTTGAACCTGAAAATTGTGTTAGTTTCTCTATGAGATAGTAAAATAAGGTTCAAATTGAACAGCTGCTGTCAACGGCCATTCTAAGCTGAATGTGCCTGCTCTCGTCAGATCGCAGCAGCAATGCAGCTTAAGTCTTGGCAAGTACCAGCATGGGAGACTGGCTGGGAATCCCAAGTTCTGTTGACCTTTTTGAACCTGAAAATTGTGTTAGTTTCTCTATGAGATAGTAAAAGAAGGTTCAAATTGAACAGCTGCTGTCAACGGCCATTCTAAGCTGAATGTGCCTGCTCTCGTCAGATCGCAGCAGAAATGCAGCTTAAGGCTTGGCAAGTACCAGCATGGGAGACTGGCTGGGAATCCCAAGTTCCGTTGCCCTTTTTGAACCTGAAAATTGTGTTAGTTTCTCTATGAGATAGTAAAAGAAGGTTCAAATTGAACAGCTGCTGTCAACGGCCATTCTAAGCTGAATGTGCGTGCTCTTGTCGGATCACAGCAGCGATGCGGCTTAAGGCTTGGCAAGTACCAGCATGGGAGACTGGCTGTGAATCCCAAGTTCCGTTGACCTTTTTGAACCTGAAAATTGTGTTAGTTTCTCTATGAGATAGTAAAAGAAGGTTCAAACTGAACAGCTGCTGTCAACGGCCATTCTAAGCTGAATGTGCCTGCTCTCGTCAGATCGCAGCATCAATGCAGCTTAAGGCTTGGCAAGTACCAGCATGGGAGATTGGCTGGGAATCCCAAGTTCCGTTGAGCTTTTTGAACCTGAAAATTGTGTTAGTTTCTCTATGAGATAGTAAAAGAAAGTAGAAATTAGGCAGCTGCTGTCAACGGCCATTCTAAGCTGAATGTGCCTGCTCTCGTCAGATCGCAGCAGCAATGCAGCTTAAGGCTTGGCAAGTACCAGCATGGGAGACTGGCTGGGAATCCCAAGTTCCGTTGACCTTTTTGAACCTGAAAATTGTTAGTTTCTCTGTCAAAGATGGTAAAAGAAGGTTCAAATTGAACAGCTGCAGTCAACGGCCATTCTAAGCTGAATGTGCCTGCTCTCGTCAGATCGCAGCAGCAATGCAGCTTAAGGCTTGGCAAGTACCAGCATGGGAGACTGGCTGGGAATCCCAAGTTCTGTTGACCTTTTTGAACCTGAAAATTGTGTTAGTTTTTCTATGAGATAGTAAAAGAAGGTTCAAATTGAACAGCTGCTGTCAACGGCCATTCTAAGCTGAATGTGCCTGCTCTCGTCAGATCGCAGCAGCAATGCAGCTTAAGGCTTGGCAAGTACCAGCATGGGAGACTGGCTGGGAATCCAAAGTTCCGTTGACCTTTTTGAACCTGAAAATTGTGTTAGTTTTCTATGAGATAGTAAAAGAAGGTTCAAATTGAACAGCTGCTGTCAACGGCCATTCTAAGCTGAATGTGCCTGCTCTCGTCAGATCGCAGCAGCAATGCAGCTTAAGGCTTGGCAAGTACCAGCATGGGAGACTGGCTGGGAATCCCAAGTTCCGTTGACCTTTTTGAACCTGAAAATTGTGTTAGTTTCTCTATGAGATAGTAAAAGAAGGTTCAAACTGAACAGCTGCTGTCAACGGCCATTCTAAGCTGAAAGTGCCTGCTCTCGTCAGATCGCAGCATCAATGCAGCTTAGGGCTTGGCAAGTACCAGCATGGGAGACTGGCTGGGAATCCCAAGTTCCGTTGACCTTTTTGAACCTGAAAATTGTTAGTTTCTCTGTCAAAGATGGTAAAAGAAGGTTCAAATTGAACAGCTGCTGCTAACGGCCATTCTAAGCTGAATGTGCCTGCTCTCGTCAGTTCGCAGCAGCAATGCAGCTTAAGGCTTGGCAAGTACCAGCATGGGAGACTGGCTGGGAATCCTAAGTTCCGTTGACCTTTTTGAACCTGAAAATTGTGTTAGTTTCTCTATGAGATATTAAAAGAAGGTTCAAATTGAACAGCTGCTGTCAACGGCTATTCTAAGCTGAATGTGCCTGCTCTCGTCAGATCGCAGCAGCAATGCAGCTTAAGGCTTGGCAAGTACCAGCATGGGAGACTGGCTGGGAATCCCAAGTTCCGTTGACCTTTTTGAACCTGAAAATTGTGTTAGTTTCTCTATGAGATAGTAAAAGAAGGTTCAAATTGAACAGCTGCTGTCAACGGCCATTCTAAGCTGAATGTGCCTGCTCTCGTCAGATCGCAGCAGCAATGCAGCTTAAGGCTTGGCAAGTACCAGCATGGGAGACTGGCTGGGAATCCCAAGTTCCGTTGACCTTTTTGAACCTGAAAATTGTGTTAGTTTCTCTATGAGATAGTAAAAGAAAGTAGAAATTAGGCAGCTGCTGTCAACGGCCATTCTAAGCTGAATGTGCCTGCTCTCGTCAGATCGCAGCAGCAATGCAGCTTAAGGCTTGGCAAGTACCAGCATGGGAGACTGGCTGGGAATCCCAAGTTCCGTTGACCTTTTTGAACCTGAAAATTGTGTTAGTTTCTCTATGAGATAGTAAAAGAAGGTTCAAATTGAACAGCTGCTGTCAACGGCCATTCTAAGCTGAATGTGCCTGCTCTTGTCAGATCGCAGCAGCAGTAATGCAGCTTAAGGCTTGGCAAGTACCAGCATGGGAGACTGGCTGGGAATCCCAAGTTCCGTTGACCTTTTTGAACCTGAAAATTGTGTTAGTTTCTCTATGAGATAGTAAAAGAAGGTTCAAACTGAACAGCTGCTGTCAACGGCCATTCTAAGCTGAATGTGCCTGCTCTCGTCAGATCGCAGCAGCAATGCAGCTTTAGGCTTGGCAAGTAACAGCATGGGAGACTGGCTGGGAATCCCAAGTTCCGTTGACCTTTTTGAACCTGAAAATTGTGTTAGTTTCTCTATGAGATAGTAAAAGAAGGTTCAAATTGAACAGCTGCTGTCAACGGCAATTCTAAGCTGAATGTGCCTGCTCTCGTCAGATCGCAGCAGCAATGCAGCTTAAGGCTTGGCAAGTACCAGCATGGGAGACTGGCTGGGAATCCCAAGTTCTGTTGACCTTTTTGAACCTGAAAATTGTGTTAGTTTCTCTATGAGATAGTAAAAGAAGGTTCAAATTGAACAGCTGCTGTCAACGGCCATTCTAAGCTGAATGTGCCTGCTCTCGTCAGATCGCAGCAGCAATGCAGCTTAAGGCTTGGCAAGTACCAGCATGGGAGACTGGCTGGGAATCCAAAGTTCCGTTGACCTTTTTGAACCTGAAAATTGTGTTAGTTTCTCTATGAGATAGTAAAAGAAGGTTCAAATTGAACAGCTGCTGTCAACGGCCATTCTAAGCTGAATGTGCGTGCTCTTGTCGGATCAAAGCAGCGATGCGGCTTAAGGCTTGGCAAGTACCAGCATGGGAGACTGGCTGTGAATCCCAAGTTCCGTTGACCTTTTTGAACCTGAAAATTGTGTTAGTCTCTCTATGAGATAGTAAAAGAAGGTTCAAACTGAACAGCTGCTGTCAACGGCCATTCTAAGCTGAATGTGCCTGCTCTCGTCAGATCGCAGCAGCAATGCAGCTTAAGGCTTGGCAAGTACCAGCATGGGAGACTGGCTGGGAATCCCAAGTTCCGTTGACCTTTTTGAACCTGAAAATTGTGTTAGTTTCTCTATGAGATAGTAAAAGAAAGTAGAAATTAGGCAGCTGCTGTCAACGGCCATTCTAAGCTGAATGTGCCTGCTCTCGTCAGATCGCAGCAGCAATGCAGCTTAAGGCTTGGCAAGTACCAGCATGGGAGACTGGCTGGGAATCCCAAGTTCCGTTGACCTTTTTGAACCTGAAAATTGTTAGTTTCTCTGTCAAAGATGGTAAAAGAAGGTTCAAATTGAACAGCTGCTGTCAACGGCCATTCTAAGCTGAATGTGCCTGCTCTCGTCAGATCGCAGCAGCAATGCAGCTTAAGGCTTGGCAAGTACCAGCATGGGAGACTGGCTGGGAATCCTAAGTTCCGTTGACCTTTTTGAACCTGAAAATTGTGTTAGTTTCTCTATGAGATATTAAAAGAAGGTTCAAATTGAACAGCTGCTGTCAACGGCCATTCTAAGCTGAATGTGCCTGCTCTCGTCAGATCGCAGCAGCAATGCAGCTTAAGGCTTGGCAAGTACCAGCATGGGAGACTGGCTGGGAATCCCAAGTTCCGTTGACCTTTTTGAACCTGAAAATTGTTAGTTTCTCTGTCAAAGATGGTAAAAGAAGGTTCAAATTGAACAGCTGCTGTCAACGGCCATTCTAAGCTGAATGTGCCTGCTCTCGTCAGATCGCAGCAGCAATGCAGCTTAAGGCTTGGCAAGTACCAGCATGGGAGACTGGCTGGGAATCCCAAGTTCTGTTGACCTTTTTGAACCTGAAAATTGTGTTAGTTTTTCTATGAGATAGTAAAAGAAGGTTCAAATTGAACAGCTGCTGTCAACGGCCATTCTAAGCTGAATGTGCCTGCTCTCGTCAGATCGCAGCAGCAATGCAGCTTAAGGCTTGGCAAGTACCAGCTTGGGAGACTGGCTGGGAATCCCAAGTTCTGTTGACCTTTTTGAACCTGAAAATTGTGTTAGTTTCTCTATGAGATAGTAAAAGAAGGTTCAAATTGAACAGCTGCTGTCAACGGCCATTCTAAGCTGAATGTGCCTGCTCTCGTCAGATCGCAGCAGCAATGCAGCTTAAGGCTTGGCAAGTACCAGCATGGGAGACTGGCTGGGAATCCCAAGTTCCGTTGACCTTTTTGAACCTGAAAATTGTGTTAGTTTCTCTATGAGATAGTAAAAGAAGGTTCAAATTGAACAGCTGCTGTCAACGGCCATTCTAAGCTGAATGTGCATGCTCTCGTCAGATCGCAGCAGCAATGCAGCTTAAGGCTTGGCAAGTACCAGCATGGGAGACTGGCTGGGAATCCCAAGTTCTGTTGACCTTTTTGAACCTGAAAATTGTGTTAGTTTCTCTATGAGATAGTAAAAGAAGGTTCAAATTGAACAGCTGCTGTCAACGGCCATTCTAAGCTGAATGTGCCTGCTCTCGTCAGATCGCAGCAGCTTAAGGCTTGGCAAGTACCAGCATGGGAGACTGGCTGGGAATCCCAAGTTCCGTTGACCTTTTTGAACCTGAAAATTGTGTTAGTTTCTCTATGAGATAGTAAAAGAAGGTTCAAATTGAACAGCTGCTGTCAACGGCCATTCTAAGCTGAATGTGCCTGCTCTCGTCAGATCGCAGCAGCAATGCAGCTTAAGGCTTGGCAAGTACCAGCATGGGACACTGGCTGGGAATCCCAAGTTCCGTTGACCTTTTTGAACCTGAAAATTGTGTCAGTTTCTCTATGAGATAGTAAAAGAAGGTTCAAACTGAACAGCTGCTGTCAACGGCCATTCTAAGCTGAATGTGCCTGCTCTCGTCAGATCGCAGCAGCAATGCAGCTTTAGGCTTGGCAAGTAACAGCATGGGAGACTGGCTGGGAATCCCAAGTTCCGTTGACCTTTTTGAACCTGAAAATTGTGTTAGTTTCTCTATGAGATAGTAAAAGAAGGTTCAAATTTAACAGCTGCTGTCAACGGCCATTCTAAGCTGAATGTGCCTGCTCTCGTCAGATCGCAGCAGCAATGCAGCTTAAGTCTTGGCAAGTACCAGCATGGGAGACTGGCTGGGAATCCCAAGTTCTGTTGACCTTTTTGAACCTGAAAATTGTGTTAGTTTCTCTATGAGATAGTAAAAGAAGGTTCAAATTGAACAGCTGCTGTCAACGGCCATTCTAAGCTGAATGTGCCTGCTCTCGTCAGATCGCAGCAGAAATGCAGCTTAAGGCTTGGCAAGTACCAGCATGGGAGACTGGCTGGGAATCCCAAGTTCCGTTGACCTTTTTGAACCTGAAAATTGTGTTAGTTTCTCTATGAGATAGTAAAAGAAGGTTCAAATTGAACAGCTGCTGTCAACGGCCATTCTAAGCTGAATGTGCGTGCTCTTGTCGGATCACAGCAGCGATGCGGCTTAAGGCTTGGCAAGTACCAGCATGGGAGACTGGCTGTGAATCCCAAGTTCCGTTGACCTTTTTGAACCTGAAAATTGTGTTAGTTTCTCTATGAGATAGTAAAAGAAGGTTCAAACTGAACAGCTGCTGTCAACGGCCATTCTAAGCTGAATGTGCCTGCTCTCGTCAGATCGCAGCATCAATGCAGCTTAAGGCTTGGCAAGTACCAGCATGGGAGACTGGCTGGGAATCCCAAGTTCCGTTGACCTTTTTGAACCTGAAAATTGTGTTAGTTTCTCTATGAGATAGTAAAAGAAGGTTCAAATTGAACAGCTGCTGTCAACGGCCCTTCTAAGCTGAATGTGCCTGCTCTCGTCAGATCGCAGCAGCAATGCAGCTTAAGGCTTGGCAAGTACCAGCATGGGAGACTGGCTGGGAATCCCAAGTTCCGTTGAGCTTTTTGAACCTGAAAATGGTGTTAGTTTCTCTATGAGATAGTAAAAGAAAGTAGAAATTAGGCAGCTGCTGTCAACGGCCATTCTAAGCTGAATGTGCCTGCTCTCGTCAGATCGCAGCAGCTTAAGGCTTGGCAAGTACCAGCATGGGAGACTGGCTGGGAATCCCAAGTTCCGTTGACCTTTTTGAACCTGAAAATTGTGTTAGTTTCTCTATGAGATAGTAAAAGAAGGTTCAAATTGAACAGTTGCTGCTAACGGCCATTCTAAGCTGAATGTGCCTGCTCTCGTCAGTTCGCAGCAGCAATGCAGCTTAAGGCTTGGCAAGTACCAGCATGGGAGACTGGCTGGGAATCCTAAGTTCCGTTGACCTTTTTGAACCTGAAAATTGTGTTAGTTTCTCTATGAGATATTAAAAGAAGGTTCAAATTGAACAGCTGCTGTCAACGGCCATTCTAAGCTGAATGTGCCTGCTCTCGTCAGATCGCAGCAGCAATGCAGCTTAAGGCTTGGCAAGTACCAGCATGGGAGACTGGCTGGGAATCCCAAGTTCCGTTGACCTTTTTGAACCTGAAAATTGTTAGTTTCTCTGTCAAAGATGGTAAAAGAAGGTTCAAATTGAACAGCTGCTGTCAACGGCCATTCTAAGCTGAATGTGCCTGCTCTCGTCAGATCGCAGCAGCAATGCAGCTTAAGTCTTGACAAGTACCAGCATGGGAGACTGGCTGGGAATCCCAAGTTCTGTTGACCTTTTTGAACCTGAAAATTGTGTTAGTTTTTCTATGAGATAGTAAAAGAAGGTTCAAATTGAACAGCTGCTGTCAACGGCCATTCTAAGCTGAATGTGCCTGCTCTCGTTAGATCGCAGCAGCAATGCAGCTTAAGGCTTGGCAAGTACCAGCATGGGAGACTGGCTGGGAATCCCAAGTTCTGTTGACCTTTTTGAACCTGAAAATTGTGTTAGTTTCTCTATGAGATAGTAAAAGAAGGTTCAAATTGAACAGCTGCTGTCAACGGCCATTCTAAGCTGAATGTGCCTGCTCTCGTCAGATCGCAGCAGCTTAAGGCTTGGCAAGTACCAGCATGGGAGACTGGCTGGGAATCCCAAGTTCCGTTGACCTTTTTGAACCTGAAAATTGTGTTAGTTTCTCTATGAGATAGTAAAAGAAGGTTCAAATTGAACAGCTGCTGTCAACGGCCATTCTAAGCTGAATGTGCCTGCTCTCATCAGATCGCAGCAGCAATGCAGCTTAAGGCTTTGCAAGTACCAGCATGGGAGACTGGCTGGGAATCCCAAGTTCCGTTGACCTTTTTGAACCTGAAAATTGTGTTAGTTTCTCTATGAGATAGTAAAAGAAGGTTCAAACTGAACAGCTGCTGTCAACGGCCATTCTAAGCTGAATGTGCCTGCTCTCGTCAGATCGCAGCAGCAATGCAGCTTAAGGCTTGGCAAGTACCAGCATGGGAGACTGGCTGGGAATCCCAAGTTCTGTTGACCTTTTTGAACCTGAAAATTGTGTTAGTTTCTCTATGAGATAGTAAAAGAAGGTTCAAATTGAACAGCTGCTGTCAACGGCCATTCTAAGCTGAATGTGCCTGCTCTCGTCAGATCGCAGCAGCTTAAGGCTTGGCAAGTACCAGCATGGGAGACTGGCTGGGAATCCCAAGTTCCGTTGACCTTTTTGAACCTGAAAATTGTGTTAGTTTCTCTATGAGATAGTAAAAGAAGGTTCAAACTGAACAGCTGCTGTCAACGGCCATTCTAAGCTGAATGTGCCTGCTCTCGTCAGATCGCAGCAGCAATGCAGCTTAAGGCTTGGCAAGTACCAGCATGGGAGACTGGTAGGGAATCCCAAGTTCCGTTGACCTTTTTGAACCTGAAAATTGTGTTAGTTTCTCTATGAGATAGTAAAAGAAGGTTCAAATTGAACAGCTGCTGTCAACGGCCATTCTAAGCTGAATGTGCCTGCTCTAGTCAGATCGCAGCAACAATGCAGCTTAAGGCTTGGCAAGCACCAGCATGGGAGACTGGCTGGGAATCCCAAGTTCTGTTGACCTTTTTGAACCTGAAAATTGTTAGTTTCTCTGTCAAAGATGGTAAAAGAAGGTTCAAATTGAACAGCTGCTGTCAACGGCCATTCTAAGCTGAATGTGCCTGCTCTCGTCAGATCGCAGCAGCAATGCAGCTTAAGGCTTGGCAAGTACCAGCATGGGAGACTGGCAGGGAATCCCAAGTTCCGTTGACCTTTTTGAACCTGAAAATTGTGTTAGTTTCTCTATGAGATAGTAAAAGAAGGTTCAAACTGAACAGCTGCTGTCAACGGCCATTCTAAGCTGAATGTGCCTGCTCTCGTCAGATCGCAGCAGCAATGCAGCTTTAGGCTTGGCAAGTAACAGCATGGGAGACTGGCTGGGAATCCCAAGTTCCGTTGACCTTTTTGAACCTGAAAATTGTGTTAGTTTCTCTATGAGATAGTAAAAGAAGGTTCAAACTGAACAGCTGCTGTCAACGGCCATTCTAAGCTGAATGTGCCTGCTCTCGTCAGATCGCAGCATCAATGCAGCTTAAGGCTTGGCAAGTACCAGCATGGGAGACTGGCTGGGAATCCCAAGTTCCGTTGACCTTTTTGAACCTGAAAATTGTTAGTTTCTCTGTCAAAGATGGTAAAAGAAGGTTCAAATTGAACAGCTGCTGTCAACGGCCATTCTAAGCTGAATGTGCCTGCTCTCGTTAGATCGCAGCAGCAATGCAGCTTAAGGCTTGGCAAGTGCCAGCATGGGAGACTGGCTGGGAATCCCAAGTTCTGTTGACCTTTTTGAACCTGAAAATTGTGTTAGTTTTTCTATGAGATAGTAAAAGAAGGTTCAAATTGAACAGCTGCTGTCAACGGCCATTCTAAGCTGAATGTGCCTGCTCTCGTCAGATCGCAGCAGCTTAAGGCTTGGCAAGTACCAGCATGGGAGACTGGCTGGGAATCCCAAGTTCCGTTGACCTTTTTGAACCTGAAAATTGTGTTAGTTTCTCTATGAGATAGTAAAAGAAGGTTCAAATTGAACAGCTGCTGTCAACGGCCATTCTAAGCTGAATGTGCCTGCTCTCGTCAGTTCGCAGCAGCAATGCAGCTTAAGGCTTGGCAAGTACCAGCATGGGAGACTGGCTGGGAATCCTAAGTTCCGTTGACCTTTTTGAACCTGAAAATTGTGTTAGTTTCTCTATGAGATATTAAAAGAAGGTTCAAATTGAACAGCTGCTGTCAACGGCCATTCTAAGCTGAATGTGCCTGCTCTCGTCAGATCGCAGCAGCAATGCAGCTTAAGGCTTGGCAAGTACCAGCATGGGAGACTGGCTGGGAATCCCAAGTTCTGTTGACCTTTTTGAACCTGAAAATTGTGTTAGTTTCTCTATGAGATAGTAAAAGAAGGTTCAAATTGAACAGCTGCTGTCAACGGCCATTCTAAGCTGAATGTGCCTGCTCTCGTCAGATCGCAGCAGCAATGCAGCTTAAGGCTTGGCAAGTACCAGCATGGGAGACTGGCTTGGAATCCCAAGTTCTGTTGACCTTTTTGAACCTGAAAATTGTGTTAGTTTCTCTATGAGATAGTAAAAGAAGGTTCAAATTGAACAGCTGCTGTCAACGGCCATTCTAAGCTGAATGTGCCTGCTCTCGTCAGATCGCAGCAGCAATGCAGCTTAAGGCTTGGCAAGTACCAGCATGGGAGATTGGCTGGGAATCCCAAGTTCCGTTGACCTTTTTGAACCTGAAAATTGTGTTAGTTTCTCTATGAGATAGTAAAAGAAGGTTCAAATTGAACAGCTGCTGTCAACGGCCATTCTAAGCTGAATGTGCCTGCTCTCGTCAGATCGCAGCAGCAATGCAGCTTAAGGCTTGGCAAGTACCAGCATGGGAGACTGGCTGGGAATCCCAAGTTCCGTTGACCTTTTTGAACCTGAAAATTGTGTGAGTTTCTCTATAAGATAGTAAAAGAAAGTTCAAATTGAACAGCTGCTGTCAACGGCCATTCTAAGCTGAATGTGCCTGCTCTCTTCAGATCGCAGCAGCTTAAGGCTTGGCAAGTACCAGCATGGCAGACTGCCTGGGAATCCCAAGTTCCGTTGACCTTTTTGAACCTGAAAATTGTGTTAGTTTCTCTATGAGATAGTAAAAGAAGGTTCAAATTGAACAGCTGCTGTCAACGGCCATTCTAAGCTGAATGTGCCTGCTCTCGTCAGATCGCAGCAGCAATGCAGCTTAAGGCTTGGCAAGTACCAGCATGGGAGACTGGCTGGGAATCCCAAGTTCTGTTGACCTTTTTGAACCTGAAAATTGTGTTAGTTTCTCTATGAGATAGTAAAAGAAGGTTCAAATTGAACAGCTGCTGTCAACGGCCATTCTAAGCTGAATGTGCGTGCTCTTGTCAGATCGCAGCGCCGATGCAGCTTAAGGCTTGGCAAGTACCAGCAAGGGAGGCTGGCTGGGAATCCCAAGTTCTGTTGACCTTTTTGAACCTGAAAATTGTGTTAGTTTCTCTATAAGATAGTAAAAGAAGGTTCAAATTGAACAGCTGCTGTCAACGGCCATTCTAAGCTGAATGTGCCTGCTCTCTTCAGATTGCAGCAGCTTAAGGCTTGGCAAGTACCAGCATGGGAGACTGGCTGGGAATCCCAAGTTCCGTTGACCTATTTGAACCTGAAAATTGTGTTAGTTTCTCTATGAGATAGTAATAGAAGGTTCAAATTGAACAGCTGCTGTCAACGGCCATTCTAAGCTGAATGTGCCTGCTCTCGTCAGATCGCAGCAGCAATGCAGCTTAAGGCTTGGCAAGTACCAGCATGGGAGACTGGCTGGGAATCCCAAGTTCCGTTGACCTTTTTGAACTTAAAATATTGTGTTAGTTTCTCTATGAGATAGTAAAAGAAGGTTCAAATTGAACAGCTGCCGTCAATGGCCATTCTAAGCTGAATGTGCCTGCTCTCGTCAGATCGCAGCAGCAATGCAGCTTAAGGCTTGGCAAGTACCAGCATGGGAGACTGGCTGGGAATCCCAAGTTCCGTTGACCTTTTTGAACCTGAAAATTGTGTTAGTTTCTCTATGAGATAGTAAAAGAAGGTTCAAATTGAACAGCTGCTGTCAACAGCCGTTCTAAGCTGAATGTGCGTGCTCTTGTCAGATCGCAGCAGCGATGCAGCTTAAGGCTTGGCAAGTACCAGCATAGGAGACTGGCTGGGAATACCAAGTTCCGTTGACCTTTTTGAACCTGAAAATTGTGTTAGTTTCTCTATGAGATAGTAAAATAAGGTTCAAATTGAACAGCTGCTGTCAACGGCCATTCTAAGCTGAATGTGCCTGCTCTCGTCAGATCGCAGCAGCAATGCAGCTTAAGGCTTGGCAAGTACCAGCATGGGAGACTGGCTGGGAATCCCAAGTTCCGTTGACCTTTTTGAACCTGAAAATTGTGTTAGTTTCTCTATGAGATAGTAAAAGAAGGTTCAAACTGAACAGCTGCTGTCAACGGCCATTCTAAGCTGAATGTGCCTCCTCTCGTCAGATCGCAGCAGCAATTCAGCTTAAGGCTTGGCAAGTACCAGCATGGGAGACTGGCTGGGAATCCCAAGTTCTGTTGACCTTTTTGAACCTGAAAATTGTGTTAGTTTTTCTATGAGATAGTAAAAGAAGGTTCAAATTGAACAGCTGCTGTCAACGGCCATTCTAAGCTGAATGTGCCTGCTCTCGTCAGATCGCAGCAGCAATGCAGCTTAAGGCTTGGCAAGTACCAGCATGGGAGACTGGCTGGGAATCCCAAGTTCTGTTGACCTTTTTGAACCTGAAAATTGTGTTAGTTTCTCTATGAGATAGTAAAAGAAGGTTCAAATTGAACAGCTGCTGTCAACGGCCATTCTAGGCTGAATGTGCCTGCTCTCGTCAGATCGCAGCAGCAATGCAGCTTAAGGCTTGGCAAGTACCAGCATGGGAGACTGGCTGGGAATCCCAAGTTCTGTTGACCTTTTTGAACCTGAAAATTGTGTTAGTTTCTCTATGAGATAGTAAAAGAAGGTTCAAATTGAACAGCTGCTGTCAACGGCCATTCTAAGCTGAATGTGCCCGCTCTCGTCAGATCGCAGCAGCAATGCAGCTTAAGGCTTGGCAAGTACCAGCATGGGAGACTGGCTAGGAATCCCAAGTTCTGTTGACCTTTTTGAACCTGAAAATTGTGTTAGTTTCTCTATGAGATAGTAAAAGAAGGTTCAAATTGAACAGCTGCTGTCAACGGCCATCCTAAGCTGAATGTGCCTGCTCTCGTCAGATCGCAGCAGCAATGCAGCTTAAGGCTTGGCAAGTACCAGCATGGGAGACTGGCTGCGAATCCCAAGTTCTGTTTACCTTTTTGAACCTGAAAATTGTGTTAGTTTCTCTATGAGATAGTAAAAGAAGGTTCAAATTGAACAGCTGCTGTCAACGGCCATCCTAAGCTGATTGTGCCTGCTCTCGTCAGATCGCAGCAGCAATGCAGCTTAAGGCTTGGCAAGTACCAGCATGGGAGACTGGCTGGCAATCCCAAGTTCTGTTGACCTTTTTGAACCTGAAAATTGTGTTAGTTTCTCTATGAGATAGTAAAATAAGGTTCAAATTGAACAGCTGCTGTCAACGGCCATTCTAAGCTGAATGTGCCTGCTCTCGTTAGATCGCAGCAGCAATGCAGCTTATGGCTTAGCAAGTACCAGCATGGGAGACTGGCTGGGAATCCCAAGTTCCGTTGACCTTTTTGAACCTGAAAATTGTGTTAGTTTCTCTATGAGATAGTAAAAGAAGGTTCAAATTGAACAGCTGCTGTCAACGGCCTTTCTAAGCTGAATGTGCGTGCTCCTGTCAGATCGCAGCAGCGATGCAGCTTAAGGCTTGGCAAGTACCAGCATGTGAGACTGGCTGCGAATCCCAAGTTCCGTTGACCTTTTTGAACCTGAAAATTTTGTTAGTTTCTCTATGAGATAGTAAAAGAAGGTTCAAATTGAACAGCTGCTGTCAACGGCCATTCTAAGCTGAATGTGCGTGCTCTTGTCAGATCGCAGCAGCAATGCAGCTTAAGGCTTGGCAAGTACCAGCATGGGAGACTGGCTGGGAATCCCAAGTTCCGTTGACCTTTTTGAACCTGAAAATTGTGTTAGTTTCTCTATGAGATAGTAAAAGAAGGTTCAAATTGAACAGCTGCTGTCAACGGCCATTCTAAGCTGAATGTGCGTGCTCTTGTCAGATCGCAGCAGCGATGCAGCTTAAGGCTTGGCAAGTACCAGCAAGGGAGACTGGCTGGGAATCCCAAGTTCTGTTGACCTTATTGAACCTGAAAATTGTGTTAGTTTCTCTATGAGATAGTAAAAGAAGGTTCAAATTGAACAGCTGCTGTCAACGGCCATTCTAAGCTGAATGTGCCTGCTCTCGTCAGATCGCAGCAGCAATGCAGCTTAAGGCTTGGCAAGTACCAGCATGGGAGACTGGCTGGGAATCCCAAGTTCCGTTGACCTTTTTGAACCTGAAAATTGTGTTAGTTTCTCTATGAGATAGTAAAAGAAGGTTCAAATTGAACAGCTGCTGTCAACAGCCATTCTTAGCTGAATGTGCCTGCTCTGATCAGATCGCAGCAGCAATGCAGCTTAAGGCTTGGCAAGTACCAGCATGGGAGACTGGCTGGGAATCCCAAGTTCTGTTGACATTTTTGAACTTGAAAATTGTGTTAGTTTCTGTATGAGATAGTAAAAGAAGGTTCAAATTGAACAGCTGCTGTCAACGGCCATTCTAAGCTGAATGTGCCTGCTCTCGTCAGATCGCAGCACCAATGCAGCTTAAGGCTTGGCAAGTACCAGCATGGGAGACTGGCTGGGAATCCCAAGTTCCGTTGACCTTTTTGAACCTGAAAATTGTGTTAGTTTCTCTATGAGATAGTAAAAGAAGGTTCAAATTGAACAGCTGCTGTCAACGGCCATTCTAAGCTGAATGTGCCTGCTCTGGTCAGATCGCAGCAGCAATGCAGCTTAAGGCTTGGCAAGTACCAGCATGGGAGACTGGCTGGGAATCCCAAGTTCCGTTGACCTTTTTGAACCTGAAAATTGTGTTAGTTTCTCTATGAGATAGTAAAAGAAGTTTCAAATTGAACAGCTGCTGTCAACGGCCATTCTAAGCTGAATGTGCGTGCTCTTGTCAGATTGCAGCACCGATGCAGCTTAAGGCTTGGCAAGTACCAGCATGGGAGACTGGCTGGGAATCCCAAGTTCCGTTGACCTTTTTGAACCAGAAAATTGTGTTAGTTTCTCTATGAGATAGTAAAAGAAGTTTCAAATTGAACAGCTGCTGTCAACGGCCATTCTAAGCTGAATGTGCGTGCTCTTGTCAGATCGCAGCAGCGATGCAGCTTAAGGCTTGGCAAGTACCAGCATGGGAGACTGGCTGCGAATCCCAAGTTCCGTTGACCTTTTTGAACCTGAAAATTTTGTTAGTTTCTCTATGAGATAGTAAAAGAAGGTTCAAATTGAAGAGCTGCTGTCAACGGCCATTCTAAGCTGAATGTGCGTGCTCTCGTCAGATCGCAGCAGCAATGCAGCTTAAGGCTTGGCAAGTACCAGCATGGGAGACTGGCTGGGAATCCCAAGTTCCGTTGACATTTTTGAACCTGAAAATTGTGTTAGTTTCTCTATGAGATAGTAAAAGAAGGTTCAAACTGAACAGCTGCTGTTAACGGCCATTCTAAGCTGAATGTGCCTGCTCTCGTCAGATCGCAGCAGCAATGCAGCTTATGGCTTAGCAAGTACCAGCATGGGAGACTGGCTGGGAATCCCAAGTTCCGTTGACCTTTTTGAACCTGAAAATTGTGTTAGTTTCTCTATGAGATAGTAAAAGAATGTTTAAATTGAACAGCTGCTGTCAACGGCCTTTCTATGCTGAATGTGCGTGCTCCTGTCAGATCGCAGCAGCGATGCAGCTTAAGGCTTGGCAAGTACCAGCATGGGAGACTGTCTGCGAATCCCAAGTTCCGTTGACCTTTTTGAACCTGAAAATTTTGTTAGTTTCTCTATGAGATAGTAAAAGAAGGTTCAAATTGAACAGCTGCTGTCAACGGCCATTCTAAGCTGAATGTGCGTGCTCTTGTCAGATCGCAGCAGCGATGCAGCTTAAGGCTTGGCAAGTACCAGCAAGGGAGACTGGCTGGGAATCCCAAGTTCTGTTGACCTTTTTGAACCTGAAAATTGTGTTAGTTTCTGTATGAGATAGTAAAAGAAGGTTCAAATTGAACAGCTGCTGTCAACGGCCATTCTAAGCTGAATGTGCCTGCTCTCGTCAGATCGCAGCAGCAATGCAGCTTAAGGTTTGGCAAGTACCAGCATGGGAGACTGGCTGGGAATCCCAAGTTCCGTTGACCTTTTTGAACCTGAAAATTGTGTTAGTTTCTCTATGAGATAGTAAAAGAAGGTTCAAATTGAACAGTTGCTGTCAACGGCCATTCTAAGCTGAATGTGCCTGCTCTGGTCAGATCGCAGCAGCAATGCAGCTTAAGGCTTGGCAAGTACCAGCATGGGAGACTGGCTGGAAATCCCAAGTTCTGTTGACCTTTTTGAACCTGAAAATTGTGTTAGTTTCTCTATGAGATAGTAAAAGAAGTTTCAAATTGAACAGCTGCTGTCAACGGCCATTCTAAGCTGAATGTGCGTGCTCTTGTCAGATCGCAGCGCCGATGCAGCTTAAGGCTTGGCAAGTACCAGCATGGGAGACTGGCTGCGAATCCCAAGTTCCGTTTACCTTTTTGAACCTGAAAATTGTGTTAGTTTCTCTATGAGATAGTAAAAGAAGGTTCAAATTGAACAGCTGCTGTCAACGGCCATCCTAAGCTGAATGTGCCTGCTCTCGTCAGATCGCAGCAGCAATGCAGCTTAAGGCTTGGCAAGTACCAGCATGGGAGACTGGCTGGGAATCCCAAGTTCTGTTGACCTTTTTGAAACTAAAAATTGTGTTAGTTTCTCTATGAGATAGTAAAAGAAGGTTCAAATTGAACAGCTGCTGTCAACGGCTATTCTAAGCTGAATGTGCCTGCTCTCGTCAGATCGCAGCAGCAATGCAGCTTAAGGCTTGGCAAGTAGCAGTATGGGAGACTGGCTGGGAATCCCAAGTTCTGTTGACCTTTTTGAAGCTGAAAATTGTGTTAGTTTCTCTATGAGATAGTAAAAGAAGTTTCAAATTGAACAGCTGCTGTCAACGGCCATTCTAAGCTGAATGTGCACGCTCTTGTCAGATCGCAGCGCCGATGCAGCTTAAGGCTTGGCAAGTACCAGCATGGGAGACTGGCTGGGAATCCCAAGTTCCGTTGACCTTTTTGAACCTGAAAATTGTGTTAGTTTCTCTATGAGATAGTAAAAGAAGGTTCAAATTGAACAGCTGCTGTCAACGGCCATTCTAAGCTGAGTGTGCCTGCTCTCGTCAGATCGCAGCAGCTTAAGGCTTGGCAAGTACAAGCATGGGAGACTGGCAGGGAATCCCAAGTTCCGTTGACCTTTTTGAACCTGAAAATTGTGTTAGTTTCTCTATGAGATAGTAAAAGAAAGTTCAAATTGAACAGCTGCTGTCAACGGCCATTCTAAGCTGAATGTGCCTGCTCTCGTCAGATCGCAGCAGCAATGCAGCTTAAGGCTTGGCAAGTACCAGCATGGGAGACTGGCTGGGAATCCCAAGTTCCGTTGCCCTTTTTGAACCTGAAAATTGTGTTAGTTTCTCTATGAGATAGTAAAAGAAGGTTCAAATTGAACAGCTGCTGTCAACGGCCATTCTAAGCTGAATGTGCCTGCTCTCGTCAGATCGCAGCTGCAATGCAGCTTAAGGCTTGGCAAGTACCAGCATGGGAGACTGGCTGGGAATCCCAAGTTCTGTTGACCTTTTTGAACCTGAAAATTGTGTTAGTTTCTCTATGAGATAGTAAAAGAAGGTTCAAATTGAACAGCTACTGTCAACGGCCATTCTAAGCTGAATGTGCGTGCTCTTGTCAGATCGCAGCGGCGATGCAGCTTAAGGCTTGGCAAGTACCAGCAAGGGAGACTGGCTGGGAAATACCAAGTTCTGTTGACCTTTTTGAACCTGAAAATTGTGTTAGTTTCTCTATAAGATAGTAAAAGAAGGTTCAAATTGAACAGCTTCTGTCAATGGCCATTCTAAGCTGAATGTGCCAGCTCTCGTCAGATCGCAGCAGCTTAAGGCTTGGCAAGTACCAGCATGGGAGACTGGCTGGGAATCCCAAGTTCCGTTGACCTTTTTGAACCTGAAAATTGTGTTAGTTTCTCTATGAGATAGTAAAAGAAGGTTCAAATTGAACAGCTGCTGTCAACGGCCATTCTAAGCTGAATGTGCGTGCTCCTTTCAGATCGCAGCAGCAATGCAGCTTAAGGCTTGGCAAGTACCAGCAAGGGAGACTGGCTGGGAATTCCAAGTTCTCTTGACCTTTTTGAAACTAAAAATTGTGTTAGTTTCTCTATGAGATAGTAAAAGAAGGTTCAAATTGAACAGCTGCTGTCAACGGCCATTCTAAGCTGAATGTGCCTGCTCTCGTCAGATCGCAGCAGCTTAAGGCTTGGCAAGTACAAGCATGGGAGACTGGCAGGGAATCCCAAGTTCCGTTGACCTTTTTGAACCTGAAAATTGTGTTAGTTTCTCTATGAGATAGTAAAAGAAGGTTCAAATTGAACAGCTGCAGTCAACGGCCATTCTAAGCTGAATGTGCCTGCTCTCGTCAGATCGCAGCAGCAATGCAGCTTAAGGCTTGGCAAGTACCAGCATGGGAGACTGGCTGGGAATCCCAAGTTCTGTTGACCTTTTTGAACCTGAAAATTGTGTTAGTTTCTCTATGAGATAGTAAAAGAAGGTTCAAATTGAACAGCTGCTGTCAACGGCCATTCTAATCTGAATGTGCGTGCTCTTGTCAGATCGCAGCGCCGATGCAGCTTAAGGCTTGGCAAGTACCAGCAAGGGAGACTGGCTGGGAATCCCAAGTTCTGTTGACCTTTTTGAACCTGAAAATTGTGTTAGTTTCTCTATAAGATAGTAAAAGAAGGTTCAAATTGAACAGCTGCTGTCAACGGCCATTCTAAGCTGAATGTGCCTGCTCTCTTCAGATCGCAGCAGCTTAAGGCTTGGCAAGTACCAGCATGGCAGACTGCCTGGGAATCCCAAGTTCCATTGACCTTTTTGAACCTGAAAATTGTGTTAGTTTCTCTATGAGATAGTAAAAGAAGGTTCAAATTGAACAGCTGCTGTCAACGGCCATTCTAAGCTGAATGTGCCTGCTCTCGTCAGATCGCAGCAGCAATGCAGCTTAAGGCTTTGCAAGTACCAGCATGGGAGACTGGCTGGGAATCCCAAGTTCTGTTGACCTTTTTGAACCTGAAAATTGTGTTAGTTTCTCTATGAGATAGTAAAAGAAGGTTCAAATTGAACAGCTGCTGTCAACGGCCATTCTAAGCTGAATGTGCGTGCTCTTGTCAGATCGCAGCGCCGATGCAGCTTAAGGCTTGGCAAGTACCAGCAAGGGAGGCTGGCTGGGAATCCCAAGTTCTGTTGACCTTTTTGAACCTGAAAATTGTGTTAGTTTCTCTATAAGATAGTAAAAGAAGGTTCAAATTGAACAGCTGCTGTCAACGGCCATTCTAAGCTGAATGTGCCTGCTCTCTTCAGATCGCACCAGCTTAAGGCTTGGCAAGTACCAGCATGGGAGACTGGCTGGGAATCCCAAGTTCCGTTGACCTTTTTGAACCTGAAAATTGTGTTAGTTTCTCTATGAGATAGTAAAAGAAGGTTCAAATTGAACAGCTGCTGTCAACGGCCATTCTAAGCTGAATGTGCCTGCTCTCGTCAGATCGCAGCAGCAATGCAGCTTAAGGCTTGGCAAGTACCAGCATGGGAGACTGGCTGGGAATCCCAAGTTCCGTTGACCTTTTTGAACCTGAAAATTGTGTTAGTTTCTCTATGAGATAGTAAAAGAAGGTTCAAATTGAACAGCTGCTGTCAACGGCCTTTCTAAGCTGAATGTGCCTGCTCTTGTCAGATCGCAGCAGCGATGCAGCTTAAGGCTTGGCAAGTACCAGCATGGGAGACTGGCTGCGAATCCCAAGTTCCGTTGACCTTTTTGAACCTGAAAATTGTGTTAGTTTCTCTATGAGATAGTAAAAGAAGGTTCAAATTGAACAGCTGCTGTCAACGGCCATTCTAAGCTGAATGTGCCTGCTCTCGTCAGATCGCAGCAGCAATGCAGCTTAAGGCTTGGCAAGTACCAGCATGGGAGACTGGCTGGGAATCCCAAGTTCCGTTGACCTTTTTGAACCTGAAAATGTGTTAGTTTCTCTAAGAGATAGTAAAAGAAGGTTCAAATTGAACAGCTGCTGTCAACGGCCATTCTAAGCTGAATGTGCATGCTCTTGTCAGATCGCAGCAGCGTTGTAGCTTAAGGCTTGGCAAGTACCAGCATGGGAGACTGGCTGGGAATCCCAAGTTCTGTTGACCTTTTTGAACCTGAAAATTGTGTTAGTTTCTCTATGAGATAGTAAAAGAAAGTAGAAATTAGGCAGCTGCTGTCAACGGCCATTCTAAGCTGAATGTGCCTGCTCTCGTCAGATCGCAGCAGCAATGCAGCTTAAGGCTTGGCAAGTACCAGCATGGGAGACTGGCTGCGAATCCCAAGTTCCGTTGACCTTTTTGAACCTGAAAATTATGTTAGTTTCTCTATGAGATAGTAAAAGAAGGTTCAAATTGAACAGCTGCTGTCAACGGCCATTCTAAGCTGAATGTGCGTGCTCTTGTCAGATCGCAGCAGCAATGCAGCTTAAGGCTTGGCAAGTACCAGCAAGGGAGACTGGCTGGGAATCCCAAGTTCTGTTGACCTTTTTGAAACTAAAAATTGTGTTAGTTTCTCTATGAGATAGTAAAAGAAGGTTCAAATTGAACAGCTGCTGTCAACGGCTATTCTAAGCTGAATGTGCCTGCTCTCGTCAGATCGCAGCAGCAATGCAGCTTAAGGCTTGGCAAGTAGCAGTATGGGAGACTGGCTGGGAATCCCAAGTTCTGTTGACCTTTTTGAAGCTGAAAATTGTGTTAGTTTCTCTATGAGATAGTAAAAGAAGGTACAAATTGAACAGCTGCTGTCAACGGCCATTCTAAGCTGAATGTGCGTGCTCTCGTCAGATCGCAGCAGCAATGCAGCTTAAGGCTTGGCAAGTACCAGTATGGGAGACTGGCTGGGAATCCCAAGTTCTGTTGACCTTTTTGAACCTGAAAATTGTGTTAGTTTCTCTATGAGATAGTAAAAGAAGGTTCAAATTGAACAGCTGCTGTCAACGGCCATTCTAAGCTGAATGTGCCTGCTCTCGTCAGATCGCAGCAGCAATGCAGCTTAAGGCTTGGCAAGTACCAGCATGGGAGACTGGCTGGGAATCCCAAGTTCTGTTGACCTTTTTGAACCTGAAAATTGTGTTAGTTTCTCTATGAGATAGTAAAAGAAGGTTCAAATTGAACAGCTGCTGTCAACAGCCGTTCTAAGCTGAATGTGCGTGCTCTTGTCAGATCGCAGCAGCGATGCAGCTTAAGGCTTGGCAAGTACCAGCATGGGAGACTGGCTGGGAATCCCAAGTTCCGTTGACCTTTTTGAACCTGAAAATTGTGTTAGTTTCTCTATGAGATAGTAAAATAAGGTTCAAATTGAACAGCTGCTGTCAACGGCCATTCTAAGCTGAATGTGCCTGCTCTCGTCAGATCGCAGCAGCAATGCAGCTTAAGGCTTGGCAAGTACCAGCATGGGAGACTGGCTGGGATTCCCAAGTTCCGTTGACCTTTTTGAACCTGAAAATTGTGTTAGTTTCTCTATGAGATAGTAAAAGAAGGTTCAAACTGAACAGCTGCTGTCAACGACCATTCTAAGCTGAATGTGCCTCCTCTCGTCAGATCGCAGCAGCAATGCAGCTTAAGGCTTGGCAAGTACCAGCATGGGAGACTGGCTGGGAATCCCAAGTTCTGTTGACCTTTTTGAACCTGAAAATTGTGTTAGTTTTTCTATGAGATAGTAAAAGAAGGTTCAAATTGAACAGCTGCTGTCAACGGCCATTCTAAGCTGAATGTGCCTGCTCTCGTCAGATCGCAGCAGCAATGCAGCTTAAGGCTTGGCAAGTACCAGCATGGGAGACTGGCTGGGAATCCCAAGTTCTGTTGACCTTTTTGAACCTGAAAATTGTGTTAGTTTCTCTATGAGATAGTAAAAGTAGGTTCAAATTGAACAGCTGCTGTCAACGGCCATTCTAGGCTGAATGTGCCTGCTCTCGTCAGATCGCAGCAGCAATGCAGCTTAAGGCTTGGCAAGTACCAGCATGGGAGACTGGCTGGGAATCCCAAGTTCCGTTGACCTTTTTGAACCTGAAAATTGTGTTAGTTTCTCTATGAGATAGTAAAAGAAGGTTCAAATTGAACAGCTGCTGTCAACGGCCATTCTAAGCTGAATGTGCCTGCTCTCGTCAGATCGCAGCAGCAATGCAGCTTAAGGCTTGGCAAGTACCAGCATGGGAGACTGGCTGGGAATCCCAAGTTCTGTTGACCTTTTTGAACCTGAAAATTGTGTTAGTTTCTCTATGAGATAGTAAAAGAAGGTTCAAATTGAACAGCTGCTGTCAACGGCCATCCTAAGCTGAATGTGCCTGCTCTCGTCAGATCGCAGCAGCAATGCAGCTTAAGGCTTGGCAAGTACCAGCATGGGAGACTGGCTGGCAATCCCAAGTTCTGTTGACCTTTTTGAACCTGAAAATTGTGTTAGTTTCTCTATGAGATAGTAAAATAAGGTTCAAATTGAACAGCTGCTGTCAACGGCCATTCTAAGCTGAATGTGCCTGCTCTCGTCAGATCGCAGCAGCAATGCAGCTTAAGGCTTGGCAAGTACCATCCTGGGAGACTAGCTGGGAATCCCAAGTTCCTTTGACCTTTTTGAACCTTAAAATTGTGTTAGTTTCTCTATGAGATAGTAAAAGAAGGTTCAAATTGAACAGCTGCTGTCAACAGCCATTCTAAGCTGAATGTGCCTGCTCTGGTCAGATCGCAGCAGCAATGCAGCTTAAGGCTTGGCAAGTACCAGCATGGGAGACTGGCTGGGAATCCCAAGTTCTGTTGACATTTTTGAACCTGAAAATTGTGTTAGTTTCTCTATGAGATAGTAAAAGAAGGTTCAAATTGAACAGCTGCTGTCAACGGCCATTCTACTAAGATTAATGTGCCTGCTCTCGTCAGATCGCAGCAGCAATGCAGCTTAAGGCTTGGCAAGTACCAGCATGGGAGACTGGCTGGGAATCCCAAGTTCCGTTGACCTTTTTGAACCTGAAAATTGTGTTAGTTTCTCTATGAGATAGTAAAAGAAGGTTCAAACTGAACAGCTGCTGTTAACGGCCATTCTAAGCTGAATGTGCCTGCTCTCGTTAGATCGCAGCAGCAATGCAGCTTATGGCTTAGCAAGTACCAGCATGGGAGACTGGCTGGGAATCCCAAGTTCCGTTGACCTTTTTGAACCTGAAAATTTTGTTAGTTTCTCTATGAGATAGTAAAAGAAGGTTCAAATTGAACAGCTGCTGTCAACGGCCATTCTAAGCTGAATGTTTGTGCTCTTGTCAGATCGCAGCAGCGATGCAGCTTAAGGCTTGGCAAGTACCAGCATGGGAGACTGGTTGGGAATCCCAAGTTCCGTTGACCTTTTTGAACCTGAAAATTGTGTTAGTTTCTCTATGAGATAGTAAAAGAAGGTTCAAACTGAACAGCTGCTGTTAACGGCCATTCTAAGCTGAATGTGCCTGCTCTCGTCAGATCGCAGCAGCAATGCAGCTTATGGCTTAGCAAGTACCAGCATGGGAGACTGGCTGGGAATCCCAAGTTCCGTTGACCTTTTTGAACCTGAAAATTGTGTTAGTTTCTCTATGAGATAGTAAAAGAATGTTCAAATTGAACAGCTGCTGTCAACGGCCTTTCTATGCTGAATGTGCGTGCTCCTGTCAGATCGCAGCAGCTTAAGGCTTGGCAAGTACCAGCATGGGAGACTGTCTGCGAATCCCAAGTTCCGTTGACCTTTTTGAACCTGAAAATTTTGTTAGTTTCTCTATGAGATAGTAAAAGAAGGTTCAAATTGAACAGCTGCTGTCAACGGCCATTCTAAGCTGAATGTGCGTGCTCTTGTCAGATCGCAGCAGCGATGCAGATTAAGGCTTGGCAAGTACCAGCATGGGAGACTGGCTGGGAATCCCAAGTTCTGTTGACCTTTTTGAACCTGAAAATTGTGTTAGTTTCTGTATGAGATAGTAAAAGAAGGTTCAAATTGAACAGCTGCTGTCAACGGCCATTCTAAGCTGAATGTGCCTGCTCTCGTCAGATCGCAGCAGCAATGCAGCTTAAGGTTTGGCAAGTACCAGCATGGGAGACTGGCTGGGAATCCCAAGTTCCGTTGACCTTTTTGAACCTGAAAATTGTGTTAGTTTCTCTATGAGATAGTAAAAGAATGTTCAAATTGAACAGCTGCTGTCAACGGCCTTTCTATGCTGAATGTGCGTGCTCCTGTCAGATCGCAGCAGCGATGCAGCTTAAGGCTTGGCAAGTACCAGCATGGGAGACTGTCTGCGAATCCCAAGTTCTGTTGACCTTTTTGAACCTGAAAATTTTGTTAGTTTCTCTATGAGATAGTAAAAGAAGGTTCAAATTGAACAGCTGCTGTCAACGGCCATTCTAAGCTGAATGTGCGTGCTCTTGTCAGATCGCAGCAGCGATGCAGCTTAAGGCTTGGCAAGTACCAGCAAGGGAGACTGGCTGGGAATCCCAAGTTCTGTTGACCTTTTTGAACCTGAAAATTGTGTTAGTTTCTGTATGAGATAGTAAAAGAAGGTTCAAATTGAACAGCTGCTGTCAACGGCCATTCTAAGCTGAATGTGCCTGCTCTCGTCAGATCGCAGCAGCAATGCAGCTTAAGGTTTGGCAAGTACCAGCATGGGAGACTGGCTGGGAATCCCAAGTTCCGTTGACCTTTTTGAACCTGAAAATTGTGTTAGTTTCTCTATGAGATAGTAAAAGAAGGTTCAAATTGAACAGCTGCTGTCAACGGCCATTCTAAGCTGAATGTGCCTGCTCTGGTCAGATCGCAGCAGCAATGCAGCTTAAGGCTTGGCAAGTACCACCATGGGAGACTGGCTGGGAATCCCAAGTTCCGTTGACCTTTTTGAACCTGAAAATTGTGTTAGTTTCTCTATGAGATAGTAAAAGAAGTTTCAAATTGAACAGCTGCTGTCAACGGCCATTCTAAGCTGAATGTGCGTGCTCTTGTCAGATTGCAGCGCCAATGCAGCTTAAGGCTTGGCAAGTACCAGCATGGGAGACTGGCTGGGAATCCCAAGTTCCGTTGACCTTTTTGAACCAGAAAATTGTGTTAGTTTCTCTATGAGATAGTAAAAGAAGTTTCAAATTGAACAGCTGCTGTCAACGGCCATTCTAAGCTGAATGTGCGTGCTCTTGTCAGATCGCAGCAGCGATGCAGCTTAAGGCTTGGCAAGTACCAGCATGGGAGACTGCCTGCGAATCCCAAGTTCCGTTGACCTTTTTGAACCTGAAAATTTTGTTAGTTTCTCTATGAGATAGTAAAAGAAGGTTCAAATTGAACAGCTGCTGTCAACGGCCATTCTAAGCTGAATGTGCCTGCTCTCGTCAGATCGCAGCAGCAATGCAGCTTATGGCTTAGCAAGTACCAGCATGGGAGACTGGCTGGGAATCCCAAGTTCCGTTGACCTTTTTGAACCTGAAAATTGTGTTAGTTTCTCTATGAGATAGTAAAAGAATGTTCAAATTGAACAGCTGCTGTCAACGGCCTTTCTATGCTGAATGTGCGTGCTCCTGTCAGATCGCAGCAGCGATGCAGCTTAAGGCTTGGCAAGTACCAGCATGGGAGACTGTCTGCGAATCCCAAGTTCCGTTGACCTTTTTGAACCTGAAAATTTTGTTAGTTTCTCTATGAGATAGTAAAAGAAGGTTCAAATTGAACAGCTGCTGTCAACGGCCATTCTAAGCTGAATGTGCGTGCTCTTGTCAGATCGCAGCAGCGATGCAGCTTAAGGCTTGGCAAGTACCAGCAAGGGAGACTGGCTGGGAATCCCAAGTTCTGTTGACCTTTTTGAACCTGAAAATTGTGTTAGTTTCTGTATGAGATAGTAAAAGAAGGTTCAAATTGAACAGCTGCTGTCAACGGCCATTCTAAGCTGAATGTGCCTGCTCTCGTCAGATCGCAGCAGCAATGCAGCTTAAGGTTTGGCAAGTACCAGCATGGGAGACTGGCTGGGAATCCCAAGTTCCGTTGACCTTTTTGAACCTGAAAATTGTGTTAGTTTCTCTATGAGATAGTAAAAGAAGGTTCAAATTGAACAGCTGCTGTCAACGGCCATTCTAAGCTGAATGTGCCTGCTCTGGTCAGATCGCAGCAGCAATGCAGCTTAAGGCTTGGCAAGTACCAGCATGGGAGACTGGCTGGGAATCCCAAGTTCCGTTGACCTTTTTGAACCTGAAAATTGTGTTAGTTTCTCTATGAGATAGTAAAAGAAGTTTCAAATTGAACAGCTGCTGTCAACGGCCATTCTAAGCTGAATGTGCACGCTCTTGTCAGATCGCAGCGCCGATGCAGCTTAAGGCTTGGCAAGTACCAGCATGGGAGACTGGCTGGGAATCCCAAGTTCTGTTGACCTTTTTGAACCTGAAAATTGTGTTAGTTTCTCTATGAGATAGTAAAAGAAAGTAGAAATTAGGCAGCTGCTGTCAACGGCCATTCTAAGCTGAATGTGCCTGCTCTCGTCAGATCGCAGCAGCAATGCAGCTTAAGGCTTGGCAAGTACCAGCATGGGAGACTGGCTGGGAATCCCAAGTTCCGTTGACCTTTTTGAACCTGAAAATTGTGTTAGTTTCTCTATGAGATAGTAAAAGAAGGTTCAAATTGAACAGCTGCTGTCAACGGCCATTCTAAGCTGAATGTGCCTGCTCTCGTCAGATCGCAGCAGCAATGCAGCTTAAGGCTTGGCAAGTACCAGCATGGGAGACTTGCTGGGAATCCCAAGTTCTGTTGACCTTTTTGAACCTGAAAATTGTGTTAGTTTCTCTATGAGATAGTAAAAGAAGGTTCAAATTGAACAGCTGCTGTCAACGGCCATTCTAAGCTGAATGTGGGTGCTCTCTTCAGATCACAGCGGCGATGCAGCTTAAGGCTTGGCAAGTACCAGCAAGGGAGACTGGCTGGGAATCCCAAGTTCTGTTGACCTTTTTGAACCTGAAAATTGTGTTAGTTTCTCTATGAGATAGTAAAAGAAGGTTCAAATTGAACAGCTCCTGTCAACGGCCATTCTAAGCTGAATGTGCCTTCTCTCGTCAGATCGCAGCAGCAATGCAGCTTAAGGCTTGGCAAGTACCACCATGGGAGACTGGCTGGGAATCCCAAGTTCTGTTGACCTTTTTGAACCTGAAAATTGTGTTAGTTTCTCTATGAGATAGTAAAAGAAGGTTCAAATTAAACAGCTGCTGTCAACGGCCATTCTAAGCTGAATGTGCCTGCTCTCGTCAGATCGCAGCAGCAATGCAGTTTAAGGCTTGGCAAGTACCAGCATGGGAGACTGGCTGGGAATCCCAAGTTCTGTTGACCTTTTTGAACCTGAAAATTGTGTTAGTTTCTCTATGAGATAGTAAAAGAAGGTTCAAATTGAACAGCTGCTGTCAACGGCCATTCTAAGCTGAATGTGCGTGCTCTTGTCAGATCGCAGCGGCGATGCAGCTTAAGGCTTGGCAAGTACCAGCAAGGGAGACTGGCTGGGAATCCCAAGTTCTGTTGACCTTTTTGAACCTGAAAATTGTGTTAGTTTCTCTATGAGATAGTAAAAGAAGGTTCAAATAGAACAGCTGCTGTCAACGGCCATTCTAAGCTGAATGTGCCTGCTCTCGTCAGATCGCAGCAGCTTAACGCTTGGCAAGTACCAGCATGGGAGACTGGCTGGGAATCCCAAGTTCCGTTGACCTTTTTGAACCTGAAAATTGTGTTAGTTTCTCTATGAGATAGTAAAAGAAGGTTCAAATAGAACAGCTGCTGTCAACGGCCATTCTAAGCTGAATGTGCCTGCTCTCGTCAGATCGCAGCAGCTTAATGCTTGGCAAGTACCAGCATGGGAGACTGGCTGGGAATCCCAAGTTCCGTTGACCTTTTTGAACCTGAAAATTGTGTTAGTTTCTCTATGAGATAGTAAAAGAAGGTTCAAATTTAACAGCTGCCGTCAATGGCCATTCTAAGCTGAATGTGCCTGCTCTCGTCAGATCGCAGCAGCAATGCAGCTTAAGGCTTGGCAAGTACCAGCATGGGAGACTGGCTGGGAATCCCAAGTTCCGTTGACCTTTTTGAACCTGAAAATTGTATTAGTTTCTCTATGAGATAGTAAAAGAAGGTTCAAATTGAACAGCTGCTGTCAACGGCCATTCTAAGCTGAATGTGCCTGCTCTCGTCAGATCGCAGCAGCAATGCAGCTTAAGGCTTGGCAAGTACCAGCATGGGAGACTGGCTGGGATTCCCAAGTTCTGTTGACCTTTTTGAACCTGAAAATTGTGTTAGTTTCTCTATGAGATAGTAAAAGAAGGTTCAAATTGAACAGCTGCTCTCAACGGCCATTCTAAGCTGAATGTGCCTGCTCTCGTCAGATCGCAGCAGCAATGCAGCTTAAGGCTTGGCAAGTACCAGCATGGGAGACTGGCTGGGAATCCTAAGTTCTGTTGACCTTTTTGAACCTGAAAATTGTGTTAGTTTCTCTATGAGATAGTAAAAGAAGGTTCAAATTGAACAGCTGCTGTCAACAGCCGTTCTAAGCTGAATGTGCGTGCTCTTGTCAGATCGCAGCAGCGATGCAGCTTAAGGCTTGGCAAGTACCAGCATGGGAGACTGGCTGGGAATCCCAAGTTCCGTTGACCTTTTTGAACCTGAAAATTGTGTTAGTTTCTCTATGAGATAGTAAAAGAAGGTTCAAATTGAACAGCTGCTGTCAACGGCCATTCTAAGCTGAATGTGCCTGCTCTCGTCAGATCGCAGCAGCAATGCAGCTTATGGCTTGGCAAGTACCAGCATGGGAGACTGGCTGGGAATCCCAAGTTCTGTTGACCTTTTTGAACCTGAAAATTGTGTTAGTTTCTCTATGAGATAGTAAAAGAAGGTTCAAATTGAACAGCTGCTGTCAACGGCCATTCTAAGCTTAATGTGCCTGCTCTCGTCAGATCGTAGCAGCGATGCAGCTTAAGGCTTGGCAAGTACCGGCATGGGAGACTGGCTGGGAATCCCAAGTTCTGTTGACCTTTTTGAACCTGAAAATTGTGTTAGTTTCTCTATGAGATAGTAAAAGAAGGTTCAAATTGAACAGCTGCTGTCAACGGCCATTCTAAGCTGAATGTGCCTGCTCTCGTCAGATCGCAGCAGCAATGCAGCTTAAGGCTTGGCAAGTACCGGCATGAGAGACTGGCTGGGAATCCCAAGTTCCGTTGACCTTTTTGAACCTGAAAATTGTGTTAGTTTCTCTATATGTGATAGTAAAAGAAGGTTCAAATTGAACAGCCGCTGTCAACGGCCATTCTAAGCTGAATGTGCCTGCTCTTGTCAGATCGCAGCAGCAATGCAGCTTAAGGCTTGGCAAGTACCAGCATGGGAGACTGGCTGGGAGTCCCAAGTTCTGTTGACCTTTTTGAACCTGAAAATTGTGTTAGTTTCTCTATGAGATAGTAAAAGAAGGTTCAAATTGAACAGCTGCTGTCAACGGCTATTCTAAGCTTAATGTGCCTGCTCTCGTCAGATCGCAGCAGCAATGCAGCTTAAGGCTTGGCAAGTACCAGCAAGGGAGACTGGCTGGGAATCCCAAGTTCTGTTGACCTTTTTGAAACTAAAAATTGTGTTAGTTTCTCTATGAGATAGTAAAAGAAGGTACAAATTGAACAGCTGCTGTCAACGGCCATTCTAAGCTGAATGTGCCTGCTCTCGTCAGATCGCAGCAGCTTAAGGCTTGGCAAGTACAAGCATGGGAGACTGGCTGGGAATCCCAAGTTCCGTTGACCTTTTTGAACCTGAAAATTGTGTTAGTTTCTCTATGAGAAGGTTCAAATAGAAAATTGTGTTAGTTTCTCTATGAGAAGGTTCAAATAGAACAGCTGCTGTCAACGGCTATTCTAAGCTTAATGTGCCTGCTCTCGTCAGATCGCAGCAGCAATGCAGCTTAAGGCTTGGCAAGTACCAGCAAGGGAGACTGGCTGGGAATCCCAAGTTCTGTTGACCTTTTTGAAACTAAAAATTGTGTTAGTTTCTCTATGAGATAGTAAAAGAAGGTTCAAATTGAACAGCTGCTGTCAACGGCCATTCTAAGCTGAATGTGCCTGCTCTCGTCAGATCGCAGCAGCTTAAGGCTTGGCAAGTACAAGCATGGGAGACTGGCTGGGAATCCCAAGTTCCGTTGACCTTTTTGAACCTGAAAATTGTGTTAGTTTCTCTATGAGAAGGTTCAAATAGAAAATTGTGTTAGTTTCTCTATGAGAAGGTTCAAATAGAACAGCTGCTGTCAACGGCCATTCTAAGCTGAATGTGCCTGCTCTCGTCAGATCGCAGCAGCAATGCAGTTTAAGGCTTGGCAAGTACCAGCATGGGAGACTGGCTGGGAATCCCAAGTTCCGTTGACCTTTTTGAACCTGAAAATTGTGTTAGTTTCTCTATAAGATAGTAAAAGAAGGTTCAAATTGAACAGCTGCTGTCAACGGCCATTCTAAGCTGAATGTGCCTGCTCTCGTCAGATCGCAGCAGCTTAAGGCTTGGCAAGTACCAGCATGGGAGACTGGCTGGGAATCCCAACTTCCGTTGACCTTTTTGAACCTGAAAATTGTGTTAGTTTCTCTATGAGATAGTAAAAGAAGGTTCAAATTGAACAGCTGCTGTCAACGGCCATTCTAAGCTGAATGTGCATGCTCTTGTCAGATCGGAGCAGCGTTGCAGCTTAAGGCTTGGCAAGTACCAGCATGGGAGACTGGCTGGGAATCCCAAGTTCTGTTGACCTTTTTGAACCTGAAAATTGTGTTAGTTTCTCTATGAGATAGTAAAAGAAAGTAGAAATTAGGCAGCTGCTGTCAACGGCCATTCTAAGCTGAATGTGCCTGCTCTCGTCAGATCGCAGCAGCAATGCAGCTTAAGGCTTGGCAAGTACCAGCATGGGAGACTGGCTGGGAATCCCAAGTTCCGTTGACCTTTTTGAACCTGAAAATTGTGTTAGTTTCTCTATGAGATAGTAAAAGAAGGTTCAAATTGAACAGCTGCTGTCAACGGCCATTCAAAGCTGAATGTGCCTGCTCTCGTCAGATCGCAGCAGCAATGCAGCTTAAGGCTTGGCAAGTACCAGCATGGGAGACTGGCTGGGAATCCCAAGTTCTGTTGACCTTTTTGAACCTGAAAATTGTGTTAGTTTCTCTATGAGATAGTAAAAGAAGGTTCAAATTGAACAGCTGCTGTCAACGGCCATTCTAAGCTGAATGTGCGTGCTCTTGCCAGATCGCAGCGGCCATGCAGCTTAAGGCTTGGCAAGTACCAGCATGGGAGACTGGCTGGGAATCCCAAGTTCCGTTGACCTTTTTGAACCTGAAAATTGTGTTAGTTTCTCTATGAGATAGTAAAAGAAGGTTCAAATTGAACAGCTGCTGTCAACGGCCATTCTAAGCTGAATGTGCCTGCTCTCGTCAGATCGCAGCAGCTTAACGCTTGGCAAGTACCAGCATGGGAGACTGGCTGGGAATCCCAAGTTCCGTTGACCTTTTTGAACCTGAAAATTGTGTTAGTTTCTCTATGAGATAGTAAAAGAAGGTTCAAATTGAACAGCTGCTGTCAACGGCCATTCTAAGCTGAATGTGCCTGCTCTCGTCAGATCGCAGCAGCAATGCAGCTTAAGGCTCGGCAAGTACCAGCATGGGAGACTGGCTGGGAATCCCAAGTTCCGTTGACCTTTTTGAACTTAAAAAATTGTGTTAGTTTCTCTATGAGATAGTAAAAGAAGGTTCAAATTGAACAGCTGCTGTCAACGGCCATTCTAAGCTGAATGTGCCTGCTTCGTCAGATCGCAGCAGCAATGCAGCTTAAGGCTTGGCAAGTACCAGCATGGGAGACTGGCTGGGAATCCCAAGTTCCGTTGACCTTTTTGAACCTGAAAATTGTGTTAGTTTCTCTATGAGATAGTAAAAGAAGGTTTAAATTGAACAGCTGCTGTCAATGGCCATTCTAAGTTGAATGTGCCTTCTCTCGTCAGATCGCAGCAGCAATGCAGCTTAAGGCTTGGCAAGTACCAGCATGGGAGACTGGCTGGGAATCCCAAGTTCCGTTGACCTTTTTGAACCTGAAAATTGTGTTAGTTTCTCTATGAGATAGTAAAAGAAGGTTCAAATTGTACAGCCGCTGTCAATGGCAATTCTAAGCTGAATGTGCGTGCTCTTGTCAGATTGCAGCAGCGATGCAGCTTAAGGCTTGGCAAGTACCAGCATGGGAGACTGGCTGCGAATCCCATGTTCCGTTGACCATTTTGAACCTGAAAATTGTGTTAGTTTCTCTATGAGATAGTAAAAGAAGGTTCAAATTGAACAGCTGCTGTCAACGGCCATTCTAAGCTGAATGTGCGTGCTCTTGTCAGATCGCAGCAGCAATGCAGCTTAAGGCTTGGCAAGTACCAGCAAGGGAGACTGGCTGGGAATCCCAAGTTCTGTTGACCTTTTTGAAACTAAAAATTGTGTTAGTTTCTCTATGAGATAGTAAAAGAAGGTTCAAATTGAACAGATGCTGTCAACGGCCATTCTAAGCTGAATGTGCCTGCTCTCGTCAGATCGCAGGAGCTTAAGGCTTGGCAAGTACAAGCATGGGAGACTGGCTGGGAATCCCAAGTTCCGTTGACCTTTTTGAACCTGAAAATTGTGTTAGTTTCTCTATGAGATAGTAAAAGAAGGTTCAAATTGAACAGCTGCTGTCAACGGCCATTCTAAGCTGAATGTGCCTATTCTCGTCAGATCGCAGCAGCAATGCATTTTAAGGCTTGGCAAGTACCAGCATGGGAGACTGGCTGGGAATCCCAAGTTCCGTTGACCTTTTTGAACCTGAAAATTGTGTTAGTTTCTCTATGAGATAGTAAAAGAAGGTTCAAATTGAACAGCTGCTGTCAACGGCCATTCTAAGCTGAATGTGCCTGCTCTCGTCAGATCGCAGCAGCAATGCAGCTTAAGGCTTGGCAAGTACCAGCATGGGAGACTGGCTGGGAATCCCAAGTTCTGTTGACCTTTTTGAACCTGAAAATTGTGTTAGTTTCTCTATGAGATAGTAAAAGAAGGTTCAAATTGAACAGCTGCTGTCAACGGCCATTCTAAGCTGAATGTGCGTGCTCTTGTCAGATCGCAGCAGCGATGCAGCTTAAGGCTTGGCAAGTACCAGCAAGGGAGACTGGCTGGGAATCCCAAGTTCTGTTGACCTTTTTAAACCTTAAAATTGTGTTAGTTTCTCTATAATTTAGTAAAAGAAGGTTCCAATTGAACAGCTGCTGTCAACTGCCATTCTAAGCTGAAGGTGCCTGCTCTCGTCAGATCGCAGCAGCTTAAGGCTTGGCAAGTACCAGCATGGGAGACTGGCTGGGAATCCCAAGTTCCGTTGACCTTTTTGAACCTGAAAATTGTGTTAGTTTCTCTATGAGATAGTAAAAGAAGGTTCAAATTGAACAGCTGCTGTCAACGGCCATTCTAAGCTGAATGTGCCTGCTCTCGTCAGATCGCAGCAGCAATGCAGCTTAAGGCTTGGCAAGTACAAGCATGGGAGACTGGCTGGGAATCCCAAGTTCCGTTGACCTTTTTGAACCTGAAAATTGTGTTAGTTTCTCTATGAGATAGTAAAAGAAGGTTCAAATTGAACAGCTGCTGTCAACGGCCATTCTAAGCTGAATGTGCCTGCTCTCGTCAGATCGCAGCAGCAATGCAGCTTAAGGCTTGGCAAGTACCAGCATGGGAGACTGGCTGGGAATCCCAAGTTCTGTTGACCTTTTTGAACCTGAAAATTGTGTTAGTTTCTCTATGAGATAGTAAAAGAAGGTTCAAATTGAACAGCTGCTGTCAACGGCCATTCTAAGCTGAATGTGCGTGCTCTTGTCAGATCGCAGCAGCGATGCAGCTTAAGGCTTGGCAAGTACCAGCATGGGAGACTGGCTGGGAATCCCAAGTTCCGTTGACCTTTTTGAACTTAAAAAATTGTGTTAGTTTCTCTATGAGATAGTAAAAGAAGGTTCAAATTGAACAGCTGCTGTCAACGGCCATTCTAAGCTGAATGTGTCTGCTCTCGTCAGATCGCAGCAGCAATGCAGCTTAAGGCTTGGCAAGTACCAGCATGGGAGACTGGCTGGGAAGCCCAAGTTCCGTTGACCTTTTTGAACCTGAAAATTGTGTTAGTTTCTCTATGAGATAGTAAAAGAAGGTTCAAATTGAACAGCTGCTGTCAAAAGCCGTTCTAAGCTGAATGTGCGTGCTCTTGTCAGATCGCAGCAGCGATGCAGCTTAAGGCTTGGCAAGTACCAGCATGGGCGACTGGCTGGGAATCCCAAGTTCCGTTGACCTTTTTGAACCTGAAAATTGTGTTAGTTTCTCTATGAGATAGTAAAAGAAGGTTCAAATTGAAGAGCTGCTGTCAACGGCCATTCTAAGCTGAATGTGCCTGCTCTCGTCAGATCGCAGCAGCAATGCAGCTTAAGGCTTGGCAAGTACCAGCATGGGAGACTGGCTGGGATTCCCAAGTTCCGTTGACCTTTTTGAACCTGAAAATTGTATTAGTTTCTCTATGAGATAGTAAAAGAAGGTTCAAATTGAACAGCTGCTGTCAACGGCCATTCTAAGCTGAATGTGCCTGCTCTCGTCAGATCGCAGCAGCAATGCAGCTTAAGGCTTGGCAAGTACCAGCATGGGAGACTGGCTGGGAATCCTAAGTTCTGTTGACCTTTTTGAACCTGAAAATTGTGTTAGTTTCTCTATGAGATAGTAAAAGAAGGTTCAAATTGAACAGCTGCTGTCAACAGCCGTTCTAAGCTGAATGTGCGTGCTCTTGTCAGATCGCAGCAGCGATGCAGCTTAAGGCTTGGCAAGTACCAGCATGGGAGACTGGCTGGGAATCCCAAGTTCCGTTGACCTTTTTGAACCTGAAAATTGTGTTAGTTTCTCTATGAGATAGTAAAAGAAGGTTCAAATTGAACAGCTGCTGTCAACGGCCATTCTAAGCTGAATGTGCCTGCTCTCGTCAGATCGCAGCAGCAATGCAGCTTATGGCTTGGCAAGTACCAGCATGGGAGACTGGCTGGGAATCCCAAGTTCTGTTGACCTTTTTGAACCTGAAAATTGTGTTAGTTTCTCTATGAGATAGTAAAAGAAGGTTCAAATTGAACAGCTGCTGTCAACGGCCATTCTAAGCTTAATGTGCCTGCTCTCGTCAGATCGTAGCAGCGATGCAGCTTAAGGCTTGGCAAGTACCGGCATGGGAGACTGGCTGGGAATCCCAAGTTCTGTTGACCTTTTTGAACCTGAAAATTGTGTTAGTTTCTCTATGAGATAGTAAAAGAAGGTTCAAATTGAACAGCTGCTGTCAACGGCCATTCTAAGCTGAATGTGCCTGCTCTCGTCAGATCGCAGCAGCAATGCAGCTTAAGGCTTGGCAAGTACCGGCATGAGAGACTGGCTGGGAATCCCAAGTTCCGTTGACCTTTTTGAACCTGAAAATTGTGTTAGTTTCTCTATATGTGATAGTAAAAGAAGGTTCAAATTGAACAGCCGCTGTCAACGGCCATTCTAAGCTGAATGTGCCTGCTCTTGTCAGATCGCAGCAGCAATGCAGCTTAAGGCTTGGCAAGTACCAGCATGGGAGACTGGCTGGGAGTCCCAAGTTCTGTTGACCTTTTTGAACCTGAAAATTGTGTTAGTTTCTCTATGAGATAGTAAAAGAAGGTTCAAATTGAACAGCTGCTGTCAACGGCTATTCTAAGCTTAATGTGCCTGCTCTCGTCAGATCGCAGCAGCAATGCAGCTTAAGGCTTGGCAAGTACCAGCAAGGGAGACTGGCTGGGAATCCCAAGTTCTGTTGACCTTTTTGAAACTAAAAATTGTGTTAGTTTCTCTATGAGATAGTAAAAGAAGGTTCAAATTGAACAGCTGCTGTCAACGGCCATTCTAAGCTGAATGTGCCTGCTCTCGTCAGATCGCAGCAGCTTAAGGCTTGGCAAGTACAAGCATGGGAGACTGGCTGGGAATCCCAAGTTCCGTTGACCTTTTTGAACCTGAAAATTGTGTTAGTTTCTCTATGAGAAGGTTCAAATAGAAAATTGTGTTAGTTTCTCTATGAGAAGGTTCAAATAGAACAGCTGCTGTCAACGGCTATTCTAAGCTTAATGTGCCTGCTCTCGTCAGATCGCAGCAGCAATGCAGCTTAAGGCTTGGCAAGTACCAGCAAGGGAGACTGGCTGGGAATCCCAAGTTCTGTTGACCTTTTTGAAACTAAAAATTGTGTTAGTTTCTCTATGAGATAGTAAAAGAAGGTTCAAATTGAACAGCTGCTGTCAACGGCCATTCTAAGCTGAATGTGCCTGCTCTCGTCAGATCGCAGCAGCTTAAGGCTTGGCAAGTACAAGCATGGGAGACTGGCTGGGAATCCCAAGTTCCGTTGACCTTTTTGAACCTGAAAATTGTGTTAGTTTCTCTATGAGAAGGTTCAAATAGAAAATTGTGTTAGTTTCTCTATGAGAAGGTTCAAATAGAACAGCTGCTGTCAACGGCCATTCTAAGCTGAATGTGCCTGCTCTCGTCAGATCGCAGCAGCAATGCAGTTTAAGGCTTGGCAAGTACCAGCATGGGAGACTGGCTGGGAATCCCAAGTTCCGTTGACCTTTTTGAACCTGAAAATTGTGTTAGTTTCTCTATAAGATAGTAAAAGAAGGTTCAAATTGAACAGCTGCTGTCAACGGCCATTCTAAGCTGAATGTGCCTGCTCTCGTCAGATCGCAGCAGCTTAAGGCTTGGCAAGTACCAGCATGGGAGACTGGCTGGGAATCCCAACTTCCGTTGACCTTTTTGAACCTGAAAATTGTGTTAGTTTCTCTATGAGATAGTAAAAGAAGGTTCAAATTGAACAGCTGCTGTCAACGGCCATTCTAAGCTGAATGTGCATGCTCTTGTCAGATCGGAGCAGCGTTGCAGCTTAAGGCTTGGCAAGTACCAGCATGGGAGACTGGCTGGGAATCCCAAGTTCTGTTGACCTTTTTGAACCTGAAAATTGTGTTAGTTTCTCTATGAGATAGTAAAAGAAAGTAGAAATTAGGCAGCTGCTGTCAACGGCCATTCTAAGCTGAATGTGCCTGCTCTCGTCAGATCGCAGCAGCAATGCAGCTTAAGGCTTGGCAAGTACCAGCATGGGAGACTGGCTGGGAATCCCAAGTTCCGTTGACCTTTTTGAACCTGAAAATTGTGTTAGTTTCTCTATGAGATAGTAAAAGAAGGTTCAAATTGAACAGCTGCTGTCAACGGCCATTCAAAGCTGAATGTGCCTGCTCTCGTCAGATCGCAGCAGCAATGCAGCTTAAGGCTTGGCAAGTACCAGCATGGGAGACTGGCTGGGAATCCCAAGTTCTGTTGACCTTTTTGAACCTGAAAATTGTGTTAGTTTCTCTATGAGATAGTAAAAGAAGGTTCAAATTGAACAGCTGCTGTCAACGGCCATTCTAAGCTGAATGTGCGTGCTCTTGCCAGATCGCAGCGGCCATGCAGCTTAAGGCTTGGCAAGTACCAGCATGGGAGACTGGCTGGGAATCCCAAGTTCCGTTGACCTTTTTGAACCTGAAAATTGTGTTAGTTTCTCTATGAGATAGTAAAAGAAGGTTCAAATTGAACAGCTGCTGTCAACGGCCATTCTAAGCTGAATGTGCCTGCTCTCGTCAGATCGCAGCAGCTTAACGCTTGGCAAGTACCAGCATGGGAGACTGGCTGGGAATCCCAAGTTCCGTTGACCTTTTTGAACCTGAAAATTGTGTTAGTTTCTCTATGAGATAGTAAAAGAAGGTTCAAATTGAACAGCTGCTGTCAACGGCCATTCTAAGCTGAATGTGCCTGCTCTCGTCAGATCGCAGCAGCAATGCAGCTTAAGGCTCGGCAAGTACCAGCATGGGAGACTGGCTGGGAATCCCAAGTTCCGTTGACCTTTTTGAACTTAAAAAATTGTGTTAGTTTCTCTATGAGATAGTAAAAGAAGGTTCAAATTGAACAGCTGCTGTCAACGGCCATTCTAAGCTGAATGTGCCTGCTTCGTCAGATCGCAGCAGCAATGCAGCTTAAGGCTTGGCAAGTACCAGCATGGGAGACTGGCTGGGAATCCCAAGTTCCGTTGACCTTTTTGAACCTGAAAATTGTGTTAGTTTCTCTATGAGATAGTAAAAGAAGGTTCAAATTGAACAGCTGCTGTCAACGGCCATTCAAAGCTGAATGTGCCTGCTCTCGTCAGATCGCAGCAGCAATGCAGCTTAAGGCTTGGCAAGTACCAGCATGGGAGACTGGCTGGGAATCCCAAGTTCTGTTGACCTTTTTGAACCTGAAAATTGTGTTAGTTTCTCTATGAGATAGTAAAAGAAGGTTCAAATTGAACAGCTGCTGTCAACGGCCATTCTAAGCTGAATGTGCGTGCTCTTGCCAGATCGCAGCGGCCATGCAGCTTAAGGCTTGGCAAGTACCAGCATGGGAGACTGGCTGGGAATCCCAAGTTCCGTTGACCTTTTTGAACCTGAAAATTGTGTTAGTTTCTCTATGAGATAGTAAAAGAAGGTTCAAATTGAACAGCTGCTGTCAACGGCCATTCTAAGCTGAATGTGCCTGCTCTCGTCAGATCGCAGCAGCTTAACGCTTGGCAAGTACCAGCATGGGAGACTGGCTGGGAATCCCAAGTTCCGTTGACCTTTTTGAACCTGAAAATTGTGTTAGTTTCTCTATGAGATAGTAAAAGAAGGTTCAAATTGAACAGCTGCTGTCAACGGCCATTCTAAGCTGAATGTGCCTGCTCTCGTCAGATCGCAGCAGCAATGCAGCTTAAGGCTCGGCAAGTACCAGCATGGGAGACTGGCTGGGAATCCCAAGTTCCGTTGACCTTTTTGAACTTAAAAAATTGTGTTAGTTTCTCTATGAGATAGTAAAAGAAGGTTCAAATTGAACAGCTGCTGTCAACGGCCATTCTAAGCTGAATGTGCCTGCTTCGTCAGATCGCAGCAGCAATGCAGCTTAAGGCTTGGCAAGTACCAGCATGGGAGACTGGCTGGGAATCCCAAGTTCCGTTGACCTTTTTGAACCTGAAAATTGTGTTAGTTTCTCTATGAGATAGTAAAAGAAGGTTTAAATTGAACAGCTGCTGTCAATGGCCATTCTAAGTTGAATGTGCCTTCTCTCGTCAGATCGCAGCAGCAATGCAGCTTAAGGCTTGGCAAGTACCAGCATGGGAGACTGGCTGGGAATCCCAAGTTCCGTTGACCTTTTTGAACCTGAAAATTGTGTTAGTTTCTCTATGAGATAGTAAAAGAAGGTTCAAATTGTACAGCCGCTGTCAATGGCAATTCTAAGCTGAATGTGCGTGCTCTTGTCAGATTGCAGCAGCGATGCAGCTTAAGGCTTGGCAAGTACCAGCATGGGAGACTGGCTGCGAATCCCATGTTCCGTTGACCATTTTGAACCTGAAAATTGTGTTAGTTTCTCTATGAGATAGTAAAAGAAGGTTCAAATTGAACAGCTGCTGTCAACGGCCATTCTAAGCTGAATGTGCGTGCTCTTGTCAGATCGCAGCAGCAATGCAGCTTAAGGCTTGGCAAGTACCAGCAAGGGAGACTGGCTGGGAATCCCAAGTTCTGTTGACCTTTTTGAAACTAAAAATTGTGTTAGTTTCTCTATGAGATAGTAAAAGAAGGTTCAAATTGAACAGATGCTGTCAACGGCCATTCTAAGCTGAATGTGCCTGCTCTCGTCAGATCGCAGGAGCTTAAGGCTTGGCAAGTACAAGCATGGGAGACTGGCTGGGAATCCCAAGTTCCGTTGACCTTTTTGAACCTGAAAATTGTGTTAGTTTCTCTATGAGATAGTAAAAGAAGGTTCAAATTGAACAGCTGCTGTCAACGGCCATTCTAAGCTGAATGTGCCTATTCTCGTCAGATCGCAGCAGCAATGCAGCTTAAGGCTTGGCAAGTACCAGCATGGGAGACTGGCTGGGAATCCCAAGTTCCGTTGACCTTTTTGAACCTGAAAATTGTGTTAGTTTCTCTATGAGATAGTAAAAGAAGGTTCAAATTGAACAGCTGCTGTCAACGGCCATTCTAAGCTGAATGTGCCTGCTCTCGTCAGATCGCAGCAGCAATGCAGCTTAAGGCTTGGCAAGTACCAGCATGGGAGACTGGCTGGGAATCCCAAGTTCTGTTGACCTTTTTGAACCTGAAAATTGTGTTAGTTTCTCTATGAGATAGTAAAAGAAGGTTCAAATTGAACAGCTGCTGTCAACGGCCATTCTAAGCTGAATGTGCGTGCTCTTGTCAGATCGCAGCAGCGATGCAGCTTAAGGCTTGGCAAGTACCAGCAAGGGAGACTGGCTGGGAATCCCAAGTTCTGTTGACCTTTTTAAACCTTAAAATTGTGTTAGTTTCTCTATAATTTAGTAAAAGAAGGTTCCAATTGAACAGCTGCTGTCAACTGCCATTCTAAGCTGAAGGTGCCTGCTCTCGTCAGATCGCAGCAGCTTAAGGCTTGGCAAGTACCAGCATGGGAGACTGGCTGGGAATCCCAAGTTCCGTTGACCTTTTTGAACCTGAAAATTGTGTTAGTTTCTCTATGAGATAGTAAAAGAAGGTTCAAATTGAACAGCTGCTGTCAACGGCCATTCTAAGCTGAATGTGCCTGCTCTCGTCAGATCGCAGCAGCAATGCAGCTTAAGGCTTGGCAAGTACAAGCATGGGAGACTGGCTGGGAATCCCAAGTTCCGTTGACCTTTTTGAACCTGAAAATTGTGTTAGTTTCTCTATGAGATAGTAAAAGAAGGTTCAAATTGAACAGCTGCTGTCAACGGCCATTCTAAGCTGAATGTGCCTGCTCTCGTCAGATCGCAGCAGCAATGCAGCTTAAGGCTTGGCAAGTACCAGCATGGGAGACTGGCTGGGAATCCCAAGTTCTGTTGACCTTTTTGAACCTGAAAATTGTGTTAGTTTCTCTATGAGATAGTAAAAGAAGGTTCAAATTGAACAGCTGCTGTCAACGGCCATTCTAAGCTGAATGTGCGTGCTCTTGTCAGATCGCAGCAGCGATGCAGCTTAAGGCTTGGCAAGTACCAGCATGGGAGACTGGCTGGGAATCCCAAGTTCCGTTGACCTTTTTGAACTTAAAAAATTGTGTTAGTTTCTCTATGAGATAGTAAAAGAAGGTTCAAATTGAACAGCTGCTGTCAACGGCCATTCTAAGCTGAATGTGTCTGCTCTCGTCAGATCGCAGCAGCAATGCAGCTTAAGGCTTGGCAAGTACCAGCATGGGAGACTGGCTGGGAAGCCCAAGTTCCGTTGACCTTTTTGAACCTGAAAATTGTGTTAGTTTCTCTATGAGATAGTAAAAGAAGGTTCAAATTGAACAGCTGCTGTCAAAAGCCGTTCTAAGCTGAATGTGCGTGCTCTTGTCAGATCGCAGCAGCGATGCAGCTTAAGGCTTGGCAAGTACCAGCATGGGCGACTGGCTGGGAATCCCAAGTTCCGTTGACCTTTTTGAACCTGAAAATTGTGTTAGTTTCTCTATGAGATAGTAAAAGAAGGTTCAAATTGGGGGGCGGAGCCAGCCAAGATGGCGAACGGACGTGACTGATCTGAGCTCCGTGCAGGGCCGCCGCAAAAGGAACATCCACAGCGCGATCTATGGGGAGATCAGGGGCCAATAGAGCATCCAAGAGGCTCCAAAGCAGATCGGTGTCTGCTACACCGATAAAAACGTTCTTTAAGCCGCGCCAGCAACGATCTCTGTCTCCGGATCCTGCCCGCTCCAGAGGGGACCCGCCGCCATCTTCCCCACGTGCGGCGCAGCGCTCGAATCAGCAGCGCACCGGACAGCCTTCACGGAGAGGGAAGGAGAATAGAGGTGGAAGCCCACACGCAGAGCCCTCGCCTGCCACCTTACAGGTACAGCCGCAGCTCCGGCTGCCTACACCAGAGAAGGCGGGTGCTGCTGCTCCCCTTGCTCTATCACCTGCACTGGGGAAGGAAAAAGGGCTGGGAGCGCGTCCCCGCACTGTGCTCACTGCATCCCCGGGGATCCCAACACAGAGCTCCCTGAGGACCATGCCAGCACCATCGGCAGGTCCCGAGACACAGCCTGGCACCATACATAGCCCTCATAGGGGCAAAGGAGAGGTGAACCAATCTCTCAACGCTGAGGCACGCTCATTTTCCCCCAACAGCCTCATCCCCCAGCAACGGATAGAGGAAAGACACCATATAATGCAACCTATGGCTGTGCTGCAAACTAATATGTCTTCAGATCTCCCGCCACCAGAGGAAGCGGCATTAACCCTTAGAGGTCATCCTGAATTACAAGCCCTTCTAGCCCTTCTCCCTTCTAAGAAGGATATGGACAATCTAGCATGTGAACTCAAGGGAGCTTGGGACAGGGATCTGCAAGTGGTGAGAGAAGAAGTGAATACACTTCAGGAAAGTGTGTCAGCTCTTGAAACGTTTAAAGCTGAGATGACTTCTACTGTTAATGTATTACAAGAGCAACTAGATGCTCAAGCTGCACAACAACGCCACCTAGTGGCACACATGGATGATATTGAAAATAGAAATCGCCGCAACAATATTAGGGTCCGGGGCCTCCCTGAAGCCACGCATCAACCTGACTTGGCAGCAACGCTCACAGGTATATTCAATATGCTTCTTGAACGGCCGGTAGATACCCCTATAGAAATGGATCGAGCACATAGGGCGCTGAGAGCTAGAAGCGCTGACCCCACTAGACCAAGAGACGTGATATGCAGGATACATTTCTATGGCATCAAAGAGCAGATAATGCAAAGAGCAAGGGCCAAGGGGGAACTGGACTTTGATGGCGCCAAAATCAGCTTGTTTCCAGACCTTTCCAGACGCACACTTCGACAGCGAGCAATACTAAGACCCCTACTCTCACAACTACAAGAGAAGGGCATCTCATACAGATGGGGCTTCCCCTTCGCCCTCTACGCCCGTTCGGGAGATACGCAATCTACGCTAACACACATGGAGGATCTGCCGGGTTTTTTGAGAGATTTGAAGATTCCACCCATGACGCTCCCAGACTGGGAGGCTCCGAATCTAGCAGCGTTAAGGCTCAACCCTGAACCCACCTCATGGAGCAGCACTCGAGAGCAGCCTGAAACCTCACCGAGGCCTCGCAGACAGCAGAGGCGAAGGCGCCGTTCTTTTGCAGACTCCCAAGAAGACTGAATTTACATGAAGTGATCATCAGGACTGGTGAGATAAATGTTTTTTTTTTAGGGAGCGGAACATTTGTGATATTGAGAATATTACGCTGTTTTCAAGGTTGTTTCTGTGTCTCTATCTGCTTACAACTTCTCCCCTGAGATTGTATTTTATCTTTAGATTTTGTTTAATATGTTCCTTTATGACTTGTACATTTATCTGAATATATGGGCCCACAGTCACGATGTGCTCATCAGATAGTTAACTAACACATACATAAAGACTATTCGATACGGTCATTCGAGTGACATTTACCCTATTGAGCTGTCACTCTCCCCCAATAGGTGAAACCTAGGTATAGCACCCAGGTTTATCAGTGCTAGCTGCACACAATACACATTTAACCAGTTTAAACAGTTGCTATCCACTGGATAGCTGTTCGTGTTCATTACATAAGTAGAAGAAACCGATTATAGTTTAGGGAACCCTTTCCCTCTCCTTCCCTTTGTACTGTCCCTTGACCCCCCCAAAGGCTACTACACAAAGAGAACTTGGCTGTAGATCTAGTCCGATGATGGCTACTCCTCTAAAGATATGTTCTTTTAATGCCAAAGGACTCAATATCCCTGAGAAAAGGTCCCGGGTCCTATACAATTTCCATAAACAAAGAGCCCAAATACTCTGCATACAGGAAACTCATTTTAGCTCGGACCAGACCCCCACCTGTAAAAATCGATACTACCCACAATCCTATCATTGCACAAATCCTCATGGGAAATCAAGAGGCGTATCGATATTTATTCACAAATCTGTACAGTGCAAGGTTTTGGAGACTAAATTAGACTCAGAGGCCAGATTCCTATTCCTAAAATGCGAAATGCTGGGTACTTCCTACACAATAGCGAATGTATATGCCCCAAACTCTGAACAAACTCCATTCATGGTTAAGGTTTTGGATGAACTTTGCACATTCGCTAGAGGTTCATTGATCATGTGCGGAGATCTGAACATAGCACTGAATCCTCTAATAGATACTTCTCTAGGGAAGTCAGGAATTTCGTACAACAAATTAAACAAGATCAAAAAAGCCCTACATGCCTTACAACTCTGTGATGTGTGGAGAATTAACCATCCCACAGACAGGGATTACACTTTTCTCTCACTAGTACACAATACATATAGCCGAATAGACTATATTTTTGTCCAGCACCATCTCCTCTCACAAGTACAGGGTTCCGAAATAGGGTCAATATACCGTTCGACTCTGTGATGTGTGGAGAATTAACCATCCCACAGACAGGGATTACACTTTTCTCTCACTAGTACACAATACATATAGCCGAATAGACTATATTTTTGTCCAGCACCATCTCCTCTCACAAGTACAGGGTTCCGAAATAGGGTCAATATACCTATCCGATCATGCCCCCATCTCTTGTACATTAGGGATAACACAACAACAAAGACGCCCATTTAGTTGGAGACTGAATGAATCTCTACTGACAGACGGACTATGCCTAGCAGACCTCAAAAAAAAGATACTGGACTTTAACGCGGATCAGAGACATGTCTTTTCATCCGAAGCCCTTAAATGGGAAGCACTGAAATGTGAGCTTAGAGGGGTTCTCATAAGGCATGGAGCACGGTTAAAAAGGGAAAAGGGATTCAAAATCGCTACCTTGCTATCCGAGCTCCAGACGCTGGAGGCGCAACATAAAAGGACCCTATTGGAGACAACCCTAAGAGTGCTTACTGCCAAGAGGCAAGAGCTAAACGCTCTACTAGAAGCAGGCCAGAGGAGGCTTAAACACCTATACTCCCGATCACTATATGAATGGGGTAATAAACCGGGCAGAGCCCTAGCAAGAGCCCTCCGCGATGCCAGAGTATCTACATATATCCCATCTATTAAGTCACAAAATGACATCTGCACAAAACAGAAGAAATAGCCGAGGCGTTCACAGACTATTACAGATCATTATACAACCTTCCACAGCCATCAACTGTGTTTAAACCGCCCCAACCCCCCCTCACCGTATCACAATATGTGAAAAAAACAGCCTTACCCACAATTACAGGCGAGGAAAGAGACGGACTAGAACTACCATTTTCCCACGAAGAACTCAAACAAGTCATCAAGCTCTTGCCGTCCGGCAAAAGCCCTGGACCTGACGGGTACACGGCTGCGTTTTTTAAAACTCTAACAGAAGAGCTTTCCAATAATATGCTAGAGGCTTTTAACTCCATATCTGACAAAAATCCGTTCCCTCCCTCCTTTTTGTATGCTCACATAACAGTGATCCCTAAAGATGGGAAGGACCCCCAACTCTGCCCTAGTTATAGACCAATCTCACTAATTAATGTTGATGCCAAAATTTATGCCAAATTGTTATCCTGCAGACTGGCTCGTCTTATGGGGTCCCTAGTCCACCCTGATCAGGTAGGATTTATCCCGACAAGGGAGGCAAGAGACAACACCTTGAAGTCCTTCTCCTTGCTACACCATGCGAAATCTACCTCTACACCAATGCTACTGCTCTCGCTAGACGCTGAAAAGGCGTTCGACAGGGTGGACTGGGGATTCCTAGAGGCGACCCTAACACAAACAGGAATGGGGCCAACTACACTAGCACGTATCAAGGCATTATATGACAATCCTCATGCACAAATTAGGATAAACGGGGCTCTCTCTCCTACCTTCACTATTGGTAACGGCACCAGGCAGGGCTGCCCTTTATCCCCCCTACTATATGCGTTAGTAATGGAACATTTGTTGATAGCAATTCGGGCAAACGAAGCCATTACAGGAATTACTGTAGGAGAACGACAGTATAAATGCTCTGCATTTGCAGATGACGTTTTACTATATATAACCAAACCTGAAGTATCTCTTCCGCATCTGATGGAGACTCTTAATGATTTTGGCTTTTACAGCAATCATAAAGTAAACGTCACTAAAAGTGTCGCTATGGGGATAGATCTTCCCGCTACCACGGTCCAAACACTGAAAAAAGACTACCCCTTCGTGTGGTCCAACGAACACATTGTATATTTAGGTATTAAGATCCCAGCAGATCTGGACAAGACTTTTACCCATAACTACGGGCATTTCTTGCAAAAACTCCAAAATGACCTGAAAAAATGGGCAACGGCACAGTTGACATGGATGGGGAGACTAAGTTGTATTAAGATGACAGTTCTCCCCCGGCTCCTTTATCTATTCCAAACAATACCGTTGACTTTACCAGGGCAGTTCTTTGGGAAGCTACAAAAAATTCTAAATCAATTTCTATGGGCATCCTCACCTCCCAGAATTTCGAGACTGACTCTTATACGACGGAAATTACAGGGTGGCTTAGGGCTACCTGACTTCAAGGGGTACTATACTGCAGCAACGATGGCACGTGTACTAGACTGGTTCCACGCCGGTAAAGGGAAACTGTGGGTGACGCTTGAAAACACCCTATCCCCCGCACCACTAACCATCCTACCCTGGACACCCACTTATGTACACCAAACTTTCCACCTGACTAAAATACCATATGTGGCCACTCAGGTTCTTAAATTAATTAAAAGAATGGGAGAACCCATGAGACTACTTTCCTCTGACGGACCTCTGACACGAGTAAGCGACAACCCTGACTTCCCCCCAGGATGTCACAGCCACTTTCTAGCGCCCATGCGAAAAAACCAAACCTTAACCTTTTCAACGCTACTAAAGGACAAGGGGCTTGCTCCGATTGAAGAAATACTTGAAGACCAACATTGCACAAATAGAGTGAGGTGGGAGTACACTCAATTAAGGCACTTCTATAATTCCAACAAGGACACTCTAAATTTACACAGACCTCTAACACCATTTGAACAGCTATGTGTATCCCAGAATCCGATTCCCCATTCAGTTTCTGCCATATACGGCCTACTCCTTGATAAATGGGCATTGACCGACTTACCATATGTCAAAATATGGGAACAGGAACTGGGGAAGTCCTTCTCAGATGAGGAATGGGCTAAATCATTCGAGCTATGCCATAAACTCTCTATATCAGGCAGGGCTCAGGAATCTAATTTTAAGATATTATCAAGGTGGTATTGGACCCCTAAGAAGCTGAGCAAAATATACCCCTCATGCTCAGATGAGTGTTGGCGGTGTAAACAAACACAAGGGAACATGACACACATTTGGTGGGGATGCCCTCTATTGACACCTCATTGGAACAGAGTCGTGAATCTGATATCAAAACTGACAGGTGTCAAATTACATAACGATCCTTCCACCCTTCTGCTAAACATCATTCCAACCTCAATACAAAAAGCTAAAAAATCTCTCCTGGGTTTTATACTGATAGCTGCTAGAATGCTAATACCGCGTCTGTGGAAATCTACTAGAGTACCATCAGGCTCTGATCTCCTCTCAGAAATTGAGGCAATACACAGAATGGAAGAGCTCACAGCGGATGCCCACCATACCACTGAACAACACATAAAGACATGGAGCCCATGGTTGGATTTTAGGAGCTCCCCCGACTTCCTCTTGTTCTAATGAACATGGGGGTATACGCATACGTGCATTTTCAGAGTAAAGATGTTTCTGCAGATCCTAAACCCCGTTCTTTCCTCCCCATAACTTCCCTCCCCCCCTCCTTAGGTTGAACCTGTTACAAATAGCGATGGGAGACACCTCCCAATAGTTGAAGGGGTAACCTGAATACACAGGCTAATCCGGATACGAGATGTAAAGAGATATGGTGATAACTATACAAAAAGTGGCTACAAGCTATAAAGTACCGGACGACAACACCCAATTATAAGTCCCCTAGAGTATTTTTGAAACAATGATGCTCCTCTTGGCACTTCTATAGCAATATTTCTATCTCTTGAATGGAGCAAACCTATGTTTTGTAAGTCATTGTATCACGCCTTTCATGTTTTCATGCCTGCGTGCATGAGATGTTATATGTACGATATATTGTGTCTTATATGACTGGATTTTGTAAACTTATATTATATGTTTCTCAATAAACTTGAATGATAAAAAAAAAAAGAAGGTTCAAATTGAACAGCTGCTGTCAACGGCCATTCTAAGCTGAATGTGCCTGCTCTCGTCAGATCGCAGCAGTTTTACAGCTTAAGGCTTGGCAAATACCAGCATGGGAGACTGGCTGGGAATCCCAAGTTCTGTTGACCTTTTTGAACTTAAAAAATTGTGTTAGTTTCTCTATGAGATAGTAAAAGAAGGTTCAAATTGAACAGCTCCTGTCAACGGCCATTCTAAGCTGAATGTGCCTGCTCTCGTCAGATCGCAGCAGCAATGCAGCTTAAGGCTTGGCAAGTACCAGCATGGGAGACTGGCTGGGAATCCCAAGTTCTGTTGACCTTTTTGAACCTGAAAATTGTGTTAGTTTCTCTATGAGATAGTAAAAGAAGGTTCAAATTGAACAGCTGCTGTCAACGGCTATTCTAAGCTGAATGTGCGTGCTCTCGTCAGATCGCAGCAGCAATGCAGCTTAAGGCTTGGCAAGTACCAGTATGGGAGACTGGCTGGGAATCCCAAGTTCTGTTGACCTTTTTGAACCTGAAAATTGTGTTAGTTTCTCTATGAGATAGTAAAAGAAGGTTCAAATTGAACAGCTGCTGTCAATGGCCATTCTAAGCTGAATGTGCCTGCTCTCGTCAGATCGCAGCAGCAATGCAGCTTAAGGCTTGGCAAGTACCAGTATGGGAGACTGGCTGGGAATCCCAAGTTCTGTTGACCTTTTTGAACCTGAAAATTGTGTTAGTTTCTCTATGAGATAGTAAAAGAAGGTTCAAATTGAACAGCTGCTGTCAACGGCCATTCTAAGCTGAATGTGCCTGCTCTCGTCAGATCGCAGCAGCAATGCAGCTTAAGGCTTGGCAAGTACCAGCATGGGAGACTGGCTGGGAATCCCAAGTTCCGTTGACCTTTTTGAACCTGAAAATTGTGTTAGTTTCTCTATGAGATAGTAAAAGAAGGTTCAAATTGAACAGCTGCTGTCAACAGCCGTTCTAAGCTGAATGTGCGTGCTCTTGTCAGATCGCAGCAGCGATGCAGCTTAAGGCTTGGCAAGTACCAGCATGGGAGACTGTCTGGGAATACCAAGTTCCGTTGACCTTTTTGAACCTGAAAATTGTGTTAGTTTCTCTATGAGATAGTAAAATAAGGTTCAAATTGAACAGCTGCTGTCAACGGCCATTCTAAGCTGAATGTGCCTGCTCTCGTCAGATCGCAGCAGCAATGCAGCTTAAGGCTTGGCAAGTACCAGCATGGGAGACTGGCTGGGAATCCCAAGTTCTGTTGACCTTTTTGAACCTGAAAATTGTGTTAGTTTCTCTATGAGATAGTAAAAGAAGGTTCAAATTGAACAGCTGCTGTCAACGGCCATTCTAAGCTGAATGTGCCTGCTCTCTTCAGATCCCAGCAGCAATGCAGCTTAAGGCTTGGCAAGTACCAGCATGGGAGACTGGCTGGGAATCCCAAGTTCCGTTGACCTTTTTGAACCTGAAAATTGTGTTAGTTTCTCTATGAGATAGTAAAAGAAGGTTCAAATTGAACAGCTCCTGTCAACGGCCATTCTAAGCTGAATGTGCCTTCTCTCGTCAGATCGCAGCAGCAATGCAGCTTAAGGCTTGGCAAGTACCAGCATGGGAGACTGGCTGGGAATCCTAAGTTCCGTTGACCTTTTTGAACCTGAAAATTGTGTTAGTTTCTCTATGAGATAGTAAAAGAAGGTTCAAATTGAACAGCTGCTGTCAACGGCCATTCTAAGCTGAATGTGCGTGCTCTTGTCAGATCACAGCAGCGATGCAGCTTCAAGCTTGGCAAGTACCAGCATGGGAGACTGGCTAGGAATCCCAAGTTCTGTTGACCTTTTTGAACCTGAAAATTGTGTTAGTTTCTCTATGAGATAGTAAAAGAAGGTTCAAATTGAACAGCTGCTGTCAACAGCCATTCTAAGCTGAATGTGCCTGCACTGGTCAGATCGCAGCAGCAATGCAGCTTAAGGCTTGGCAAGTACCAGCATGGGAGACTGGCTGGGAATCCCAAGTTCTGTTGACATTATTGAACCTGAAAATTGTGTTAGTTTCTCTATGAGATAGTAAAAAAAGGTTCAAATTGAACAACAGCTGTCAACGGCCATTCTACTAAGCTTAATGTGCCTGCTCTCGTCAGATCGCAGCAGCAATGCAGCTTAAGGCTTGGCAAGTACCAGCATGGGAGACTGGCTGGGAATCCCAAGTTCCGTTGACCTTTTTGAACCTGAAAATTGTGTTAGTTTCTCTATGAGATAGTAAAAGAAGGTTCAAATTGAACAGCTGCTGTCAACGGCCATTCTAAGCTGAATGTGCGTGCTCTTGTCAGATCGCAGCAGCGATGCAGCTTAAGGCTTGGCAAGTACCAGCATGGGAGACTGGCTGGGAATCCCAAGTTCCGTTGACCTTTTTGAACCTGAAAATTGTGTTAGTTTCTCTATGAGATAGTAAAAGAAGGTTCAAATTGAACAGCTGCTGTCAACGGCCATTCTAAGCTAAATGTGCGTGCTCTTGTCAGATCGCAGCAGCGATGCAGCTTAAGGCTGGGCAAGTACCAGCATGGGAGACTGGCTGGGAATCCCAAGTTCTGTTGACCTTTTTGAACCTGAAAATTGTGTTAGTTTCTCTATGACATAGTAAAAGAAGGTTCAAATTGAACAGCTGCTGTCAACGGCCATTCTAAGCTGAATGTGCCTGCTCTCGTCAGATCGCAGCAGCAATGCAGCTTAAGGCTTGGCAAGTACCAGCATGGGAGACTGGCTGGGAATCCCAAGTTCCGTTGACCTTTTTGAACCTGAAAATTGTGTTAGTTTCTCTATGAGATAGTAAAAGAAGGTTCAAACTGAACAGCTGCTGTTAACGGCCATTCTAAGCTGAATGTGCCTGCTCTCGTCAGATCGCAGCAGCAATGAAGCTTATGGCTTAGCAAGTACCAGCATGGGAGCCTGGCTGGGAATCCCAAGTTCCGTTGACCTTTTTGAACCTGAAAATTGTGTTAGTTTCTCTATGAGATAGTAAAAGAAGGTTCAAATTGAACAGCTGCTGTCAACGGCCATTCTAAGCTGAATGTGCCTGCTCTCGTCAGATCGCAGCAGCAATGCAGCTTAAGGCTTGGCAAGTACCAGCATGGGAGACTGGCTGGGAATCCCAAGTTCTGTTGACCTTTTTGAACCTGAAAGTTGTGTTAGTTTCTCTATGAGATAGTAAAAGAAGGTTCAAATTGAACAGCTCCTGTCAACGGCCATTCTAAGCTGAATGTGCCTGCTCTCGTCAGATCGCAGCAGCAATGCAGCTTAAGGCTTGGCAAGTACCAGCATGGGAGACTGGCTGGGAATCCCAAGTTCCGTTGACCTTTTTGAACCTGAAAATTGTGTTAGTTTCTCTATGAGATAGTAAAAGAAGGTTCAAATTGAACAGCTGCTGTCAACGGCCATTCTAAGCTGAATGTGTGTGCTCTTTTCAGATCGCAGCAGCGATGCAGCTTAAGGCTTGGCAAGTACCAGCATGGGAGACTGGCTGCGAATCCCAAGTTCCGTTGACCTTTTTGAACCTGAAAATTGTGTTAGTTTCTCTATGAGATAGTAAAAGAAGGTTCAAATTGAACAGCTGCTGTCAACGGCCATTCTAAGCTGAATGTGCTTGCTCTCGTCAGATCGCAGCAGCTTAAGGCTTGGCAAGTACCAGCATGGGAGACTGGCTGGGAATCCCAAGTTCCGTTGACCTTTTTGAACCTGAAAATTGTGTTAGTTTCTCTATGAGATAGTAAAAGAAGGTTCAAATTGAACAGCTGCTGTCAACGGCCATTCTAAGCTGAATGTGCCTGCTCTCGTCAGATCGCAGCAGCAATGCAGCTTAAGGCTTGGCAAGTATCAGCATGGGAGACTGGCTGGGAATCCCAAGTTTTGTTGACCTTTTTGAACCTGAAAATTGTGTTAGTTTCTCTATGAGATAGTAAAAGAAGGTTCAAATTGAACAGCTGCTGTCAACGGCCATTCTAAGCTGAATGTGCGTGCTCTTGTCAGATCGCAGCGGCGATGCAGCTTAAGGCTTGGCAAGTACCAGCAAGGGAGTCTGGCTGGGAATCCCAAGTTCTGTTGACCTTTTTGAACCTGAAAATTGTGTTAGTTTCTCTATGAGATAGTAAAAGAAGGTTCAAATTGAACAGCTGCTGTCAACGGCCATTCTAAGCTGAATGTGCCTGCTCTCGTCAGATCGCAGCAGCTTAACGCTTGACAAGTACCAGCATGGGAGACTGGCTGGGAATCCCAAGTTCCATTGACCTTTTTGATCCTGAAAATTGTGTTAGTTTCTCTATGAGATAGTAAAAGAAGGTTCAAATTGAACAGCTGCTGTCAACAGCCATTCTAAGCTGAATGTGCCTGCTCTCGTCAGATCGCAGCAGCAATGCAGCTTAAGCCTTGGCAAGTACCAGCATGGGAGACTGGCTGGGAATCCTAAGTTCCGTTGACGTTTTTGAATCTAAAAATTGTGTTAGTTTTTCTATGAGATAGTAAAAGAAGGTTCAAATTGAACAGCTGCTGTCAACGGCCATTCTAAGCTGAATGTGCGTGCTCTTGTCAGATCGCAGCAGCGATGCAGCTTAAGGCTTGGCAAGTACCAGCATGGGAGACTGGCTGCGAATCCCAAGTTCCGTTGCCCTTTTTGAAAATGAAAATTGTGTTAGTTTCTCTATGAGATAGTAAAAGAAGGTTCAAATTGAACAGCTGCTGTCAACGGCCATTCTAAGCTGAATGTGCCTGCTCTCGTCAGATCGCAGCAGCAATGCAGCTTAAGGCTTGGCAAGTACCAGCATGGGAGACTGGCTGGGAATCCCAAGTTCTGTTGACCTTTTTGAACCTGAAAATTGTGTTAGTTTCTCTATGAGATAGTAAAAGAAAGGAGAAATTAGGCAGCTGCGGTCAACGGCCATTCTAAGCTGAATGTGCCTGCTCTCGTCAGAACGCAGCAGCAATGCAGCTTAAGGCTTGGCAAGTACCAGCATGGGAGACTGGCTGGGAATCCCAAGTTACGTTGACCTTTTTGAACCTGAAAATTGTTAGTTTCTCTGTCAAAGATGGTAAAAGAAGGTTCAAATTGAACAGCTGCTGTCAACGGCCATTCTAAGCTGAATGTGCCTGCTCTCGTCAGATCGCAGCAGCAGTGCAGCTTAAGGCTTGGCAAGTACCAGCATGGGAGACTGGCTGGGAATCCCAAGTTTTGTTGACCTTTTTGAACCTGAAAATTGTGTTAGTTTCTCTATGAGATAGTAAAAGAAGGTTCAAATTGAACAGCTGCTGTCAACGGCCGTTCTAAGCTGAATGTGCCTGCTCTCGTCAGATCGCAGCAGCAATGCAGCTTAAGGCTTGGCAAGTATCAGCATGGGAGACTGGCTGGGAATCCCAAGTTTTGTTGACCTTTTTGAACCTGAAAATTGTGTTAGTTTCTCTATGAGATAGTAAAAGAAGGTTCAAATTGAACAGCTGCTGTCAACGGCCATTCAAAGCTGAATGTGCGTGCTCTTGTCAGATCGCAGCGGCGATGCAGCTTAAGGCTTGGCAAGTACCAGCAAGGGAGTCTGGCTGGGAATCCCAAGTTCTGTTGACCTTTTTGAACCTGAGAATTGTGTTAGTTTCTCTATGAGATAGTAAAAGAAGGTTCAAATTGAACAGCTGCTGTCAACGGCCATTCTAAGCTGAATGTGCCTGCTCTCGTCAGATCGCAGCAGCTTAACGCTTGGCAAGTACCAGCATGGGAGACTGGCTGGGAATCCCAAGTTCCATTGACCTTTTTGAACCTGAAAATTGTGTTAGTTTCTCTATGAGATAGTAAAAGAAGGTTCAAATTGAACAGCTGCTGTCAACAGCCATTCTAAGCTGAATGTGCCTGCTCTCGTCAGATCGCAGCAGCAATGCAGCTTAAGCCTTGGCAAGTACCAGCATGGGAGACTGGCTGGGAATCCTAAGTTCCGTTGACCTTTTTGAACCTAAAAATTGTGTTAGTTTTTCTATGAGATAGTAAAAGAAGGTTCAAATTGAACAGCTGCTGTCAACGGCCATTCTAAGCTGAATGTGCGTGCTCTTGTCGGATGCAGCTTAAGGCTTGGCAAGTACCAGCATGGGAGACTGGCTGCGAATCCCAAGTTCCGTTGCACTTTTTGAAAATGAAAATTGTGTTAGTTTCTCTATGAGATAGTAAAAGAAGGTTCAAATTGAACAGCCGCTGTCAACGGCCATTCTAAGCTGAATGTGCGTGCTCTTGTCAGATCGCAGCAGCGATGCAGCTTAAGGCTTGGCAAGTACCAGCATGGGAGACTGGCTGCGAATCCCAAGTTCCGTTGCACTTTTTGAAAATGAAAATTGTGTTAGTTTCTCTATGAGATAGTAAAAGAAGGTTCAAATTGAACAGCCGCTGTCAACGGCCATTCTAAGCTGAATGTGCCTGCTCTCGTCAGATCGCAGCAGCAATGCAGCTTAAGGCTTGGCAAGTACCAGCATGGGAGACTGGCTGGGAATCCCAAGTTTTGTTGACCTTTTTGAACCTGAAAATTGTGTTAGTTTCTCTATGAGATAGTAAAAGAAGGTTCAAATTGAACAGCTGCTGTCAACGGCCATTCTAAGCTGAATGTGCCTGCTCTCGTCAGATCGCAGCAGCAATGCAGCTTAAGGCTTGGCAAGTACCAGCATGGGAGACTGGCTGGGAATCCCAAGTTCCGTTGACCTTTTTGAACCTGAAAATTGTGTTAGTTTCTCTATGAGATAGTAAAAGAAGGTTCAAATTGAACAGCTGCTGTCAACGGCCATTCTAAGCTGAATGTGCGTGCTCTTGTCGGATCGCAGCAGCGATGCAGCTTAAGGCTTGGCAAGTACCAGCATGGGAGACTGGCTGGGAATCCCAAGTTCTGTTGACCTTTTTGAACCTGAAAATTGTGTTAGTTTCTCTATGAGATAGTAAAAGAAGGTTCAAATTGAACAGCTGCTGTCAACGGCCATTCTAAGCTGAATGTGCCTGCTCTCGTCAGATCGCAGCAGCAATGCAGCTTAAGGCTTGGCAAGTACCAGCATGGGAGACTGGCTGGGAATCCCAAGTTCCGTTGACCTTTTTGAACCTGAAAATTGTGTTAGTTTCTCTATGAGATAGTAAAAGAAGGTTCAAATTGAACAGCCGCTGTCAACGGCCATTCTAAGCTGAATGTGCCTGCTCTCGTCAGATCGCAGCAGCAATGCAGCTTAAGGCTTGGCAAGTACCAGCATGGGAGACTGGCTGGGAATCCCAAGTTCCGTTGACCTTTTTGAACCTGAAAATTGTGTTAGTTTCTCTATGAGATAGTAAAAGAAGGTTCAAATTGAACAGCCGCTGTCAACGGCCATTCTAAGCTGAATGTGCCTGCTCTCGTCAGATCGCAGCAGCAATGCAGCTTAAGGCTTGGCAAGTACCAGCATGGGAGACTGGCTGGGAATCCCAAGTTTTGTTGACCTTTTTGAACCTGAGAATTGTGTTAGTTTCTCTATGAGATAGTAAAAGAAGGTTCAAATTGAACAGCTGCTGTCAACGGCCATTCTAAGCTGAATGTGCCTGCTCTCGTCAGATCGCAGCAGCAATGCAGCTTAAGGCTTGGCAAGTACCAGCATGGGAGACTGGCTGGGAATCTCAAGTTTTGTTGACCTTTTTGAACCTGAAAATTGTGTTAGTTTCTCTATGAGATAGTAAAAGAAGGTTCAAATTGAACAGCTGCTGTCAACGGCCATTCTAAGCTGAATGTGCGTGCTCTTGTCAGATCGCAGCGGCGATGCAGCTTAAGGCTTGGCAAGTACCAGCAAGGGAGACTGGCTGGGAATCCCAAGTTCTGTTGACCTTTTTGAACCTGAAAATTGTGTTAGTTTCTCTATGAGATAGTAAAAGAAGGTTCAAATTGAACAGCTGCTGTCAACAGCCATTCTAAGCTGAATGTGCCTGCTCTCGTCAGATCGCAGCAGCTTAACGCTTGGCAAGTACCAGCATGGGAGACTGGCTGGGAATCCCAAGTTCCATTGACCTTTTTGAACCTGAAAATTGTGTTAGTTTCTCTATGAGATAGTAAAAGAAGGTTCAAATTGAACAGCTGCTGTCAACGGCCATTCTAAGCTGAATGTGCCTGCTCTCGTCAGATCGCAGCAGCAATGCAGCTTAAGGCTTGGCAAGTACCAGCATGGGAGACTGGCTGCGGATCCCAAGTTCCGTTGCCCTTTTTGAAAATGAAAATTGTGTTAGTTTCTCTATGAGATAGTAAAAGAAGGTTCAAATTGAACAGCCGCTGTCAACGGCCATTCTAAGCTGAATGTGCGTGCTCTTGTCAGATCGCAGCAGCGATGCAGCTTAAGGCTTGGCAAGTACCAGCATGGGAGACTGGCTGGGAATCCCAAGTTCTGTTGACCTTTTTGAACCTGAAAATTATGTTAGTTTCTCTATGAGATAGTAAAAGAAGGTTCAAATTGAACAGCTGCTGTCAACGGCCATTCTAAGCTGAATGTGCCTGCTCTCGTCAGATCGCAGCAGCAATGCAGCTTAAGGCTTGGCAAGTACCAGCATGGGAGACTGGCTGGGAATCCCAAGTTCTGTTGACCTTTTTGAACCTGAAAATTGTGTTAGTTTCTCTATGAGATAGTAAAAGAAAGTAGAAATTAGGCAGCTGCTGTCAACGGCCATTCTAAGCTGAATGTGCCTGCTCTCGTCAGATCGCAGCAGCAATGCAGCTTAAGGCTTGGCAAGTACCAGCATGGGAGACTGGCTGGGAATCCCAAGTTTTGTTGACCTTTTTGAACCTGAAAATTTTGTTAGTTTCTCTATGAGATAGTAAAAGAAGGTTCAAATTGAACAGCTGCTGTCAACGGCCATTCTAAGCTGAATGTGCCTGCTCTCGTCAGATTGCAGCAGCAATGCAGCTTAAGGCTTGGCAAGTACCAGCATGGGAGACTGGCTGGGAATCCCAAGTTTCGTTGACATTTTTGAACCTGAAAATTGTGTTAGTTTCTCTATGAGATAGTAAAAGAAGGTTCAAATTGAACAGCCGCTGTCAACAGCCATTCTAAGCTGAATGTGCCTGCTCTCGTCAGATCGCAGCAGCAATGCAGCTTAAGGCTTGGCAAGTACCAGCATGGGAGACTGGCTGGGAATCCCAAGTTTTGTTGACCTTTTTGAACCTGAAAATTGTGTTAGTTTCTCTATGAGATAGTAAAAGAAGGTTCAAATTGAACAGCTGCTGTCAACGGCCATTCTAAGCTGAATGTGCCTGCTCTTGTCAGATCACAGCAGCAATGCAGCTTAAGGCTTGGCAAGTACCAGCATGGGAGACTGGCTGGGAATCCCAAGTTTTGTTGACCTTTTTGAACCTGAAAATTGTGTTAGTTTCTCTATGAGATAGTAAAAGAAGGTTCAAATTGAACAGCAGCTGTCAACGGCCATTCTAAGCTGAATGTGCCTGCTCTCGTCAGATCGCAGCAGCAATGCAGCTTAAGGCTTGGCAAGTACCAGCATGGGAGACTGGCTGGGAATCCCAAGTTCCGTTGACCTTTTTGAACCTGAAAATTGTGTTAGTTTTTCTATGAGATAGTAAAAGAAGGTTCAAATTGAACAGCTGCTGTCAACGGCCATTCTAAGCTGAATGTGCGTGCTCTTGTCAGATCGCAGCAGCGATGCAGCTTAAGGCTTGGCAAGTACCAGCATGGGAGACTGGCTGCGAATACCAAGTTCCGTTGCCCTTTTTGAAAATGAAAATTGTGTTAGTTTCTCTATGAGATAGTAAAAGAAGGTTCAAATTGAACAGCCGCTGTCAACGGCCATTCTAAGCTGAATGTGCGTGCTCTTGTCAGATCGCAGCAGCGATGCAGCTTAAGGCTTGGCAAGTACCAGCATGGGAGACTGGCTGGGAATCCCAAGTTCTGTTAACCTTTTTGAACCTGAAAATTATGTTAGTTTCTCTATGAGATAGTAAAAGAAGGTTCAAATTGAACAGCTGCTGTCAACGGCCATTCTAAGCTGAATGTGCCTGCTCTCGTCAGATCGCAGCAGCAATGCAGCTTAAGGCTTGGCAAGTACCAGCATGGGAGACTGGCTGGGAATCTCAAGTTTTGTTGACCTTTTTGAACCTGAAAATTGTGTTAGTTTCTCTATGAGATAGTAAAAGAAGGTTCAAATTGAACAGCTGCTGTCAACGGCCATTCTAAGCTGAATGTGCGTGCTCTTGTCAGATCGCAGCGGCGATGCAGCTTAAGGCTTGGCAAGTACCAGCAAGGGAGACTGGCTGGGAATCCCAAGTTCTGTTGACCTTTTTGAACCTGAAAATTGTGTTAGTTTCTCTATGAGATAGTAAAAGAAGGTTCAAATTGAACAGCTGCTGTCAACAGCCATTCTAAGCTGAATGTGCCTGCTCTCGTCAGATCGCAGCAGCTTAACGCTTGGCAAGTACCAGCATGGGAGACTGGCTGGGAATCCCAAGTTCCATTGACCTTTTTGAACCTGAAAATTGTGTTAGTTTCTCTATGAGATAGTAAAAGAAGGTTCAAATTGAACAGCTGCTGTCAACGGCCATTCTAAGCTGAATGTGCCTGCTCTCGTCAGATCGCAGCAGCAATGCAGCTTAAGGCTTGGCAAGTACCAGCATGGGAGACTGGCTGCGGATCCCAAGTTCCGTTGCCCTTTTTGAAAATGAAAATTGTGTTAGTTTCTCTATGAGATAGTAAAAGAAGGTTCAAATTGAACAGCCGCTGTCAACGGCCATTCTAAGCTGAATGTGCGTGCTCTTGTCAGATCGCAGCAGCGATGCAGCTTAAGGCTTGGCAAGTACCAGCATGGGAGACTGGCTGGGAATCCCAAGTTCTGTTGACCTTTTTGAACCTGAAAATTATGTTAGTTTCTCTATGAGATAGTAAAAGAAGGTTCAAATTGAACAGCTGCTGTCAACGGCCATTCTAAGCTGAATGTGCCTGCTCTCGTCAGATCGCAGCAGCAATGCAGCTTAAGGCTTGGCAAGTACCAGCATGGGAGACTGGCTGGGAATCCCAAGTTCTGTTGACCTTTTTGAACCTGAAAATTGTGTTAGTTTCTCTATGAGATAGTAAAAGAAAGTAGAAATTAGGCAGCTGCTGTCAACGGCCATTCTAAGCTGAATGTGCCTGCTCTCGTCAGATCGCAGCAGCAATGCAGCTTAAGGCTTGGCAAGTACCAGCATGGGAGACTGGCTGGGAATCCCAAGTTTTGTTGACCTTTTTGAACCTGAAAATTTTGTTAGTTTCTCTATGAGATAGTAAAAGAAGGTTCAAATTGAACAGCTGCTGTCAACGGCCATTCTAAGCTGAATGTGCCTGCTCTCGTCAGATTGCAGCAGCAATGCAGCTTAAGGCTTGGCAAGTACCAGCATGGGAGACTGGCTGGGAATCCCAAGTTCCGTTGACATTTTTGAACCTGAAAATTGTGTTAGTTTCTCTATGAGATAGTAAAAGAAGGTTCAAATTGAACAGCCGCTGTCAACAGCCATTCTAAGCTGAATGTGCCTGCTCTCGTCAGATCGCAGCAGCAATGCAGCTTAAGGCTTGGCAAGTACCAGCATGGGAGACTGGCTGGGAATCCCAAGTTTTGTTGACCTTTTTGAACCTGAAAATTGTGTTAGTTTCTCTATGAGATAGTAAAAGAAGGTTCAAATTGAACAGCTGCTGTCAACGGCCATTCTAAGCTGAATGTGCCTGCTCTTGTCAGATCACAGCAGCAATGCAGCTTAAGGCTTGGCAAGTACCAGCATGGGAGACTGGCTGGGAATCCCAAGTTTTGTTGACCTTTTTGAACCTGAAAATTGTGTTAGTTTCTCTATGAGATAGTAAAAGAAGGTTCAAATTGAACAGCAGCTGTCAACGGCCATTCTAAGCTGAATGTGCCTGCTCTCGTCAGATCGCAGCAGCAATGCAGCTTAAGGCTTGGCAAGTACCAGCATGGGAGACTGGCTGGGAATCCCAAGTTCCGTTGACCTTTTTGAACCTGAAAATTGTGTTAGTTTTTCTATGAGATAGTAAAAGAAGGTTCAAATTGAACAGCTGCTGTCAACGGCCATTCTAAGCTGAATGTGCGTGCTCTTGTCAGATCGCAGCAGCGATGCAGCTTAAGGCTTGGCAAGTACCAGCATGGGAGACTGGCTGCGAATACCAAGTTCCGTTGCCCTTTTTGAAAATGAAAATTGTGTTAGTTTCTCTATGAGATAGTAAAAGAAGGTTCAAATTGAACAGCCGCTGTCAACGGCCATTCTAAGCTGAATGTGCGTGCTCTTGTCAGATCGCAGCAGCGATGCAGCTTAAGGCTTGGCAAGTACCAGCATGGGAGACTGGCTGGGAATCCCAAGTTCTGTTAACCTTTTTGAACCTGAAAATTATGTTAGTTTCTCTATGAGATAGTAAAAGAAGGTTCAAATTGAACAGCTGCTGTCAACGGCCATTCTAAGCTGAATGTGCCTGCTCTCGTCAGATCACAGCAGCAATGCAGCTTAAGGCTTGGCAAGTACCAGCATGGGAGACTGGCTGGGAATCCCAAGTTCTGTTGACCTTTTTGAACCTGAAAATTGTGTTAGTTTCTCTATGAGATAGTAAAAGAAAGTAGAAATTAGGCAGCTGCTGTCAACGGCCATTCTAAGCTGAATGTGCCTGCTCTCGTCAGATCGCAGCAGCAATGCAGCTTAAGGCTTGGCAAGTACCAGCATGGGAGACTGGCTGGGAATCCCAAGTTACGTTGACCTTTTTGAACCTGAAAATTGTTAGTTTCTCTGTCAAAGATGGTAAAAGAAGGTTCAAATTGAACAGCTGCTGTCAACGGCCATTCTAAGCTGAATGTGCCTGCTCTCGTCAGATTGCAGCAGCAATGCAGCTTAAGGCTTGGCAAGTACCAGCATGGGAGACTGGCTGGGAATTTCAAGTTCCGTTGACCTATTGGAACCTGAAAATTGTGTTAGTTTCTCTATGAGATAGTAAAAGAAGGTTCAAATTGAACAGCTGCTGTCAATGGCCATTCTAAGCTGAATGTGCCTGCTCTTGTCGGATCGCAGCAGCAATGCAGCTTAAGGCTTGGCAAGTACCAGCATGGGAGACTGGCTGGGAATCCCAAGTTCTGTTGACCTTTTTGAACCTTAAAATTGTGTTAGTTTCTCTATGAGATAGTAAAAGAAGGTTCAAATTGAACAGCTGCTGTCAACGGCCATTCTAAGCTGAATGTGCCTGCTCTCGTCAGATCACAGCAGCAATGCAGCTTAAGGCTTGGCAAGTACCAGCATGGGAGACTGGCTGGGAATCCCAAGTTCCGTTGACCTTTCTGAACCTTAAAATTGTGTTAGTTTCTCTATGAGATAGTAAAAGAAGGTTCAAATTGAACAGCCGCTGTCAACGGCCATTCTAAGCTGAATGTGCCTGCTCTCGTCAGATCGCAGCAGCAATGCAGCTTAAGGCTTGGCAAGTACCAGCATGGGAGACTGGCTGGGAATCCCAAGTTCTGTTGACCTTTTTGAACCTGAAAATTGTGTTAGTTTCTCTATGAGATAGTAAAATAAGGTTCAAATTGAACAGCTGCTGTCAACGGCCATTCTAAGCTGAATGTGCCTGCTCTCGTCAGATCGCAGCAGCAATGCAGCTTAAGGCTTGGCAAGTACCAGCATGGGAGACTGGCTGGGAATCCCAAGTTCCGTTGACCTTTTTGAACCTTAAAATTGTGTTAGTTTCTCTATGAGATAGTAAAAGAAGGTTCAAATTGAACAGCTGCTGTCAACGGCCATTCTAAGCTGAATGTGCGTGCTCTTGTCGGATCGCAGCAGCAATGCAGCTTAAGGCTTGGCAAGTACCAGCATGGGAGACTGGCTGGGAATCCCAAGTTCTGTTGACCTTTTTGAACCTGAAAATTGTGTTAGTTTCTCTATGAGATAGTAAAAGAAGGTTCAAATTGAACAGCTGCTGTCAACGGCCATTCTAAGCTGAATGTGCCTGCTCTCGTCAGATCGCAGCAGCAATGCAGCTTAAGGCTTGGCAAGTACCAGCATGGGAGACTGGCTGGGAATCCCAAGTTCCGTTGACCTTTCTGAACCTGAAAATTGTGTTAGTTTCTCTATGAGATAGTAAAAGAAGGTTCAAATTGAACAGCCGCTGTCAACGGCCATTCTAAGCTGAATGTGCCTGCTCTCGTCAGATCGCAGCAGCAATGCAGCTTAAGGCTTGGCAAGTACCAGCATGGGAGACTGGCTGGGAATCCCAATTTCTGTTGACCTTTTTGAACCTGAAAATTGTGTTAGTTTCTCTATGAGATAGTAAAAGAAGGTTCAAATTGAACAGCTGCTGTCAACGGCCATTCTAAGCTGAATGTGCCTGCTCTCGTCAGATCGCAGCAGCAATGCAGCTTAAGGCTTGGCAAGTACCAGCATGGGAGACTGGCTGGGAATCCCAAGTTCCGTTGACCTTTTTGAACCTTAAAATTGTGTTAGTTTCTCTATGAGATAGTAAAAGAAGGTTCAAATTGAACAGCTGCTGTCAACGGCAATTCTAAGCTGAATGTGCGTGCTCTTGTCAGATCACAGCAGCGATGCAGCTTAAGGCTTGGCAAGTACCAGCATGGGAGACTGGCTGCGAATCCCATGTTCCGTTGACCTTTTTGAACCTGAAAATTGTGTTAGTTTCTCTATGAGATAGTAAAAGAAGGTTCAAATTGAACAGCTGCTGTCAACGGCCATTCTAAGCTGAATGTGCTTGCTCTTGTCGGATCGCAGCAGCGATGCAGCTTAAGTCTTGGCAAGTACCAGCATGGGAGACTGGCTGCGAATCCCAAGTTCCGTTGACCTTTTTGAACCTGAAAATTGTGTTAGTTTCTCTAAGACATAGTAAAAGAAGGTTCAAATTGAACAGCTGCTGTCAACGGCCATTCTAAGCTGAATGTGCCTGCTCTCGTCAGATCGCAGCAGCAATGCAGCTTAAGGCTTGGCAAGTACCAGCATGGGAGACTGGCTGGGAATCCCAAGTTTTGTTGACCTTTTTGAACCTGAAAATTGTGTTAGTTTCTCTATGAGATAGTAAAAGAAGGTTCAAATTGAACAGCTGCTGTCAACGGCCATTCTAAGCTGAATGTGCGTGCTCTCGTCAGATCGCAGCAGCAATGCAGCTTAAGGCTTGGCAAGTACCAGCATGGGAGACTGGCTGGGAATCCCAAGTTCCGTTGACCTTTTTGAACCTGAAAATTGTGTTAGTTTCTCTATGAGATAGTAAAAGAAGGTTCAAATTGAACAGCTGCTGTCAACGGCCATTCTAAGCTGAATGTGCTTGCTCTCGTCAGATCGCAGCAGCTTAAGGCTTGGCAAGTACCAGCATGGGAGACTGGCTGGGAATCCCAAGTTCTGTTGACCTTTTTGAACCTGAAAATTGTGTTAGTTTCTCTATGAGATAGTAAAAGAAGGTTCAAATTGAGCAGCTGCTGTCAACGGCCATTCTAAGCTGAATGTGCCTGCTCTCGTCAGATCGCAGCAGCAATGCAGCTTAAGGCTTGGCAAGTACCAGCATGGGAGACTGGCTGGGAATCCCAAGTTCCGTTGACCTTTTTGAACCTGAAAATTGTGTTAGTTTCTCTATGAGATAGTAAAAGAAGGTTCAAATTGAACAGCGGCTGTCAACGGCCATTCTAAGCTGAATGTGCCTGCTCTCGTCAGATCGCAGCAGCAATGCAGCTTAAGGCTTGGCAAGTATCAGCATGGGAGACTGGCTGGGAATCCCAAGTTCTGTTGACCTTTTTGAACCTGAAAATTGTGTTAGTTTCTCTATGAGATAGTAAAAGAAGGTTCAAATTGAAAAGCTGCTGTCAACGGCCATTCTAAGCTGAATGTGCCTGCTCTCGTCAGATCGCAGCAGCAATGCAGCTTAAGGCTTGGCAAGTACCAGCATGGGAGACTGGCTGGGAATCCCAAGTTCCGTTGACCTTTTTGAACCTGAAAATTGTGTTAGTTTCTCTATGAGATAGTAAAAGAAGGTTCAAATTGAACAGCTGCTGTCAACGGCCATTCTAAGCTGAATGTGCCTGCTCTCGTCAGATCGCAGCAGCAATGCAGCTTAAGGCTTGGCAAGTACCAGCATGGGAGACTGGCTGGGAATCCCAAGTTTTGTTGACCTTTTTGAACCTGAAAATTGTGTTAGTTTCTCTATGAGATAGTAAAAGAAGGTTCAAATTGAACAGCTGTTGTCAACGGCCATTCTAAGCTGAATGTGCCTGCTCTCGTCAGATCGCAGCAGCAATGCAGCTTAAGGCTTGGCAAGTACCAGCATGGGAGACTGGCTGGGAATCCCAAGTTCTGTTGACCTTTTTGAACCTGAAAATTGTGTTAGTTTCTCTATGAGATAGTAAAAGAAGGTTCAAATTGAACAGCTGCTGTCAACGGCCATTCTAAGCTGAATGTGCCTGCTCTCGTCAGATCACAGCAGCAATGCAGCTTAAGGCTTGGCAAGTACCAGCATGGGAGACTGGCTGGGAATCCCAAGTTCCGTTGACCTTTCTGAACCTGAAAATTGTGTTAGTTTCTCTATGAGATAGTAAAAGAAGGTTCAAATTGAACAGCCGCTGTCAACGGCCATTCTAAGCTGAATGTGCCTGCTCTCGTCAGATCGCAGCAGCAATGCAGCTTAAGGCTTGGCAAGTACCAGCATGGGAGACTGGCTGGGAATCCCAAGTTCCGTTGACCTTTTTGAACCTGAAAATTGTGTTAGTTTCTCTATGAGATAGTAAAAGAAGGTTCAAATTGAACAGCGGCTGTCAACGGCCATTCTAAGCTGAATGTGCCTGCTCTCGTCAGATCGCAGCAGCAATGCAGCTTAAGGCTTGGCAAGTATCAGCATGGGAGACTGGCTGGGAATCCCAAGTTCTGTTGACCTTTTTGAACCTGAAAATTGTGTTAGTTTCTCTATGAGATAGTAAAAGAAGGTTCAAATTGAAAAGCTGCTGTCAACGGCCATTCTAAGCTGAATGTGCCTGCTCTCGTCAGATCGCAGCAGCAATGCAGCTTAAGGCTTGGCAAGTACCAGCATGGGAGACTGGCTGGGAATCCCAAGTTCCGTTGACCTTTTTGAACCTGAAAATTGTGTTAGTTTCTCTATGAGATAGTAAAAGAAGGTTCAAATTGAACAGCTGCTGTCAACGGCCATTCTAAGCTGAATGTGCCTGCTCTCGTCAGATCGCAGCAGCAATGCAGCTTAAGGCTTGGCAAGTACCAGCATGGGAGACTGGCTGGGAATCCCAAGTTTTGTTGACCTTTTTGAACCTGAAAATTGTGTTAGTTTCTCTATGAGATAGTAAAAGAAGGTTCAAATTGAACAGCTGTTGTCAACGGCCATTCTAAGCTGAATGTGCGTGCTCTCGTCAGATCGCAGCAGCAATGCAGCTTAAGGCTTGGCAAGTACCAGCATGGGAGACTGGCTGGGAATCCCAAGTTCTGTTGACCTTTTTGAACCTGAAAATTGTGTTAGTTTCTCTATGAGATAGTAAAAGAAGGTTCAAATTGAACAGCTGCTGTCAACGGCCATTCTAAGCTGAATGTGCCTGCTCTCGTCAGATCACAGCAGCAATGCAGCTTAAGGCTTGGCAAGTACCAGCATGGGAGACTGGCTGGGAATCCCAAGTTCCGTTGACCTTTCTGAACCTGAAAATTGTGTTAGTTTCTCTATGAGATAGTAAAAGAAGGTTCAAATTGAACAGCCGCTGTCAACGGCCATTCTAAGCTGAATGTGCCTGCTCTCGTCAGATCGCAGCAGCAATGCAGCTTAAGGCTTGGCAAGTACCAGCATGGGAGACTGGCTGGGAATCCCAAGTTCCGTTGACCTTTTTGAACCTTAAAATTGTGTTAGTTTCTCTATGAGATAGTAAAAGAAGGTTCAAATTGAACAGCTGCTGTCAACGGCAATTCTAAGCTGAATGTGCGTGCTCTTGTCAGATCACAGCAGCGATGCAGCTTAAGGCTTGGCAAGTACCAGCATGGGAGACTGGCTGCGAATCCCATGTTCTGTTGACCTTTTTGAACCTGAAAATTGTGTTAGTTTCTCTATGAGATAGTAAAAGAAGGTTCAAATTGAACAGCTGCTGTCAACGGCCATTCTAAGCTGAATGTGCTTGCTCTTGTCGGATCGCAGCAGCGATGCAGCTTAAGTCTTGGCAAGTACCAGCATGGGAGACTGGCTGCGAATCCCAAGTTCCGTTGACCTTTTTGAACCTGAAAATTGTGTTAGTTTCTCTAAGACATAGTAAAAGAAGGTTCAAATTGAACAGCTGCTGTCAACGGCCATTCTAAGCTGAATGTGCGTGCTCTTGTCAGATCGCAGCAGCGATGCAGCTTAAGGCTTGGCAAGTACCAGCATGGGAGACTGGCTGGGAATCCCAAGTTCCGTTGACCTTTTTGAACCTGAAAATTGTGTTAGTTTCTCTATGAGATAGTAAAAGAAGGTTCAATTTGAACAGCCGCTGTCAACGGCCATTCTAAGCTGAATGTGCCTGCTCTCGTCAGATCGCAGCAGCAATGCAGCTTAAGGCTTGGCAAGTACCAGCATGGGAGACTGGCTGGGAATCCCAAGTTTTGTTGACCTTTTTGAACCTGAAAATTGTGTTAGTTTCTCTATGAGATAGTAAAAGAAGGTTCAAATTGAACAGCTGCTGTCAACGGCCATTCTAAGCTGAATGTGCTTGCTCTCGTCAGATCGCAGCAGCTTAAGGCTTGGCAAGTACCAGCATGGGAGACTGGCTGGGAATCCCAAGTTCCGTTGACCTTTTTGAACCTGAAAATTGTGTTAGTTTCTCTATGAGATAGTAAAAGAAGGTTCAAATTGAACAGCTGCTGTCAACGGCCATTCTAAGCTGAATGTGCGTGCTCTCGTCAGATCGCAGCAGCAATGCAGCTTAAGGCTTGGCAAGTACCAGCATGGGAGACTGGCTGGGAATCCCAAGTTCCGTTGACCTTTTTGAACCTGAAAATTGTGTTAGTTTTTCTATGAGATAGTAAAAGAAGGTTCAAATTGAACAGCTGCTGTCAACGGCCATTCTAAGCTGAATGTGCGTGCTCTTGTCAGATCGCAGCAGCGATGCAGCTTAAGGCTTGGCAAGTACCAGCATGGGAGACTGGCTGCGAATGCCAAGTTCCGTTGCCCTTTTTGAAAATGAAAATTGTGTTAGTTTCTCTATGAGATAGTAAAAGAAGGTTCAAATTGAACAGCTGCTGTCAACGGCCATTCTAAGCTGAATGTGCTTGCTCTTGTCGGATCGCAGCAGCGATGCAGCTTAAGTCTTGGCAAGTACCAGCATGGGAGACTGGCTGCGAATCCCAAGTTCCGTTGACCTTTTTGAACCTGAAAATTGTGTTAGTTTCTCTAAGACATAGTAAAAGAAGGTTCAAATTGAACAGCTGCTGTCAACGGCCATTCTAAGCTGAATGTGCGTGCTCTTGTCAGATCGCAGCAGCGATGCAGCTTAAGGCTTGGCAAGTACCAGCATGGGAGGCTGGCTGGGAATCCCAAGTTCCGTTGACCTTTTTGAACCTGAAAATTGTGTTAGTTTCTCTATGAGATAGTAAAAGAAGGTTCAAATTGAACAGCCGCTGTCAACGGCCATTCTAAGCTGAATGTGCCTGCTCTCGTCAGATCGCAGCAGCAATGCAGCTTAAGGCTTGGCAAGTACCAGCATGGGAGACTGGCTGGGAATCCCAAGTTTTGTTGACCTTTTTGAACCTGAAAATTGTGTTAGTTTCTCTATGAGATAGTAAAAGAAGGTTCAAATTGAACAGCTGCTGTCAACGGCCATTCTAAGCTGAATGTGCGTGCTCTCGTCAGATCGCAGCAGCAATGCAGCTTAAGGCTTGGCAAGTACCAGCATGGGAGACTGGCTGGGAATCCCAAGTTCCGTTGACCTTTTTGAACCTGAAAATTGTGTTAGTTTCTCTATGAGATAGTAAAAGAAGGTTCAAATTGAACAGCTGCTGTCAACGGCCATTCTAAGCTGAATGTGCTTGCTCTCGTCAGATCGCAGCAGCTTAAGGCTTGGCAAGTACCAGCATGGGAGACTGGCTGGGAATCCCAAGTTCTGTTGACCTTTTTGAACCTGAAAATTGTGTTAGTTTCTCTATGAGATAGTAAAAGAAGGTTCAAATTGAGCAGCTGCTGTCAACGGCCATTCTAAGCTGAATGTGCCTGCTCTCGTCAGATCGCAGCAGCAATGCAGCTTAAGGCTTGGCAAGTACCAGCATGGGAGACTGGCTGGGAATCCCAAGTTCCGTTGACCTTTTTGAACCTGAAAATTGTGTTAGTTTCTCTATGAGGTAGTAAAAGAAGGTTCAAATTGAACAGCGGCTGTCAACGGCCATTCTAAGCTGAATGTGCCTGCTCTCGTCAGATCGCAGCAGCAATGCAGCTTAAGGCTTGGCAAGTATCAGCATGGGAGACTGGCTGGGAATCCCAAGTTCTGTTGACCTTTTTGAACCTGAAAATTGTGTTAGTTTCTCTATGAGATAGTAAAAGAAGGTTCAAATTGAAAAGCTGCTGTCAACGGCCATTCTAAGCTGAATGTGCCTGCTCTCGTCAGATCGCAGCAGCAATGCAGCTTAAGGCTTGGCAAGTACCAGCATGGGAGACTGGCTGGGAATCCCAAGTTCCGTTGACCTTTTTGAACCTGAAAATTGTGTTAGTTTCTCTATGAGATAGTAAAAGAAGGTTCAAATTGAACAGCTGCTGTCAACGGCCATTCTAAGCTGAATGTGCCTGCTCTTGTCAGATCGCAGCAGCAATGCAGCTTAAGGCTTGGCAAGTACCAGCATGGGAGACTGGCTGGGAATCCCAAGTTTTGTTGACCTTTTTGAACCTGAAAATTGTGTTAGTTTCTCTATGAGATAGTAAAAGAAGGTTCAAATTGAACAGCTGTTGTCAACGGCCATTCTAAGCTGAATGTGCCTGCTCTCGTCAGATCGCAGCAGCAATGCAGCTTAAGGCTTGGCAAGTACCAGCATGGGAGACTGGCTGGGAATCCCAAGTTCTGTTGACCTTTTTGAACCTGAAAATTGTGTTAGTTTCTCTATGAGATAGTAAAAGAAGGTTCAAATTGAACAGCTGCTGTCAACGGCCATTCTAAGCTGAATGTGCCTGCTCTCGTCAGATCACAGCAGCAATGCAGCTTAAGGCTTGGCAAGTACCAGCATGGGAGACTGGCTGGGAATCCCAAGTTCCGTTGACCTTTCTGAACCTGAAAATTGTGTTAGTTTCTCTATGAGATAGTAAAAGAAGGTTCAAATTGAACAGCCGCTGTCAACGGCCATTCTAAGCTGAATGTGCCTGCTCTCGTCAGATCGCAGCAGCAATGCAGCTTAAGGCTTGGCAAGTACCAGCATGGGAGACTGGCTGGGAATCCCAAGTTCCGTTGACCTTTTTGAACCTGAAAATTGTGTTAGTTTCTCTATGAGATAGTAAAAGAAGGTTCAAATTGAACAGCGGCTGTCAACGGCCATTCTAAGCTGAATGTGCCTGCTCTCGTCAGATCGCAGCAGCAATGCAGCTTAAGGCTTGGCAAGTATCAGCATGGGAGACTGGCTGGGAATCCCAAGTTCTGTTGACCTTTTTGAACCTGAAAATTGTGTTAGTTTCTCTATGAGATAGTAAAAGAAGGTTCAAATTGAAAAGCTGCTGTCAACGGCCATTCTAAGCTGAATGTGCCTGCTCTCGTCAGATCGCAGCAGCAATGCAGCTTAAGGCTTGGCAAGTACCAGCATGGGAGACTGGCTGGGAATCCCAAGTTCCGTTGACCTTTTTGAACCTGAAAATTGTGTTAGTTTCTCTATGAGATAGTAAAAGAAGGTTCAAATTGAACAGCTGCTGTCAACGGCCATTCTAAGCTGAATGTGCCTGCTCTCGTCAGATCGCAGCAGCAATGCAGCTTAAGGCTTGGCAAGTACCAGCATGGGAGACTGGCTGGGAATCCCAAGTTTTGTTGACCTTTTTGAACCTGAAAATTGTGTTAGTTTCTCTATGAGATAGTAAAAGAAGGTTCAAATTGAACAGCTGTTGTCAACGGCCATTCTAAGCTGAATGTGCCTGCTCTCGTCAGATCGCAGCAGCAATGCAGCTTAAGGCTTGGCAAGTACCAGCATGGGAGACTGGCTGGGAATCCCAAGTTCTGTTGACCTTTTTGAACCTGAAAATTGTGTTAGTTTCTCTATGAGATAGTAAAAGAAGGTTCAAATTGAACAGCCGCTGTCAACGGCCATTCTAAGCTGAATGTGCCTGCTCTCGTCAGATCACAGCAGCAATGCAGCTTAAGGCTTGGCAAGTACCAGCATGGGAGACTGGCTGGGAATCCCAAGTTCCGTTGACCTTTCTGAACCTGAAAATTGTGTTAGTTTCTCTATGAGATAGTAAAAGAAGGTTCAAATTGAACAGCCGCTGTCAACGGCCATTCTAAGCTGAATGTGCCTGCTCTCGTCAGATCGCAGCAGCAATGCAGCTTAAGGCTTGGCAAGTACCAGCATGGGAGACTGGCTGGGAATCCCAAGTTCTGTTGACCTTTTTGAACCTGAAAATTGTGTTAGTTTCTCTATGAGATAGTAAAATAAGGTTCAAATTGAACAGCTGCTGTCAACGGCCATTCTAAGCTGAATGTGCCTGCTCTCGTCAGATCGCAGCAGCAATGCAGCTTAAGGCTTGGCAAGTACCAGCATGGGAGACTGGCTGGGAATCCCAATTTCTGTTGACCTTTTTGAACCTGAAAATTGTGTTAGTTTCTCTATGAGATAGTAAAATAAGGTTCAAATTGAACAGCTGCTGTCAACGGCCATTCTAAGCTGAATGTGCCTGCTCTCGTCAGATCGCAGCAGCAATGCAGCTTAAGGCTTGGCAAGTACCAGCATGGGAGACTGGCTGGGAATCCCAAGTTCCGTTGACCTTTTTGAACCTTAAAATTGTGTTAGTTTCTCTATGAGATAGTAAAAGAAGGTTCAAATTGAACAGCTGCTGTCAACGGCAATTCTAAGCTGAATGTGCGTGCTCTTGTCAGATCACAGCAGCGATGCAGCTTAAGGCTTGGCAAGTACCAGCATGGGAGACTGGCTGCGAATCCCATGTTCCGTTGACCTTTTTGAACCTGAAAATTGTGTTAGTTTCTCTATGAGATAGTAAAAGAAGGTTCAAATTGAACAGCTGCTGTCAACGGCCATTCTAAGCTGAATGTGCTTGCTCTTGTCGGATCGCAGCAGCGATGCAGCTTAAGTCTCGGCAAGTACCAGCATGGGAGACTGGCTGCGAATCCCAAGTTCCGTTGACCTTTTTGAACCTGAAAATTGTGTTAGTTTCTCTAAGACATAGTAAAAGAAGGTTCAAATTGAACAGCTGCTGTCAACGGCCATTCTAAGCTGAATGTGCGTGCTCTTGTCAGATCGCAGCAGCGATGCAGCTTAAGGCTTGGCAAGTACCAGCATGGGAGACTGGCTGGGAATCCCAAGTTCCGTTGACCTTTTTGAACCTGAAAATTGTGTTAGTTTCTCTATGAGATAGTAAAAGAAGGTTCAATTTGAACAGCCGCTGTCAACGGCCATTCTAAGCTGAATGTGCCTGCTCTCGTCAGATCGCAGCAGCAATGCAGCTTAAGGCTTGGCAAGTACCAGCATGGGAGACTGGCTGGGAATCCCAAGTTTTGTTGACCTTTTTGAACCTGAAAATTGTGTTAGTTTCTCTATGAGATAGTAAAAGAAGGTTCAAATTGAACAGCTGCTGTCAACGGCCATTCTAAGCTGAATGTGCTTGCTCTCGTCAGATCGCAGCAGCTTAAGGCTTGGCAAGTACCAGCATGGGAGACTGGCTGGGAATCCCAAGTTCCGTTGACCTTTTTGAACCTGAAAATTGTGTTAGTTTCTCTATGAGATAGTAAAAGAAGGTTCAAATTGAACAGCTGCTGTCAACGGCCATTCTAAGCTGAATGTGCGTGCTCTCGTCAGATCGCAGCAGCAATGCAGCTTAAGGCTTGGCAAGTACCAGCATGGGAGACTGGCTGGGAATCCCAAGTTCCGTTGACCTTTTTGAACCTGAAAATTGTGTTAGTTTTTCTATGAGATAGTAAAAGAAGGTTCAAATTGAACAGCTGCTGTCAACGGCCATTCTAAGCTGAATGTGCGTGCTCTTGTCAGATCGCAGCAGCGATGCAGCTTAAGGCTTGGCAAGTACCAGCATGGGAGACTGGCTGCGAATACCAAGTTCCGTTGCCCTTTTTGAAAATGAAAATTGTGTTAGTTTCTCTATGAGATAGTAAAAGAAGGTTCAAATTGAACAGCCGCTGTCAACGGCCATTCTAAGCTGAATGTGCGTGCTCTTGTCAGATCGCAGCAGCGATGCAGCTTAAGGCTTGGCAAGTACCAGCATGGGAGACTGGCTGGGAATCCCAAGTTCTGTTGACCTTTTTGAACCTGAAAATTATGTTAGTTTCTCTATGAGATAGTAAAAGAAGGTTCAAATTGAACAGCTGCTGTCAACGGCCATTCTAAGCTGAATGTGCCTGCTCTCGTCAGATCGCAGCAGCAATGCAGCTTAAGGCTTGGCAAGTACCAGCATGGGAGACTGGCTGGGAATCCCAAGTTCTGTTGACCTTTTTGAACCTGAAAATTGTGTTAGTTTCTCTATGAGATAGTAAAAGAAAGTAGAAATTAGGCAGCTGCTGTCAACGGCCATTCTAAGCTGAATGTGCCTGCTCTCGTCAGATCGCAGCAGCAATGCAGCTTAAGGCTTGGCAAGTACCAGCATGGGAGACTGGCTGGGAATCCCAAGTTACGTTGACCTTTTTGAACCTGAAAATTGTTAGTTTCTCTGTCAAAGATGGTAAAAGAAGGTTCAAATTGAACAGCTGCTGTCAACGGCCATTCTAAGCTGAATGTGCCTGCTCTCGTCAGATCGCAGCAGCAATGCAGCTTAAGGCTTGGCAAGTACCAGCATGGGAGACTGGCTGGGAATTTCAAGTTCCGTTGACCTATTGGAACCTGAAAATTGTGTTAGTTTCTCTATGAGATAGTAAAAGAAGGTTCAAATTGAACAGCTGCTGTCAACGGCCATTCTAAGCTGAATGTGCCTGCTCTTGTCGGATCGCAGCAGCAATGCAGCTTAAGGCTTGGCAAGTACCAGCATGGGAGACTGGCTGGGAATCCCAAGTTCTGTTGACCTTTTTGAACCTGAAAATTGTGTTAGTTTCTCTATGAGATAGTAAAAGAAGGTTCAAATTGAACAGCTGCTGTCAACGGCCATTCTAAGCTGAATGTGCCTGCTCTCGTCAGATCACAGCAGCAATGCAGCTTAAGGCTTGGCAAGTACCAGCATGGGAGACTGGCTGGGAATCCCAAGTTCCGTTGACCTTTCTGAACCTTAAAATTGTGTTAGTTTCTCTATGAGATAGTAAAAGAAGGTTCAAATTGAACAGCCGCTGTCAACGGCCATTCTAAGCTGAATGTGCCTGCTCTCGTCAGATCGCAGCAGCAATGCAGCTTAAGGCTTGGCAAGTACCAGCATGGGAGACTGGCTGGGAATCCCAAGTTCTGTTGACCTTTTTGAACCTGAAAATTGTGTTAGTTTCTCTATGAGATAGTAAAATAAGGTTCAAATTGAACAGCTGCTGTCAACGGCCATTCTAAGCTGAATGTGCCTGCTCTCGTCAGATCGCAGCAGCAATGCAGCTTAAGGCTTGGCAAGTACCAGCATGGGAGACTGGCTGGGAATCCCAAGTTCCGTTGACCTTTTTGAACCTTAAAATTGTGTTAGTTTCTCTATGAGATAGTAAAAGAAGGTTCAAATTGAACAGCTGCTGTCAACGGCCATTCTAAGCTGAATGTGCGTGCTCTTGTCGGATCGCAGCAGCAATGCAGCTTAAGGCTTGGCAAGTACCAGCATGGGAGACTGGCTGGGAATCCCAAGTTCTGTTGACCTTTTTGAACCTGAAAATTGTGTTAGTTTCTCTATGAGATAGTAAAAGAAGGTTCAAATTGAACAGCTGCTGTCAACGGCCATTCTAAGCTGAATGTGCCTGCTCTCGTCAGATCGCAGCAGCTTAAGGCTTGGCAAGTACCAGCATGGGAGACTGGCTGGGAATCCCAAGTTCCGTTGACCTTTCTGAACCTGAAAATTGTGTTAGTTTCTCTATGAGATAGTAAAAGAAGGTTCAAATTGAACAGCCGCTGTCAACGGCCATTCTAAGCTGAATGTGCCTGCTCTCGTCAGATCGCAGCAGCAATGCAGCTTAAGGCTTGGCAAGTACCAGCATGGGAGACTGGCTGGGAATCCCAATTTCTGTTGACCTTTTTGAACCTGAAAATTGTGTTAGTTTCTCTATGAGATAGTAAAATAAGGTTCAAATTGAACAGCTGCTGTCAACGGCCATTCTAAGCTGAATGTGCCTGCTCTCGTCAGATCGCAGCAGCAATGCAGCTTAAGGCTTGGCAAGTACCAGCATGGGAGACTGGCTGGGAATCCCAAGTTCCGTTGACCTTTTTGAACCTTAAAATTGTGTTAGTTTCTCTATGAGATAGTAAAAGAAGGTTCAAATTGAACAGCTGCTGTCAACGGCAATTCTAAGCTGAATGTGCGTGCTCTTGTCAGATCACAGCAGCGATGCAGCTTAAGGCTTGGCAAGTACCAGCATGGGAGACTGGCTGCGAATCCCATGTTCTGTTGACCTTTTTGAACCTGAAAATTGTGTTAGTTTCTCTATGAGATAGTAAAAGAAGGTTCAAATTGAACAGCTGCTGTCAACGGCCATTCTAAGCTGAATGTGCTTGCTCTTGTCGGATCGCAGCAGCGATGCAGCTTAAGTCTTGGCAAGTACCAGCATGGGAGACTGGCTGCGAATCCCAAGTTCCGTTGACCTTTTTGAACCTGAAAATTGTGTTAGTTTCTCTAAGACATAGTAAAAGAAGGTTCAAATTGAACAGCTGCTGTCAACGGCCATTCTAAGCTGAATGTGCGTGCTCTTGTCAGATCGCAGCAGCGATGCAGCTTAAGGCTTGGCAAGTACCAGCATGGGAGACTGGCTGGGAATCCCAAGTTCCGTTGACCTTTTTGAACCTGAAAATTGTGTTAGTTTCTCTATGAGATAGTAAAAGAAGGTTCAAATTGAACAGCCGCTGTCAACGGCCATTCTAAGCTGAATGTGCTTGCTCTCGTCAGATCGCAGCAGCTTAAGGCTTGGCAAGTACCAGCATGGGAGACTGGCTGGGAATCCCAAGTTCTGTTGACCTTTTTGAACCTGAAAATTGTGTTAGTTTCTCTATGAGATAGTAAAAGAAGGTTCAAATTGAGCAGCTGCTGTCAACGGCCATTCTAAGCTGAATGTGCCTGCTCTCGTCAGATCGCAGCAGCAATGCAGCTTAAGGCTTGGCAAGTACCAGCATGGGAGACTGGCTGGGAATCCCAAGTTCCGTTGACCTTTTTGAACCTGAAAATTGTGTTAGTTTCTCTATGAGATAGTAAAAGAAGGTTCAAATTGAACAGCGGCTGTCAACGGCCATTCTAAGCTGAATGTGCCTGCTCTCGTCAGATCGCAGCAGCAATGCAGCTTAAGGCTTGGCAAGTATCAGCATGGGAGACTGGCTGGGAATCCCAAGTTCTGTTGACCTTTTTGAACCTGAAAATTGTGTTAGTTTCTCTATGAGATAGTAAAAGAAGGTTCAAATTGAAAAGCTGCTGTCAACGGCCATTCTAAGCTGAATGTGCCTGCTCTCGTCAGATCGCAGCAGCAATGCAGCTTAAGGCTTGGCAAGTACCAGCATGGGAGACTGGCTGGGAATCCCAAGTTCCGTTGACCTTTTTGAACCTGAAAATTGTGTTAGTTTCTCTATGAGATAGTAAAAGAAGGTTCAAATTGAACAGCTGCTGTCAACGGCCATTCTAAGCTGAATGTGCCTGCTCTCGTCAGATCGCAGCAGCAATGCAGCTTAAGGCTTGGCAAGTACCAGCATGGGAGACTGGCTGGGAATCCCAAGTTTTGTTGACCTTTTTGAACCTGAAAATTGTGTTAGTTTCTCTATGAGATAGTAAAAGAAGGTTCAAATTGAACAGCTGCTGTCAACGGCCATTCTAAGCTGAATGTGCCTGCTCTCGTCAGATCGCAGCAGCAATGCAGCTTAAGGCTTGGCAAGTACCAGCATGGGAGACTGGCTGGGAATCCCAAGTTTTGTTGACCTTTTTGAACCTGAAAATTGTGTTAGTTTCTCTATGAGATAGTAAAAGAAGGTTCAAATTGAACAGCTGCTGTCAACGGCCATTCTAAGCTGAATGTGCGTGCTCTTGTCAGATCGCAGCGGTGATGCAGCTTAAGGCTTGGCAAGTACCAGCAAGGGAGACTGGCTGGGAATCCCAAGTTCTGTTGACCTTTTTGAACCTGAAAATTGTGTTAGTTTCTCTATGAGATAGTAAAAGAAGGTTCAAATTGAACAGCTGCTGTCAACGGCCATTCTAAGCTGAATGTGCCTGCTCTCGTCAGATCGCAGCAGCTTAACGCTTGGCAAGTACCAGCATGGGAGACTGGCTGGGAATCCAAAGTTCCATTGACCTTTTTGAACCTGAAAATTGTGTTAGTTTCTCTATGAGATAGTAAAAGAAGGTTCAAATTGAACAGCTGCTGTCAACGGCCATTCTAAGCTGAATGTGCCTGCTCTCGTCAGATCGCAGCAGCAATGCAGCTTAAGGCTTGGCAAGTACCAGCATGGGAGACTGGCTGGGAATCCTAAGTTCCGTTGACCTTTTTGAACCTAAAAATTGTGTTAGTTTTTCTATGAGATAGTAAAAGAAGGTTCAAATTGAACAGCTGCTGTCAACGGCCATTCTAAGCTGAATGTGCGTGCTCTTGTCAGATTGCAGCAGCGATGCAGCTTAAGGCTTGGCAAGTACCAGCATGGGAGACTGGCTGCGAATCCCAAGTTCCGTTGACCTTTTTGAACCTGAAAATTATGTTAGTTTCTCTATGAGATAGTAAAAGAAGGTTCAAATTGAAGAGCTGCTGTCAACGGCCATTCTAAGCTGAATGTGCCTGCTCTCGTCAGATCGCAGCAGCAATGCAGCTTAAGGCTTGGCAAGTACCAGCATGGGAGACTGGCTGGGAATCCCAAGTTCTGTTGACCTTTTTGAACCTGAAAATTGTGTTAGTTTCTCTATGAGATAGTAAAAGAAAGTAGAAATTAGGCAGCTGCTGTCAACGGCCATTCTAAGCTGAATGTGCCTGCTCTCGTCAGATTGCAGCAGCAATGCAGCTTAAGGCTTGGCAAGTACCAGCATGGGAGACTGGCTGGGAATCCCAAGTTACGTTGACCTTTTTGAACCTGAAAATTGTTAGTTTCTCTGTCAAAGATGGTAAAAGAAGGTTCAAATTGAACAGCTGCTGTCAACGGCCATTCTAAGCTGAATGTGCCTGCTCTCGTCAGATCGCAGCAGCAATGCAGCTTAAGGCTTGGCAAGTACCAGCATGGGAGACTGGCTGGGAATCCCAAGTTTTGTTGACCTTTTTGAACCTGAAAATTGTGTTAGTTTCTCTATGAGATAGTAAAAGAAGGTTCAAATTGAACAGCTGCTGTCAACGGCCATTCTAAGCTGAATGTGCCTGCTCTCGTCAGATCGCAGCAGCTTAACGCTTGGCAAGTACCAGCATGGGAGACTGGCTGGGAATCCCAAGTTCCATTGACCTTTTTGAACCTGAAAATTGTGTTAGTTTCTCTATGAGATAGTAAAAGAAGGTTCAAATTGAACAGCTGCTGTCAACGGCCATTCTAAGCTGAATGTGCCTGCTCTCGTCAGATCGCAGCAGCGATGCAGCTTAAGGCTTGGCAAGTACCAGCATGGGAGACTGGCTGCGAATCCCAAGTTACGTTGCCCTTTTTGAAAATGAAAATTGTGTTAGTTTCTCTATGAGATAGTAAAAGAAGGTTCAAATTGAACAGCCGCTGTCAACGGCCATTCTAAGCTGAATGTGCCTGCTCTCGTCAGATCGCAGCAGCAATGCAGCTTAAGGCTTGGCAAGTACCAGCATGGGAGACTGGCTGGGAATCCCAAGTTACGTTGACCTTTTTGAACCTGAAAATAATTAGTTTCTCTGTCAAAGATGGTAAAAGAAGGTTCAAATTGAACAGCTGCTGTCAACGGCCATTCTAAGCTGAATGTGCCTGCTCTCGTCAGATCGCAGCAGCAATGCAGCTTAAGGCTTGGCAAGTACCAGCATGGGAGACTGGCTGGGAATCCCAAGTTTTGTTGACCTTTTTGAACCTGAAAATTGTGTTAGTTTCTCTATGAGATAGTAAAAGAAGGTTCAAATTAAACAGCTGCTGTCAACGGCCATTCTAAGCTGAATGTGCCTGCTCTTGTCAGATCGCAGCAGCAATGCAGCTTAAGGCTTGGCAACTACCAGCATGGGAGACTGGCTGGGAATCCCAAGTTCCGTTGACCTTTTTGAACCTGAAAATTGTGTTAGTTTCTCTATGAGATAGTAAAAGAAGGTTCAAATTGAACAGCTGCTGTCAACGGCCATTCTAAGCTGAATGTGCCTGCTCTTGTCGGATCGCAGCAGCGATGCAGCTTAAGGCTTGGCAAGTACCAGCATTGGAGACTGGCTGCGAATCCCAAGTTCCGTTGACCTTTTTGAACCTGAAAATTGTGTTAGTTTCTCTATGAGATAGTAAAAGAAGGTTCAAACTGAACAGCTGCTGTCAACGGCCATTCTAAGCTGAATGTGCCTGTTCTCGTCAGATCGCAGCAGCAATGCAGCTTAAGGCTTGGCAAGTACCAGCATGGGAGACTGGCTGGGAATCCCAAGTTCCGTTGACCTTTTTGAACCTGAAAATTGTGTTAGTTTCTCTATGAGATAGTAAAAGAAGGTTCAAATTGAACAGCCGCTGTCAACGGCCATTCTAAGCTGAATGTGCCTGCGCTCGTCAGATCGCAGCAGCAATGCAGCTTAAGGCTTGGCAAGTACCAGCATGGGAGACTGGCTTGGAATCCCAAGTTCTGTTGACCTTTTTGAACCTGAAAATTGTGTTAGTTTCTCTATGAGATAGTAAAAGAAGGTTCAAATTGAACAGCTGCTGTCAACGGCCATTCTAAGCTGAATGTGCCTGCTCTCGTCAGATCGCAGCAGCAATGCAGCTTAAGGCTTGGCAAGTACCAGCATGGGAGACTGGCTGGGAATCCCAAGTTCCGTTGACCTTTTTGAACCTGAAAATTGTGTTAGTTTCTCTATGAGATAGTAAAAGAAGGTTCAAATTGAACAGCCACTGTCAACGGCCATTCTAAGCTGAATGTGCCTGCTCTCGTCAGATCGCAGCAGCAATGCAGCTTAAGGCTTGGCAAGTACCAGCATGGGAGACTGGCTGGGAATCCCAAGTTCTGTTGACTTTTTTGAACCTGAAAATTGTGTTAGTTTCTCTATGAGATAGTAAAAGAAGGTTCAAATTGAACAGCTGCTGTCAACGGCCATTCTAAGCTGAATGTGCCTGCTCTCGTCAGATCGCAGCAGCAATGCAGCTTAAGGCTTGGCAAGTACCAGCATGGGAGACTGGCTGCGAATCCCAAGTTCCGTTGACCTTTTTGAACCTGAAAATTGTGTTAGTTTCTCTATGAGATAGTAAAAGAAGGTTCAAATTGAACAGCTGCTGTCAACAGCCATTCTAAGCTGAATGTGCCTGCTCTCGTCAGATCGCAGCAGCAATGCAGCTTAAGGCTTGGCAAGTACCAGCATGGGAGACTGGCTGGGAATCCCAAGTTCTGTTGACCTTTTTGAACCTGAAAATTGTGTTAGTTTCTCTATGAGATAGTAAAAGAAGGTTCAAATTGAACAGCTGCTGTCAACGGCAATTCTAAGCTGAATGTGCGTGCTCTTGTCAGATCGCAGCAGCGATGCAGCTTAAGGCTTGGCAAGTACCAGCATGGGAGACTGGCTGTGAATCCCATGTTCCGTTGACCTTTTTGAACCTGAAAATAGTGTTAGTTTCTCTATGAGATAGTAAAAAAAGGTTTAAATTGAACAGCTGCTGTCAACGGCCATTCTAAGCTGAATGTGCCTGCTCTCGTCAGATCGCAGCAGCTTAAGGCTTGGCAAGTACAAGCATGGGAGACTGGCTGGGAATCCCAAGTTCCGTTGACCTTTTTGAACCTGAAAATCGTGTTAGTTTCTCTATGAGATAGTAAAAGAAGGTTCAAATTGAACAGCTGCTGTCAACGGCTATTCTAAGCTGAATGTGCCTGCTCTTGTCAGATCGCAGCAGCGATGCAGCTTAAGGCTTGGCAAGTACCAGCATGGGAGACTGGCTGGGAATCCCAAGTTTTGTTGACCTTTTTGAACCTGAAAATTGTGTTAGTTTCTCTATGAGATAGTAAAAGAAGGTTCAAATTGAACAGCTGCTGTCAACGGCCATTCTAAGCTGAATGTGCGTGCTCTTGTCAGATCGCAGCGGTGATGCAGCTTAAGGCTTGGCAAGTACCAGCAAGGGAGACTGGCTGGGAATCCCAAGTTCTGTTGACCTTTTTAAACCTGAAAATTGTGTTAGTTTCTCTATGAGATAGTAAAAGAAGGTTCAAATTGAACAGCTGCTGTCAACGGCCATTCTAAGCTGAATGTGCCTGCTCTCGTCAGATCGCAGCAGCTTAACGCTTGGCAAGTACCAGCATGGGAGACTGGCTGGGAATCCCAAGTTCCATTGACCTTTTTGAACCTGAAAATTGTGTTAGTTTCTCTATGAGATAGTAAAAGAAGGTTCAAATTGAACAGCTGCTGTCAACGGCCATTCTAAGCTGAATGTGCCTGCTCTCGTCAGATCGCAGCAGCAATGCAGCTTAAGGCTTGGCAAGTACCAGCATGGGGGACTGGCTGGGAATCCTAAGTTCCGTTGACCTTTTTGAACCTAAAAATTGTGTTAGTTTTTCTATGAGATAGTAAAAGAAGGTTCAAATTGAACAGCTGCTGTCAACGGCCATTCTAAGCTGAATGTGCGTGCTCTTGTCAGATTGCAGCAGCGATGCAGCTTAAGGCTTGGCAAGTACCAGCATGGGAGACTGGCTGCGAATCCCAAGTTCCGTTGACCTTTTTGAACCTGAAAATTATGTTAGTTTCTCTATGAGATAGTAAAAGAAGGTTCAAATTGAACAGCTGCTGTCAACGGCCATTCTAAGCTGAATGTGCCTGCTCTCGTCAGATCGCAGCAGCAATGCAGCTTAAGGCTTGGCAAGTACCAGCATGGGAGACTGGCTGGGAATCCCAAGTTCTGTTGACCTTTTTGAACCTGAAAATTGTGTTAGTTTCTCTATGAGATAGTAAAAGAAAGTAGAAATTAGGCAGCTGCTGTCAACGGCCATTCTAAGCTGAATGTGCCTGCTCTCGTCAGATTGCAGCAGCAATGCAGCTTAAGGCTTGGCAAGTACCAGCATGGGAGACTGGCTGGGAATCCCAAGTTTTGTTGACCTTTTTGAACCTGAAAATTGTGTTAGTTTCTCTATGAGATAGTAAAAGAAGGTTCAAATTGAACAGCTGCTGTCAACGGCCATTCTAAGCTGAATGTGCCTGCTCTCGTCAGATCGCAGCAGCAATGCAGCTTAAGGCTTGGCAAGTACCAGCATGGGAGACTGGCTGGGAATCCCAAGTTTTGTTGACCTTTTTGAACCTGAAAATTGTGTTAGTTTCTCTATGAGATAGTAAAAGAAGGTTCAAATTGAACAGCTGCTGTCAACGGCCATTCTAAGCTGAATGTGCCTGCTCTCGTCAGATCGCAGCAGCTTAACGCTTGGCAAGTACCAGCATGGGAGACTGGCTGGGAATCCCAAGTTCCATTGACCTTTTTGAACCTGAAAATTGTGTTAGTTTCTCTATGAGATAGTAAAAGAAGGTTCAAATTGAACAGCTGCTGTCAACGGCCATTCTAAGCTGAATGTGCCTGCTCTCGTCAGATCGCAGCAGCGATGCAGCTTAAGGCTTGGCAAGTACCAGCATGGGAGACTGGCTGCGAATCCCAAGTTACGTTGCCCTTTTTGAAAATGAAAATTGTGTTAGTTTCTCTATGAGATAGTAAAAGAAGGTTCAAATTGAACAGCCGCTGTCAACGGCCATTCTAAGCTGAATGTGCCTGCTCTTGTCAGATCGCAGCAGCAATGCAGCTTAAGGCTTGGCAAGTACCAGCATGGGAGACTGGCTGGGAATCCCAAGTTACGTTGACCTTTTTGAACCTGAAAATAATTAGTTTCTCTGTCAAAGATGGTAAAAGAAGGTTCAAATTGAACAGCTGCTGTCAACGGCCATTCTAAGCTGAATGTGCCTGCTCTCGTCAGATCGCAGCAGCAATGCAGCTTAAGGCTTGGCAAGTACCAGCATGGGAGACTGGCTGGGAATCCCAAGTTTTGTTGACCTTTTTGAACCTGAAAATTGTGTTAGTTTCTCTATGAGATAGTAAAAGAAGGTTCAAATTAAACAGCTGCTGTCAACGGCCATTCTAAGCTGAATGTGCCTGCTCTCGTCAGATCGCAGCAGCAATGCAGCTTAAGGCTTGGCAACTACCAGCATGGGAGACTGGCTGGGAATCCCAAGTTCCGTTGACCTTTTTGAACCTGAAAATTGTGTTAGTTTCTCTATGAGATAGTAAAAGAAGGTTCAAATTGAACAGCTGCTGTCAACGGCCATTCTAAGCTGAATGTGCCTGCTCTTGTCGGATCGCAGCAGCGATGCAGCTTAAGGCTTGGCAAGTACCAGCATTGGAGACTGGCTGCGAATCCCAAGTTCCGTTGACCTTTTTGAACCTGAAAATTGTGTTAGTTTCTCTATGAGATAGTAAAAGAAGGTTCAAACTGAACAGCTGCTGTCAACGGCCATTCTAAGCTGAATGTGCCTGTTCTCGTCAGATCGCAGCAGCAATGCAGCTTAAGGCTTGGCAAGTACCAGCATGGGAGACTGGCTGGGAATCCCAAGTTCCGTTGACCTTTTTGAACCTGAAAATTGTGTTAGTTTCTCTATGAGATAGTAAAAGAAGGTTCAAATTGAACAGCCGCTGTCAACGGCCATTCTAAGCTGAATGTGCCTGCTCTCGTCAGATCGCAGCAGCAATGCAGCTTAAGGCTTGGCAAGTACCAGCATGGGAGACTGGCTTGGAATCCCAAGTTCTGTTGACCTTTTTGAACCTGAAAATTGTGTTAGTTTCTCTATGAGATAGTAAAAGAAGGTTCAAATTGAACAGCTGCTGTCAACGGCCATTCTAAGCTGAATGTGCCTGCTCTCGTCAGATCGCAGCAGCAATGCAGCTTAAGGCTTGGCAAGTACCAGCATGGGAGACTGGCTGGGAATCCCAAGTTCCGTTGACCTTTTTGAACCTGAAAATTGTGTTAGTTTCTCTATGAGATAGTAAAAGAAGGTTCAAATTGAACAGCCGCTGTCAACGGCCATTCTAAGCTGAATGTGCCTGCTCTCGTCAGATCGCAGCAGCAATGCAGCTTAAGGCTTGGCAAGTACCAGCATGGGAGACTGGCTGGGAATCCCAAGTTCTGTTGACTTTTTTGAACCTGAAAATTGTGTTAGTTTCTCTATGAGATAGTAAAAGAAGGTTCAAATTGAACAGCTGCTGTCAACGGCCATTCTAAGCTGAATGTGCCTGCTCTCGTCAGATCGCAGCAGCAATGCAGCTTAAGGCTTGGCAAGTACCAGCATGGGAGACTGGCTGGGAATCCCAAGTTCCGTTGACCTTTTTGAACCTGAAAATTGTGTTAGTTTCTCTATGAGATAGTAAAAGAAGGTTCAAATTGAACAGCTGCTGTCAACAGCCATTCTAAGCTGAATGTGCCTGCTCTCGTCAGATCGCAGCAGCAATGCAGCTTAAGGCTTGGCAAGTACCAGCATGGGAGACTGGCTGGGAATCCCAAGTTCTGTTGACCTTTTTGAACCTGAAAATTGTGTTAGTTTCTCTATGAGATAGTAAAAGAAGGTTCAAATTGAACAGCTGCTGTCAACGGCAATTCTAAGCTGAATGTGCGTGCTCTTGTCAGATCGCAGCAGCGATGCAGCTTAAGGCTTGGCAAGTACCAGCATGGGAGACTGGCTGTGAATCCCATGTTCCGTTGACCTTTTTGAACCTGAAAATAGTGTTAGTTTCTCTATGAGATAGTAAAAAAAGGTTTAAATTGAACAGCTGCTGTCAACGGCCATTCTAAGCTGAATGTGCCTGCTCTCGTCAGATCGCAGCAGCTTAAGGCTTGGCAAGTACAAGCATGGGAGACTGGCTGGGAATCCCAAGTTCCGTTGACCTTTTTGAACCTGAAAATCGTGTTAGTTTCTCTATGAGATAGTAAAAGAAGGTTCAAATTAAACAGCTGCTGTCAACGGCCATTCTAAGCTGAATGTGCCTGCTCTCGTCAGATCGCAGCAGCAATGCAGCTTAAGGCTTGGCAAGTACCAGCATGGAGACTGGCTGGGAATCCCAAGTTCCGTTGACCTTTTTGAACCTGAAAATTGTGTTAGTTTCTCTATGAGATAGTAAAAGAAGGTTCAAATTGAACAGCTGCTGTCAACGGCCATTCTAAGCTGAATGTGCCTGCTCTCGTCAGATCGCAGCAGCAATGCAGCTTAAGGCTTGGCAAGTACCAGCATGGGAGACTGGCTGGGAATCCCAAGTTCTGTTGACCTTTTTGAACCTGAAAATTGTGTTAGTTTCTCTATAAGATAGTAAAAGAAGGTTCAAATAGAACAGCTGCTGTCAACGGCCATTTTAAGCTGAATGTGCCTGCTCTCGTCAGATCGCAGCAGCTTAAGGCTTGGCAAGTACCAGCATTGGAGACTGGCTGGGAATCCCAAGTTCCGTTGACCTTTTTGAACTTAAAAAATTGTGTTAGTTTCTCTATGAGATAGTAAAAGAAGGTTCAAATTGAACAGCTGCTGTCATCAGCCATTCTACGCTGAATGTGCCTGCTCTCGTCAGATCGCAGCAGCAATGCAGCTTAAGGCTTGGCAAGTACCAGCATGGGAGACTGGCTGGGAATCCCAAGTTCTGTTGACCTTTTTGAACCTGAAAATTGTGTTAGTTTCTCTATGAGATAGTAAAAGAAGGTTCAAATTGAACAGCTGCTGTCAACGGACTTTCTAAGCTGAATGTGCCTGCTCTCGTCAGATCGCAGCAGCAATGCAGCTTAAGGCTTGGCAAGTACCAGCATGGGAGACTGGCTGGGAATCCCAAGTTCTGTTGACCTTTTTGAACCTGAAAATTGTGTTAGTTTCTCTATGAGATAGTAAAAGAAGGTTCAAATTGAACAGCTGCTGTCAACGCCCATTCTCAGCTGAATGTGTGTGCTCTTGTCGGATCGCAGCAGCGATGCAGCTTAAGGCTTGGCAAGTACCAGCATGGGAGACTGGCTGCGAATCCCAAGTTCCGTTGACCTTTTTGAACCTGAAAATTGTGTTAGTTTCTCTATGAGATAGTAAAAGAAGGTTCAAATTGAACAGCTGCTGTCAACGGCTATTCTAAGCTGAATGTGCCTGCTCTTGTCAGATCGCAGCAGCGATGCAGCTTAAGGCTTGGCAAGTACCAGCATGGGAGACTGGCTGGGATTCCCAAGTTCTGTTGACCTTTTTGAACCTGAAAATTGTGTTAGTTTCTCTATGAGATAGTAAAAGAAGGTTCAAATTGAACATCTGCTGTCAACGGCCATTCTAAGCTGAATGTGCCTGCTCTTGTCAGATCGCAGCAGCAATGCAGCTTAAGGCTTGGCAAGTACCAGCATGGGAGACTGGCTGGGAATCCCAAGTTCTGTTGACCTTTTTGAACCTGAAAATTGTGTTAGTTTCTCTATGAGATAGTAAAAGAAGGTTCAAATTGAACAGCTGCTGTCAACGGCCATTCTAAGCTGATTGTGCCTGCTCTCGTCAGATCGCAGCAGCAATGCAGCTTAAGGCTTGGCAAGTACCAGCATGGGAGACTGGCTGGGAATCCCAAGTTCCGTTGACCTTTTTGAACCTTAAAATTGTGTTAGTTTCTCTATGAGATAGTAAAAGAAGGTTCAAATTGAACAGCTGCTGTCAACGGCAATTCTAAGCTGAATGTGCGTGCTCTTGTCAGATCGCAGCAGCGATGCAGCTTAAGGCTTGGCAAGTACCAGCAAGGGAGACTGGCTGGGAATCCCAAGTTCTGTTGACCTTTTTGAACCTGAAAATTGTGTTAGTTTCTCTATAAGATAGTAAAAGAAGGTTCAAATTGAACAGCTGCTGTCAATGGCCATTCTTAGCTGAATGTGCCTGCTCTCGTCAGATCGCAGCAGCTTAAGGCTTGGCAAGTACCAGCATGGGAGACTGGCTGGGAATCCCAAGTTCCGTTGACCTTTTTGAACCTGAAAATTGTGTTAGTTTCTCTATGAGATAGTAAAAGAAGGTTCAAATTGAACAGCTGCTGTCAACGGCCATTCTAAGCTGAATGTGCCTGCTCTCGTCAGATCGCAGCAGCAATGCAGCTTAAGGCTTGGCAAGTACCAGCATGGGAGACTGGCTGGGAATCCCAAGTTCCGTTGACCTTTTTGAACTTAAAAAATTGTGTTAGTTTCTCTATGAGATAGTAAAAGAAGGTTCAAATTGAACAGCTGCTGTCAACGGCCATTCTACGCTGAATGTGCGTGCTCTCGTCAGATCGCAGCAGCAATGCAGCTTAAGGCTTGGCAAGTACCAGCATGGGAGACTGGCTTGGAATTCCAAGTTCTGTTGACCTTTTTGAACCTGAAAATTGTGTTAGTTTCTCTATGAGATAGTAAAAGAAGGTTCAAACTGAACAGCTGCTGTCAACGGCCATTCTAAGCTGAATGTGCCTGCTCTCGTCAGATCGCAGCAGCAATGCAGCTTAAGGCTTGGCAAGTACCAGCATGGGAGACTGGCTGGGAATCCCAAGTTCTGTTGACCTTTTTGAACCTCAAAATTGTGTTAGTTTCTCTATGAGATAGTAAAAGAAGGTTCAAATTGAACAGCTGCTGTCAACGGCCATTCTAAGCTGAATGTGCCTGCTCTCGTCAGATCGCAGCAGCAATGCAGCTTAAGGCTTGGCAAGTACCAGCATGGGAGACTGGCTGGGAATCCCAAGTTCTGTTGACCTTTTTGAACCTGAAAATTGTGTTAGTTTCTCTATGAGATTTTAAAAGAAGGTTCAAATTGAACAGCTCCTGTCAACGGCCATTCTAAGCTGAATGTGCCTGCTCTCGTCAGATCCCAGCAGCAGCAATGCAGCTTAAGGCTTGGCAAGTACCAGCATGGGAGACTGGCTGGGAATCCCAAGTTCCGTTGACCTTTTTGAACCTGAAAATTGTGTTAGTTTCTCTATGAGATAGTAAAAGAAGGTTCAAATTGAACAGCTGCTGTCAACGGCCATTCTAAGCTGAATGTGCCTGCTCTCGTCAGATCGCAGCAGCAATGCAGCTTAAGGCTTGGCAAGTACCAGCATGGGAGACTGGCTGGGAATCCCAAGTTCTGTTGACCTTTTTGAACCTGAAAATTGTGTTAGTTTCTCTATGAGATAGTAAAAGAAGGTTCAAATTGAACAGCTGCTGTCAACGGCCATTCTAAGCTGAATGTGCGTGCTCTTGTCAGATCACAGCGGCGATGCAGCTTAAGGCTTGGCAAGTACCAGCAAGGGAGACTGGCTGGGAATCCCAAGTTCTGTTGACCTTTTTGAACCTGAAAATTGTGTTAGTTTCTCTATGAGATAGTAAAAAAAGGTTCAAATTGAACAGCTGCTGTCAACGGCCATTCTACGCTGAATGTGCCTGCTCTCGTCAGATTGCAGCAGCAATGCAGCTTAAGGCTTGGCAAGTACCAGCATGGGAGACTGGCTGGGAATCCCAAGTTCCGTTGACCTTTTTGAACCTGAAAATTGTGTTAGTTTCTCTATGAGATAGTAAAAGAAGGTTCAAATTGAACAGCTGCTGTCAACGGCTATTCTAAGCTGAATGTGCGTGCTCTTGTTAGATCGCAGCAGCGATGCAGCTTAAGGCTTGGCAAGTACCAGCATGGGAGACTGGCTGGGAATCCCAAGTTCTGTTGACATTTTTGAACCTGAAAATTGTGTTAGTTTCTCTATGAGATAGTAAAAGAAGGTTCAAATTGAACAGCTGCTGTCAACGGCCATTCTAAGCTGAATGTGCCTGCTCTCGTCAGATCGCAGCAGCAATGCAGCTTAAGGCTTGGCAAGTACCAGCATGGGAGACTGGCTGGGAATCCCAAGTTCCGTTGACCTTTTTGAACCTGAAAATTGTGTTAGTTTCTCTATGAGATAGTAAAAGAAGGTTCAAATTGAACAGCTGCTGTCAACGGCCATTCTAAGCTGAATGTGCGTGCTCTTGTCAGATCACAGCAGCAATGCAGTTTAAGGCTTGGCAAGTACCAGCAAGGGAGACTGGCTGGGAATCCCAAGTTCTGTTGACATTTTTGAAACTAAAAATTGTGTTAGTTTCTCTATGAGATAGTAAAAGAAGGTTCAAATTGAACAGCTGCTGTCAACGGCCATTCTAAGCTGAATGTGCCTGCTCTCGTCAGATCGCAGCAGCAATGCAGCTTAAGGCTTGGCAAGTACCAGCATGGGAGACTGGCTGGGAATCCCAAGTTCCGTTGACCTTTTTGAACCTGAAAATTGTGTTAGTTTCTCTATGAGATAGTAAAAGAAGGTTCAAACTGAACAGCTGCTGTCAACGGCCATTCTAAGCTGAATGTGCCTGCTCTCGTCAGATCGCAGCAGCAATGCAGCTTAAGGCTTGGCAAGTACCAGCATGGGAGACTGGCTGGGAATCCCAAGTTCCGTTGACCTTTTTGAACCTGAAAATTGTGTTAGTTTCTCTATGAGATAGTAAAAGAAGGTTCAAATTGAACAGCTGCTGTCAACGGCCATTCTAAGCTGAATGTGCCTGCTCTCGTCAGATCGCAGCAACAATGAAGCTTAAGGCTTGGCAAGTACCAGCATGGGAGACTGGCTGGGAATCCCAAGTTCTGTTGACCTTTTTGAACCTGAAAATTGTTAGTTTCTCTGTCAAAGATGGTAAAAGAAGGTTCAAATTGAACAGCTGCTGTCAACGGCCATTCTAAGCTGAATGTGCCTGCTCTCGTCAGATCGCAGCAGCAATGCAGCTTAAGGCTTGGCATGTACCAGCATGGGAGACTGGCTGGGAATACCAAGTTCCGTTGACCTTTTTGAACCTGAAAATTGTGTTAGTTTCTCTATGAGATAGTAAAAGAAGGTTCAAACTGAACAGCTGCTGTCAACGGCCATTCTAAGCTGAATGTGCCTGCTCTCGTCAGATCGCAGCAGCAATGCAGCTTAAGGCTTGGCAAGTACCAGCATGGGAGACTGGCTGAGAATCCCAAGTTCCGTTGACCTTTTTGAACCTGAAAATTGTGTTAGTTTCTCTATGAGATAGTAAAAGAAGGTTCAAATTGAACAGCTGCTGTCAACGGCCATTCTAAGCTGAATGTGCTTGCTCTCGTCAGATCGCAGCAGCAATGCAGCTTAAGGCTTGGCAAGTACCAGCATGGGAGACTGGCTGGGAATCCCAAGTTCTGTTGACCTTTTTGAACCTGAAAATTGTTAGTTTCTCTGTCAAAGATGGTAAAAGAAGGTTCAAATTGAACAGCTGCTGTCAACGGCCATTCTAAGCTGAATGTGCCTGCTCTCGTCAGATCGCAGCAGCAATGCAGCTTAAGGCTTGGCAAGTACCAGCATGGGAGACTGGCTGGGAATCCCAAGTTTCGTTAACCTTTTTGAACCTGAAAATTGTGTTAGTTTCTCTATGAGATAGTAAAAGAAGGTTCAAATTGAACAGCTGCTGTCAACGGCCATTCTAAGCTGAATGTGCGTGCTCTTGTCGGATCACAGCAGCGATGCGGCTTAAGGCTTGGCAAGTACCAGCATGGGAGACTGGCTGCGAATCCCAAGTTCCGTTGACCTTTTTGAACCTGAAAATTGTGTTAGTTTCTCTATGAGATAGTAAAAGAAGGTTCAAACTGAACAGCTGCTGTCAACGGCCATTCTAAGCTGAATGTGCCTGCTCTCGTCAGATCGCAGCAGCAATGCAGCTTAAGGCTTGGCAAGTACCAGCATGGGAGACTGGCTGGGAATCCCAAGTTCCGTTGACCTTTTTGAACCTGAAAATTGTGTTAGTTTCTCTATGAGATAGTAAAAGAAGGTTCAAACTGAACAGCTGCTGTCAACGGCCATTCTAAGCTGAATGTGCCTGCTCTCGTCAGATCGCAGCAGCAATGCAGCTTAAGGCTTGGCAAGTACCAGCATGGGAGACTGGCTGGAAATCCCAAGTTCCGTTGACCTTTTTGAACCTGAAAATTGTGTTAGTTTCTCTATGAGATAGTAAAAGAAGGTTCAAACTGAACAGCTGCTGTCAACGGCCATTCTAAGCTGAATGTGCCTGCTCTCGTCAGATCGCAGCAGCAATGCAGCTTAAGGCTTGGCAAGTACCAGCATGGGAGACTGGCTGGGAATCCCAAGTTCCGTTGACCTTTTTGAACCTGAAAATTGTGTTAGTTTCTCTATGAGATAGTAAAAGAAGGTTCAAATTGAACAGCTGCTGTCAACGGCCATTCTAAGCTGAATGTGCCTGCTCTCGTCAGATTGCAGCAGCAATGCAGCTTAAGGCTTGGCAAGTACCAGCATGGGAGACTGGCTGGGAATCCCAAGTTCTGTTGACCTTTTTGAACCTGAAAATTGTTAGTTTCTCTGTCAAAGATGGTAAAAGAAGGTTCAAATTGAACAGCTGCTGTCAACGGCCATTCTAAGCTGAATGTGCCTGCTCTTGTCAGATCGCAGCAGCTTAAGGCTTGGCAAGTACCAGCATGGGAGACTGGCTGGGAATCCCAAGTTCTGTTGACCTTTTTGAACCTGAAAATTGTGTTAGTTTCTCTATGAGATAGTAAAAGAAGGTTCAAATTGAACAGCTGCTGTCAACGGCCATTCTAAGCTGAATGTGCGTGCTCTTGTCAGATCGCAGCAGCTTAAGGCTTGGCAAGTACCAGTATGGGAGACTGGCTGGGAATCCCAAGTTCTGTTGACCTTTTTGAACCTGAAAATTGTGTTAGTTTCTCTATGAGATAGTAAAAGAAGGTTCAAATTGAACAGCTGCTGTCAACGGCCATTCTAAGCTGAATGTGCCTGCTCTTGTCAGATCGCAGCAGCTTAAGGCTTGGCAAGTACCAGCATGGGAGACTGGCTGGGAATCCCAAGTTCCGTTGACCTTTTTGAACCTGAAAATTGTGTTAGTTTCTCTATGAGATAGTAAAAGAAGGTTCAAATTGAACAGCTGCTGTCAACGGCCATTCTAAGCTGAATGTGCCTGCTCTCGTCAGATCGTAGCAGCAATGCAGCTTAAGGCTTGGCAAGTACCAGCATGGGAGACTGGCTGGGAATCCCAAGTTCCGTTGACCTTTTTGAACCTGAAAATTGTGTTAGTTTCTCTATGAGATAGTAAAAGAAGGTTCAAATTGAACAGCTGCTGTCAACGGCCATTCTAAGCTGAATGTGCCTGCTCTCGTCAGATCGCAGCAGCAATGCAGCTTAAGGCTTGGCAAGTACCAGCATGGGAGACTGGCTGGGAATCCCAAGTTCCGTTGACCTTTTTGAACCTGAAAATTGTTAGTTTCTCTGTCAAAGATGGTAAAAGAAGGTTCAAATTGAACAGCTGCTGTCAACGGCCATTCTAAGCTGAATGTGCCTGCTCTCGTCAGATCGCAGCAGCAATGCAGCTTAAGGCTTGGCAAGTACCAGCATGGGAGACTGGCTGGGAATCCCAAGTTCCGTTGACCTTTTTGAACCTGAAAATTGTGTTAGTTTCTCTATGAGATAGTAAAAGAAGGTTCAAACTGAACAGCTGCTGTCAACGGCCATTCTAAGCTGAATGTGCCTGCTCTCGTCAGATCGCAGCAGCAATGCAGCTTAAGGCTTGGCAAGTACCAGCATGGGAGACTGGCTGGGAATACCAAGTTCCGTTGACCTTTTTGAACCTGAAAATTGTGTTAGTTTCTCTATGAGATAGTAAAAGAAGGTTCAAACTGAACAGCTGCTGTCAACGGCCATTCTAAGCTGAATGTGCCTGCTCTCGTCAGATCGCAGCAGCAATGCAGCTTAAGGCTTGGCAAGTACCAGCATGGGAGACTGGCTGAGAATCCCAAGTTCCGTTGACCTTTTTGAACCTGAAAATTGTGTTAGTTTCTCTATGAGATAGTAAAAGAAGGTTCAAATTGAACAGCTGCTGTCAACGGCCATTCTAAGCTGAATGTGCTTGCTCTCGTCAGATCGCAGCAGCAATGCAGCTTAAGGCTTGGCAAGTACCAGCATGGGAGACTGGCTGGGAATCCCAAGTTCTGTTGACCTTTTTGAACCTGAAAATTGTTAGTTTCTCTGTCAAAGATGGTAAAAGAAGGTTCAAATTGAACAGCTGCTGTCAACGGCCATTCTAAGCTGAATGTGCCTGCTCTTGTCAGATCGCAGCAGCAATGCAGCTTAAGGCTTGGCAAGTACCAGCATGGGAGACTGGCTGGGAATCCCAAGTTTCGTTGACCTTTTTGAACCTGAAAATTGTGTTAGTTTCTCTATGAGATAGTAAAAGAAGGTTCAAATTGAACAGCTGCTGTCAACGGCCATTCTAAGCTGAATGTGCGTGCTCTTGTCGGATCACAGCAGCGATGCGGCTTAAGGCTTGGCAAGTACCAGCATGGGAGACTGGCTGCGAATCCCAAGTTCCGTTGACCTTTTTGAACCTGAAAATTGTGTTAGTTTCTCTATGAGATAGTAAAAGAAGGTTCAAACTGAACAGCTGCTGTCAACGGCCATTCTAAGCTGAATGTGCCTGCTCTCGTCAGATCGCAGCAGCAATGCAGCTTAAGGCTTGGCAAGTACCAGCATGGGAGACTGGCTGGGAATCCCAAGTTCCGTTGACCTTTTTGAACCTGAAAATTGTGTTAGTTTCTCTATGAGATAGTAAAAGAAGGTTCAAATTGAACAGCTGCTGTCAACGGCCATTCTAAGCTGAATGTGCCTGCTCTCGTCAGATCGCAGCAGCAATGCAGCTTAAGGCTTGGCAAGTACCAGCATGGGAGACTGGCTGGGAATCCCAAGTTCCGTTGACCTTTTTGAACCTGAAAATTGTGTTAGTTTCTCTATGAGATAGTAAAAGAAGGTTCAAATTGAACAGCTGCTGTCAACGGCCATTCTAAGCTGAATGTGCCTGCTCTCGTCAGATCGCAGCAGCAATGCAGCTTAAGGCTTGGCAAGTACCAGCATGGGAGACTGGCTGGGAATCCCAAGTTCCGTTGACCTTTTTGAACCTGAAAATTGTTAGTTTCTCTGTCAAAGATGGTAAAAGAAGGTTCAAATTGAACAGCTGCTGTCAACGGCCATTCTAAGCTGAATGTGCCTGCTCTCGTCAGATCGCAGCAGCAATGCAGCTTAAGGCTTGGCAAGTACCAGCATGGGAGACTGGCTGGGAATCCCAAGTTCCGTTGACCTTTTTGAACCTGAAAATTGTGTTAGTTTCTCTATGAGATAGTAAAAGAAGGTTCAAACTGAACAGCTGCTGTCAACGGCCATTCTAAGCTGAATGTGCCTGCTCTCGTCAGATCGCAGCAGCAATGCAGCTTAAGGCTTGGCAAGTACCAGCATGGGAGACTGGCTGGGAATCCCAAGTTCTGTTGACCTTTTTGAACCTGAAAATTGTGTTACTTTCTCTATGAGATAGTAAAAGAAGGTTCAAATTGAACAGCTGCTGTCAACGCCCATTCTAAGCTGAATGTGCGTGCTCTTGTCGGATCGCAGCAGCGATGCAGCTTAAGGCTTGGCAAGTACCAGCATGGGAGACTGGCTGTGAATCCCAAGTTCCGTTGACCTTTTTGAACCTGAAAATTGTGTTAGTTTCTCTATGAGATAGTAAAAGAAGGTTCAAATTGAACAGCTGCTGTCAACGGCTATTCTAAGCTGAATGTGCGTGCTCTTGTCAGATCGCAGCAGCGATGCAGCTTAAGGCTTGGCAAGTACCAGCATGGGAGACTGGCTGGGAATCCCAAGTTCTGTTGACCTTTTTGAACCTGAAAATTGTGTTAGTTTCTCTATGAGATAGTAAAAGAAGGTTCAAATTGAACAGCTGCTGTCAACGGCCATTCTAAGCTGAATGTGCCTGCTCTCGTCAGATCGCAGCAGCAATGCAGCTTAAGGCTTGGCAAGTACCAGCATGGGAGACTGGCTGGGAATACCAAGTTCCGTTGACCTTTTTGAACCTGAAAATTGTGTTAGTTTCTCTATGAGATAGTAAAAGAAGGTTCAAACTGAACAGCTGCTGTCAACGGCCATTCTAAGCTGAATGTGCCTGCTCTCGTCAGATCGCAGCAGCAATGCAGCTTAAGGCTTGGCAAGTACCAGCATGGGAGACTGGCTGAGAATCCCAAGTTCCGTTGACCTTTTTGAACCTGAAAATTGTGTTAGTTTCTCTATGAGATAGTAAAAGAAGGTTCAAATTGAACAGCTGCTGTCAACGGCCATTCTAAGCTGAATGTGCTTGCTCTCATCAGATCGCAGCAGCAATGCAGCTTAAGGCTTGGCAAGTACCAGCATGGGAGACTGGCTGGGAATCCCAAGTTCTGTTGACCTTTTTGAACCTGAAAATTGTTAGTTTCTCTGTCAAAGATGGTAAAAGAAGGTTCAAATTGAACAGCTGCTGTCAACGGCCATTCTAAGCTGAATGTGCCTGCTCTCGTCAGATCGCAGCAGCAATGCAGCTTAAGGCTTGGCAAGTACCAGCATGGGAGACTGGCTGGGAATCCCAAGTTTCGTTGACCTTTTTGAACCTGAAAATTGTGTTAGTTTCTCTATGAGATAGTAAAAGAAGGTTCAAATTGAACAGCTGCTGTCAACGGCCATTCTAAGCTGAATGTGCGTGCTCTTGTCGGATCACAGCAGCGATGCGGCTTAAGGCTTGGCAAGTACCAGCATGGGAGACTGGCTGCGAATCCCAAGTTCCGTTGACCTTTTTGAACCTGAAAATTGTGTTAGTTTCTCTATGAGATAGTAAAAGAAGGTTCAAACTGAACAGCTGCTGTCAACGGCCATTCTAAGCTGAATGTGCCTGCTCTCGTCAGATCGCAGCAGCAATGCAGCTTAAGGCTTGGCAAGTACCAGCATGGGAGACTGGCTGGGAATCCCAAGTTCCGTTGACCTTTTTGAACCTGAAAATTGTGTTAGTTTCTCTATGAGATAGTAAAAGAAGGTTCAAACTGAACAGCTGCTGTCAACGGCCATTCTAAGCTGAATGTGCCTGCTCTCGTCAGATCGCAGCAGCAATGCAGCTTAAGGCTTGGCAAGTACCAGCATGGGAGACTGGCTGGAAATCCCAAGTTCCGTTGACCTTTTTGAACCTGAAAATTGTGTTAGTTTCTCTATGAGATAGTAAAAGAAGGTTCAAACTGAACAGCTGCTGTCAACGGCCATTCTAAGCTGAATGTGCCTGCTCTCGTCAGATCGCAGCAGCAATGCAGCTTAAGGCTTGGCAAGTACCAGCATGGGAGACTGGCTGGGAATCCCAAGTTCCGTTGACCTTTTTGAACCTGAAAATTGTGTTAGTTTCTCTATGAGATAGTAAAAGAAGGTTCAAATTGAACAGCTGCTGTCAACGGCCATTCTAAGCTGAATGTGCCTGCTCTCGTCAGATTGCAGCAGCAATGCAGCTTAAGGCTTGGCAAGTACCAGCATGGGAGACTGGCTGGGAATCCCAAGTTCTGTTGACCTTTTTGAACCTGAAAATTGTTAGTTTCTCTGTCAAAGATGGTAAAAGAAGGTTCAAATTGAACAACTGCTGTCAACGGCCATTCTAAGCTGAATGTGCCTGCTCTTGTCAGATCGCAGCAGCTTAAGGCTTGGCAAGTACCAGCATGGGAGACTGGCTGGGAATCCCAAGTTCTGTTGACCTTTTTGAACCTGAAAATTGTGTTAGTTTCTCTATGAGATAGTAAAAGAAGGTTCAAATTGAACAGCTGCTGTCAACGGCCATTCTAAGCTGAATGTGCGTGCTCTTGTCGGATCACAGCAGCGATGCGGCTTAAGGCTTGGCAAGTACCAGCATGGGAGACTGGCTGCGAATCCCAAGTTCCGTTGACCTTTTTGAACCTGAAAATTGTGTTAGTTTCTCTATGAGATAGTAAAAGAAGGTTCAAACTGAACAGCTGCTGTCAATGGCCATTCTAAGCTGAATGTGCCTGCTCTCGTCAGATCGCAGCAGCAATGCAGCTTAAGGCTTGGCAAGTACCAGCATGGGAGACTAGCTGGGAATCCCAAGTTCCGTTGACCTTTTTGAACCTGAAAATTGTGTTAGTTTCTCTATGAGATAGTAAAAGAAGGTTCAAACTGAACAGCTGCTGTCAACGGCCATTCTAAGCTGAATGTGCCTGCTCTCGTCAGATCGCAGCAGCAATGCAGCTTAAGGCTTGGCAAGTACCAGCATGGGAGACTGGCTGGAAATCCCAAGTTCCGTTGACCTTTTTGAACCTGAAAATTGTGTTAGTTTCTCTATGAGATAGTAAAAGAAGGTTCAAACTGAACAGCTGCTGTCAACGGCCATTCTAAGCTGAATGTGCCTGCTCTCGTCAGATCGCAGCAGCAATGCAGCTTAAGGCTTGGCAAGTACCAGCATGGGAGACTGGCTGGGAATCCCAAGTTCCGTTGACCTTTTTGAACCTGAAAATTGTGTTAGTTTCTCTATGAGATAGTAAAAGAAGGTTCAAATTGAACAGCTGCTGTCAACGGCCATTCTAAGCTGAATGTGCCTGCTCTCGTCAGATTGCAGCAGCAATGCAGCTTAAGGCTTGGCAAGTACCAGCATGGGAGACTGGCTGGGAATCCCAAGTTCTGTTGACCTTTTTGAACCTGAAAATTGTTAGTTTCTCTGTCAAAGATGGTAAAAGAAGGTTCAAATTGAACAGCTGCTGTCAACGGCCATTCTAAGCTGAATGTGCCTGCTCTTGTCAGATCACAGCAGCTTAAGGCTTGGCAAGTACCAGCATGGGAGACTGGCTGGGAATCCCAAGTTCTGTTGACCTTTTTGAACCTGAAAATTGTGTTAGTTTCTCTATGAGATAGTAAAAGAAGGTTCAAATTGAACAGCTGCTGTCAACGGCCATTCTAAGCTGAATGTGCGTGCTCTTGTCGGATCACAGCAGCGATGCGGCTTAAGGCTTGGCAAGTACCAGCATGGGAGACTGGCTGTGAATCCCAAGTTCCGTTGACCTTTTTGAACCTGAAAATTGTGTTAGTTTCTCTATGAGATAGTAAAAGAAGGTTCAAACTGAACAGCTGCTGTCAACGGCCATTCTAAGCTGAATGTGCCTGCTCTTGTCAGATCGCAGCAGCTTAAGGCTTGGCAAGTACCAGCATGGGAGACTGGCTGGGAATCCCAAGTTCCGTTGACCTTTTTGAACCTGAAAATTGTGTTAGTTTCTCTATGAGATAGTAAAAGAAGGTTCAAATTGAACAGCTGCTGTCAACGGCCATTCTAAGCTGAATGTGCCTGCTCTCGTCAGATCGCAGCAGCAATGCAGCTTAAGGCTTGGCAAGTACCAGCATGGGAGACTGGCTGGGAATCCCAAGTTCCGTTTACCTTTTTGAACCTGAAAATTGTGTTAGTTTCTCTATGAGATAGTAAAAGAAGGTTCAAATTGAACAGCTGCTGTCAACGGCCATTCTAAGCTGAATGTGCCTGCTCTCGTCAGATCGCAGCAGCAATGCAGCTTAAGGCTTGGCAAGTACCAGCATGGGAGACTGGCTGGGAATCCCAAGTTCCGTTGACCTTTTTGAACCTGAAAATTGTTAGTTTCTCTGTCAAAGATGGTAAAAGAAGGTTCAAATTGAACAGCTGCTGTCAACGGCCATTCTAAGCTGAATGTGCCTGCTCTTGTCGGATCACAGCAGCGATGCGGCTTAAGGCTTGGCAAGTACCAGCATGGGAGACTGGCTGTGAATCCCAAGTTCCGTTGACCTTTTTGAACCTGAAAATTGTGTTAGTTTCTCTATGAGATAGTAAAAGAAGGTTCAAACTGAACAGCTGCTGTCAACGGCCATTCTAAGCTGAATGTGCCTGCTCTTGTCAGATCGCAGCAGCTTAAGGCTTGGCAAGTACCAGCATGGGAGACTGGCTGGGAATCCCAAGTTCCGTTGACCTTTTTGAACCTGAAAATTGTGTTAGTTTCTCTATGAGATAGTAAAAGAAGGTTCAAATTGAACAGCTGCTGTCAACGGCCATTCTAAGCTGAATGTGCCTGCTCTCGTCAGATCGCAGCAGCAATGCAGCTTAAGGCTTGGCAAGTACCAGCATGGGAGACTGGCTGGGAATCCCAAGTTCCGTTGACCTTTTTGAACCTGAAAATTGTGTTAGTTTCTCTATGAGATAGTAAAAGAAGGTTCAAATTGAACAGCTGCTGTCAACGGCCATTCTAAGCTGAATGTGCCTGCTCTCGTCAGATCGCAGCAGCAATGCAGCTTAAGGCTTGGCAAGTACCAGCATGGGAGACTGGCTGGGAATCCCAAGTTCCGTTGACCTTTTTGAACCTGAAAATTGTTAGTTTCTCTGTCAAAGATGGTAAAAGAAGGTTCAAATTGAACAGCTGTTGTCAACGGCCATTCTAAGCTGAATGTGCCTGCTCTCGTCAGATCGCAGCAGCAATGCAGCTTAAGGCTTGGCAAGTACCAGCATGGGAGACTGGCTGGGAATCCCAAGTTCCGTTGACCTTTTTGAACCTGAAAATTGTGTTAGTTTCTCTATGAGATAGTAAAAGAAGGTTCAAATTGAACAGCTGCTGTCAACGGCCATTCTAAGCTGAATGTGCCTGCTCTCGTCAGATTGCAGCAGCAATGCAGCTTAAGGCTTGGCAAGTACCAGCATGGGAGACTGGCTGGGAATCCCAAGTTCTGTTGACCTTTTTGAACCTGAAAATTGTTAGTTTCTCTGTCAAAGATGGTAAAAGAAGGTTCAAATTGAACAACTGCTGTCAACGGCCATTCTAAGCTGAATGTGCCTGCTCTTGTCAGATCGCAGCAGCTTAAGGCTTGGCAAGTACCAGCATGGGAGACTGGCTGGGAATCCCAAGTTCTGTTGACCTTTTTGAACCTGAAAATTGTGTTAGTTTCTCTATGAGATAGTAAAAGAAGGTTCAAATTGAACAGCTGCTGTCAACGGCCATTCTAAGCTGAATGTGCGTGCTCTTGTCGGATCACAGCAGCGATGCGGCTTAAGGCTTGGCAAGTACCAGCATGGGAGACTGGCTGCGAATCCCAAGTTCCGTTGACCTTTTTGAACCTGAAAATTGTGTTAGTTTCTCTATGAGATAGTAAAAGAAGGTTCAAACTGAACAGCTGCTGTCAATGGCCATTCTAAGCTGAATGTGCCTGCTCTCGTCAGATCGCAGCAGCAATGCAGCTTAAGGCTTGGCAAGTACCAGCATGGGAGACTGGCTGGGAATCCCAAGTTCCGTTGACCTTTTTGAACCTGAAAATTGTGTTAGTTTCTCTATGAGATAGTAAAAGAAGGTTCAAACTGAACAGCTGCTGTCAACGGCCATTCTAAGCTGAATGTGCCTGCTCTCGTCAGATCGCAGCAGCAATGCAGCTTAAGGCTTGGCAAGTACCAGCATGGGAGACTGGCTGGAAATCCCAAGTTCCGTTGACCTTTTTGAACCTGAAAATTGTGTTAGTTTCTCTATGAGATAGTAAAAGAAGGTTCAAACTGAACAGCTGCTGTCAACGGCCATTCTAAGCTGAATGTGCCTGCTCTCGTCAGATCGCAGCAGCAATGCAGCTTAAGGCTTGGCAAGTACCAGCATGGGAGACTGGCTGGGAATCCCAAGTTCCGTTGACCTTTTTGAACCTGAAAATTGTGTTAGTTTCTCTATGAGATAGTAAAAGAAGGTTCAAATTGAACAGCTGCTGTCAACGGCCATTCTAAGCTGAATGTGCCTGCTCTCGTCAGATTGCAGCAGCAATGCAGCTTAAGGCTTGGCAAGTACCAGCATGGGAGACTGGCTGGGAATCCCAAGTTCTGTTGACCTTTTTGAACCTGAAAATTGTTAGTTTCTCTGTCAAAGATGGTAAAAGAAGGTTCAAATTGAACAGCTGCTGTCAACGGCCATTCTAAGCTGAATGTGCCTGCTCTTGTCAGATCACAGCAGCTTAAGGCTTGGCAAGTACCAGCATGGGAGACTGGCTGGGAATCCCAAGTTCTGTTGACCTTTTTGAACCTGAAAATTGTGTTAGTTTCTCTATGAGATAGTAAAAGAAGGTTCAAATTGAACAGCTGCTGTCAACGGCCATTCTAAGCTGAATGTGCGTGCTCTTGTCGGATCACAGCAGCGATGCGGCTTAAGGCTTGGCAAGTACCAGCATGGGAGACTGGCTGTGAATCCCAAGTTCCGTTGACCTTTTTGAACCTGAAAATTGTGTTAGTTTCTCTATGAGATAGTAAAAGAAGGTTCAAACTGAACAGCTGCTGTCAACGGCCATTCTAAGCTGAATGTGCCTGCTCTTGTCAGATCGCAGCAGCTTAAGGCTTGGCAAGTACCAGCATGGGAGACTGGCTGGGAATCCCAAGTTCCGTTGACCTTTTTGAACCTGAAAATTGTGTTAGTTTCTCTATGAGATAGTAAAAGAAGGTTCAAATTGAACAGCTGCTGTCAACGGCCATTCTAAGCTGAATGTGCCTGCTCTCGTCAGATGGCAGCAGCAATGCAGCTTAAGGCTTGGCAAGTACCAGCATGGGAGTCTGGCTGGGAATCCCAAGTTCCGTTTACCTTTTTGAACCTGAAAATTGTGTTAGTTTCTCTATGAGATAGTAAAAGAAGGTTCAAATTGAACAGCTGCTGTCAACGGCCATTCTAAGCTGAATGTGCCTGCTCTCGTCAGATCGCAGCAGCAATGCAGCTTAAGGCTTGGCAAGTACCAGCATGGGAGACTGGCTGGGAATCCCAAGTTCCGTTGACCTTTTTGAACCTGAAAATTGTTAGTTTCTCTGTCAAAGATGGTAAAAGAAGGTTCAAATTGAACAGCTGCTGTCAACGGCCATTCTAAGCTGAATGTGCCTGCTCTTGTCGGATCACAGCAGCGATGCGGCTTAAGGCTTGGCAAGTACCAGCATGGGAGACTGGCTGTGAATCCCAAGTTCCGTTGACCTTTTTGAACCTGAAAATTGTGTTAGTTTCTCTATGAGATAGTAAAAGAAGGTTCAAACTGAACAGCTGCTGTCAACGGCCATTCTAAGCTGAATGTGCCTGCTCTTGTCAGATCGCAGCAGCTTAAGGCTTGGCAAGTACCAGCATGGGAGACTGGCTGGGAATCCCAAGTTCCGTTGACCTTTTTGAACCTGAAAATTGTGTTAGTTTCTCTATGAGATAGTAAAAGAAGGTTCAAATTGAACAGCTGCTGTCAACGGCCATTCTAAGCTGAATGTGCCTGCTCTCGTCAGATCGCAGCAGCAATGCAGCTTAAGGCTTGGCAAGTACCAGCATGGGAGACTGGCTGGGAATCCCAAGTTCCGTTGACCTTTTTGAACCTGAAAATTGTGTTAGTTTCTCTATGAGATAGTAAAAGAAGGTTCAAATTGAACAGCTGCTGTCAACGGCCATTCTAAGCTGAATGTGCCTGCTCTCGTCAGATCGCAGCAGCAATGCAGCTTAAGGCTTGGCAAGTACCAGCATGGGAGACTGGCTGGGAATCCCAAGTTCCGTTGACCTTTTTGAACCTGAAAATTGTTAGTTTCTCTGTCAAAGATGGTAAAAGAAGGTTCAAATTGAACAGCTGTTGTCAACGGCCATTCTAAGCTGAATGTGCCTGCTCTCGTCAGATCGCAGCAGCAATGCAGCTTAAGGCTTGGCAAGTACCAGCATGGGAGACTGGCTGGGAATCCTAAGTTCCGTTGACCTTTTTGAACCTGAAAATTGTGTTAGTTTCTCTATGAGATAGTAAAAGAAGGTTCAAACTGAACAGCTGCTGTCAACGGCCATTCTAAGCTGAATGTGCCTGCTCTCGTCAGATCGCAGCAGCAATGCAGCTTAAGGCTTGGCAAGTACCAGCATGGGAGACTGGCTGGGAATCCCAAGTTCCGTTGACCTTTTTGAACCTGAAAATTGTGTTAGTTTCTCTATGAGATAGTAAAAGAAGGTTCAAATTGAACAGCTGCTGTCAACGGCCATTCTAAGCTGAATGTGCCTGCTCTCGTCAGATCGCAGCAACAATGAAGCTTAAGGCTTGGCAAGTACCAGCATGGGAGACTGGCTGGGAATCCCAAGTTCTGTTGACCTTTTTGAACCTGAAAATTGTTAGTTTCTCTGTCAAAGATGGTAAAAGAAGGTTCAAATTGAACAGCTGCTGTCAACGGCCATTCTAAGCTGAATGTGCCTGCTCTCGTCAGATCGCAGCAGCAATGCAGCTTAAGGCTTGGCAAGTACCAGCATGGGAGACTGGCTGGGAATACCAAGTTCCGTTGACCTTTTTGAACCTGAAAATTGTGTTAGTTTCTCTATGAGATAGTAAAAGAAGGTTCAAACTGAACAGCTGCTGTCAACGGCCATTCTAAGCTGAATGTGCCTGCTCTCGTCAGATCGCAGCAGCAATGCAGCTTAAGGCTTGGCAAGTACCAGCATGGGAGACTGGCTGAGAATCCCAAGTTCCGTTGACCTTTATGAACCTGAAAATTGTGTTAGTTTCTCTATGAGATAGTAAAAGAAGGTTCAAATTGAACAGCTGCTGTCAACGGCCATTCTAAGCTGAATGTGCTTGCTCTCGTCAGATCGCAGCAGCAATGCAGCTTAAGGCTTGGCAAGTACCAGCATGGGAGACTGGCTGGGAATCCCAAGTTCTGTTGACCTTTTTGAACCTGAAAATTGTTAGTTTCTCTGTCAAAGATGGTAAAAGAAGGTTCAAATTGAACAGCTGCTGTCAACGGCCATTCTAAGCTGAATGTGCCTGCTCTCGTCAGATCGCAGCAGCAATGCAGCTTAAGGCTTGGCAAGTACCAGCATGGGAGACTGGCTGGGAATCCCAAGTTTCGTTAACCTTTTTGAACCTGAAAATTGTGTTAGTTTCTCTATGAGATAGTAAAAGAAGGTTCAAATTGAACAGCTGCTGTCAACGGCCATTCTAAGCTGAATGTGCGTGCTCTTGTCGGATCACAGCAGCGATGCGGCTTAAGGCTTGGCAAGTACCTGCATGGGAGACTGGCTGCGAATCCCAAGTTCCGTTGACCTTTTTGAACCTGAAAATTGTGTTAGTTTCTCTATGAGATAGTAAAAGAAGGTTCAAACTGAACAGCTGCTGTCAACGGCCATTCTAAGCTGAATGTGCCTGCTCTCGTCAGATCGCAGCAGCAATGCAGCTTAAGGCTTGGCAAGTACCAGCATGGGAGACTGGCTGGGAATCCCAAGTTCCGTTGACCTTTTTGAACCTGAAAATTGTGTTAGTTTCTCTATGAGATAGTAAAAGAAGGTTCAAACTGAACAGCTGCTGTCAACGGCCATTCTAAGCTGAATGTGCCTGCTCTCGTCAGATCGCAGCAGCAATGCAGCTTAAGGCTTGGCAAGTACCAGCATGGGAGACTGGCTGGAAATCCCAAGTTCCGTTGACCTTTTTGAACCTGAAAATTGTGTTAGTTTCTCTATGAGATAGTAAAAGAAGGTTCAAACTGAACAGCTGCTGTCAACGGCCATTCTAAGCTGAATGTGCCTGCTCTCGTCAGATCGCAGCAGCAATGCAGCTTAAGGCTTGGCAAGTACCAGCATGGGAGACTGGCTGGGAATCCCAAGTTCCGTTGACCTTTTTGAACCTGAAAATTGTGTTAGTTTCTCTATGAGATAGTAAAAGAAGGTTCAAATTGAACAGCTGCTGTCAACGGCCATTCTAAGCTGAATGTGCCTGCTCTCGTCAGATCGCAGCAGCAATGCAGCTTAAGGCTTGGCAAGTACCAGCATGGGAGACTGGCTGGGAATCCCAAGTTCTGTTGACCTTTTTGAACCTGAAAATTGTGTTAGTTTCTCTATGAGATAGTAAAAGAAGGTTCAAATTGAACAGCTGCTGTCAACGGCCATTCTAAGCTGAATGTGCGTGCTCTTGTCAGATCACAGCGGCGATGCAGCTTAAGGCTTGGCAAGTACCAGCAAGGGAGACTGGCTGGGAATCCCAAGTTCTGTTGACCTTTTTGAACCTGAAAATTGTGTTAGTTTCTCTATGAGATAGTAAAAAAAGGTTCAAATTGAACAGCTGCTGTCAACGGCCATTCTACGCTGAATGTGCCTGCTCTCGTCAGATTGCAGCAGCAATGCAGCTTAAGGCTTGGCAAGTACCAGCATGGGAGACTGGCTGGGAATCCCAAGTTCTGTTGACCTTTTTGAACCTGAAAATTGTGTTAGTTTCTCTATGAGATAGTAAAAGAAGGTTCAAATTGAACAGCCGCTGTCAACGGCCATTCTAAGCTGAATGTGCCTGCTCTCGTCAGATCGCAGTAGCAATGCAGCTTAAGGCTTGGCAAGTACCAGCATGGGAGACTGGCTGGGAATCCCAAGTTCTGTTGACCTTTTTGAACCTGAAAATTGTGTTAGTTTCTCTATGAGATAGTAAAAGAAGGTTCAAACTGAACAGCTGCTGTCAACGGCCATTCTAAGCTGAATGTGCCTGCTCTCGTCAGATCGCAGCAGCAATGCAGCTTAAGGCTTGGCAAGTACCAGCATGGGAGACTGGCTGAGAATCCCAAGTTCCGTTGACCTTTTTGAACCTGAAAATTGTGTTAGTTTCTCTATGAGATAGTAAAAGAAGGTTCAAATTGAACAGCTGCTGTCAACGGCCATTCTAAGCTGAATGTGCTTGCTCTCGTCAGATCGCAGCAGCAATGCAGCTTAAGGCTTGGCAAGTACCAGCATGGGAGACTGGCTGGGAATCCCAAGTTCTGTTGACCTTTTTGAACCTGAAAATTGTTAGTTTCTCTGTCAAAGATGGTAAAAGAAGGTTCAAATTGAACAGCTGCTGTCAACGGCCATTCTAAGCTGAATGTGCCTGCTCTCGTCAGATCGCAGCAGCAATGCAGCTTAAGGCTTGGCAAGTACCAGCATGGGAGACTGGCTGGGAATCCCAAGTTTCGTTAACCTTTTTGAACCTGAAAATTGTGTTAGTTTCTCTATGAGATAGTAAAAGAAGGTTCAAATTGAACAGCTGCTGTCAACGGCCATTCTAAGCTGAATGTGCGTGCTCTTGTCGGATCACAGCAGCGATGCGGCTTAAGGCTTGGCAAGTACCAGCATGGGAGACTGGCTGCGAATCCCAAGTTCCGTTGACCTTTTTGAACCTGAAAATTGTGTTAGTTTCTCTATGAGATAGTAAAAGAAGGTTCAAACTGAACAGCTGCTGTCAACGGCCATTCTAAGCTGAATGTGCCTGCTCTCGTCAGATCGCAGCAGCAATGCAGCTTAAGGCTTGGCAAGTACCAGCATGGGAGACTGGCTGGGAATCCCAAGTTCCGTTGACCTTTTTGAACCTGAAAATTGTGTTAGTTTCTCTATGAGATAGTAAAAGAAGGTTCAAACTGAACAGCTGCTGTCAACGGCCATTCTAAGCTGAATGTGCCTGCTCTCGTCAGATCGCAGCAGCAATGCAGCTTAAGGCTTGGCAAGTACCAGCATGGGAGACTGGCTGGAAATCCCAAGTTCCGTTGACCTTTTTGAACCTGAAAATTGTGTTAGTTTCTCTATGAGATAGTAAAAGAAGGTTCAAACTGAACAGCTGCTGTCAACGGCCATTCTAAGCTGAATGTGCCTGCTCTCGTCAGATCGCAGCAGCAATGCAGCTTAAGGCTTGGCAAGTACCAGCATGGGAGACTGGCTGGGAATCCTAAGTTCCGTTGACCTTTTTGAACCTGAAAATTGTGTTAGTTTCTCTATGAGATAGTAAAAGAAGGTTCAAATTGAACAGCTGCTGTCAACGGCCATTCTAAGCTGAATGTGCCTGCTCTCGTCAGATTGCAGCAGCAATGCAGCTTAAGGCTTGGCAAGTACCAGCATGGGAGACTGGCTGGGAATCCCAAGTTCTGTTGACCTTTTTGAACCTGAAAATTGTTAGTTTCTCTGTCAAAGATGGTAAAAGAAGGTTCAAATTGAACAGCTGCTGTCAACGGCCATTCTAAGCTGAATGTGCCTGCTCTTGTCAGATCGCAGCAGCTTAAGGCTTGGCAAGTACCAGCATGGGAGACTGGCTGGGAATCCCAAGTTCTGTTGACCTTTTTGAACCTGAAAATTGTGTTAGTTTCTCTATGAGATAGTAAAAGAAGGTTCAAATTGAACAGCTGCTGTCAACGGCCATTCTAAGCTGAATGTGCGTGCTCTTGTCAGATCGCAGCAGCTTAAGGCTTGGCAAGTACCAGCATGGGAGACTGGCTGGGAATCCCAAGTTCTGTTGACCTTTTTGAACCTGAAAATTGTGTTAGTTTCTCTATGAGATAGTAAAAGAAGGTTCAAATTGAACAGCTGCTGTCAACGGCCATTCTAAGCTGAATGTGCCTGCTCTTGTCAGATCGCAGCAGCTTAAGGCTTGGCAAGTACCAGCATGGGAGACTGGCTGGGAATCCCAAGTTCCGTTGACCTTTTTGAACCTGAAAATTGTGTTAGTTTCTCTATGAGATAGTAAAAGAAGGTTCAAATTGAACAGCTGCTGTCAACGGCCATTCTAAGCTGAATGTGCCTGCTCTCGTCAGATCGTAGCAGCAATGCAGCTTAAGGCTTGGCAAGTACCAGCATGGGAGACTGGCTGGGAATCCCAAGTTCCGTTGACCTTTTTGAACCTGAAAATTGTGTTAGTTTCTCTATGAGATAGTAAAAGAAGGTTCAAATTGAACAGCTGCTGTCAACGGCCATTCTAAGCTGAATGTGCCTGCTCTCGTCAGATCGCAGCAGCAATGCAGCTTAAGGCTTGGCAAGTACCAGCATGGGAGACTGGCTGGGAATCCCAAGTTCCGTTGACCTTTTTGAACCTGAAAATTGTTAGTTTCTCTGTCAAAGATGGTAAAAGAAGGTTCAAATTGAACAGCTGCTGTCAACGGCCATTCTAAGCTGAATGTGCCTGCTCTCGTCAGATCGCAGCAGCAATGCAGCTTAAGGCTTGGCAAGTACCAGCATGGGAGACTGGCTGGGAATCCCAAGTTCCGTTGACCTTTTTGAACCTGAAAATTGTGTTAGTTTCTCTATGAGATAGTAAAAGAAGGTTCAAACTGAACAGCTGCTGTCAACGGCCATTCTAAGCTGAATGTGCCTGCTCTCGTCAGATCGCAGCAGCAATGCAGCTTAAGGCTTGGCAAGTACCAGCATGGGAGACTGGCTGGGAATACCAAGTTCCGTTGACCTTTTTGAACCTGAAAATTGTGTTAGTTTCTCTATGAGATAGTAAAAGAAGGTTCAAACTGAACAGCTGCTGTCAACGGCCATTCTAAGCTGAATGTGCGTGCTCTTGTCAGATCGCAGCAGCTTAAGGCTTGGCAAGTACCAGCATGGGAGACTGGCTGGGAATCCCAAGTTCTGTTGACCTTTTTGAACCTGAAAATTGTGTTAGTTTCTCTATGAGATAGTAAAAGAAGGTTCAAACTGAACAGCTGCTGTCAACGGCCATTCTAAGCTGAATGTGCGTGCTCTTGTCAGATCGCAGCAGCTTAAGGCTTGGCAAGTACCAGCATGGGAGACTGGCTGGGAATCCCAAGTTCTGTTGACCTTTTTGAACCTGAAAATTGTTAGTTTCTCTGTCAAAGATGGTAAAAGAAGGTTCAAATTGAACAGCTGCTGTCAACGGCCATTCTAAGCTGAATGTGCCTGCTCTTGTCAGATCGCAGCAGCTTAAGGCTTGGCAAGTACCAGCATGGGAGACTGGCTGGGAATCCCAAGTTCTGTTGACCTTTTTGAACCTGAAAATTGTGTTAGTTTCTCTATGAGATAGTAAAAGAAGGTTCAAATTGAACAGCTGCTGTCAACGGCCATTCTAAGCTGAATGTGCGTGCTCTTGTCAGATCGCAGCAGCTTAAGGCTTGGCAAGTACCAGCATGGGAGACTGGCTGGGAATCCCAAGTTCTGTTGACCTTTTTGAACCTGAAAATTGTGTTAGTTTCTCTATGAGATAGTAAAAGAAGGTTCAAATTGAACAGCTGCTGTCAACGGCCATTCTAAGCTGAATGTGCCTGCTCTTGTCAGATCGCAGCAGCTTAAGGCTTGGCAAGTACCAGCATGGGAGACTGGCTGGGAATCCCAAGTTCCGTTGACCTTTTTGAACCTGAAAATTGTGTTAGTTTCTCTATGAGATAGTAAAAGAAGGTTCAAATTGAACAGCTGCTGTCAACGGCTATTCTAAGCTGAATGTGCGTGCTCTTGTCGGATCACAGCAGCGATGCGGCTTAAGGCTTGGCAAGTACCAGCATGGGAGACTGGCTGCAAATCCCAAGTTCCGTTGACCTTTTTGAACCTGAAAATTGTGTTAGTTTCTCTATGAGATAGTAAAAGAAGGTTCAAATTGAACAGCTGCTGTCAACGGCCATTCTAAGCTGAATGTGCCTGCTCTCGTCAGATTGCAGCAGCAATGCAGCTTAAGGCTTGGCAAGTACCAGCATGGGAGACTGGCTGGGAATCCCAAGTTCCGTTGACCTTTTTGAACCTGAAAATTGTGTTAGTTTCTCTATGAGATAGTAAAAGAAGGTTCAAATTGAACAGCTGCTGTCAACGGCCATTCTAAGCTGAATGTGCCTGCTCTCGTCAGATCGCAGCAGCAATGCAGCTTAAGGCTTGGCAAGTACCAGCATGGGAGACTGGCTGGGAATCCCAAGTTCCGTTGACCTTTTTGAACCTGAAAATTCTGTTAGTTTCTCTATGAGATAGTAAAAGAAGGTTCAAATTGAACAGCTGCTGTCAACGGCCATTCTAAGCTGAATGTGCCTGCTCTCGTCAGATCGCAGCAGCAATGCAGCTTAAGGCTTGGCAAGTACCAGCATGGGAGACTGGCTGGGAATCCCAAGTTCCGTTGACCTTTTTGAACCTGAAAATTCTGTTAGTTTCTCTATGAGATAGTAAAAGAAGGTTCAAACTGAACAGCTGCCGTCAACGGCCATTCTAAGCTGAATGTGCCTGCTCTCGTCAGATCGCAGCAGCAATGCAGCTTAAGGCTTGGCAAGTACCAGCATGGGAGACTGGCTGGGAATCCCAAGTTCTGTTGACCTTTTTGAACCTGAAAATTGTGTTAGTTTCTCTATAAGATAGTAAAAGAAGGTTCAAATTGAACAGCTGCTGTCAACGGCCATTCTAAGCTGAATGTGCCTGCTCTCGTCAGATCGCAGCAGCAATGCAGCTTAAGGCTTGGCAAGTACCAGCATGGGAGACTGGCTGGGAATCCCAAGTTCTGTTGACCTTTTTGAACCTGAAAATTGTGTTAGTTTCTCTATAATTTAGTAAAAGAAGGTTCCAATTGAACAGCTGCTGTCAACGGCCATTCTAAGCTGAATGTGCGTGCTCTTGTCAGATCGCAGCAGCTTAAGGCTTGGCAAGTACCAGCATGGGAGACTGGCTGGGAATCCCAAGTTCTGTTGACCTTTTTGAACCTGAAAATTGTTAGTTTCTCTGTCAAAGATGGTAAAAGAAGGTTCAAATTGAACAGCTGCTGTCAACGGCCATTCTAAGCTGAATGTGCCTGCTCTTGTCAGATCGCAGCAGCTTAAGGCTTGGCAAGTACCAGCATGGGAGACTGGCTGGGAATCCCAAGTTCTGTTGACCTTTTTGAACCTGAAAATTGTGTTAGTTTCTCTATGAGATAGTAAAAGAAGGTTCAAATTGAACAGCTGCTGTCAACGGCCATTCTAAGCTGAATGTGCGTGCTCTTGTCAGATCGCAGCAGCTTAAGGCTTGGCAAGTACCAGCATGGGAGACTGGCTGGGAATCCCAAGTTCTGTTGACCTTTTTGAACCTGAAAATTGTGTTAGTTTCTCTATGAGATAGTAAAAGAAGGTTCAAATTGAACAGCTGCTGTCAACGGCCATTCTAAGCTGAATGTGCCTGCTCTTGTCAGATCGCAGCAGCTTAAGGCTTGGCAAGTACCAGCATGGGAGACTGGCTGGGAATCCCAAGTTCCGTTGACCTTTTTGAACCTGAAAATTGTGTTAGTTTCTCTATGAGATAGTAAAAGAAGGTTCAAATTGAACAGCTGCTGTCAACGGCCATTCTAAGCTGAATGTGCGTGCTCTTGTCAGATCGCAGCAGCTTAAGGCTTGGCAAGTACCAGCATGGGAGACTGGCTGGGAATCCCAAGTTCCGTTGACCTTTTTGAACCTGAAAATTGTGTTAGTTTCTCTATGAGATAGTAAAAGAAGGTTCAAATTGAACAGCTGCTGTCAACGGCCATTCTAAGCTCAATGTGCCTGCTCTCGTCAGATTGCAGCAGCAATACAGCTTAAGGCTTGGCAAGTACCAGCATGGGAGACTGGCTGGGAATCCCAAGTTCCGTTGACCTTTTTGAACCTGAAAATTGTGTTAGTTTCTCTATGAGATAGTAAAAGAAGGTTCAAATTGAACAGCTGCTGTCAACGGCCATTCTAAGCTGAATGTGCCTGCTCTCGTCAGATCGCAGCAGCAATGCAGCTTAAGGCTTGGCAAGTACCAGCATGGGAGACTGCCTGGGAATCCCAAGTTCCGTTGACCTTTTTGAACCTGAAAATTGTGTTAGTTTCTCTATGAGATAGTAAAAGAAGGTTCAAACTGAACAGCTGCTGTCAACGGCCATTCTAAGCTGAATGTGCCTGCTCTCGTCAGATCGCAGCAGCAATGCAGCTTAAGGCTTGGCAAGTACCAGCATGGGAGACTGGCTGGGAATCCCAAGTTCCGTTGACCTTTTTGAACCTGAAAATTGTGTTAGTTTCTCTATGAGATAGTAAAAGAAGGTTCAAATTGAACAGCTGCTGTCAACAGCCATTCTAAGCTGAATGTGCATGCTCTCGTCAGATCGCAGCAGCAATGCAGCTTAAGGCTTGGCAAGTACCAGCATGGGATACTGGCTGGGAATCCCAAGTTCTGTTGACCTTTTTGAACCTGAAAATTGTGTTAGTTTCTCTATGAGATAGTAAAAGAAGGTTCAAATTGAACAGCTGCTGTCAACGGCCATTCTAAGCTGAATGTGCCTGCTCTCGTCAGATCGCAGCAGCAATGCAGCTTAAGGCTTGGCAAGTACCAGCATGGGAGACTGGCTGGGAATCCCAAGTTCTGTTGACCTTTTTGAACCTGAAAATTGTTAGTTTCTCTGTCAAAGATGGTAAAAGAAGGTTCAAATTGAACAGCTGCTGTCAACGGCCATTCTAAGCTGAATGTGCCTGCTCTCGTCAGATGGCAGCAGCAATGCAGCTTAAGGCTTGGCAAGTACCAGCATGGGAGACTGGCTGGTAATCCCAAGTTCCGTTGACCTTTTTGAACCTGAAAATTGTGTTAGTTTCTCTATGAGATAGTAAAAGAAGGTTCAAATTGAACAGCTGCTGTCAACGGCCATTCTAAGCTGAATGTGCCTGCTCTCGTCAGATCGCAGCAGCAATGCAGCTTAAGGCTTGGCAAGTACCAGCATGGGAGACTGGCTGGGAATCCCAAGTTCCGTTGACCTTTTTGAACCTGAAAATTGTGTTAGTTTCTCTATGAGATAGTAAAAGAAGGTTCAAATTGAACAGCTGCTGTCAACGGCCATTCTAAGCTGAATGTGCCTGCTCTCGTCAGATCGCAGCAGCAATGCAGCTTAAGGCTTGGCAAGTACCAGCATGGGAGACTAGCTGGGAATCCCAAGTTCTGTTGACCTTTTTGAACCTGAAAATTGTGTTAGTTTCTCTATGAGATAGTAAAAGAAGGTTCAAATTGAACAGCTGCTGTCAACGGCCATTCTAAGCTGAATGTGCCTGCTCTCGTCAGATCGCAGCAGCAATGCAGTTTAAGGCTTGGCAAGTACCAGCATGGGAGACTGGCTGGGAATCCCAAGTTCCGTAGACCTTTTTGAACCTGAAAATTGTTAGTTTCTCTGTCAAAGATGGTAAAAGAAGGTTCAAATTGAACAGCTGATGTCAACGGCCATTCTAAGCTGAATGTGCCTGCTCTTGTCAGATCGCAGCAGCAATGCAGCTTAAGGCTTGGCAAGTACCAGCATGGGAGACTGGCTGGGAATCCCAAGTTCCGTTGACCTTTTTGAACCTGAAAATTGTGTTAGTTTCTCTATGAGATAGTAAAAGAAGGTTCAAATTGAACAGCTGCTGTCAACAGCCATTCTAAGCTGAATGTGCCTGCTCTCGTCAGATCGCAGCAGCAATGCAGCTTAAGGCTTGGCAAGTACCAGCATGGGAGACTGGCTGGGAATCCCAAGTTCCGTTGACCTTTTTGAACCTGAAAATTGTGTTAGTTTCTCTATGAGATAGTAAAAGAAGGTTCAAATTGAACAGCTGCTGTCAACGGCCATTCTAAGCTGAATGTGCGTGCTCTTGTCGGATCACAGCAGCGATGCGGCTTAAGGCTTGGCAAGTACCAGCATGGGAGACTGGCTGCGAATTCCAAGTTCCGTTGACCTTTTTGAACCTGAAAATTGTGTTAGTTTCTCTATGAGATAGTAAAAGAAGGTTCAAACTGAACAGCTGCTGTCAACGGCCATTCTAAGCTGAATGTGCCTGCTCTCGTCAGATCGCAGCAGCAATGCAGCTTAAGGCTTGGCAAGTACCAGCATGGGAGACTGGCTGGGAATCCCAAGTTCCGTTGACCTTTTTGAACCTGAAAATTGTGTTAGTTTCTCTATGAGATAGTAAAAGAAGGTTCAAATTGAACAGCTGCTGTCAACGGCCATTCTAAGCTGAATGTGCGTGCTCTTGTCGGATCACAGCAGCGATGCGGCTTAAGGCTTGGCAAGTACCAGCATGGGAGACTGGCTGCAAATCCCAAGTTCCGTTGACCTTTTTGAACCTGAAAATTGTGTTAGTTTCTCTATGAGATAGTAAAAGAAGGTTCAAATTGAACAGCTGCTGTCAACGGCCATTCTAAGCTGAATGTGCCTGCTCTCGTCAGATTGCAGCAGCAATGCAGCTTAAGGCTTGGCAAGTACCAGCATGGGAGACTGGCTGGGAATCCCAAGTTCCGTTGACCTTTTTGAACCTGAAAATTGTGTTAGTTTCTCTATGAGATAGTAAAAGAAGGTTCAAATTGAACAGCTGCTGTCAACGGCCATTCTAAGCTGAATGTGCCTGCTCTCGTCAGATCGCAGCAGCAATGCAGCTTAAGGCTTGGCAAGTACCAGCATGGGAGACTGGCTGGGAATCCCAAGTTCCGTTGACCTTTTTGAACCTGAAAATTCTGTTAGTTTCTCTATGAGATAGTAAAAGAAGGTTCAAATTGAACAGCTGCTGTCAACGGCCATTCTAAGCTGAATGTGCCTGCTCTCGTCAGATCGCAGCAGCAATGCAGCTTAAGGCTTGGCAAGTACCAGCATGGGAGACTGGCTGGGAATCCCAAGTTCCGTTGACCTTTTTGAACCTGAAAATTGTGTTAGTTTCTCTATGAGATAGTAAAAGAAGGTTCAAACTGAACAGCTGCCGTCAACGGCCATTCTAAGCTGAATGTGCCTGCTCTCGTCAGATCGCAGCAGCAATGCAGCTTAAGGCTTGGCAAGTACCAGCATGGGAGACTGGCTGGGAATCCCAAGTTCTGTTGACCTTTTTGAACCTGAAAATTGTGTTAGTTTCTCTATGAGATAGTAAAAGAAGGTTCAAATTGAACAGCTGCTGTCAACGGCCATTCTAAGCTGAATGTGCCTGCTCTCGTCAGATCGCAGCAGCAATGCAGCTTAAGGCTTGGCAAGTACCAGCATGGGAGACTGGCTGGGAATCCCAAGTTCTGTTGACCTTTTTGAACCTGAAAATTGTGTTAGTTTCTCTATGAGATAGTAAAAGAAGGTTCAAATTGAACAGCTGCTGTCAACGGCCATTCTAAGCTGAATGTGCGTGCTCTTGTCGGATCACAGCAGCGATGCGGCTTAAGCCTTGGCAAGTACCAGCATGGGAGACTGGCTGCGAATTCCAAGTTCCGTTGACCTTTTTGAACCTGAAAATTGTGTTAGTTTCTCTATGAGATAGTAAAAGAAGGTTCAAACTGAACAGCTGCTGTCAACGGCCATTCTAAGCTGAATGTGCCTGCTCTCGTCAGATCGCAGCAGCAATGCAGCTTAAGGCTTGGCAAGTACCAGCATGGGAGACTGGCTGGGAATCCCAAGTTCCGTTGACCTTTTTGAACCTGAAAATTGTGTTAGTTTCTCTATGAGATAGTAAAAGAAGGTTCAAATTGAACAGCTGCTGTCAACAGCCAATCTAAGCTGAATGTGCCTGCTCTCGTCAGATCGCAGCAGCAATGCAGCTTAAGGCTTGGCAAGTACCAGCATGGGAGACTGGCTGGGAATCCCAAGTTCTGTTGACCTTTTTGAACCTGAAAATTGTGTTAGTTTCTCTATGAGATAGTAAAAGAAGGTTCAAATTGAACAGCTGCTGTCAACGGCCATTCTAAGCTGAATGTGCCTGCTCTCGTCAGATCGCAGCAGCTTAAGGCTTGGCAAGTACCAGCATGGGAGACTGGCTGGGAATCCCAAGTTCCGTTGACCTTTTTGAACCTGAAAATTGTGTTAGTTTCTCTATGAGATAGTAAAAGAAGGTTCAAACTGAACAGCTGCTGTCAACGGCCATTCTAAGCTGAATGTGCCTGCTCTCGTCAGATCGCAGCAGCAATGCAGCTTAAGGCTTGGCAAGTACCAGCATGGGAGACTGCCTGGGAATCCCAAGTTCCGTTGACCTTTTTGAACCTGAAAATTGTGTTAGTTTCTCTATGAGATAGTAAAAGAAGGTTCAAACTGAACAGCTGCTGTCAACGGCCATTCTAAGCTGAATGTGCCTGCTCTCGTCAGATCGCAGCATCAATGCAGCTTAAGGCTTGGCAAGTACCAGCATGGGAGACTGGCTGGGAATCCCAAGTTCCGTTGACCTTTTTGAACCTGAAAATTGTGTTAGTTTCTCTATGAGATAGTAAAAGAAGGTTCAAATTGAACAGCTGCTGTCAACAGCCATTCTAAGCTGAATGTGCATGCTCTCGTCAGATCGCAGCAGCAATGCAGCTTAAGGCTTGGCAAGTACCAGCATGGGATACTGGCTGGGAATCCCAAGTTCTGTTGACCTTTTTGAACCTGAAAATTGTGTTAGTTTCTCTATGAGATAGTAAAAGAAGGTTCAAATTGAACAGCTGCTGTCAACGGCCATTCTAAGCTGAATGTGCCTGCTCTCGTCAGATCGCAGCAGCAATGCAGCTTAAGGCTTGGCAAGTACCAGCATGGGAGACTGGCTGGGAATCCCAAGTTCTGTTGACCTTTTTGAACCTGAAAATTGTTAGTTTCTCTGTCAAAGATGGTAAAAGAAGGTTCAAATTGAACAGCTGCTGTCAACGGCCATTCTAAGCTGAATGTGCCTGCTCTCGTCAGATGGCAGCAGCAATGCAGCTTAAGGCTTGGCAAGTACCAGCATGGGAGACTGGCTGGGAATCCCAAGTTCCGTTGACCTTTTTGAACCTGAAAATTGTGTTAGTTTCTCTATGAGATAGTAAAAGAAGGTTCAAATTGAACAGCTGCTGTCAACAGCCATTCTAAGCTGAATGTGCCTGCTCTCGTCAGATCGCAGCAGCAATGCAGCTTAAGGCTTGGCAAGTACCAGCATGGGAGACTGGCTGGGAATCCCAAGTTCTGTTGACCTTTTTGAACCTGAAAATTGTGTTAGTTTCTCTATGAGATAGTAAAAGAAGGTTCAAATTGAACAGCTGCTTTCAACGGCCATTCTAAGCTGAATGTGCCTGCTCTCGTCAGATCGCAGCAGCAATGCAGCTTAAGGCTTGGCAAGTACCAGCATGGGAGACTGGCTGGGAATCCCAAGTTCCGTTGACCTTTTTGAACCTGAAAATTCTGTTAGTTTCTCTATGAGATAGTAAAAGAAGGTTCAAATTGAACAGCTGCTGTCAACGGCCATTCTAAGCTGAATGTGCCTGCTCTCGTCAGATCGCAGCAGCAATGCAGCTTAAGGCTTGGCAAGTACCAGCATGGGAGACTGGCTGGGAATCCCAAGTTCCGTTGACCTTTTTGAACCTGAAAATTGTGTTAGTTTCTCTATGAGATAGTAAAAGAAGGTTCAAACTGAACAGCTGCCGTCAACGGCCATTCTAAGCTGAATGTGCCTGCTCTCGTCAGATCGCAGCAGCAATGCAGCTTAAGGCTTGGCAAGTACCAGCATGGGAGACTGGCTGGGAATCCCAAGTTCTGTTGACCTTTTTGAACCTGAAAATTGTGTTAGTTTCTCTATGAGATAGTAAAAGAAGGTTCAAACTGAACAGCTGCTGTCAACAGCCATTCTAAGCTGAATGTGCCTGCTCTCGTCAGATCGCAGCAGCAATGCAGCTTAAGGCTTGGCAAGTACCAGCATGGGAGACTGGCTGGGAATCCCAAGTTCTGTTGACCTTTTTGAACCTGAAAATTGTGTCAGTTTCTCTATGAGATAGTAAAAGAAGGTTCAAATTGAACAGCTGCTGTCAACGGCCATTCTAAGCTGAATGTGCCTGCTCTCGTCAGATCGCAGCAGCAATGCAGCTTAAGGCTTGGCAAGTACCAGCATGGGAGACTGGCTGGGAATCCCAAGTTCTGTTGACCTTTTTGAACCTGAAAATTGTGTTAGTTTCTCTATGAGATAGTAAAAGAAGGTTCAAATTGAACAGCTGCTGTCAACGGCCATTCTAAGCTGAATGTGCGTGCTCTTGTCGGATCACAGCAGCGATGCGGCTTAAGCCTTGGCAAGTACCAGCATGGGAGACTGGCTGCGAATTCCAAGTTCCGTTGACCTTTTTGAACCTGAAAATTGTGTTAGTTTCTCTATGAGATAGTAAAAGAAGGTTCAAACTGAACAGCTGCTGTCAACGGCCATTCTAAGCTGAATGTGCCTGCTCTCGTCAGATCGCAGCAGCAATGCAGCTTAAGGCTTGGCAAGTACCAGCATGGGAGACTGGCTGGGAATCCCAAGTTCCGTTGACCTTTTTGAACCTGAAAATTGTGTTAGTTTCTCTATGAGATAGTAAAAGAAGGTTCAAATTGAACAGCTGCTGTCAACGGCCATTCTAAGCTGAATGTGCCTGCTCTCGTCAGATTGCGGCAGCAATGCAGCTTAAGGCTTGGCAAGTACCAGCATGGGAGACTGGCTGGGAATCCCAAGTTCCGTTGACCTTTTTGAACCTGAAAATTGTGTTAGTTTCTCTATGAGATAGTAAAAGAAGGTTCAAATTGAACAGCTGCTGTCAACAGCCAATCTAAGCTGAATGTGCCTGCTCTCGTCAGATCGCAGCAGCAATGCAGCTTAAGGCTTGGCAAGTACCAGCATGGGAGACTGGCTGGGAATCCCAAGTTCTGTTGACCTTTTTGAACCTAAAAATTGTGTTAGTTTCTCTATGAGATAGTAAAAGAAGGTTCAAATTGAACAGCTGCTGTCAACGGCCATTCTAAGCTGAATGTGCCTGCTCTCGTCAGATCGCAGCAGCTTAAGGCTTGGCAAGTACCAGCATGGGAGACTGGCTGGGAATCCCAAGTTCCGTTGACCTTTTTGAACCTGAAAATTGTGTTAGTTTCTCTATGAGATAGTAAAAGAAGGTTCAAACTGAACAGCTGCTGTCAACGGCCATTCTAAGCTGAATGTGCCTGCTCTCGTCAGATCGCAGCAGCAATGCAGCTTAAGGCTTGGCAAGTACCAGCATGGGAGACTGCCTGGGAATCCCAAGTTCCGTTGACCTTTTTGAACCTGAAAATTGTGTTAGTTTCTCTATGAGATAGTAAAAGAAGGTTCAAACTGAACAGCTGCTGTCAACGGCCATTCTAAGCTGAATGTGCCTGCTCTCGTCAGATCGCAGCATCAATGCAGCTTAAGGCTTGGTAAGTACCAGCATGGGAGACTGGCTGGGAATCCCAAGTTCCGTTGACCTTTTTGAACCTGAAAATTGTGTTAGTTTCTCTATGAGATAGTAAAAGAAGGTTCAAATTGAACAGCTGCTGTCAACAGCCATTCTAAGCTGAATGTGCATGCTCTCGTCAGATCGCAGCAGCAATGCAGCTTAAGGCTTGGCAAGTACCAGCATGGGAGACTGGCTGGGAATCCCAAGTTCCGTTGACCTTTTTGAACCTGAAAATTGTGTTAGTTTCTCTATGAGATAGTAAAAGAAGGTTCAAATTGAACAGCTGCTGTCAACGGCCATTCTAAGCTGAATGTGCCTGCTCTCGTCAGATCGCAGCAGCAATGCAGCTTAAGGCTTGGCAAGTACCAGCATGGGAGACTGGCTGGGAATCCCAAGTTCCGTAGACCTTTTTGAACCTGAAAATTGTTAGTTTCTCTGTCAAAGATGGTAAAAGAAGGTTCAAATTGAACAGCTGCTGTCAACGGCCATTCTAAGCTGAATGTGCCTGCTCTCGTCAGATCGCAGCAGCAATGCAACTTAAGGCTTGGCAAGTACCAGCATGGGAGACTGGCTGGGAATCCCAAGTTCCGTTGACCTTTTTGAACCTGAAAATTGTGTTAGTTTCTCTATGAGATAGTAAAAGAAGGTTCAAATTGAACAGCTGCTGTCAACAGCCATTCTAAGCTGAATGTGCCTGCTCTCGTCAGATCGCAGCAGCAATGCAGCTTAAGGCTTGGCAAGTACCAGCATGGGAGACTGGCTGGGAATCCCAAGTTCTGTTGACCTTTTTGAACCTGAAAATTGTGTTAGTTTCTCTATGAGATAGTAAAAGAAGGTTCAAATTGAACAGCTGCTGTCAACGGCCATTCTAAGCTGAATGTGCCTGCTCTCGTCAGATTGCAGCAGCAATGCAGCTTAAGGCTTGGCAAGTACCAGCATGGGAGACTGGCTGGGAATCCCAAGTTCTGTTGACCTTTTTGAACCTGAAAATTGTGTTAGTTTCTCTATGAGATAGTAAAAGAAGGTTCAAATTGAACAGCTGCTGTCAATGGCCATTCTAAGCTGAATGTGCGTGCTCTTGTCGGATCACAGCAGCGATGCGGCTTAAGGCTTGGCAAGTACCAGCATGGGAGACTGGCTGCGAATTCCAAGTTCCGTTGACCTTTTTGAACCTGAAAATTGTGTTAGTTTCTCTATGAGATAGTAAAAGAAGGTTCAAACTGAACAGCTGCTGTCAACGGCCATTCTAAGCTGAATGTGCCTGCTCTCGTCAGATCGCAGCAGCAATGCAGCTTAAGGCTTGGCAAGTACCAGCATGGGAGACTGGCTGGGAATCCCAAGTTCTGTTGACCTTTTTGAACCTGAAAATTGTTAGTTTCTCTGTCAAAGATGGTAAAAGAAGGTTCAAATTGAACAGCTGCTGTCAACGGCCATTCTAAGCTGAATGTGCCTGCTCTCGTCAGATGGCAGCAGCAATGCAGCTTAAGGCTTGGCAAGTACCAGCATGGGAGACTGGCTGGGAATCCCAAGTTCCGTTGACCTTTTTGAACCTGAAAATTGTGTTAGTTTCTCTATGAGATAGTAAAAGAAGGTTCAAATTGAACAGCTGCTGTCAACGGCCATTCTAAGCTGAATGTGCCTGCTCTCGTCAGATCGCAGCAGCAATGCAGCTTAAGGCTTGGCAAGTACCAGCATGGGAGACTGGCTGGGAATCCCAAGTTCCGTTGACCTTTTTGAACCTGAAAATTGTGTTAGTTTCTCTATGAGATAGTAAAAGAAGGTTCAAATTGAACAGCTGCTGTCAACGGCCATTCTAAGCTGAATGTGCCTGCTCTTGTCAGATCGCAGCAGCAATGCAGCTTAAGGCTTGGCAAGTACCAGCATGGGAGACTGGCTGGGAATCCCAAGTTCTGTTGACCTTTTTGAACCTGAAAATTGTGTTAGTTTCTCTATGAGATAGTAAAAGAAGGTTCAAATTGAACAGCTGCTGTCAACGGCCATTCTAAGCTGAATGTGCCTGCTCTCGTCAGATCGCAGCAGCTTAAGGCTTGGCAAGTACCAGCATGGGAGACTGGCTGGGAATCCCAAGTTCCGTTGACCTTTTTGAACCTGAAAATTGTGTTAGTTTCTCTATGAGATAGTAAAAGAAGGTTCAAACTGAACAGCTGCTGTCAACGGCCATTCTAAGCTGAATGTGCCTGCTCTCGTCAGATCGCAGCAGCAATGCAGCTTAAGGCTTGGCAAGTACCAGCATGGGAGACTGGCTGGGAATCCCAAGTTTTGTTGACCTTTTTGAACCTGAAAATTGTGTTAGTTTCTCTATTAGATAGTAAAAGAAAGTAGAAATTAGGCAGCTGCTGTCAACGGCCATTCTAAGCTGAATGTGCCTGCTCTCGTTAGATCGCAGCAGCAATGCAGCTTAAGGCTTGGCAAGTACCAGCATGGGAGACTGGCTGGGAATCCCAAGTTCTGCTGACCTTTTTGAACCTGAAAATTGTTAGTTTCTCTGTCAAAGATGGTAAAAGAAGGTTCAAATTGAACAGCTGCTGTCAACAGCCATTCTAAGCTGAATGTGCCTGCTCTCGTCAGATGGCAGCAGCAATGCAGCTTAAGGCTTGGCAAGTACCAGCATGGGAGACTGGCTGGGAATCCCAAGTTCCGTTGACCTTTTTGAACCTGAAAATTGTGTTAGTTTCTCTATGAGATAGTAAAAGAAGGTTCAAATTGAACAGCTGCTGTCAACGGCCATTCTAAGCTGAATGTGCCTGCTCTCGTCAGATTGCAGCAGCAATGCAGCTTAAGGCTTGGCAAGTACCAGCATGGGAGACTGGCTGGGAATCCCAAGTTCCGTTGACCTTTTTGAACCTGAAAATTGTGTTAGTTTCTCTATGAGATAGTAAAAGAAGGTTCAAATTGAACAGCTGCTGTCAACAGCCAATCTAAGCTGAATGTGCCTGCTCTCGTCAGATCGCAGCAGCAATGCAGCTTAAGGCTTGGCAAGTACCAGCATGGGAGACTGGCTGGGAATCCCAAGTTCTGTTGACCTTTTTAAACCTGAAAATTGTGTTAGTTTCTCTATGAGATAGTAAAAGAAGGTTCAAATTGAACAGCTGCTGTCAACGGCCATTCTAAGCTGAATGTGCCTGCTCTTGTCAGATCGCAGCAGCAATGCAGCTTAAGGCTTGGCAAGTACCAGCATGGGAGACTGGCTGGGAATCCCAAGTTCTGTTGACCTTTTTGAACCTGAAAATTGTGTTAGTTTCTCTATGAGATAGTAAAAGAAGGTTCAAATTGAACAGCTGCTGTCAACGGCCATTCTAAGCTGAATGTGCCTGCTCTCGTCAGATCGCAGCAGCTTAAGGCTTGGCAAGTACCAGCATGGGAGACTGGCTGGGAATCCCAAGTTCCGTTGACCTTTTTGAACCTGAAAATTGTGTTAGTTTCTCTATGAGATAGTAAAAGAAGGTTCAAACTGAACAGCTGCTGTCAACGGCCATTCTAAGCTGAATGTGCCTGCTCTCGTCAGATCGCAGCAGCAATGCAGCTTAAGGCTTGGCAAGTACCAGCATGGGAGACTGGCTGGGAATCCCAAGTTTCGTTGACCTTTTTGAACCTGAAAATTGTGTTAGTTTCTCTATTAGATAGTAAAAGAAAGTAGAAATTAGGCAGCTGCTGTCAACGGCCATTCTAAGCTGAATGTGCCTGCTCTCGTTAGATCGCAGCAGCAATGCAGCTTAAGGCTTGGCAAGTACCAGCATGGGAGACTGGCTGGGAATCCCAAGTTCTGCTGACCTTTTTGAACCTGAAAATTGTTAGTTTCTCTGTCAAAGATGGTAAAAGAAGGTTCAAATTGAACAGCTGCTGTCAACAGCCATTCTAAGCTGAATGTGCCTGCTCTCGTCAGATGGCAGCAGCAATGCAGCTTAAGGCTTGGCAAGTACCAGCATGGGAGACTGGCTGGGAATCCCAAGTTCCGTTGACCTTTTTGAACCTGAAAATTGTGTTAGTTTCTCTATGAGATAGTAAAAGAAGGTTCAAATTGAACAGCTGCTGTCAACGGCCATTCTAAGCTGAATGTGCCTGCTCTCGTCAGATTGCAGCAGCAATGCAGCTTAAGGCTTGGCAAGTACCAGCATGGGAGACTGGCTGGGAATCCCAAGTTCCGTTGACCTTTTTGAACCTGAAAATTGTGTTAGTTTCTCTATGAGATAGTAAAAGAAGGTTCAAATTGAACAGCTGCTGTCAACAGCCAATCTAAGCTGAATGTGCCTGCTCTCGTCAGATCGCAGCAGCAATGCAGCTTAAGGCTTGGCAAGTACCAGCATGGGAGTCTGGCTGGGAATCCCAAGTTCTGTTGACCTTTTTAAACCTGAAAATTGTGTTAGTTTCTCTATGAGATAGTAAAAGAAGGTTCAAATTGAACAGCTGCTGTCAACGGCCATTCTAAGCTGAATGTGCCTGCTCTCGTCAGATCGCAGCAGCTTAAGGCTTGGCAAGTACCAGCATGGGAGACTGGCTGGGAATCCCAAGTTCCGTTGACCTTTTTGAACCTGAAAATTGTGTTAGTTTCTCTATGAGATAGTAAAAGAAGGTTCAAACTGAACAGCTGCTGTCAACGGCCATTCTAAGCTGAATGTGCCTGCTCTCGTCAGATCGCAGCAGCAATGCAGCTTAAGGCTTGGCAAGTACCAGCATGGGAGACTGGCTGGGAATCCCAAGTTCCGTTGACCTTTTTGAACCTGAAAATTGTGTTAGTTTCTCTATGAGATAGTAAAAGAAGGTTCAAACTGAACAGCTGCTGTCAACGGCCATTCTAAGCTGAATGTGCCTGCTCTCGTCAGATCGCAGCAGCAATGCAGCTTAAGGCTTGGCAAGTACCAGCATGGGAGACTGGCTGGGAATCCCAAGTTTCGTTGACCTTTTTGAACCTGAAAATTGTGTTAGTTTCTCTATGAGATAGTAAAAGAAAGTAGAAATTAGGCAGCTGCTGTCAACGGCCATTCTAAGCTGAATGTGCCTGCTCTCGTCAGATCGCAGCAGCAATGCAGCTTAAGGCTTGGCAAGTACCAGCATGGGAGACTGGCTGGGAATCCCAAGTTCTGCTGACCTTTTTGAACCTGAAAATTGTTAGTTTCTCTGTCAAAGATGGTAAAAGAAGGTTCAAATTGAACAGCTGCTGTCAACGGCCATTCTAAGCTGAATGTGCCTGCTCTCGTCAGATGGCAGCAGCAATGCAGCTTAAGGCTTGGCAAGTACCAGCATGGGAGACTGGCTGGGAATCCCAAGTTCCGTTGACCTTTTTGAACCTGAAAATTGTGTTAGTTTCTCTATGAGATAGTAAAAGAAGGTTCAAATTGAACAGCTGCTGTCAACGGCCATTCTAAGCTGAATGTGCCTGCTCTCGTCAGATCGCAGCAGCAATGCAGCTTAAGGCTTGGCAAGTACCAGCATGGGAGACTGGCTGGGAATCCCAAGTTCTGTTGACCTTTTTGAACCTGAAAATTGTGTTAGTTTCTCTATGAGATAGTAAAAGAAGGTTCAAATTGAACAGCTGCTGTCAACGGCCATTCTAAGCTGAATGTGCCTGCTCTCGTCAGATCGCAGCAGCAATGCAGCTTAAGGCTTGGCAAGTACCAGCATGGGAGACTGGCTGGGAATCCCAAGTTCCGTTGACCTTTTTGAACCTGAAAATTGTGTTAGTTTCTCTATGAGATAGTAAAAGGAGGTTCAAATTGAACAGCTGCTGTCAACGGCCATTCTAAGCTGAATGTGCCTGCTCTCGTCAGATCGCAGCAGCAATGCAGCTTAAGGCTTGGCAAGTACCAGCATGGGAGACTGGCTGGGAATCTCAAGTTCCGTTGACCTTTTTGAACCTGAAAATTGTTAGTTTCTCTGTCAAAGATGGTAAAAGAAGGTTCAAATTGAACAGCTGCTGTCAACGGCCATTCTAAGCTGAATGTGCCTGCTCTCGTCAGATTGCAGCAGCAATGCAGCTTAAGGCTTGGCAAGTACCAGCATGGGAGACTGGCTGGAAATCCCAAGTTCTGTTGACCTTTTTGAACCTGAAAATTGTGTTAGTTTTTCTATGAGATAGTAAAAGAAGGTTCAAATTGAACAGCTGCTGTCAACGGCCATTCTAAGCTGAATGTGCCTGCTCTCGTCAGATCGCAGCAGCAATGCAGCTTAAGGCTTGGCAAGTACCAGCATGGGAGACTGGCTGGGAATCCCAAGTTCTGTTGACCTTTTTGAACCTGAAAATTGTGTTAGTTTCTCTATGAGATAGTAAAAGAAGGTTCAAATTGAACAGCTGCTGTCAACGGCCATTCTAAGCTGAATGTGCCTGCTCTCGTCAGATCGCAGCAGCTTAAGGCTTGGCAAGTACCAGCATGGGAGACTGGCTGGGAATCCCAAGTTCCGTTGACCTTTTTGAACCTGAAAATTGTGTTAGTTTCTCTATGAGATAGTAAAAGAAGGTTCAAACTGAACAGCTGCTGTCAACGGCCATTCTAAGCTGAATGTGCCTGCTCTCGTCAGATCGCAGCAGCAATGCAGCTTAAGGCTTGGCAAGTACCAGCATGGGAGACTGGCTGGGAATCCCAAGTTCCGTTGACCTATTTGAACCTGAAAATTGTGTTAGTTTCTCTATGAGATAGTAAAAGAAGGTTCAAATTGAACAGCTGCTGTCAACGGCCATTCTAAGCTGAATGTGCCTGCTCTCGTCAGATCGCAGCAGCAATGCAGCTTAAGGCTTGGCAAGTACCAGCATGGGAGACTGTCTGGGAATCCCAAGTTCTGTTGACCTTTTTTAACCTGAAACTTGTGTTAGTTTTTCTATGAGATAGTAAAAGAAGGTTCAAATTGAACAGCTGCTGTCAACGGCCATTCTAAGCAGAATGTGCCTGCTCTCGTCAGATCGCAGCAGCAATGCAGCTTAAGGCTTGGCAAGTACCAGTATGGGAGACTGGCTGGGAATCCCAAGTTCTGTTGACCTTTTTGAACCTGAAAATTGTGTTAGTTTCTCTATGAGATAGTAAAAGAAGGTTCAAATTGAACAGCTGCTGTCAACGGCCATTCTAAGCTGAATGTGCGTGCTCTCGTCAGATGGCAGCAGCAATGCAGCTTAAGGCTTGGCAAGTACCAGTATGGGAGACTGGCTGGGAATCCCAAGTTCGGTTGACCTTTTTGAACCTGAAAATTGTGTTAGTTTCTCTATGAGATAGTAAAAGAAGGTTCAAATTGAACAGCTGCTGTCAACGGCCATTCTAAGCTGAATGTGCGTGCTCTCGTCAGATCGCAGCAGCAATGCAGCTTAAGGCTTGGCAAGTACCAGCATGGGAGACTGGCTTGGAATCCCAAGTACCGTTGACCTTTTTGAACCTGAAAATTGTGTTAGTTTCTCTATGAGATAGTAAAAGAAGGTTCAAACTGAACAGCTGCTGTCAACGGCCATTCTAAGCTGAATGTGCCTGCTCTCGTCAGATCGCAGCAGCAATGCAGCTTAAGGCTTGGCAAGTACCAGCATGGGAGACTGGCTGGGAATCCCAAGTTTCGTTGACCTTTTTGAACCTGAAAATTGTGTTAGTTTCTCTATGAGATAGTAAAAGAAAGTAGAAATTAGGCAGCTGCTGTCAACGGCCATTCTAAGCTGAATGTGCCTGCTCTCGTCAGATCGCAGCAGCAATGCAGCTTAAGGCTTGGCAAGTACCAGCATGGGAGACTGGCTGGGAATCCCAAGTTCTGCTGACCTTTTTGAACCTGAAAATTGTTAGTTTCTCTGTCAAAGATGGTAAAAGAAGGTTCAAATTGAACAGCTGCTGTCAACGGCCATTCTAAGCTGAATGTGCCTGCTCTCGTCAGATGGCAGCAGCAATGCAGCTTAAGGCTTGGCAAGTACCAGCATGGGAGACTGGCTGGGAATCCCAAGTTCCGTTGACCTTTTTGAACCTGAAAATTGTGTTAGTTTCTCTATGAGATAGTAAAAGAAGGTTCAAATTGAACAGCTGCTGTCAACGGCCATTCTAAGCTGAATGTGCCTGCTCTCGTCAGATCGCAGCAGCAATGCAGCTTAAGGCTTGGCAAGTACCAGCATGGGAGACTGGCTGGGAATCCCAAGTTCTGTTGACCTTTTTGAACCTGAAAATTGTGTTAGTTTCTCTATGAGATAGTAAAAGAAGGTTCAAATTGAACAGCTGCTGTCAACGGCCATTCTAAGCTGAATGTGCCTGCTCTCGTCAGATCGCAGCAGCAATGCAGCTTAAGGCTTGGCAAGTACCAGCATGGGAGACTAGCTGGGAATCCCAAGTTCCGTTGACCTTTTTGAACCTGAAAATTGTGTTAGTTTCTCTATGAGATAGTAAAAGGAGGTTCAAATTGAACAGCTGCTGTCAACGGCCATTCTAAGCTGAATGTGCCTGCTCTCGTCAGATCGCAGCAGCAATGCAGCTTAAGGCTTGGCAAGTACCAGCATGGGAGACTGGCTGGGAATCTCAAGTTCCGTTGACCTTTTTGAACCTGAAAATTGTTAGTTTCTCTGTCAAAGATGGTAAAAGAAGGTTCAAATTGAACAGCTGCTGTCAACGGCCATTCTAAGCTGAATGTGCCTGCTCTCGTCAGATTGCAGCAGCAATGCAGCTTAAGGCTTGGCAAGTACCAGCATGGGAGACTGGCTGGAAATCCCAAGTTCTGTTGACCTTTTTGAACCTGAAAATTGTGTTAGTTTTTCTATGAGATAGTAAAAGAAGGTTCAAATTGAACAGCTGCTGTCAACGGCCATTCTAAGCTGAATGTGCCTGCTCTCATCAGATCGCAGCAGCAATGCAGCTTAAGGCTTGGCAAGTACCAGCATGGGAGACTGGCTGGGAATCCCAAGTTCTGTTGACCTTTTTGAACCTGAAAATTGTGTTAGTTTCTCTATGAGATAGTAAAAGAAGGTTCAAATTGAACAGCTGCTGTCAACGGCCATTCTAAGCTGAATGTGCCTGCTCTCGTCAGATCGCAGCAGCTTAAGGCTTGGCAAGTACCAGCATGGGAGACTGGCTGGGAATCCCAAGTTCCGTTGACCTTTTTGAACCTGAAAATTGTGTTAGTTTCTCTATGAGATAGTAAAAGAAGGTTCAAACTGAACAGCTGCTGTCAACGGCCATTCTAAGCTGAATGTGCCTGCTCTCGTCAGATCGCAGCAGCAATGCAGCTTAAGGCTTGGCAAGTACCAGCATGGGAGACTGGCTGGGAATCCCAAGTTCCGTTGACCTATTTGAACCTGAAAATTGTGTTAGTTTCTCTATGAGATAGTAAAAGAAGGTTCAAATTGAACAGCTGCTGTCAACGGCCATTCTAAGCTGAATGTGCCTGCTCTCGTCAGATCGCAGCAGCAATGCAGCTTAAGGCTTGGCAAGTACCAGCATGGGAGACTGTCTGGGAATCCCAAGTTCTGTTGACCTTTTTGAACCTGAAACTTGTGTTAGTTTTTCTATGAGATAGTAAAAGAAGGTTCAAATTGAACAGCTGCTGTCAACGGCCATTCTAAGCAGAATGTGCCTGCTCTCGTCAGATCGCAGCAGCAATGCAGCTTAAGGCTTGGCAAGTACCAGTATGGGAGACTGGCTGGGAATCCCAAGTTCTGTTGACCTTTTTGAACCTGAAAATTGTGTTAGTTTCTCTATGAGATAGTAAAAGAAGGTTCAAATTGAACAGCTGCTGTCAACGGCCATTCTAAGCTGAATGTGCGTGCTCTCGTCAGATGGCAGCAGCAATGCAGCTTAAGGCTTGGCAAGTACCAGTATGGGAGACTGGCTGGGAATCCCAAGTTCGGTTGACCTTTTTGAACCTGAAAATTGTGTTAGTTTCTCTATGAGATAGTAAAAGAAGGTTCAAATTGAACAGCTGCTGTCAACGGCCATTCTAAGCTGAATGTGCGTGCTCTCGTCAGATCGCAGCAGCAATGCAGCTTAAGGCTTGGCAAGTACCAGCATGGGAGACTGGCTTGGAATCCCAAGTACCGTTGACCTTTTTGAACCTGAAAATTGTGTTAGTTTCTCTATGAGATAGTAAAAGAAGGTTCAAATTGAACAGCTGCTGTCAACAGCCATTCTAAGCTGAATGTGCCTGCTCTCGTCAGATCGCAGCAGCAATGCAGCTTAAGGCTTGGCAAGTACCAGCATGGGAGACTGGCTGGGAATCCCAAGTTCTGTTGACCTTTTTGAACCTGAAAATTGTGTTAGTTTCTCTATGAGATAGTAAAAGAAGGTTCAAATTGAACAGCTGCTTTCAACGGCCATTCTAAGCTGAATGTGCCTGCTCTCGTCAGATCGCAGCAGCAATGCAGCTTAAGGCTTGGCAAGTACCAGCATGGGAGACTGGCTGGGAATCCCAAGTTCCGTTGACCTTTTTGAACCTGAAAATTCTGTTAGTTTCTCTATGAGATAGTAAAAGAAGGTTCAAATTGAACAGCTGCCGTCAACGGCCATTCTAAGCTGAATGTGCCTGCTCTCGTCAGATCGCAGCAGCAATGCAGCTTAAGGCTTGGCAAGTACCAGCATGGGAGACTGGCTGGGAATCCCAAGTTCCGTTGACCTTTTTGAACCTGAAAATTGTGTTAGTTTCTCTATGAGATAGTAAAAGAAGGTTCAAACTGAACAGCTGCCGTCAACGGCCATTCTAAGCTGAATGTGCCTGCTCTCGTCAGATCGCAGCAGCAATGCAGCTTAAGGCTTGGCAAGTACCAGCATGGGAGACTGGCTGGGAATCCCAAGTTCTGTTGACCTTTTTAAACCTGAAAATTGTGTTAGTTTCTCTATGAGATAGTAAAAGAAGGTTCAAATTGAACAGCTGCTGTCAACGGCCATTCTAAGCTGAATGTGCCTGCTCTCGTCAGATTGCAGCAGCAATGCAGCTTAAGGCTTGGCAAGTACCAGCATGGGAGACTGGCTGGGAATCCCAAGTTCCGTTGACCTTTTTGAACCTGAAAATTGTGTTAGTTTCTCTATGAGATAGTAAAAGAAGGTTCAAATTGAACAGCTGCTGTCAACAGCCATTCTAAGCTGAATGTGCCTGCTCTCGTCAGATCGCAGCAGCAATGCAGCTTAAGGCTTGGCAAGTACCAGCATGGGAGACTGGCTGGGAATCCCAAGTTCCGTTGACCTTTTTGAACCTGAAAATTGTGTTAGTTTCTCTATGAGATAGTAAAAGAAGGTTCAAATTGAACAGCTGCTGTCAACGGCCATTCTAAGCTGAATGTGCGTGCTCTTGTCAGATCGCAGCAGCAATGCAGCTTAAGGCTTGGCAAGTACCAGCATGGGAGACTGGCTGGGAATCCCAAGTTCCGTTGACCTTTTTGAACCTGAAAATTGTGTTAGTTTCTCTATGAGATAGTAAAAGAAGGTTCAAACTGAACAGCTGCTGTCAACGGCCATTCTAAGCTGAATGTGCCTGCTCTCGTCAGATCGCAGCAGCAATGCAGCTTAAGGCTTGGCAAGTACCAGCATGGGAGACTGGCTGGGAATCCCAAGTTCCGTTGACCTTTTTGAACCTGAAAATTGTGTTAGTTTCTCTATGAGATAGTAAAAGAAGGTTCAAATTGAACAGCTGCTTTCAACAGCCATTCTAAGCTGAATGTGCCTGCTCTCGTCAGATCGCAGCAGCAATGCAGCTTAAGGCTTGGCAAGTACCAGCATGGGAGACTGGCTGGGAATCCCAAGTTCCGTTGACCTTTTTGAACCTGAAAATTGTGTTAGTTTCTCTATGAGATAGTAAAAGAAGGTTCAAATTGAACAGCTGCTGTCAACGGCCATTCTAAGCTGAATGTGCCTGCTCTCGTCAGATCGCAGCATCAATGCAGCTTAAGGCTTGGCAAGTACCAGCATGGGAGACTGGCTGGGAATCCCAAGTTCCGTTGATATTTTTAACCTGAAAATTGTGTTAGTTTCTCTATGAGATAGTAAAAGAAGGTTCAAACTGAACAGCTGCTGTCAACGGCCATTCTAAGCTGAATGTGCCTGCTCTCGTCAGATCGCAGCATCAATGCATCTTAAGGCTTGGCAAGTACCAGCATGGGAGACTGGCTGGGAATCCCAAGTTCCGTTGACCTTTTTGAACCTGAAAATTGTGTTAGTTTCTCTATGAGATAGTAAAAGAAGGTTCAAATTGAACAGCTGCTGTCAACAGCCAATCTAAGCTGAATGTGCCTGCTCTCGTCAGATCACAGCAGCAATGCAGCTTAAGGCTTGGCAAGTACCAGCATGGGAGACTGGCTGGGAATCCCAAGTTCTGTTGACCTTTTTGAACCTGAAAATTGTGTTAGTTTCTCTATGAGATAGTAAAAGAAGGTTCAAATTGAACAGCTGCTGTCAACGGCCATTCTAAGCTGAATGTGCCTGCTCTCGTCAGATCGCAGCAGCTTAAGGCTTGGCAAGTACCAGCATGGAAGACTGGCTGGGAATCCCAAGTTCCGTTGATATTTTTAACCTGAAAATTGTGTTAGTTTCTCTATGAGATAGTAAAAGAAGGTTCAAACTGAACAGCTGCTGTCAACGGCCATTCTAAGCTGAATGTGCCTGCTCTCGTCAGATCGCAGCATCAATGCAGCTTAAGGCTTGGCAAGTACCAGCATGGGAGACTGGCTGGGAATCCCAAGTTCCGTTGACCTTTTTGAACCTGAAAATTGTGTTAGTTTCTCTATGAGATAGTAAAAGAAGGTTCAAATTGAACAGCTGCTGTCAACAGCCAATCTAAGCTGAATGTGCCTGCTCTCGTCAGATCACAGCAGCAATGCAGCTTAAGGCTTGGCAAGTACCAGCATGGGAGACTGGCTGGGAATCCCAAGTTCTGTTGACCTTTTTGAACCTGAAAATTGTGTTAGTTTCTCTATGAGATAGTAAAAGAAGGTTCAAATTGAACAGCTGCTGTCAACGGCCATTCTAAGCTGAATGTGCCTGCTCTCGTCAGATCGCAGCAGCTTAAGTCTTGGCAAGTACCAGCATGGGAGACTGGCTGGGAATCCCAAGTTCCGTTGACCTTTTTGAACCTGAAAATTGTGTTAGTTTCTCTATGAGATAGTAAAAGAAGGTTCAAACTGAACAGCTGCTGTCAACGGCCATTCTAAGCTGAATGTGCCTGCTCTCGTCAGATCGCAGCAGCAATGCAGCTTAAGGCTTGGCAAGTACCAGCATGGGAGACTGGCTGGGAATCCCAAGTTCCGTTGACATTTTTGAACCTGAAAATTGTGTTAGTTTCTCTATGAGATAGAAAAAGAAGGTTCAAACTGAACAGCTGCTGTCAACGGCCATTCTAAGCTGAATGTGCCTGCTCTCGTCAGATCGCAGCATCAATGCAGCTTAAGGCTTGGCAAGTACCAGCATGGGAGACTGGCTGGGAATCCCAAGTTCCGTTCACCTTTTTGAACCTGAAAATTGTGTTAGTTTCTCTATGAGATAGTAAAAGAAGGTTCAAACTGAACAGCAGCTGTCAACGGCCATTCTAAGCTGAATGTGCCTGCTCTCGTCAGATCGCAGCAGCAATGCAGCTTAAGGCTTGGCAAGTACCAGCATGGGAGACTGGCTGGGAATCCCAAGTTCCGTTGACCTTTTTGAACCTGAAAATTGTGTTAGTTTCTCTATGAGATAGTAAAAGAAGGTTCAAATTGAACAGCTGCTGTCAACGGCCATTCTAAGCTGAATGTGCCTGCTCTCGTCAGATCGCAGCAGCAATGCAGCTTAAGGCTTGGCAAGTACCAGCATGGGAGACTGGCTGGAAATCCCAAGTTCTGTTGACCTTTTTGAACCTGAAAATTGTGTTAGTTTTTCTATGAGATAGTGAAAGAAGGTTCAAATTGAACAGCTGCTGTCAACGGCCATTCTAAGCTGAATGTGCCTGCTCTCGTCAGATCGCAGCAGCAATGCAGCTTAAGGCTTGGCAAGTACCAGCATGGGAGACTGGCTGGGAATCCCAAGTTCTGTTGACCTTTTTGAACCTGAAAATTGTGTTAGTTTCCCTATGAGATAGTAAAAGAAGGTTCAAATTGAACAGCTGCTGTCAACGGCCATTCTAAGCTGAATGTGCCTGCTCTCGTCAGATCGCAGCAGCAATGCAGCTTAAGGCTTGGCAAGTACCAGCATGGGAGACTGGCTGGGAATCCCAAGTTCCGTTGACCTTTTTGAACCTGAAAATTGTGTTAGTTTCTCTATGAGATAGTAAAAGAAGGTTCAAATTGAACAGCTGCTGTCAACGGCCATTCTAAGCTGAATGTGCCTGCTCTCGTCAGATCGCAGCAGCAATGCAGCTTAAGGCTTGGCAAGTACAAGCATGGGAGACTAGCTGGGAATCCCAAGTTCCGTTGACCTTTTTGAACCTGAAAATTGTTAGTTTCTCTGTCAAAGATGGTAAAAGAAGGTTCAAATTGAACAGCTGCTGTCAACGGCCATTCTAAGCTGAATGTGCCTGCTCTCGTCAGATCGCAGCAGCAATGCAGCTTAAGGCTTGGCAAGTACCAGCATGGGAGACTGGCTGGGAATCCCAAGTTCCGTTGACCTTTTTGAACCTGAAAATTGTGTTAGTTTCTCTATGAGATAGTAAAAGAAGGTTCAAACTGAACAGCTGCTGTCAACGGCCATTCTAAGCTGAATGTGCCTGCTCTCGTCAGATCGCAGCAGCAATGCAGCTTAAGGCTTGGCAAGTACCAGCATGGGAGACTGGCTGGGAATCCCAAGTTCCGTTGACCTTTTTGAACCTGAAAATTGTGTTAGTTTCTCTATGAGATAGTAAAAGAAGGTTCAAACTGAACAGCTGCTGTCAACGGCCATTCTAAGCTGAATGTGCCTGCTCTCGTCAGATCGAAGCATCAATGCAGCTTAAGGCTTGGCAAGTACCAGCATGGGAGACTGGCTGGGAATCCCAAGTACCGTTGACCTTTTTGAACCTGAAAATTGTGTTAGTTTCTCTATGAGATAGTAAAAGAAGGTTCAAATTGAACAGCTGCGGTCAACAGCCATTCTAAGCTGAATGTGCCTGCTCTCGTCAGATCGCAGCAGCAATGCAGCTTAAGGCTTGGCAAGTACCAGCATGGGAGACTGGCTGGGAATCCCAAGTTTTGTTGACCTTTTTGAACCTGAAAATTGTGTTAGTTTCTCTATGAGATAGTAAAAGAAGGTTCAAATTGAACAGCTGCTGTCAACGGCCATTCTAAGCTGAATGTGCCTGCTCTCGTCAGATCGCAGCAGCTTAAGGCTTGGCAAGTACCAGCATGGGAGACTGGCTGGGAATCCCAAGTTCCGTTCACCTTTTTGAACCTGAAAATTGTGTTAGTTTCTCTATGAGATAGTAAAAGAAGGTTCAAATTGAACAGCTGCTGTCAACGGCCATTCTAAGCTGAATGTGCCTGCTCTCGTCAGATCGCAGCAGCAATGCAGCTTAAGGCTTGGCAAGTACCAGCATGGGAGACTGGCTGGGAATCCCAAGTTCCGTTGACCTTTTTGAACCTGAAAATTGTGTTAGTTTCTCTATGAGATAGTAAAAGAAGGTTCAAACTGAACAGCTGCTGTCAACGGCCATTCTAAGCTGAATGTGCCTGCTCTCGTCAGATCGCAGCAGCAATGCAGCTTAAGGCTTGGCAAGTACCAGCATGGGAGACTGGCTGGGAATCCCAAGTTCCGTTGACATTTTTGAACCTGAAAATTGTGTTAGTTTCTCTATGAGATAGAAAAAGAAGGTTCAAACTGAACAGCTGCTGTCAACGGCCATTCTAAGCTAATTGTGCCTGCTCTCGTCAGATCGCAGCATCAATGCAGCTTAAGGCTTGGCAAGTACCAGCATGGGAGACTGGCTGGGAATCCCAAGTTCCGTTCACCTTTTTGAACCTGAAAATTGTGTTAGTTTCTCTATGAGATAGTAAAAGAAGGTTCAAACTGAACAGCTGCTGTCAACGGCCATTCTAAGCTGAATGTGCCTGCTCTCGTCAGATTGCAGCAGCAATGCAGCTTAAGGCTTGGCAAGTACCAGCATGGGAGACTGGCTGGGAATCCCAAGTTTCGTTGACCTTTTTGAACCTGAAAATTGTGTTAGTTTCTCTATGAGATAGTAAAAGAAAGTAGAAATTAGGCAGCTGCTGTCAACGGCCATTCTAAGCTGAATGTGCCTGCTCTCGTTAGATCGCAGCAGCAATGCAGCTTAAGGCTTGGCAAGTACCAGCATGGGAGACTGGCTGGGAATCCCAAGTTCTGCTGACCTTTTTGAACCTGAAAATTGTTAGTTTCTCTGTCAAAGATAGTAAAAGAAGGTTCAAATTGAACAGCTGCTGTCAACGGCCATTCTAAGCTGAATGTGCCTGCTCTCGTCAGATGGCAGCAGCAATGCAGCTTAAGGCTTGGCAAGTACCAGCATGGGAGACTGGCTGGGAATCCCAAGTTCCGTTGACCTTTTTGAACCTGAAAATTGTGTTAGTTTCTCTATGAGATAGTAAAAGAAGGTTCAAATTGAACAGCTGCTGTCAACGGCCATTCTAAGCTGAATGTGCCTGCTCTCGTCAGATCGCAGCAGCTTAAGTCTTGGCAAGTACCAGCATGGGAGACTGGCTGGGAATCCCAAGTTCCGTTGACCTTTTTGAACCTGAAAATTGTGTTAGTTTCTCTATGAGATAGTAAAAGAAGGTTCAAACTGAACAGCTGCTGTCAACGGCCATTCTAAGCTGAATGTGCCTGCTCTCGTCAGATCGCAGCAGCAATGCAGCTTAAGGCTTGGCAAGTACCAGCATGGGAGACTGGCTGGGAATCCCAAGTTCCGTTCACCTTTTTGAACCTGAAAATTGTGTTAGTTTCTCTATGAGATAGTAAAAGAAGGTTCAAACTGAACAGCTGCTGTCAACGGCCATTCTAAGCTGAATGTGCCTGCTCTCGTCAGATCGCAGCAGCAATGCAGCTTAAGGCTTGGCAAATACCAGCATGGGAGACTGGCTGGGAATCCCAAGTTCCGTTGACCTTTTTGAACCTGAAAATTGTGTTAGTTTCTCTATGAGATAGTAAAAGAAGGTTCAAATTGAACAGCTGCTGTCAACGGCCATTCTAAGCTGAATGTGCCTGCTCTCGTCAGATCGCAGCAGCAATGCAGCTTAAGGCTTGGCAAGTACCAGCATGGGAGACTGGCTGGAAATCCCAAGTTCTGTTGACCTTTTTGAACCTGAAAATTGTGTTAGTTTTTCTATGAGATAGTGAAAGAAGGTTCAAATTGAACAGCTGCTGTCAACGGCCATTCTAAGCTGAATGTGCCTGCTCTCGTCAGATCGCAGCAGCAATGCAGCTTAAGGCTTGGCAAGTACCAGCATGGGAGACTGGCTGGGAATCCCAACTTCTGTTGACCTTTTTGAACCTGAAAATTGTGTTAGTTTCCCTATGAGATAGTAAAAGAAGGTTCAAATTGAACAGCTGCTGTCAACGGCCATTCTAAGCTGAATGTGCCTGCTCTCGTCAGATCGCAGCAGCAATGCAGCTTAAGGCTTGGCAAGTACCAGCATGGGAGACTGGCTGGGAATCCCAAGTTCCGTTGACCTTTTTGAACCTGAAAATTGTGTTAGTTTCTCTATGAGATAGTAAAAGAAGGTTCAAATTGAACAGCTGCTGTCAACGGCCATTCTAAGCTGAATGTGCCTGCTCTCGTCAGATCGCAGCAGCAATGCAGCTTAAGGCTTGGCAAGTACAAGCATGGGAGACTAGCTGGGAATCCCAAGTTCCGTTGACCTTTTTGAACCTGAAAATTGTTAGTTTCTCTGTCAAAGATGGTAAAAGAAGGTTCAAATTGAACAGCTGCTGTCAACGGCCATTCTAAGCTGAATGTGCCTGCTCTCGTCAGATCGCAGCAGCAATGCAGCTTAAGGCTTGGCAAGTACCAGCATGGGAGACTGGCTGGGAATCCCAAGTTCCGTTGACCTTTTTGAACCTGAAAATTGTGTTAGTTTCTCTATGAGATAGTAAAAGAAGGTTCAAACTGAACAGCTGCTGTCAACGGCCATTCTAAGCTGAATGTGCCTGCTCTCGTCAGATCGCAGCAGCAATGCAGCTTAAGGCTTGGCAAGTACCAGCATGGGAGACTGGCTGGGAATCCCAAGTTCCGTTGACCTTTTTGAACCTGAAAATTGTGTTAGTTTCTCTATGAGATAGTAAAAGAAGGTTCAAACTGAACAGCTGCTGTCAACGGCCATTCTAAGCTGAATGTGCCTGCTCTCGTCAGATCGCAGCATCAATGCAGCTTAAGGCTTGGCAAGTACCAGCATGGGAGACTGGCTGGGAATCCCAAGTACCGTTGACCTTTTTGAACCTGAAAATTGTGTTAGTTTCTCTATGAGATAGTAAAAGAAGGTTCAAATTGAACAGCTGCGGTCAACAGCCATTCTAAGCTGAATGTGCCTGCTCTCGTCAGATCGCAGCAGCTTAAGGCTTGGCAAGTACCAGCATGGGAGACTGGCTGGGAATCCCAAGTTCCGTTCACCTTTTTGAACCTGAAAATTGTGTTAGTTTCTCTATGAGATAGTAAAAGAAGGTTCAAATTGAACAGCTGCTGTCAACGGCCATTCTAAGCTGAATGTGCCTGCTCTCGTCAGATCGCAGCAGCAATGCAGCTTAAGGCTTGGCAAGTACCAGCATGGGAGACTGGCTGGGAATCCCAAGTTCCGTTGACCTTTTTGAACCTGAAAATTGTGTTAGTTTCTCTATGAGATAGTAAAAGAAGGTTCAAACTGAACAGCTGCTGTCAACGGCCATTCTAAGCTGAATGTGCCTGCTCTCGTCAGATCGCAGCAGCAATGCAGCTTAAGGCTTGGCAAGTACCAGCATGGGAGACTGGCTGGGAATCCCAAGTTCCGTTGACATTTTTGAACCTGAAAATTGTGTTAGTTTCTCTATGAGATAGAAAAAGAAGGTTCAAACTGAACAGCTGCTGTCAACGGCCATTCTAAGCTAATTGTGCCTGCTCTCGTCAGATCGCAGCATCAATGCAGCTTAAGGCTTGGCAAGTACCAGCATGGGAGACTGGCTGGGAATCCCAAGTTCCGTTCACCTTTTTGAACCTGAAAATTGTGTTAGTTTCTCTATGAGATAGTAAAAGAAGGTTCAAACTGAACAGCTGCTGTCAACGGCCATTCTAAGCTGAATGTGCCTGCTCTCGTCAGATTGCAGCAGCAATGCAGCTTAAGGCTTGGCAAGTACCAGCATGGGAGACTGGCTGGGAATCCCAAGTTTCGTTGACCTTTTTGAACCTGAAAATTGTGTTAGTTTCTCTATGAGATAGTAAAAGAAAGTAGAAATTAGGCAGCTGCTGTCAACGGCCATTCTAAGCTGAATGTGCCTGCTCTCGTTAGATCGCAGCAGCAATGCAGCTTAAGGCTTGGCAAGTACCAGCATGGGAGACTGGCTGGGAATCCCAAGTTCTGCTGACCTTTTTGAACCTGAAAATTGTTAGTTTCTCTGTCAAAGATAGTAAAAGAAGGTTCAAATTGAACAGCTGCTGTCAACGGCCATTCTAAGCTGAATGTGCCTGCTCTCGTCAGATGGCAGCAGCAATGCAGCTTAAGGCTTGGCAAGTACCAGCATGGGAGACTGGCTGGGAATCCCAAGTTCCGTTGACCTTTTTGAACCTGAAAATTGTGTTAGTTTCTCTATGAGATAGTAAAAGAAGGTTCAAATTGAACAGCTGCTGTCAACGGCCATTCTAAGCTGAATGTGCCTGCTCTCGTCAGATTGCAGCAGCAATGCAGCTTAAGGCTTGGCAAGTACCAGCATGGGAGACTGGCTGGGAATCCCAAGTTCCGTTGACCTTTTTAAACCTGAAAATTGTGTTAGTTTCTCTATGAGATAGTAAAAGAAGGTTCAAATTGAACAGCTGCTGTCAACAGCCAATCTAAGCTGAATGTGCCTGCTCTCGTCAGATCGCAGCAGCAATGCAGCTTAAGGCTTGGCAAGTACCAGCATGGGAGACTGGCTGGGAATCCCAAGTTCTGTTGACCTTTTTGAACCTGAAAATTGTGTTAGTTTCTCTATGAGATAGTAAAAGAAGGTTCAAATTGAACAGCTGCTGTCAACGGCCATTCTAAGCTGAATGTGCCTGCTCTCGTCAGATCGCAGCAGCTTAAGGCTTGGCAAGTACCAGCATGGGAGACTGGCTGGGAATCCCAAGTTCCGTTGACCTTTTTGAACCTGAAAATTGTGTTAGTTTCTCTATGAGATAGTAAAAGAAGGTTCAAACTGCACAGCTGCTGTCAACGGCCATTCTAAGCTGAATGTGCCTGCTCTCGTCAGATCGCAGCAGCAATGCAGCTTAAGGCTTGGCAAGTACCAGCTTGGGAGACTGGCTGGGAATCCCAAGTTCCGTTGACCTTTTTGAACCTGAAAATTGTGTTAGTTTCTCTATGAGATAGTAAAAGAAGGTTCAAACTGAACAGCTGCTGTCAACGGCCATTCTAAGCTGAATGTGCCTGCTCTCGTCAGATCGCAGCAGCAATGCAGCTTAAGGCTTGGCAAGTACCAGCATGGGAGACTGGCTGGGAATCCCAAGTTTCGTTGACCTTTTTGAACCTGTAAATTGTGTTAGTTTCTCTATGAGATAGTAAAAGAAAGTAGAAATTAGGCAGCTGCTGTCAACGGCTATTCTAAGCTGAATGTGCCTGCTCTCGTCAGATCGCAGCAGCAATGCAGCTTAAGGCTTGGCAAGTACCAGCATGGGAGACTGGCTGGGAATCCCAAGTTCTGCTGACCTTTTTGAACCTGAAAATTGTTAGTTTCTCTGTCAAAGATGGTAAAAGAAGGTTCAAATTGAACAGCTGCTGTCAACGGCCATTCTAAGCTGAATGTGCCTGCTCTCGTCAGATGGCAGCAGCAATGCAGCTTAAGGCTTGGCAAGTACCAGCATGGGAGACTGGCTGGGAATCCCAAGTTCCGTTGACCTTTTTGAACCTGAAAATTGTGTTAGTTTCTCTTTGAGATAGTAAAAGAAGGTTCAAATTGAACAGCTGCTGTCAACGGCCATTCTAAGCTGAATGTGCCTGCTCTCGTCAGATCGCAGCAGCAATGCAGCTTAAGGCTTGGCAAGTACCAGCATGGGAGACTGGCTGGGAATCCCAAGTTCTGTTGACCTTTTTGAACCTGAAAATTGTGTTAGTTTCTCTATGAGATAGTAAAAGAAGGTTCAAATTGAACAGCTGCTGTCAACGGCCATTCTAAGCTGAATGTGCCTGCTCTCGTCAGATCGCAGCAGCAATGCAGCTTAAGGCTTGGCAAGTACCAGCATGGGAGACTGGCTGGGAATCCCAAGTTCTGTTGACCTTTGTGAACCTGAAAATTGTGTTAGTTTCTCTATGAGATAGTAAAAGAAGGTTCAAATTGAACAGCTGCTGTCAACGGCCATTCTAAGCTGAATGTGCGTGCTCTTGTCGGATCACAGCAGCGATGCGGCTTAAGGCTTGGCAAGTACCAGCATGGGAGACTGGCTGCGAATTCCAAGTTCCGTTGACCTTTTTGAACCTGAAAATTGTGTTAGTTTCTCTATGAGATAGTAAAAGAAGGTTCAAACTGAACAGCTGCTGTCAACGGCCATTCTAAGCTGAATGTGCCTGCTCTCGTCAGATCGCAGCAGCAATGCAGCTTAAGGCTTGGCAAGTACCAGCATGGGAGACTGGCTGGGAATCCCAAGTTCCGTTGACCTTTTTGAACCTGAAAATTGTGTTAGTTTCTCTATGAGATAGTAAAAGAAGGTTCAAATTGAACAGCTGCTGTCAACGGCCATTCTAAGCTGAATGTGCCTGCTCTCGTCAGATTGCAGCAGCAATGCAGCTTAAGGCTTGGCAAGTACCAGCATGGGAGACTGGCTGGGAATCCCAAGTTCCGTTGACCTTTTTGAACCTGAAAATTGTGTTAGTTTATCTATGAGATAGTAAAAGAAGGTTCAAATTGAACAGCTGCTGTCAACAGCCAATCTAAGCTGAATGTGCCTGCTCTCGTCAGATCGCAGCAGCAATGCAGCTTAAGGCTTGGCAAGTACCAGCATGGGAGACTGGCTGGGAATCCCAAGTTCTGTTGACCTTTTTGAACCTGAAAATTGTGTTAGTTTCTCTATGAGATAGTAAAAGAAGGTTCAAATTGAACAGCTGCTGTCAACGGCCATTCTAAGCTGAATGTGCCTGCTCTCGTCAGATCGCAGCAGCTTAAGGCTTGGCAAGTACCAGCATGGGAGACTGGCTGGGAATCCCAAGTTCCGTTGACCTTTTTGAACCTGAAAATTGTGTTAGTTTCTCTATGAGATAGTAAAAGAAGGTTCAAACTGAACAGCTGCTGTCAACGGCCATTCTAAGCTGAATGTGCCTGCTCTCGTCAGATCGCAGCAGCAATGCAGCTTAAGGCTTGGCAAGTACCAGCATGGGAGACTGGCTGGGAATCCCAAGTTCCGTTGACCTTTTTGAACCTGAAAATTGTGTTAGTTTCTCTATGAGATAGTAAAAGAAGGTTCAAACTGAACAGCTGCTGTCAACGGCCATTCTAAGCTGAATGTGCCTGCTCTCGTCAGATCGCAGCAGCAATGCAGCTTAAGGCTTGGCAAGTACCAGCATGGGAGACTGGCTGGGAATCCCAAGTTTCGTTGACCTTTTTGAACCTGAAAATTGTGTTAGTTTCTCTATGAGATAGTAAAAGAAAGTAGAAATTAGGCAGCTGCTGTCAACGGCCATTCTAAGCTGAATGTGCCTGCTCTCGTTAGATCGCAGCAGTAATGCAGCTTAAGGCTTGGCAAGTACCAGCATGGGAGACTGGCTGGGAATCCCAAGGTCTGCTGACCTTTTTGAACCTGAAAATTGTTAGTTTCTCTGTCAAAGATGGTAAAAGAAGGTTCAAATTGAACAGCTGCTGTCAACGGCCATTCTAAGCTGAATGTGCCTGCTCTCGTCAGATGGCAGCAGCAATGCAGCTTAAGGCTTGGCAAGTACCAGCATGGGAGACTAGCTGGGAATCCCAAGTTCCGTTGACCTTTTTGAACCTGAAAATTGTGTTAGTTTCTCTATGAGATAGTAAAAGAAGGTTCAAATTGAACAGCTGCTGTCAACGGCCATTCTAAGCTGAATGTGCCTGCTCTCGTCAGATCGCAGCAGCAATGCAGCTTAAGGCTTGGCAAGTACCAGCATGGGAGACTGGCTGGGAATCCCAAGTTCCGTTGACTTTTTTGAACCTGAAAATTGTTAGTTTCTCTGTTAAAGATGGTAAAAGAAGGTTCAAATTGAACAGCTGCTGTCAACGGCCATTCTAAGCTGAATGTGCCTGCTCTCGTCAGATCGCAGCAGCAATGCAGCTTAAGGCTTGGCAAGTACCAGCATGGGAGACTGGCTGGGAATCCCAAGTTCCGTTGACCTTTTTGAACCTGAAAATTGTGTTAGTTTCTCTATGAGATAGTAAAAGAAGGTTCAAACTGAACAGCTGCTGTCAACGGCCATTCTAAGCTGAATGTGCCTGCTCTCGTCAGATCGCAGCAGCAATGCAGCTTAAGGCTTGGCAAGTACCAGCATGGGAGACTGGCTGGGAATCCCAAGTTCCGTTGACCTTTTTGAACCTGAAAATTGTGTTAGTTTATCTATGAGATAGTAAAAGAAGGTTCAAATTGAACAGCTGCTGTCAACAGCCAATCTAAGCTGAATGTGCCTGCTCTCGTCAGATCGCAGCAGCAATGCAGCTTAAGGCTTGGCAAGTACCAGCATGGGAGACTGGCTGGGAATCCCAAGTTCTGTTGACCTTTTTGAACCTGAAAATTGTGTTAGTTTCTCTATGAGATAGTAAAAGAAGGTTCAAATTGAACAGCTGCTGTCAACGGCCATTCTAAGCTGAATGTGCCTGCTCTCGTCAGATCGCAGCAGCTTAAGGCTTGGCAAGTACCAGCATGGGAGACTGGCTGGGAATCCCAAGTTCCGTTGACCTTTTTGAACCTGAAAATTGTGTTAGTTTCTCTATGAGATAGTAAAAGAAGGTTCAAACTGAACAGCTGCTGTCAACGGCCATTCTAAGCTGAATGTGCCTGCTCTCGTCAGATCGCAGCAGCAATGCAGCTTAAGGCTTGGCAAGTACCAGCATGGGAGACTGGCTGGGAATCCCAAGTTCCGTTGACCTTTTTGAACCTGAAAATTGTGTTAGTTTCTCTATGAGATAGTAAAAGAAGGTTCAAACTGAACAGCTGCTGTCAACGGCCATTCTAAGCTGAATGTGCCTGCTCTCGTCAGATCGCAGCAGCAATGCAGCTTAAGGCTTGGCAAGTACCAGCATGGGAGACTGGCTGGGAATCCCAAGTTTCGTTGACCTTTTTGAACCTGAAAATTGTGTTAGTTTCTCTATGAGATAGTAAAAGAAAGTAGAAATTAGGCAGCTGCTGTCAACGGCCATTCTAAGCTGAATGTGCCTGCTCTCGTTAGATCGCAGCAGTAATGCAGCTTAAGGCTTGGCAAGTACCAGCATGGGAGACTGGCTGGGAATCCCAAGGTCTGCTGACCTTTTTGAACCTGAAAATTGTTAGTTTCTCTGTCAAAGATGGTAAAAGAAGGTTCAAATTGAACAGCTGCTGTCAACGGCCATTCTAAGCTGAATGTGCCTGCTCTCGTCAGATGGCAGCAGCAATGCAGCTTAAGGCTTGGCAAGTACCAGCATGGGAGACTAGCTGGGAATCCCAAGTTCCGTTGACCTTTTTGAACCTGAAAATTGTGTTAGTTTCTCTATGAGATAGTAAAAGAAGGTTCAAATTGAACAGCTGCTGTCAACGGCCATTCTAAGCTGAATGTGCCTGCTCTCGTCAGATCGCAGCAGCAATGCAGCTTAAGGCTTGGCAAGTACCAGCATGGGAGACTGGCTGGGAATCCCAAGTTCCGTTGACCTTTTTGAACCTGAAAATTGTTAGTTTCTCTGTTAAAGATGGTAAAAGAAGGTTCAAATTGAACAGCTGCTGTCAACGGCCATTCTAAGCTGAATGTGCCTGCTCTCGTCAGATCGCAGCAGCAATGCAGCTTAAGGCTTGGCAAGTACCAGCATGGGAGACTGGCTGGGAATCCCAAGTTCCGTTGACCTTTTTGAACCTGAAAATTGTGTTAGTTTCTCTATGAGATAGTAAAAGAAGGTTCAAACTGAACAGCTGCTGTCAACGGCCATTCTAAGCTGAATGTGCCTGCTCTCGTCAGATCGCAGCAGCAATGCAGCTTAAGGCTTGGCAAGTACCAGCATGGGAGACTGGCTGGGAATCCCAAGTTCCGTTGACCTTTTTGAACCTGAAAATTGTGTTAGTTTCTCTATGAGATAGTAAAAGAAGGTTCAAATTGAACAGCTGCTGTCAACAGCCATTCTAAGCTGAATGTGCCTGCTCTCGTCAGATCGCAGCAGCAATGCAGCTTAAGGCTTGGCAAGTACCAGCATGGGAGACTGGCTGGGAATCCCAAGTTCTGTTGACCTTTTTGAACCTGAAAATTGTGTTAGTTTCTCTATGAGATAGTAAAAGAAGGTTCAAATTGAACAGCTGCTGTCAACGGCCATTCTAAGCTGAATGTGCCTGCTCTCGTCAGATCGCAGCAGCAATGCAGCTTAAGGCTTGGCAAGTACCAGCATGGGAGACTGGCTGGGAATCCCAAGTTCTGTTGACCTTTTTGAACCTGAAAATTGTGTTAGTTTCTCTATGAGATAGTAAAAGAAGGTTCAAATTGAACAGCTGCTGTCAACGGCCATTCTAAGCTGAATGTGCGTGCTCTTGTCGGATCACAGCAGCGATGCGGCTTAAGGCTTGGCAAGTACCAGAATGGGAGACTGGCTGCGAATTCCAAGTTCCGTTGACCTTTTAGAACCTGAAAATTGTGTTAGTTTCTCTATGAGATAGTAAAAGAAGGTTCAAACTGAACAGCTGCTGTCAACGGCCATTCTAAGCTGAATGTGCCTGCTCTCGTCAGATCGCAGCATCAATGCAGCTTAAGGCTTGGCAAGTACCAGCATGGGAGACTGGCTGGGAATCCCAAGTTCTGTTGACCTTTTTGAACCTGAAAATTGTTAGTTTCTCTGTCAAAGATGGTAAAAGAAGGTTCAAATTGAACAGCTGCTGTCAACGGCCATTTTAAGCTGAATGTGCCTGCTCTCGTCAAATCGCAGCAGCAATGCAGCTTAAGGCTTGGCAAGTACCAGCATGGGAGACTGGCTGGGAATCCCAAGTTCCGTTGACCTTTTTGAACCTGAAAATTGTGTTAGTTTCTCTATGAGATAGTAAAAGAAGGTTCAAATTGAACAGCTGCTGTCAACGGCCATTCTAAGCTGAATGTGCGTGCTCTTGTCGGATCACAGCAGCGATGCGGCGTAAGGCTTGGCAAGTACCAGCATGGGAGACTGGCTGCGAATCCCAAGTTCTGTTGACCTTTTTGAACCTGAAAATTGTTAGTTTCTCTGTCAAAGATGGTAAAAGAAGGTTCAAATTGAACAGCTGCTGTCAACGGCCATTCTAAGCTGAATGTGCCTGCTCTCGTCAGATCGCAGCAGCAATGCAGCTTAAGGCTTGGCAAGTACCAGCATGGGAGACTGCCTGGGAATCCCAAGTTCCGTTGACCTTTTTGAACCTGAAAATTGTGTTAGTTTCTCTATGAGATAGTAAAAGAAGGTTCAAATTGAAAAGCTGCTGTCAACGGCCATTCTAAGCTGAATATGCGTGCTCTTGTCGGATCACAGCAGCGATGCGGCTTAAGGCTTGGCAAGTACCAGCATGGGAGACTGGCTGCGAATTCCAAGTTCCGTTGACATTTTTGAACCTGAAAATTGTGTTAGTTTCTCTATGAGATAGTAAAAGAAGGTTCAAACTGAACAGCTGCTGTCAACGGCCATTCTAAGCTGAATGTGCCTGCTCTCGTCAGATCGCAGCATCAATGCAGCTTAAGGCTTGGCAAGTACCAGCATGGGAGACTGGCTGGGAATCCCAAGTTCTGTTGACCTTTTTGAACCTGAAAATTGTTAGTTTCTCTGTCAAAGATGGTAAAAGAAGGTTCAAATTGAACAGCTGCTGTCAACGGCCATTCTAAGCTGAATGTGCCTGCTCTCGTCAAATCGCAGCAGCAATGCAGCTTAAGGCTTGGCAAGTACCAGCATGGGAGACTGGCTGCGAATCCCAAGTTCCGTTGACCTTTTTGAACCTGAAAATTGTGTTAGTTTCTCTATGAGATAGTAAAAGAAGGTTCAAATTGAACAGCTGCTGTCAACGGCCATTCTAAGCTGAATGTGCGTGCTCTTGTCGGATCACAGCAGCGATGCGGCGTAAGGCTTGGCAAGTACCAGCATGGGAGACTGGCTGCGAATCCCAAGTTCTGTTGACCTTTTTGAACCTGAAAATTGTTAGTTTCTCTGTCAAAGATGGTAAAAGAAGGTTCAAATTGAACAGCTGCTGTCAACGGCCATTCTAAGCTGAATGTTCCTGCTCTCGTCAGATCGCAGCAGCAATGCAGCTTAAGGCTTGGCAAGTACCAGCATGGGAGACTGGCTGGGAATCCCAAGTTCCTTTGACCTTTTTGAACCTGAAAATTGTGTTAGTTTCTCTATGAGATAGTAAAAGAAGGTTCAAATTGAACAGCTGCTGTCAACGGCCATTCTAAGCTGAATGTGCGTGCTCTTGTCGGATCACAGCAGCGATGCGGCTTAAGGCTTGGCAAGTACCAGCATGGGAGACTGGCTGCGAATTCCAAGTTCTGTTGACCTTTTTGAACCTGAAAATTGTGTTAGTTTCTCTATGAGATAGTAAAAGAAGGTTCAAACTGAACAGCTGCTGTCAACGGCCATTCTAAGCTGAATGTGCCTGCTCTCGTCAGATCGCAGCATCAATGCAGCTTAAGGCTTGGCAAATACCAGCATGGGAGACTGGCTGGGAATCCCAAGTTCTGTTGAACTTTTTGGACCTGAAAATTGTTAGTTTCTCTGTCAAAGATGGTAAAAGAAGGTTCAAATTGAACAGCTGCTGTCAACGGCCATTCTAAGCTGAATGTGCCTGCTCTCGTCAAATCGCAGCAGCAATGCAGCTTAAGGCTTGGCAAGTACCAGCATGGGAGACTGGCTGGGAATCCCAAGTTCCGTTGACCTTTTTGAACCTGAAAATTGTGTTAGTTTCTCTATGAGATAGTAAAAGAAGGTTCAAATTGAACAGCTGCTGTCAACGGCCATTCTAAGCTGAATGTGCGTGCTCTTGTCGGATCACAGCAGCGATGCGGCGTAAGGCTTGGCAAGTACCAGCATGGGAGACTGGCTGCGAATCCCAAGTTCTGTTGACCTTTTTGAACCTTAAAATTGTTAGTTTCTCTGTCAAAGATGGTAAAAGAAGGTTCAAATTGAACAGCTGCTGTCAACGGCCATTCTAAGCTGAATGTGCCTGCTCTCGTCAGATCGCAGCAGCAATGCAGCTTAAGGCTTGGCAAGTACCAGCATGGGAGACTGGCTGGGAATCCCAAGTTCCGTTGACCTTTTTGAACCTGAAAATTGTGTTAGTTTCTCTATGAGATAGTAAAAGAAGGTTCAAATTGAACAGCTGCTGTCAACGGCCATTCTAAGCTGAATGTGCGTGCTCTTGTCGGATCACAGCAGCGATGCGGCTTAAGGCTTGGCAAGTACCAGCATGGGAGACTGGCTGCGAAGGGTTGGCAAGTACCAGCATGGGAGACTGGCTGGGAATCCCAAGTTCTGTTGACCTTTTTGAACCTGAAAATTGTTAGTTTCTCTGTCAAAGATGGTAAAAGAAGGTTCAAATTGAACAGCTGCTGTCAACGGCCATTTTAAGCTGAATGTGCCTGCTCTCGTCAAATCGCAGCAGCAATGCAGCTAAAGGCTTGGCAAGTACCAGCATGGGAGACTGGCTGGGAATCCCAAGTTCCGTTGACCTTTTTGAACCTGATAATTGTGTTAGTTTCTCTATGAGATAGTAAAAGAAGGTTCAAATTGAACAGCTGCTGTCAACGGCCATTCTAAGCTGAATGTGCGTGCTCTTGTCGGATCACAGCAGCGATGCGGCGTAAGGCTTGGCATTTACCAGCATGGGAGACTGGCTGGGAATCCCAAGTTCTGTTGACCTTTTTGAACCTGAAAATTGTGTTAGTTTCTCTATGAGATAGTAAAAGAAGGTTCAAATTGAACAGCTGCTGTCAACGGCCATTCTAAGCTGAATGTGCCTGCTCTCGTCAGATCGCAGCAGCAATGCAGCTTAAGGCTTGGCAAGTACCAGCATGGGAGACTGGCTGGGAATCCCAAGTTCTGTTGACCTTTTTGAACCTGAAAATTGTGTTAGTTTCTCTATGAGATAGTAAAAGAAGGTTCAAATTGAACAGCTGCTGTCAACGGCCATTCTAAGCTGAATGTGCGTGCTCTTGTCGGATCACAGCAGCGATGCGGCTTAAGGCTTGGCAAGTACCAGAATGGGAGACTGGCTGCAAATTCCAAGTTCCGTTGACCTTTTAGAACCTGAAAATTGTGTTAGTTTCTCTATGAGATAGTAAAAGAAGGTTCAAACTGAACAGCTGCTGTCAACGGCCATTCTAAGCTGAATGTGCCTGCTCTCGTCAGATCGCAGCATCAATGCAGCTTAAGGCTTGGCAAGTACCAGCATGGGAGACTGGCTGGGAATCCCAAGTTCTGTTGACCTTTTTGAACCTGAAAATTGTTAGTTTCTCTGTCAAAGATGGTAAAAGAAGGTTCAAATTGAACAGCTGCTGTCAACGGCCATTTTAAGCTGAATGTGCCTGCTCTCGTCAAATCGCAGCAGCAATGCAGCTTAAGGCTTGGCAAGTACCAGCATGGGAGACTGGCTGGGAATCCCAAGTTCCGTTGACCTTTTTGAACCTGAAAATTGTGTTAGTTTCTCTATGAGATAGTAAAAGAAGGTTCAAATTGAACAGCTGCTGTCAACGGCCATTCTAAGCTGAATGTGCGTGCTCTTGTCGGATCACAGCAGCGATGCGGCGTAAGGCTTGGCAAGTACCAGCATGGGAGACTGGCTGCGAATCCCAAGTTCTGTTGACCTTTTTGAACCTGAAAATTGTTAGTTTCTCTGTCAAAGATGGTAAAAGAAGGTTCAAATTGAACAGCTGCTGTCAACGGCCATTCTAAGCTGAATGTGCCTGCTCTCGTCAGATCGCAGCAGCAATGCAGCTTAAGGCTTGGCAAGTACCAGCATGGGAGACTGCCTGGGAATACCAAGTTCCGTTGACCTTTTTGAACCTGAAAATTGTGTTAGTTTCTCTATGAGATAGTAAAAGAAGGTTCAAATTGAAAAGCTGCTGTCAACGGCCATTCTAAGCTGAATGTGCGTGCTCTTGTCGGATCACAGCAGCGATGCGGCTTAAGGCTTGGCAAGTACCAGCATGGGAGACTGGCTGCGAATTCCAAGTTCCGTTGACATTTTTGAACCTGAAAATTGTGTTAGTTTCTCTATGAGATAGTAAAAGAAGGTTCAAACTGAACAGCTGCTGTCAACGGCCATTCTAAGCTGAATGTGCCTGCTCTCGTCAGATCGCAGCATCAATGCAGCTTAAGGCTTGGCAAGTACCAGCATGGGAGACTGGCTGGGAATCCCAAGTTCTGTTGACCTTTTTGAACCTGAAAATTGTTAGTTTCTCTGTCAAAGATGGTAAAAGAAGGTTCAAATTGAACAGCTGCTGTCAACGGCCATTCTAAGCTGAATGTGCCTGCTCTCGTCAAATCGCAGCAGCAATGCAGCTTAAGGCTTGGCAAGTACCAGCATGGGAGAATGGCTGCGAATCCCAAGTTCCGTTGACCTTTTTGAACCTGAAAATTGTGTTAGTTTCTCTATGAGATAGTAAAAGAAGGTTCAAATTGAACAGCTGCTGTCAACGGCCATTCTAAGCTGAATGTGCGTGCTCTTGTCGGATCACAGCAGCGATGCGGCGTAAGGCTTGGCAAGTACCAGCATGGGAGACTGGCTGCGAATCCCAAGTTCTGTTGACCTTTTTGAACCTGAAAATTGTTAGTTTCTCTGTCAAAGATGGTAAAAGAAGGTTCAAATTGAACAGCTGCTGTCAACGGCCATTCTAAGCTGAATGTTCCTGCTCTCGTCAGATCGCAGCAGCAATGCAGCTTAAGGCTTGGCAAGTACCAGCATGGGAGACTGGCTGGGAATCCCAAGTTCCTTTGACCTTTTTGAACCTGAAAATTGTGTTAGTTTCTCTATGAGATAGTAAAAGAAGGTTCAAATTGAACAGCTGCTGTCAACGGCCATTCTAAGCTGAATGTGCGTGCTCTTGTTGGATCACAGCAGCGATGCGGCTTAAGGCTTGGCAAGTACCAGCATGGGAGACTGGCTGCGAATTCCAAGTTCTGTTGACCTTTTTGAACCTGAAAATTGTGTTAGTTTCTCTATGAGATAGTAAAAGAAGGTTCAAACTGAACAGCTGCTGTCAACGGCCATTCTAAGCTGAATGTGCCTGCTCTCGTCAGATCGCAGCATCAATGCAGCTTAAGGCTTGGCAAATACCAGCATGGGAGACTGGCTGGGAATCCCAAGTTCTGTTGAACTTTTTGGACCTGAAAATTGTTAGTTTCTCTGTCAAAGATGGTAAAAGAAGGTTCAAATTGAACAGCTGCTGTCAACGGCCATTCTAAGCTGAATGTGCCTGCTCTCGTCAAATCGCAGCAGCAATGCAGCTTAAGGCTTGGCAAGTACCAGCATGGGAGACTGGCTGGGAATCCCAAGTTCCGTTGACCTTTTTGAACCTGAAAATTGTGTTAGTTTCTCTATGAGATAGTAAAAGAAGGTTCAAATTGAACAGCTGCTGTCAACGGCCATTCTAAGCTGAATGTGCCTGCTCTCGTCAGATCGCAGCAGCAATGCAGCTTAAGGCTTGGCAAGTACCAGCATGGGAGACTGGCTGGGAATCCCAAGTTCCGTTGACCTTTTTGAACCTGAAAATTGTGTTAGTTTCTCTATGAGATAGTAAAAGAAGGTTCAAATTGAACAGCTGCTGTCAACGGCCATTCTAAGCTGAATGTGCGTGCTCTTGTCGGATCACAGCAGCGATGCGGCTTAAGGCTTGGCAAGTACCAGCATGGGAGACTGGCTGCGAAGGGTTGGCAAGTACCAGCATGGGAGACTGGCTGGGAATCCCAAGTTCTGTTGACCTTTTTGAACCTGAAAATTGTTAGTTTCTCTGTCAAAGATGGTAAAAGAAGGTTCAAATTGAACAGCTGCTGTCAACGGCCATTTTAAGCTGAATGTGCCTGCTCTCGTCAAATCGCAGCAGCAATGCAGCTTAAGGCTTGGCAAGTACCAGCATGGGAGACTGGCTGGGAATCCCAAGTTCCGTTGACCTTTTTGAACCTGATAATTGTGTTAGTTTCTCTATGAGATAGTAAAAGAAGGTTCAAATTGAACAGCTGTTGTCAACGGCCATTCTAAGCTGAATGTGCGTGCTCTTGTCGGATCACAGCAGCGATGCGGCGTAAGGCTTGGCAAGTACCAGCATGGGAGACTGGCTGGGAATCCCAAGTTCTGTTGACCTTTTTGAACCTGAAAATTGTGTTAGTTTCTCTATGAGATAGTAAAAGAAGGTTCAAATTGAACAGCTGCTGTCAACGGCCATTCTAAGCTGAATGTGCCTGCTCTCGTCAGATCGCAGCAGCAATGCAGCTTAAGGCTTGGCAAGTACCAGCATGGGAGACTGGCTGGGAATCCCAAGTTCTGTTGACCTTTTTGAACCTGAAAATTGTGTTAGTTTCTCTATGAGATAGTAAAAGAAGGTTCAAATTGAACAGCTGCTGTCAACGGCCATTCTAAGCTGAATGTGCGTGCTCTTGTCGGATCACAGCAGCGATGCGGCTTAAGGCTTGGCAAGTACCAGAATGGGAGACTGGCTGCAAATTCCAAGTTCCGTTGACCTTTTAGAACCTGAAAATTGTGTTAGTTTCTCTATGAGATAGTAAAAGAAGGTTCAAACTGAACAGCTGCTGTCAACGGCCATTCTAAGCTGAATGTGCCTGCTCTCGTCAGATCGCAGCATCAATGCAGCTTAAGGCTTGGCAAGTACCAGCATGGGAGACTGGCTGGGAATCCCAAGTTCTGTTGACCTTTTTGAACCTGAAAATTGTTAGTTTCTCTGTCAAAGATGGTAAAAGAAGGTTCAAATTGAACAGCTGCTGTCAACGGCCATTTTAAGCTGAATGTGCCTGCTCTCGTCAAATCGCAGCAGCAATGCAGCTTAAGGCTTGGCAAGTACCAGCATGGGAGACTGGCTGGGAATCCCAAGTTCCGTTGACCTTTTTGAACCTGAAAATTGTGTTAGTTTCTCTATGAGATAGTAAAAGAAGGTTCAAATTGAACAGCTGCTGTCAACGGCCATTCTAAGCTGAATGTGCGTGCTCTTGTCGGATCACAGCAGCGATGCGGCGTAAGGCTTGGCAAGTACCAGCATGGGAGACTGGCTGCGAATCCCAAGTTCTGTTGACCTTTTTGAACCTGAAAATTGTTAGTTTCTCTGTCAAAGATGGTAAAAGAAGGTTCAAATTGAACAGCTGCTGTCAACGGCCATTCTAAGCTGAATGTGCCTGCTCTCGTCAGATCGCAGCAGCAATGCAGCTTAAGGCTTGGCAAGTACCAGCATGGGAGACTGCCTGGGAATCCCAAGTTCCGTTGACCTTTTTGAACCTGAAAATTGTGTTAGTTTCTCTATGAGATAGTAAAAGAAGGTTCAAATTGAAAAGCTGCTGTCAACGGCCATTCTAAGCTGAATGTGCGTGCTCTTGTCGGATCACAGCAGCGATGCGGCTTAAGGCTTGGCAAGTACCAGCATGGGAGACTGGCTGCGAATTCCAAGTTCCGTTGACATTTTTGAACCTGAAAATTGTGTTAGTTTCTCTATGAGATAGTAAAAGAAGGTTCAAACTGAACAGCTGCTGTCAACGGCCATTCTAAGCTGAATGTGCCTGCTCTCGTCAGATCGCAGCATCAATGCAGCTTAAGGCTTGGCAAGTACCAGCATGGGAGACTGGCTGGGAATCCCAAGTTCTGTTGACCTTTTTGAACCTGAAAATTGTTAGTTTCTCTGTCAAAGATGGTAAAAGAAGGTTCAAATTGAACAGCTGCTGTCAACGGCCATTCTAAGCTGAATGTGCCTGCTCTCGTCAAATCGCAGCAGCAATGCAGCTTAAGGCTTGGCAAGTACCAGCATGGGAGACTGGCTGCGAATCCCAAGTTCCGTTGACCTTTGTGAACCTGAAAATTGTGTTAGTTTCTCTATGAGATAGTAAAAGAAGGTTCAAATTGAACAGCTGCTGTCAACGGCCATTCTAAGCTGAATGTGCGTGCTCTTGTCGGATCACAGCAGCGATGCGGCGTAAGGCTTGGCAAGTACCAGCATGGGAGACTGGCTGCGAATCCCAAGTTCTGTTGACCTTTTTGAACCTGAAAATTGTTAGTTTCTCTGTCAAAGATGGTAAAAGAAGGTTCAAATTGAACAGCTGCTGTCAACGGCCATTCTAAGCTGAATGTGCCTGCTCTCGTCAGATCGCAGCAGCAATGCAGCTTAAGGCTTGGCAAGTACCAGCATGGGAGACTGGCTGGGAATCCCAAGTTCCTTTGACCTTTTTGAACCTGAAAATTGTGTTAGTTTCTCTATGAGATAGTAAAAGAAGGTTCAAATTGAACAGCTGCTGTCAACGGCCATTCTAAGCTTAATGTGCGTGCTCTTGTCGGATCACAGCAGCGATGCGGCTTAAGGCTTGGCAAGTACCAGCATGGGAGACTGGCTGCGAATTCCAAGTTCTGTTGACCTTTTTGAACCTGAAAATTGTGTTAGTTTCTCTATGAGATAGTAAAAGAAGGTTCAAACTGAACAGCTGCTGTCAACGGCCATTCTAAGCTGAATGTGCCTGCTCTCGTCAGATCGCAGCATCAATGCAGCTTAAGGCTTGGCAAGTACCAGCATGGGAGACTGGCTGGGAATCCCAAGTTCTGTTGAACTTTTTGGACCTGAAAATTGTTAGTTTCTCTGTCAAAGATGGTAAAAGAAGGTTCAAATTGAACAGCTGCTGTCAACGGCCATTCTAAGCTGAATGTGCCTGCTCTCGTCAAATCGCAGCAGCAATGCAGCTTAAGGCTTGGCAAGTACCAGCATGGGAGACTGGCTGGGAATCCCAAGTTCCGTTGACCTTTTTGAACCTGAAAATTGTGTTAGTTTCTCAATGAGATAGTAAAAGAAGGTTCAAATTGAACAGCTGCTGTCAACGGCCATTCTAAGCTGAATGTGCGTGCTCTTGTCGGATCACAGCAGCGATGCGGCGTAAGGCTTGGCAAGTACCAGCATGGGAGACTGGCTGCGAATCCCAAGTTCTGTTGACCTTTTTGAACCTGAAAATTGTTAGTTTCTCTGTCAAAGATGGTAAAAGAAGGTTCAAATTGAACAGCTGCTGTCAACGGCCATTCTAAGCTGAATGTGCCTGCTCTCGTCAGATCGCAGCAGCAATGCAGCTTAAGGCTTGGCAAGTACCAGCATGGGAGACTGGCTGGGAATCCCAAGTTCCGTTGACCTTTTTGAACCTGAAAATTGTGTTAGTTTCTCTATGAGATAGTAAAAGAAGGTTCAAATTGAACAGCTGCTGTCAACGGCCATTCTAAGCTGAATGTGCGTGCTCTTGTCGGATCACAGCAGCGATGCGGCTTAAGGCTTGGCAAGTACCAGCATGGGAGACTGGCTGCGAAGGGTTGGCAAGTACCAGCATGGGAGACTGGCTGGGAATCCCAAGTTCTGTTGACCTTTTTGAATCTGAAAATTGTTAGTTTCTCTGTCAAAGATGGTAAAAGAAGGTTCAAATTGAACAGCTGCTGTCAACGGCCATTTTAAGCTGAATGTGCCTGCTCTCGTCAAATCGCAGCAGCAATGCAGCTTAAGGCTTGGCAAGTACCAGCATGGGAGACTGGCTGGGAATCCCAAGTTCCGTTGACCTTTTTGAACCTGAAAATTGTGTTAGTTTCTCTATGAGATAGTAAAAGAAGGTTCAAATTGAACAGCTGCTGTCAACGGCCATTCTAAGCTGAATGTGCGTGCTCTTGTCGGATCACAGCAGCGATGCGGCGTAAGGCTTGGCAAGTACCAGCATGGGAGACTGGCTGGGAATCCCAAGTTCCGTTGACCTTTTTGAACCTGAAAATTGTGTTAGTTTCTCTATGAGATAGTAAAAGAAGGTTCAAACTGAACAGCTGCTGTCAACGTCCATTCTAAGCTGAATGTGCCTGCTCTCGTCAGATCGCAGCAGCAATGCAGCTTAAGGCTTGGCAAGTACCAGCATGGGAGACTGGCTGGGAATCCCAAGTTCTGTTGACCTTTTTGAACCTGAAAATTGTTAGTTTCTCTGTCAAAGATGATAAAAGAAGGTTCAAATTGAACAGCTGCTGTCAACGGCCATTCTAAGCTGAATGTGCCTGCTCTCGTCAGATCGCAGCAGCAATGCAGCTTAAGGCTTGGCAAGTACCAGCATGGGAGACTGGCTGGGAATCCCAAGTTCCGTTGACCTTTTTGAACCTGAAAATTGTGTTAGTTTCTCTATGAGATAGTAAAAGAAGGTTCAAATTGAACAGCTGCTGTCAACGGCCATTCTAAGCTGAATGTGCCTGCTCTCGTCAGATCGCAGCAGCAATGCAGCTTAAGGCTTGGCAAGTACCAGCATGGGAGACTGGCTGGGAATCCCAAGTTCCGTTGACCTTTTTGAACCTGAAAATTGTGTTAGTTTCTCTATGAGATAGTAAAAGAAGGTTCAAATTGAACAGCTGCTGTCAACGGCCATTCTAAGCTGAATGTGCGTGCTCTTGTCGGATCACAGCAGCGATGCGGCTTAAGGCTTGGCAAGTACCAGCATGGGAGACTGGCTGTGAATCCCAAGTTCCGTTGACCTTTTTGAACCTGAAAATTGTGTTAGTTTCTCTATGAGATAGTAAAAGAAGGTTCAAACTGAACAGCTGCTGTCAACGGCCATTCTAAGCTGAATGTGCCTGCTCTCGTCAGATCGCAGCATCAATGCAGCTTAAGGCTTGGCAAGTACCAGCATGGGAGACTGGCTGGGAATCCCAAGTTCCGTTGACCTTTTTGAACCTGAAAATTGTGTTAGTTTCTCTATGAGATAGTAAAAGAAGGTTCAAATTGAACAGCTGCTGTCAACGGCCATTCTAAGCTGAATGTGCCTGCTCTCGTCAGATCGCAGCAGCAATGCAGCTTAAGGCTTGGCAAGTACCAGCATGGGAGACTGGCTGGGAATCCCAAGTTCCGTTGACCTTTTTGAACCTGAAAATTGTGTTAGTTTCTCTATGAGATTGTAAAAGAAGGTTCAAATTGAACAGCTGCTGTCAACGGCCATTCTAAGCTGAATGTGCCTGCTCTCGTCAGATTGCAGCAGCAATGCAGCTTAAGGCTTGGCAAGTACCAGCATGGGAGACTGGCTGGGAATCCCAAGTTCCGTTGACCTTTTTGAACCTGAAAATTGTGTTAGTTTCTCTATGAGATAGTAAAAGAAGGTTCAAATTGAACAGCTGCTGTCAACAGCCAATCTAAGCTGAATGTGCCTGCTCTCGTCAGATCGCAGCAGCAATGCAGCTTAAGGCTTGGCAAGTACCAGCATGGGAGACTGGCTGGGAATCCCAAGTTCTGTTGACCTTTTTGAACCTGAAAATTGTGTTAGTTTCTCTATGAGATAGTAAAAGAAGGTTCAAATTGAACAGCTGCTGTCAACGGCCATTCTAAGCTGAATGTGCCTGCTCTCGTCAGATCGCAGCAGCTTAAGGCTTGGCAAGTACCAGCATGGGAGACTGGCTGGGAATCCCAAGTTCCGATGACCTTTTTGAACCTGAAAATTGTGTTAGTTTCTCTATGAGATAGTAAAAGAAGGTTCAAACTGAACAGCTGCTGTCAACGGCCATTCTAAGCTGAATGTGCCTGCTCTCGTCAGATCGCAGCAGCAATGCAGCTTAAGGCTTGGCAAGTACCAGCATGGGAGACTGGCTGGGAATCCCAAGTTTCATTGACCTTTTTGAACCTGAAAATTGTGTTAGTTTCTCTATGAGATAGTAAAAGAAAGTAGAAATTAGGCAGCTGCTATCAACGGCCATTCTAAGCTGAATGTGCCTGCTCTCGTCAGATCGCAGCAGCAATGCAGCTTAAGGCTTGGCAAGTACCAGCATGGGAGACTGGCTGGGAATCCCAAGTTCTGTTGACCTTTTTGAACCTGAAAATTGTTAGTTTCTCTGTCAAAGATGGTAAAAGAAGGTTCAAATTGAAGAGCTGCTGTCAACGGCCATTCTAAGCTGAATGTGCCTGCTCTCGTCAGATCGCAGCAGCAATGCAGCTTAAGGCTTGGCAAGTACCAGCATGGGAGACTGGCTGGGAATCCCAAGTTCCGTTGACCTTTTTGAACCTGAAAATTGTGTTAGTTTCTCTATGAGATAGTAAAAGAAGGTTCAAATTGAACAGCTGCTGTCAACGGCCATTCTAAGCTGAATGTGCCTGCTCTCGTCAGATCGCAGCAGCAATGCAGCTTAAGGCTTGGCAAGTACCAGCATGGGAGACTGGCTGGGAATCCCAAGTTCCGTTGACCTTTTTGAACCTGAAAATTGTGTTAGTTTCTCTATGAGATAGTAAAAGAAGGTTCAAATTGAACAGCTGCTGTCAACGGCCATTCTAAGCTGAATGTGCCTGCTCTCGTCAGATCGCAGCAGCAATGCAGCTTAAGGCTTGGCAAGTACCAGCATGGGAGACTGGCTGGGAATCCCAAGTTCCGTTGACCTTTTTGAACCTGAAAATTGTGTTAGTTTCTCTATGAGATAGTAAAAGAAGGTTCAAATTGAACAGCTGCTGTCAACGGCCATTCTAAGCTGAATGTGCGTGCTCTTGTCGGATCACAGCAGCGATGCGGCTTAAGGCTTGGCAAGTACCAGCATGGGAGACTGGCTGCGAATCCCAAGTTCCGTTGACCTTTTTGAACCTGAAAATTGTGTTAGTTTCTCTATGAGATAGTAAAAGAAGGTTCAAACTGAACAACTGCTGTCAACGGCCATTCTAAGCTGAATGTGCCTGCTCTCGTCAGATCGCAGCATCAATGCAGCTTAAGGCTTGGCAAGTACCAGCATGGGAGACTGGCTGGGAATCCCAAGTTCCGTTGACCTTTTTGAACCTGAAAATTGTGTTAGTTTCTCTATGAGATAGTAAAAGAAGGTTCAAATTGAACAGCTGCTGTCAACGGCCATTCTAAGCTGAATGTGCCTGCTCTCGTCAGATCGCAGCAGCAATGCAGCTTAAGGCTTGGCAAGTACCAGCATGGGAGACTGGCTGGGAATCCCAAGTTCCGTTGACCTTTTTGAACCTGAAAATTGTGTTAGTTTCTCTATGAGATAGTAAAAGAAGGTTCAAATTGAACAGCTGCTGTCAACGGCCATTCTAAGCTGAATGTGCCTGCTCTCGTCAGATTGCAGCAGCAATGCAGCTTAAGGCTTGGCAAGTACCAGCATGGGAGACTGGCTGGGAATCCCAAGTTCCGTTGACCTTTTTGAACCTGAAAATTGTGTTAGTTTCTCTATGAGATAGTAAAAGAAGGTTCAAATTGAAGAGCAGCTGTGAACAGCCGATCTAAGCTGAATGTGCCTGCTCTCGTCAGATCGCAGCAGCAATGCAGCTTAAGGCTTGGCAAGTACCAGCATGGGAGACTGGCTGGGAATCCCAAGTTTTGTTGACCTTTTTGAACCTGAAAATTGTGTTAGTTTCTCTATGAGATAGTAAAAGAAGGTACAAATTGAACAGCTGCTGTCAACGGCCATTCTAAGCTGAATGTGCCTGCTCTCGTCAGATCGCAGCAGCTTAAGGCTTGGCAAGTACCAGCATGGGAGACTGGCTGGGAATCCCAAGTTCCGTTGACCTTTTTGAACCTGAAAATTGTGTTAGTTTCTCTATGAGATAGTAAAAGAAGGTTCAAACTGAACAGCTGCTGTCAACGGCCATTCTAAGCTGAATGTGCCTGCTCTCGTCAGATGGCAGCAGCAATGCAGCTTAAGGCTTGGCAAGTACCAGCATGGGAGACTGGCTGGGAATCCCAAGTTCCGTTGACCTTTTTGAACCTGAAAATTGTGTTAGTTTCTCTATGAGATAGTAAAAGAAGGTTCAAATTGAACAGCTGCTGTCAACGGCCATTCTAAGCTGAATGTGCCTGCTCTCGTCAGAATGCAGCAGCAATGCAGCTTAAGGCTTGGCAAGTACCAGCATGGGAGACTGGCTGGGAATCCCAAGTTCCGTTGACCTTTTTGAACCTGAAAATTGTGTTAGTTTCTCTATGAGATAGTAAAAGAAGGTTCAAATTGAACAGCTGCTGTCAACAGCCAATCTAAGCTGAATGTGCCTGCTCTCGTGAGATCGCAGCAGCAATGCAGCTTAAGGCTTGGCAAGTACCAGCATGGGAGACTGGCTGGGAATCCCAAGTTCCGATGACCTTTTTGAACCTGAAAATTGTGTTAGTTTCTCTATGAGATAGTAAAAGAAGGTTCAAATTGACCAGCTGCTGTCAACGGCCATTCTAAGCTGAATGTGCCTGCTCTCGTCAGATTGCAGCAGCAATGCAGCGTAAGACTTGGCAAGTACCAGCATGGGAGACTGGCTGGGAATCCCAAGTTCCGTTGACCTTTTTGAACCTGAAAATTGTGTTAGTTTCTCTATGAGATAGTAAAAGAAGGTTCAAATTGAACAGCTGCTGTCAACGGCCATTCTAAGCTGAATGTGCCTGCTCTCGTCAGATCGCAGCATCAATGCAGCTTAAGGCTTGGCAAGTACCAGCATGGGAGACTGGCTGGGAATCCCAAGTTCCGTTGTCCTTTTTGAACCTGAAAATTGTGTTAGTTTCTCTATGAGATAGTAAAAGAAGGTTCAAATTGAACAGCTGCTGTCAACAGCCATTCTAAGCTGAATGTGCCTGCTCTCGTCAGATCGCAGCAGCAATGCAGCTTAAGGCTTGGCAAGTACCAGCATGGGAGACTGGCTGGGAATCCCAAGTTCTGTTGACCTTTTTGAACCTGAAAATTGTTAGTTTCTCTGTCAAAGATGGTAAAAGAAGGTTCAAATTGAACAGCTGCTGTCAATGGCCATTCTAAGCTGAATGTGCCTGCTCTCGTCAGATCGCAGCAGCAATGCAGCTTAAGGCTTGGCAAGTACCAGCATGGGAGACTGGCTGGGAATCCCAAGTTCTGTTGACCTTTTTGAACCTGAAAATTGTGTTAGTTTCTCTATGAGATAGTAAAAGAAGGTTCAAACTGAACAGCTGCTGTCAACGGCCATTCTAAGCTGAATGTGCCTGCTCTCGTCAGATCGCAGCAGCAATGCAGCTTAAGGCTTGGCAAGTACCAGCATGGGAGACTGGCTGGGAATCCCAAGTTCCGTTGACCTTTTTGAACCTGAAAATTGTGTTAGTTTCTCAATGAGATAGTAAAAGAAGGTTCAAATTGAACAGCTGCTGTCAACGGCCATTCTAAGCTGAATGTGCCTGCTCTCGTCAGATCGCAGCAGCAATGCAGCTTAAGGCTTGGCAAGTACCAGCATGGGAGACTAGCTGGGAATCCCAAGTTCTGTTGACCTTTTTGAACCTGAAAATTGTGTTAGTTTCTCTATGAGATAGTAAAAGAAGGTTCAAATTGAACAGCTGCTGTCAACGGCCATTCTAAGCTGAATGTGCCTGCTCTCGTCAGATCGCAGCAGCAATGCAGCTTAAGGCTTGGCAAGTACCAGAATGGGAGACTGGCTGGGAATCCCAAGTTCCGTTGACCTTTTTGAACCTGAAAATTGTGTTAGTTTCTCTATGAGATAGTAAAAGAAGGTTCAAACTGAACAGTTGCTGTCAACGGCCATTCTAAGCTGAATGTGCCTGCTCTCGTCAGATCGCAGCATCAATGCAGCTTAAGGCTTGGCAAGTACCAGCATGGGAGACTGGCTGGGAATCCCAAGTTCCGTTGACCTTTTTGAACCTGAAAATTGTGTTAGTTTCTCTATGAGATAGTAAAAGAAGGTTCAAATTGAACTGCTGCTGTCAACAGCCATTCTTAGCTGAATGTGCCTGCTCTCGTCAGATCGCAGCAGCAATGCAGCTTAAGGCTTGGCAAGTACCAGCATGGGAGACTGGCTGGGAATCCCAAGTTCTGTTGACCTTTTTGAACCTGAAAATTGTGTTATTTTCTCTATGAGATAGTAAAAGAAGGTTCAAATTGAACAGCTGCTGTCAACGGCCATTCTAAGCTGAATGTGCCTGCTCTCGTCAGATCGCAGCAGCTTAAGGCTTGGCAAGTACCAGCATGGGAGACTGGCTGGGAATCCCAAGTTCTGTTGACCTTTTTGAACCTGAAAATTGTGTTAGTTTCTCTATGAGATAGTAAAAGAAGGTTCAAATTGAACAGCTGCTGTCAACGGCCATTCTAAGCTGAATGTGCGTGCTCTTGTCGGATCACAGCATCGATGCGGCTTAAGGCTTGGCAAGTACCAGCATGGGAGACTGGCTGCGAATTCCAAGTTCCGTTGACCTTTTTGAACCTGAAAATTGTGTTAGTTTCTCTATGAGATAGTAAAAGAAGGTTCAAACTAAACAGCTGCTGTCAACGGCCATTCTAAGCTGAATGTGCCTGCTCTCGTCAGATCGCAGCAGCAATGCAGCTTAAGGCTTGGCAAGTACCAGCATGGGAGACTAGCTGGGAATCCCAAGTTCCGTTGACCTTTTTGAACCTGAAAATTGTGTTAGTTTCTCTATGAGATAGTAAAAGAAGGTTCAAATTGAACAGCTGCTGTCAACGGCCATTCTAAGCTGAATGTGCCTGCTCTCGTCAGATCGCAGCAGCTTAAGGCTTGGCAAGTACCAGCATGGGAGACTGGCTGGGAATCCCAAGTTCCGTTGACCTTTTTGAACCTGAAAATTGTGTTAGTTTCTCTATGAGATAGTAAAAGAAGGTTCAAACTGAACAGCTGCTGTCAACGGCCATTCTAAGCTGAATGTGCCTGCTCTCGTCAGATCGCAGCAGCAATGCAGCTTAAGGCTTGGCAAGTACCAGCATGGGAGACTGGCTGGGAATCCCAAGTTTCGTTGACCTTTTTGAACCTGAAGATTGTGTTAGTTTCTCTATGAGATAGTAAAAGAAAGTAGAAATTAGGCAGCTGCTGTCAACGGCCATTCTAAGCTGAATGTGCCTGCTCTCGTCAGATCGCAGCAGCAATGCAGCTTAAGGCTTGGCAAGTACCAGCATGGGAGACTGGCTGGGAATCCCAAGTTCTGTTGACCTTTTTGAACCTGAAAATTGTTAGTTTCTCTGTCAAAGATGGTAAAAGAAGGTTCAAATTGAACAGCTGCTGTCAACGGCCATTCTAAGCTGAATGTGCCTGCTCTCGTCAGATGGCAGCAGCAATGCAGCTTAAGGCTTGGCAAGTACCAGCATGGGAGACTGGCTGGGAATCCCAAGTTCCGTTGACCTTTTTGAACCTGAAAATTGTGTTAGTTTCTCTATGAGATAGTAAAAGAAGGTTCAAATTGAACAGCTGCTGTCAACGGCCATTCTAAGCTGAATGTGCCTGCTCTCGTCAGATCGCAGCAGCAATGCAGCTTAAGGCTTGGCAAGTACCAGCATAGGAGACTGGCTGGGAATCCCAAGTTCCGTTGACCTTTTTGAACCTGAAAATTGTGTTAGTTTCTCTATGAGATAGTAAAAGAAGGTTCAAATTGAACAGCTGCTGTCAACAGCCAATCTAAGCTGAATGTGCCTGCTCTCGTCAGATCGCAGCAGCAATGCAGCTTAAGGCTTGGCAAGTACCAGCATGGGAGACTGGCTGGGAATCCCAAGTTCTGTTGAACTTTTTGAACCTGAAAATTGTGTTAGTTTCTCTATGAGATAGTAAAAGAAGGTTCAAATTGAACAGCTGCTGTCAACGGCCATTCTAAGCTGAATGTGCCTGCTCTCGTCAGATCGCAGCAGCTTAAGGCTTGGCAAGTACCAGCATGGGAGACTGGCTGGGAATCCCAAGTTCCGTTGACCTTTTTGAACCTGAAAATTGTGTTAGTTTCTCTATGAGATAGTAAAAGAAGGTTCAAACTGAACAGCTGCTGTCAACGGCCATTCTAAGCTGAATGTGCCTGCTCTCGTCAGATCGCAGCAGCAATGCAGCTTAAGGCTTGGCAAGTACCAGCATGGGAGACTGGCTGGGAATCCCAAGTTCTGTTGACCTTTTTGAACCTGAAAATTGTTAGTTTCTCTGTCAAAGATGGTAAAAGAAGGTTCAAATTGAACAGCTGCTGTCAACGGCCATTCTAAGCTGAATGTGCCTGCTCTCGTCAGATGGCAGCAGCAATGCAGCTTAAGGCTTGGCAAGTACCAGCATGGGAGACTGGCTGGGAATCCCAAGTTCCGTTGACCTTTTTGAACCTGAAAATTGTGTTAGTTTCTCTATGAGATAGTAAAAGAAGGTTCAAATTGAACAGCTGCTGTCAATGGCCATTCTAAGCTGAATGTGCCTGCTCTCGTCAGATCGCAGCAGCAATGCAGCTTAAGGCTTGGCAAGTACCAGCATGGGAGACTGGCTGGGAATCCCAAGTTCCGTTGACCTTTTTGAACCTGAAAATTGTGTTAGTTTCTCTATGAGATAGTAAAAGAAGGTTCAAATTGAACAGCTGCTGTCAACGGCCATTCTAAGCTGAATGTGCCTGCTCTCGTCAGATCGCAGCAGCAATGCAGCTTAAGGCTTGGCAAGTACCAGCATGGGAGATTGGCTGGGAATCCCAAGTTCCGTTGACCTTTTTGAACCTGAAAATTGTGTTAGTTTCTCTATGAGATAGTAAAAGAAGGTTCAAATTGAACAGCTGCTGTCAACGGCCATTCTAAGCTGAATGTGCGTGCTCTTGTCGGATCACAGCAGCGATGCGGCTTAAGGCTTGGAAAGTACCAGCATGGGAGACTGGCTGCGAATCCCAAGTTCCGTTGACCTTTTTGAACCTGAAAATTGTGTTAGTTTCTCTATGAGATAGTAAAAGAAGGTTCAAACTGAACAGCTGCTGTTAACGGCCATTCTAAGCTGAATGTGCCTGCTCTCGTCAGATCGCAGCATCAATGCAGCTTAAGGCTTGGCAAGTACCAGCATGGGAGACTGGCTGGGAATCCCAAGTTCCGTTGACCTTTTTGAACCTGAAAATTGTGTTAGTTTCTCTATGAGATAGTAAAAGAAGGTTCAAATTGAACAGCTGCTGTCAACGGCCATTCTAAGCTGAATGTGCCTGCTCTCGTCAGATCGCAGCAGCAATGCAGCTTAAGGCTTGGCAAGTACCAGCATGGGAGACTGGCTGGGAATCCCAAGTTCCGTTGACCTTTTTGAACCTGAAAATTGTGTTAGTTTCTCTATGAGATAGTAAAAGAAGGTTCAAATTGAACAGCTGCTGTCAACGGCCATTCTAAGCTGAATGTGCCTGCTCTCGTCAGATTGCAGCAGCAATGCAGCTTAAGGCTTGGCAAGTACCAGCATGGGAGACTGGCTGGGAATCCCAAGTTCCGTTGACCTTTTTGAACCTGAAAATTGTGTTAGTTTCTCTATGAGATAGTAAAAGAAGGTTCAAATTGAACAGCTGCTGTCAACAGCCAATCTAAGCTGAATGTGCCTGCTCTCGTCAGATCGCAGCAGCAATGCAGCTTAAGGCTTGGCAAGTACCAGCATGGGAGACTGGCTGGGAATCCCAAGTTCTGTTGAACTTTTTGAACCTGAAAATTGTGTTAGTTTCTCTATGAGATAGTAAAAGAAGGTTCAAATTGAACAGCTGCTGTCAACAGCCAATCTAAGCTGAATGTGCCTGCTCTCGTCAGATCGCAGCAGCAATGCAGCTTAAGGCTTGGCAAGTACCAGCATGGGAGACTGGCTGGGAATCCCAAGTTCTGTTGAACTTTTTGAACCTGAAAATTGTGTTAGTTTCTCTATGAGATAGTAAAAGAAGGTTCAAATTGAACAGCTGCTGTCAACGGCCATTCTAAGCTGAATGTGCCTGCTCTCGTCAGATCGCAGCAGCTTAAGGCTTGGCAAGTACCAGCATGGGAGACTGGCTGGGAATCCCAAGTTCCGTTGACCTTTTTGAACCTGAAAATTGTGTTAGTTTCTCTATGAGATAGTAAAAGAAGGTTCAAACTGAACAGCTGCTGTCAACGGCCATTCTAAGCTGAATGTGCCTGCTCTCGTCAGATCGCAGCAGCAATGCAGCTTAAGGCTTGGCAAGTACCAGCATGGGAGACTGGCTGGGAATCCCAAGTTCTGTTGACCTTTTTGAACCTGAAAATTGTTAGTTTCTCTGTCAAAGATGATAAAAGAAGGTTCAAATTGAACAGCTGCTGTCAACGGCCATTCTAAGCTGAATGTGCCTGCTCTCGTCAGATGGCAGCAGCAATGCAGCTTAAGGCTTGGCAAGTACCAGCATGGGAGACTGGCTGGGAATCCCAAGTTCCGTTGACCTTTTTGAACCTGATAATTGTGTTAGTTTCTCTATGAGATAGTAAAAGAAGGTTCAAATTGAACAGCTGCTGTCAATGGCCATTCTAAGCTGAATGTGCCTGCTCTCGTCAGATCGCAGCAGCAATGCAGCTTAAGGCTTGGCAAGTACCAGCATGGGAGACTGGCTGGGAATCCCAAGTTCCGTTGACCTTTTTGAACCTGAAAATTGTGTTAGTTTCTCTATGAGATAGTAAAAGAAGGTTCAAATTGAACAGCTGCTGTCAACGGCCATTCTAAGCTGAATGTGCCTGCTCTCGTCAGATCGCAGCAGCAATGCAGCTTAAGGCTTGGCAAGTACCAGCATGGGAGACTGGCTGGGAATCCCAAGTTCCGTTGACCTTTTTGAACCTGAAAATTGTGTTAGTTTCTCTATGAGATAGTAAAAGAAGGTTCAAATTGAACAGCTGCTGTCAACGGCCATTCTAAGCTGAATGTGCGTGCTCTTGTCGGATCACAGCAGCGATGCGGCTTAAGGCTTGGCAAGTACCAGCATGGGAGACTGGCTGCGAATCCCAAGTTCCGTTGACCTTTTTGAACCTGAAAATTGTGTTAGTTTCTCTATGAGATAGTAAAAGAAGGTTCAAACTGAACAGCTGCTGTCAACGGCCATTCTAAGCTGAATGTGCCTGCTCTCGTCAGATCGCAGCATCAATGCAGCTTAAGGCTTGGCAAGTACCAGCATGGGAGACTGGCTGGGAATCCCAAGTTCCGTTGACCTTTTTGAACCTGAAAATTGTGTTAGTTTCTCTATGAGATAGTAAAAGAAGGTTCAAATTGAACAGCTGCTGTCAACGGCCATTCTAAGCTGAATGTGCCTGCTCTCGTCAGATCGCAGCAGCAATGCAGCTTAAGGCTTGGCAAGTACCAGCATGGGAGACTGGCTGGGAATCCCAAGTTCCGTTGACCTTTTTGAACCTGAAAATTGTGTTAGTTTCTCTATGAGATAGTAAAAGAAGGTTCAAATTGAACAGCTGCTGTCAACGGCCATTCTAAGCTGAATGTGCCTGCTCTCGTCAGATTGCAGCAGCAATGCAGCTTAAGGCTTGGCAAGTACCAGCATGGGAGACTGGCTGGGAATCCCAAGTTCCGTTGACCTTTTTGAACCTGAAAATTGTGTTAGTTTCTCTATGAGATAGTAAAAGAAGGTTCAAATTGAACAGCTGCTGTCAACAGCCAATCTAAGCTGAATGTGCCTGCTCTCGTCAGATCGCAGCAGCAATGCAGCTTAAGGCTTGGCAAGTACCAGCATGGGAGACTGGCTGGGAATTCCAAGTTCTGTTGACCTTTTTGAACCTGAAAATTGTGTTAGTTTCTCTATGAGATAGTAAAAGAAGGTTCAAATTGAACAGCTGCTGTCAACGGCCATTCTAAGCTGAATGTGCCTGCTCTCGTCAGATCGCAGCAGCTTAAGGCTTGGCAAGTACCAGCATGGGAGACTGGCTGGGAATCCCAAGTTCCGTTGACCTTTTTGAACCTGAAAATTGTGTTAGTTTCTCTATGAGATAGTAAAAGAAGGTTCAAACTGAACAGCTGCTGTCAACGGCCATTCTAAGCTGAATGTGCCTGCTCTCGTCAGATCGCAGCAGCAATGCAGCTTAAGGCTTGGCAAGTACCAGCATGGGAGACTGGCTGGGAATCCCAAGTTCTGTTGACCTTTTTGAACCTGAAAATTGTTAGTTTCTCTGTCAAAGATGGTAAAAGAAGGTTCAAATTGAACAGCTGCTGTCAACGGCCATTCTAAGCTGAATGTGCCTGCTCTCGTCAGATGGCAGCAGCAATGCAGCTTAAGGCTTGGCAAGTACCAGCATGGGAGACTGGCTGGGAATCCCAAGTTCCGTTGACCTTTTTGAACCTGAAAATTGTGTTAGTTTCTCTATGAGATAGTAAAAGAAGGTTCAAATTGAACAGCTGCTGTCAATGGCCATTCTAAGCTGAATGTGCCTGCTCTCGTCAGATCGCAGCAGCAATGCAGCTTAAGGCTTGGCAAGTACCAGCATGGGAGACTGGCTGGGAATCCCAAGTTCCGTTGACCTTTTTGAACCTGAAAATTGTGTTAGTTTCTCTATGAGATAGTAAAAGAAGGTTCAAATTGAACAGCTGCTGTCAACGGCCATTCTAAGCTGAATGTGCCTGCTCTCGTCAGATCGCAGCAGCAATGCAGCTTAAGGCTTGGCAAGTACCAGCATGGGAGATTGGCTGGGAATCCCAAGTTCCGTTGACCTTTTTGAACCTGAAAATTGTGTTAGTTTCTCTATGAGATAGTAAAAGAAGGTTCAAATTGAACAGCTGCTGTCAACGGCCATTCTAAGCTGAATGTGCGTGCTCTTGTCGGATCACAGCAGCGATGCGGCTTAAGGCTTGGAAAGTACCAGCATGGGAGACTGGCTGCGAATCCCAAGTTCCGTTGACCTTTTTGAACCTGAAAATTGTGTTAGTTTCTCTATGAGATAGTAAAAGAAGGTTCAAACTGAACAGCTGCTGTTAACGGCCATTCTAAGCTGAATGTGCCTGCTCTCGTCAGATCGCAGCATCAATGCAGCTTAAGGCTTGGCAAGTACCAGCATGGGAGACTGGCTGGGAATCCCAAGTTCCGTTGACCTTTTTGAACCTGAAAATTGTGTTAGTTTCTCTATGAGATAGTAAAAGAAGGTTCAAATTGAACAGCTGCTGTCAACGGCCATTCTAAGCTAAATGTGCCTGCTCTCGTCAGATCGCAGCAGCAATGCAGCTTAAGGCTTGGCAAGTACCAGCATGGGAGACTGGCTGGGAATCCCAAGTTCCGTTGACCTTTTTGAACCTGAAAATTGTGTTAGTTTCTCTATGAGATAGTAAAAGAAGGTTCAAATTGAACAGCTGCTGTCAACGGCCATTCTAAGCTGAATGTGCCTGCTCTCGTCAGATTGCAGCAGCAATGCAGCTTAAGGCTTGGCAAGTACCAGCATGGGAGACTGGCTGGGAATCCCAAGTTCCGTTGACCTTTTTGAACCTGAAAATTGTGTTAGTTTCTCTATGAGATAGTAAAAGAAGGTTCAAATTGAACAGCTGCTGTCAACAGCCAATCTAAGCTGAATGTGCCTGCTCTCGTCAGATCGCAGCAGCAATGCAGCTTAAGGCTTGGCAAGTACCAGCATGGGAGACTGGCTGGGAATCCCAAGTTCTGTTGAACTTTTTGAACCTGAAAATTGTGTTAGTTTCTCTATGAGATAGTAAAAGAAGGTTCAAATTGAACAGCTGCTGTCAACAGCCAATCTAAGCTGAATGTGCCTGCTCTCGTCAGATCGCAGCAGCAATGCAGCTTAAGGCTTGGCAAGTACCAGCATGGGAGACTGGCTGGGAATCCCAAGTTCTGTTGAACTTTTTGAACCTGAAAATTGTGTTAGTTTCTCTATGAGATAGTAAAAGAAGGTTCAAATTGAACAGCTGCTGTCAACGGCCATTCTAAGCTGAATGTGCCTGCTCTCGTCAGATCGCAGCAGCTTAAGGCTTGGCAAGTACCAGCATGGGAGACTGGCTGGGAATCCCAAGTTCCGTTGACCTTTTTGAACCTGAAAATTGTGTTAGTTTCTCTATGAGATAGTAAAAGAAGGTTCAAACTGAACAGCTGCTGTCAACGGCCATTCTAAGCTGAATGTGCCTGCTCTCGTCAGATCGCAGCAGCAATGCAGCTTAAGGCTTGGCAAGTACCAGCATGGGAGACTGGCTGGGAATCCCAAGTTCTGTTGACCTTTTTGAACCTGAAAATTGTTAGTTTCTCTGTCAAAGATGATAAAAGAAGGTTCAAATTGAACAGCTGCTGTCAACGGCCATTCTAAGCTGAATGTGCCTGCTCTCGTCAGATGGCAGCAGCAATGCAGCTTAAGGCTTGGCAAGTACCAGCATGGGAGACTGGCTGGGAATCCCAAGTTCCGTTGACCTTTTTGAACCTGATAATTGTGTTAGTTTCTCTATGAGATAGTAAAAGAAGGTTCAAATTGAACAGCTGCTGTCAATGGCCATTCTAAGCTGAATGTGCCTGCTCTCGTCAGATCGCAGCAGCAATGCAGCTTAAGGCTTGGCAAGTACCAGCATGGGAGACTGGCTGGGAATCCCAAGTTCCGTTGACCTTTTTGAACCTGAAAATTGTGTTAGTTTCTCTATGAGATAGTAAAAGAAGGTTCAAATTGAACAGCTGCTGTCAACGGCCATTCTAAGCTGAATGTGCCTGCTCTCGTCAGATCGCAGCAGCAATGCAGCTTAAGGCTTGGCAAGTACCAGCATGGGAGACTGGCTGGGAATCCCAAGTTCCGTTGACCTTTTTGAACCTGAAAATTGTGTTAGTTTCTCTATGAGATAGTAAAAGAAGGTTCAAATTGAACAGCTGCTGTCAACGGCCATTCTAAGCTGAATGTGTGTGCTCTTGTCGGATCACAGCAGCGATGCGGCTTAAGGCTTGGCAAGTACCAGCATGGGAGACTGGCTGCGAATCCCAAGTTCCGTTGACCTTTTTGAACCTGAAAATTGTGTTAGTTTCTCTATGAGATAGTAAAAGAAGGTTCAAACTGAACAGCTGCTGTCAACGGCCATTCTAAGCTGAATGTGCCTGCTCTCGTCAGATCGCAGCATCAATGCAGCTTAAGGCTTGGCAAGTACCAGCATGGGAGACTGGCTGGGAATCCCAAGTTCCGTTGACCTTTTTGAACCTGAAAATTGTGTTAGTTTCTCTATGAGATAGTAAAAGAAGGTTCAAATTGAACAGCTGCTGTCAACGGCCATTCTAAGCTGAATGTGCCTGCTCTCGTCAGATCGCAGCAGCAATGCAGCTTAAGGCTTGGCAAGTACCAGCATGGGAGACTGGCTGGGAATCCCAAGTTCCGTTGACCTTTTTGAACCTGAAAATTGTGTTAGTTTCTCTATGAGATAGTAAAAGAAGGTTCAAATTGAACAGCTGCTGTCAACGGCCATTCTAAGCTGAATGTGCCTGCTCTCGTCAGATTGCAGCAGCAATGCAGCTTAAGGCTTGGCAAGTACCAGCATGGGAGACTGGCCGGGAATCCCAAGTTCCGTTGACCTTTTTGAACCTGAAAATTGTGTTAGTTTCTCTATGAGATAGTAAAAGAAGGTTCAAATTGAACAGCTGCTGTCAACAGCCAATCTAAGCTGAATGTGCCTGCTCTCGTCAGATCGCAGCAGCAATGCAGCTTAAGGCTTGGCAAGTACCAGCATGGGAGACTGGCTGGGAATTCCAAGTTCTGTTGACCTTTTTGAACCTGAAAATTGTGTTAGTTTCTCTATGAGATAGTAAAAGAAGGTTCAAATTGAACAGCTGCTGTCAACGGCCATTCTAAGCTGAATGTGCCTGCTCTCGTCAGATCGCAGCAGCTTAAGGCTTGGCAAGTACCAGCATGGGAGACTGGCTGGGAATCCCAAGTTCCGATGACCTTTTTGAACCTGAAAATTGTGTTAGTTTCTCTATGAGATAGTAAAAGAAGGTTCAAACTGAACAGCTGCTGTCAACGGCCATTCTAAGCTGAATGTGCCTGCTCTCGTCAGATCGCAGCAGCAATGCAGCTTAAGGCTTGGCAAGTACCAGCATGGGAGACTGGCTGGGAATCCCAAGTTTCATTGACCTTTTTGAACCTGAAAATTGTGTTAGTTTCTCTATGAGATAGTAAAAGAAAGTAGAAATTAGGCAGCTGCTGTCAACGGCCATTCTAAGCTGAATGTGCCTGCTCTCGTCAGATCGCAGCAGCAATGCAGCTTAAGGCTTGGCAAGTACCAGCATGGGAGACTGGCTGGGAATCCCAAGTTCTGTTGACCTTTTTGAACCTGAAAATTGTTAGTTTCTCTGTCAAAGATGGTAAAAGAAGGTTCAAATTGAACAGCTGCTGTCAACGGCCATTCTAAGCTGAATGTGCCTGCTCTCGTCAGATCGCAGCAGCAATGCAGCTTAAGGCTTGGCAAGTACCAGCATGGGAGACTGGCTGGGAATCCCAAGTTCCGTTGACCTTTTTGAACCTGAAAATTGTGTTAGTTTCTCTATGAGATAGTAAAAGAAGGTTCAAATTGAACAGCTGCTGTCAACGGCCATTCTAAGCTGAATGTGCCTGCTCTCGTCAGATCGCAGCAGCAATGCAGCTTAAGGCTTGGCAAGTACCAGCATGGGAGACTGGCTGGGAATCCCAAGTTCCGTTGACCTTTTTGAACCTGAAAATTGTGTTAGTTTCTCTATGAGATAGTAAAAGAAGGTTCAAATTGAACAGCTGCTGTCAACGGCCATTCTAAGCTGAATGTGCCTGCTCTCGTCAGATCGCAGCAGCAATGCAGCTTAAGGCTTGGCAAGTACCAGCATGGGAGACTGGCTGGGAATCCCAAGTTCCGTTGACCTTTTTGAACCTGAAAATTGTGTTAGTTTCTCTATGAGATAGTAAAAGAAGGTTCAAATTGAACAGCTGCTGTCAACGGCCATTCTAAGCTGAATGTGCGTGCTCTTGTCGGATCACAGCAGCGATGCGGCTTAAGGCTTGGCAAGTACCAGCATGGGAGACTGGCTGCGAATCCCAAGTTCCGTTGACCTTTTTGAACCTGAAAATTGTGTTAGTTTCTCTATGAGATAGTAAAAGAAGGTTCAAACTGAACAACTGCTGTCAACGGCCATTCTAAGCTGAATGTGCCTGCTCTCGTCAGATCGCAGCATCAATGCAGCTTAAGGCTTGGCAAGTACCAGCATGGGAGACTGGCTGGGAATCCCAAGTTCCGTTGACCTTTTTGAACCTGAAAATTGTGTTAGTTTCTCTATGAGATAGTAAAAGAAGGTTCAAATTGAACAGCTGCTGTCAACGGCCATTCTAAGCTGAATGTGCCTGCTCTCGTCAGATCGCAGCAGCAATGCAGCTTAAGGCTTGGCAAGTACCAGCATGGGAGACTGGCTGGGAATCCCAAGTTCCGTTGACCTTTTTGAACCTGAAAATTGTGTTAGTTTCTCTATGAGATAGTAAAAGAAGGTTCAAATTGAAGAGCAGCTGTGAACAGCCGATCTAAGCTGAATGTGCCTGCTCTCGTCAGATCGCAGCAGCAATGCAGCTTAAGGCTTGGCAAGTACCAGCATGGGAGACTGGCTGGGAATCCCAAGTTTTGTTGACCTTTTTGAACCTGAAAATTGTGTTAGTTTCTCTATGAGATAGTAAAAGAAGGTACAAATTGAACAGCTGCTGTCAACGGCCATTCTAAGCTGAATGTGCCTGCTCTCGTCAGATCGCAGCAGCTTAAGGCTTGGCAAGTACCAGCATGGGAGACTGGCTGGGAATCCCAAGTTCCGTTGACCTTTTTGAACCTGAAAATTGTGTTAGTTTCTCTATGAGATAGTAAAAGAAGGTTCAAACTGAACAGCTGCTGTCAACGGCCATTCTAAGCTGAATGTGCCTGCTCTCGTCAGATCGCAGCAGCAATGCAGCTTAAGGCTTGGCAAGTACCAGCATGGGAGACTGGCTGGGAATCCCAAGTTCCGTTGACCTTTTTGAACCTGAAAATTGTGTTAGTTTCTCTATGAGATAGTAAAAGAAGGTTCAAATTGAACAGCTGCTGTCAACAGCCAATCTAAGCTGAATGTGCCTGCTCTCGTGAGATCGCAGCAGCAATGCAGCTTAAGGCTTGGCAAGTACCAGCATGGGAGACTGGCTGGGAATCCCAAGTTCCGTTGACCTTTTTGAACCTGAAAATTGTGTTAGTTTCTCTATGAGATAGTAAAAGAAGGTTCAAATTGACCAGCTGCTGTCAACGGCCATTCTAAGCTGAATGTGCCTGCTCTCGTCAGATTGCAGCAGCAATGCAGCGTAAGACTTGGCAAGTACCAGCATGGGAGACTGGCTGGGAATCCCAAGTTCCGTTGACCTTTTTGAACCTGAAAATTGTGTTAGTTTCTCTATGAGATAGTAAAAGAAGGTTCAAATTGAACAGCTGCTGTCAACGGCCATTCTAAGCTGAATGTGCCTGCTCTCGTCAGATCGCAGCAGCTTAAGGCTTGGCAAGTACCAGCATGGGAGACTGGCTGGGAATCCCAAGTTCCGTTGACCTTTTTGAACCTGAAAATTGTGTTAGTTTCTCTATGAGATAGTAAAAGAAGGTTCAAACTGAACAGCTGCTGTCAACGGCCATTCTAAGCTGAATGTGCCTGCTCTCGTCAGATCGCAGCAGCAATGCAGCTTAAGGCTTGGCAAGTACCAGCATGGGAGACTGGCTGGGAATCCCAAGTTCCGTTGACATTTTTGAACCTGAAAATTGTGTTAGTTTCTCTATGAGATAGTAAAAGAAGGTTCAAACTGAACAGCTGCTGTCAACGGCCATTCTAAGCTGAATGTGCCTGCTCTCGTCAGATCGCAGCATCAATGCAGCTTAATGCTTGGCAAGTACCAGCATGGGAGACTGGCTGGGAATCCCAAGTTCCGTTGACCTTTTTGAACCTGAAAATTGTGTTAGTTTCTCTATGAGATAGTAAAAGAAGGTTCAAATTGAACAGCTGCTGTCAACAGCCAATCTAAGCTGAATGTGCCTACTCTCGTCAGATCGCAGCAGCAATGCAGCTTAAGGCTTGGCAAGTACCAGCATGGGAGACTGGCTGGGAATCCCAAGTTCCGTTGACCTTTTTGAACCTGAAAATTGTGTTAGTTTCTCTATGAGATAGTAAAAGAAGGTTCAAAGTGAACAGTTGCTGTCAACGGCCATTCTAAGCTGAATGTGCCTGCTCTCGTCAGATCGCAGCAGCAATGCAGCTTAAGGCTTGGCAAGTACCAGCATGGGAGACTGGCTGGGAATCCCAAGTTCCGTTGACTTTTTTGAACCTGAAAATTGTGTTAGTTTCTCTATGAGATAGTAAAAGAAGGTTCAAATTGAACAGCTGCTGTCAACGGCCATTCTAAGCTGAATGTGCCTGCTCTCGTCAGATCGCAGCAGCAATGCAGCTTAAGGCTTGGCAAGTACCAGCATGGGAGACTGGCTGGGAATCCCAAGTTCCGTTGACCTTTTTGAACCTGAAAATTGTGTTAGTTTCTCTATGAGATAGTAAAAGAAGGTTCAAATTGAACAGCTGCTGTCAACGGCCATTCTAAGCTGAATGTGCCTGCTCTCGTCAGATCGCAGCAGCAATGCAGCTTAAGGCTTGGCAAGTACCAGCATGGGAGACTGGCTGGGAATCCCAAGTTCCGTTGACCTTTTTGAACCTGAAAATTGTGTTAGTTTCTCTATGAGATAGTAAAAGAAGGTTCAAATTGAACAGCTGCTGTCAACGGCCATTCTAAGCTGAATGTGCCTGCTCTTGTCAGATCGCAGCAGCAATGCAGCTTAAGGCTTGGCAAGTACCAGCATGGGAGACTGGCTGGGAATCCCAAGTTCCGTTGACCTTTTTGAACCTGAAAATTGTTAGTTTCTCTGTCAAAGATGGTAAAAGAAGGTTCAAATTGAACAGCTGCTGTCAACGGCCATTCTAAGCTGAATGTGCCTGCTCTCGTCAGATCGCAGCAGCAATGCAGCTTAAGGCTTGGCAAGTACCAGCATGGGAGACTGGCTGGGAATCCCAAGTTCCGTTGACCTTTTTGAACCTGAAAATTGTGTTAGTTTCTCTATGAGATAGTAAAAGAAGGTTCAAATTGAACAGCTGCTGTCAACAGCCAATCTAAGCTGAATGTGCCTACTCTCGTCAGATTGCAGCAGCAATGCAGCTTAAGGCTTGGCAAGTACCAGCATGGGAGACTGGCTGGGAATCCCAAGTTCCGTTGACCTTTTTGAACCTGAAAATTGTGTTAGTTTCTCTATGAGATAGTAAAAGAAGGTTCAAAGTGAACAGCTGCTGTCAACGGCCATTCTAAGCTGAATGTGCCTGCTCTCGTCAGATCGCAGCAGCAATGCAGCTTAAGGCTTGGCAAGTACCAGCATGGGAGACTGGCTGGGAATCCCAAGTTCCGTTGACCTTTTTGAACCTGAAAATTGTGTTAGTTTCTCTATGAGATAGTAAAAGAAGGTTCAAATTGAACAGCTGCTGTCAACGGCCATTCTAAGCTGAATGTGCCTGCTCTCGTCAGATCGCAGCAGCAATGCAGCTTAAGGCTTGGCAAGTACCAGCATGGGAGACTGGCTGGGAATCCCAAGTTCCGTTGACCTTTTTGAACCTGAAAATTGTGTTAGTTTCTCTATGAGATAGTAAAAGAAGGTTCAAATTGAACAGCTGCTGTCAACGGCCATTCTAAGCTGAATGTGCCTGCTCTCGTCAGATCGCAGCAGCAATGCAGCTTAAGGCTTGGCAAGTACCAGCATGGGAGACTGGCTGGGAATCCCAAGTTCCGTTGACCTTTTTGAACCTGAAAATTGTGTTAGTTTCTCTATGAGATAGTAAAAGAAGGTTCAAATTGAACAGCTGCTGTCAACGGCCATTCTAAGCTGAATGTGCCTGCTCTTGTCAGATCGCAGCAGCAATGCAGCTTAAGGCTTGGCAAGTACCAGCATGGGAGACTGGCTGGGAATCCCAAGTTCCGTTGACCTTTTTGAACCTGAAAATTGTTAGTTTCTCTGTCAAAGATGGTAAAAGAAGGTTCAAATTGAACAGCTGCTGTCAACGGCCATTCTAAGCTGAATGTGCCTGCTCTCGTCAGATCGCAGCAGCAATGCAGCTTAAGGCTTGGCAAGTACCAGCATGGGAGACTGGCTGGGAATCCCAAGTTCCGTTGACCTTTTTGAACCTGAAAATTGTGTTAGTTTCTCTATGAGATAGTAAAAGAAGGTTCAAATTGAACAGCTGCTGTCAACAGCCAATCTAAGCTGAATGTGCCTACTCTCGTCAGATCGCAGCAGCAATGCAGCTTAAGGCTTGGCAAGTACCAGCATGGGAGACTGGCTGGGAATCCCAAGTTCCGTTGACCTTTTTGAACCTGAAAATTGTGTTAGTTTCTCTATGAGATAGTAAAAGAAGGTTCAAAGTGAACAGCTGCTGTCAACGGCCATTCTAAGCTGAATGTGCCTGCTCTCGTCAGATCGCAGCAGCAATGCAGCTTAAGGCTTGGCAAGTACCAGCATGGGAGACTGGCTGGGAATCCCAAGTTCCGTTGACCTTTTTGAACCTGAAAATTGTGTTAGTTTCTCTATGAGATAGTAAAAGAAGGTTCAAATTGAACAGCTGCTGTCAACGGCCATTCTAAGCTGAATGTGCCTGCTCTCGTCAGATCGCAGCAGCAATGCAGCTTAAGGCTTGGCAAGTACCAGCATGGGAGACTGGCTGGGAATCCCAAGTTCCGTTGACCTTTTTGAACCTGAAAATTGTGTTAGTTTCTCTATGAGATAGTAAAAGAAGGTTCAAATTGAACAGCTGCTGTCAACGGCCATTCTAAGCTGAATGTGCCTGCTCTCGTCAGATCGCAGCAGCAATGCAGCTTAAGGCTTGGCAAGTACCAGCATGGGAGACTGGCTGGGAATCCCAAGTTCCGTTGACCTTTTTGAACCTGAAAATTGTGTTAGTTTCTCTATGAGATAGTAAAAGAAGGTTCAAATTGAACAGCTGCTGTCAATGGCCATTCTAAGCTGAATGTGCCTGCTCTCGTCAGATCGCAGCAGCAATGCAGCTTAAGGCTTGGCAAGTACCAGCATGGGAGACTGGCTGGGAATCCCAAGTTCCGTTGACCTTTTTGAACCTGAAAATTGTGTTAGTTTCTCTATGAGATAGTAAAAGAAGGTTCAAATTGAACATCTGCTGTCAACGGCCATTCTAAGCTGAATGTGCCTGCTCTTGTCAGATCGCAGCAGCAATGCAGCTTAAGGCTTGGCAAGTACCAGCATGGGAGACTGGCTGGGAATCCCAAGTTCCGTTGACCTTTTTGAACCTGAAAATTGTTAGTTTCTCTGTCAAAGATGGTAAAAGAAGGTCAAATTGAACAGCTGCTGTCAACGGCCATTCTAAGCTGAATGTGCCTGCTCTCGTCAGATCGCAGCAGCAATGCAGCTTAAGGCTTGGCAAGTACCAGCATGGGAGACTGGCTGGGAATCCCAAGTTCCGTTGACCTTTTTGAACCTGAAAATTGTGTTAGTTTCTCTATGAGATAGTAAAAGAAGGTTCAAATTGAACAGCTGCTGTCAACGGCCATTCTAAGCTGAATGTGCCTGCTCTCGTCAGATCGCAGCAGCAATGCAGCTTAAGGCTTGGCAAGTACCAGCATGGGAGACTGGCTGGGAATCCCAAGTTCTGTTGACCTTTTTGAACCTGAAAATTGTGTTAGTTTCTCTATGAGATAGTAAAAGAAGGTTCAAACTGAACAGCTGCTGTCAACGGCCATTCTAAGCTGAATGTGCCTGCTCTCGTCAGATCGCAGCATCAATGCAGCTTAAGGCTTGGCAAGTACCAGCATGGGAGACTGGCTGGGAATCCCAAGTTCCGTTGACCTTTTTGAACCTGAAAATTGTGTTAGTTTCTCTATGAGATAGTAAAAGAAGGTTCAAATTGAACAGCTGCTGTCAACGACCATTCTAAGCTGAATGTGCCTGCTCTCGTCAGATCGCAGCAGCAATGCAGCTTAAGGCTTGGCAAGTACCAGCATGGGAGACTGGCTGGGAATCCCAAGTTCCGTTGACCTTTTTGAACCTGAAAATTGTGTTAGTTTCTCTATGAGATAGTAAAAGAAGGTTCAAATTGAACAGCTGCTGTCAACGGCCATTCTAAGCTGAATGTGCCTGCTCTCGTCAGATTGCAGCAGCAATGCAGCTTAAGACTTGGCAAGTACCAGCATGGGAGACTGGCTGGGAATCCCAAGTTCCGTTGACCTTTTTGAACCTGAAAATTGTGTTAGTTTCTCTATGAGATAGTAAAAGAAGGTTCAAATTGAACAGCTGCTGTCAACAGCCAATCTAAGCTGAATGTGCCTGCTCTCGTCAGATCGCAGCAGCAATGCAGCTTAAGGCTTGGCAAGTACCAGCATGGGAGACTGGCTGGGAATCCCAAGTTCTGTTGACCTTTTTGAACCTGAAAATTGTGTTAGTTTCTCTATGAGATAGTAAAAGAAGGTTCAAATTGAACAGCTGCTGTCAACGGCCATTCTAAGCTGAATGTGCCTGCTCTCGTCAGATCGCAGCAGCTTAAGGCTTGGCAAGTACCAGCATGGGAGACTGGCTGGGAATCCCAAGTTCCGTTCACCTTTTTGAACCTGAAAATTGTGTTAGTTTCTCTATGAGATAGTAAAAGAAGGTTCAAATTGAACAGCTGCTGTCAACGGCCATTCTAAGCTGAATGTGCCTGCTCTCGTCAGATCGCAGCAGCAATGCAGCTTAAGGCTTGGCAAGTACCAGCATGGGAGACTGGCTGGGAATCCCAAGTTCCGTTGACCTTTTTGAACCTGAAAATTGTGTTAGTTTCTCTATGAGATAGTAAAAGAAGGTTCAAACTGAACAGCTGCTGTCAACGGCCATTCTAAGCTGAATGTGCCTGCTCTCGTCAGATCGCAGCAGCAATGCAGCTTAAGGCTTGGCAAGTACCAGCATGGGAGACTGGCTGGGAATCCCAAGTTCCGTTGACATTTTTGAACCTGAAAATTGTGTTAGTTTCTCTATGAGATAGAAAAAGAAGGTTCAAACTGAACAGCTGCTGTCAACGGCCATTCTAAGCTAATTGTGCCTGCTCTCGTCAGATCGCAGCATCAATGCAGCTTAAGGCTTGGCAAGTACCAGCATGGGAGACTGGCTGGGAATCCCAAGTTCCGTTCACCTTTTTGAACCTGAAAATTGTGTTAGTTTCTCTATGAGATAGTAAAAGAAGGTTCAAACTGAACAGCTGCTGTCAACGGCCATTCTAAGCTGAATGTGCCTGCTCTCGTCAGATTGCAGCAGCAATGCAGCTTAAGGCTTGGCAAGTACCAGCATGGGAGACTGGCTGGGAATCCCAAGTTTCGTTGACCTTTTTGAACCTGAAAATTGTGTTAGTTTCTCTATGAGATAGTAAAAGAAAGTAGAAATTAGGCAGCTGCTGTCAACGGGCATTCTAAGCTGAATGTGCCTGCTCTCGTTAGATCGCAGCAGCAATGCAGCTTAAGGCTTGGCAAGTACCAGCATGGGAGACTGGCTGGGAATCCCAAGTTCTGCTGACCTTTTTGAACCTGAAAATTGTTAGTTTCTCTGTCAAAGATAGTAAAAGAAGGTTCAAATTGAACAGCTGCTGTCAACGGCCATTCTAAGCTGAATGTGCCTGCTCTCGTCAGATGGCAGCAGCAATGCAGCTTAAGGCTTGGCAAGTACCAGCATGGGAGACTGGCTGGGAATCCCAAGTTCCGTTGACCTTTTTGAACCTGAAAATTGTGTTAGTTTCTCTATGAGATAGTAAAAGAAGGTTCAAATTGAACAGCTGCTGTCAACGGCCATTCTAAGCTGAATGTGCCTGCTCTCGTCAGATCGCAGCAGCTTAAGTCTTGGCAAGTACCAGCATGGGAGACTGGCTGGGAATCCCAAGTTCCGTTGACCTTTTTGAACCTGAAAATTGTGTTAGTTTCTCTATGAGATAGTAAAAGAAGGTTCAAACTGAACAGCTGCTGTCAACGGCCATTCTAAGCTGAATGTGCCTGCTCTCGTCAGATCGCAGCAGCAATGCAGCTTAAGGCTTGGCAAGTACCAGCATGGGAGACTGGCTGGGAATCCCAAGTTCTGTTGACATTTTTGAACCTGAAAATTGTGTTAGTTTCTCTATGAGATAGAAAAAGAAGGTTCAAACTGAACAGCTGCTGTCAACGGCCATTCTAAGCTGAATGTGCCTGCTCTCGTCAGATCGCAGCATCAATGCAGCTTAAGGCTTGGCAAGTACCAGCATGGGAGACTGGCTGGGAATCCCAAGTTCCGTTCACCTTTTTGAACCTGAAAATTGTGTTAGTTTCTCTATGAGATAGTAAAAGAAGGTTCAAACTGAACAGCTGCTGTCAACGGCCATTCTAAGCTGAATGTGCCTGCTCTCGTCAGATCGCAGCAGCAATGCAGCTTAAGGCTTGGCAAATACCAGCATGGGAGACTGGCTGGGAATCCCAAGTTCCGTTGACCTTTTTGAACCTGAAAATTGTGTTAGTTTCTCTATGAGATAGTAAAAGAAGGTTCAAATTGAACAGCTGCTGTCAACGGCCATTCTAAGCTGAATGTGCCTGCTCTCGTCAGATCGCAGCAGCAATGCAGCTTAAGGCTTGGCAAGTACCAGCATGGGAGACTGGCTGGAAATCCCAAGTTCTGTTGACCTTTTTGAACCTGAAAATTGTGTTAGTTTTTCTATGAGATAGTGAAAGAAGGTTCAAATTGAACAGCTGCTGTCAACGGCCATTCTAAGCTGAATGTGCCTGCTCTCGTCAGATCGCAGCAGCAATGCAGCTTAAGGCTTGGCAAGTACCAGCATGGGAGACTGGCTGGGAATCCCAACTTCTGTTGACCTTTTTGAACCTGAAAATTGTGTTAGTTTCCCTATGAGATAGTAAAAGAAGGTTCAAATTGAACAGCTGCTGTCAACGGCCATTCTAAGCTGAATGTGCCTGCTCTCGTCAGATCGCAGCAGCAATGCAGCTTAAGGCTTGGCAAGTACCAGCATGGGAGACTGGCTGGGAATCCCAAGTTCCGTTGACCTTTTTGAACCTGAAAATTGTGTTAGTTTCTCTATGAGATAGTAAAAGAAGGTTCAAATTGAACAGCTGCTGTCAACGGCCATTCTAAGCTGAATGTGCCTGCTCTCGTCAGATCGCAGCAGCAATGCAGCTTAAGGCTTGGCAAGTACAAGCATGGGAGACTAGCTGGGAATCCCAAGTTCCGTTGACCTTTTTGAACCTGAAAATTGTTAGTTTCTCTGTCAAAGATGGTAAAAGAAGGTTCAAATTGAACAGCTGCTGTCAACGGCCATTCTAAGCTGAATGTGCCTGCTCTCGTCAGATCGCAGCAGCAATGCAGCTTAAGGCTTGGCAAGTACCAGCATGGGAGACTGGCTGGGAATCCCAAGTTCCGTTGACCTTTTTGAACCTGAAAATTGTGTTAGTTTCTCTATGAGATAGTAAAAGAAGGTTCAAACTGAACAGCTGCTGTCAACGGCCATTCTAAGCTGAATGTGCCTGCTCTCGTCAGATCGCAGCAGCAATGCAGCTTAAGGCTTGGCAAGTACCAGCATGGGAGACTGGCTGGGAATCCCAAGTTCCGTTGACCTTTTTGAACCTGAAAATTGTGTTAGTTTCTCTATGAGATAGTAAAAGAAGGTTCAAACTGAACAGCTGCTGTCAACGGCCATTCTAAGCTGAATGTGCCTGCTCTCGTCAGATCGCAGCATCAATGCAGCTTAAGGCTTGGCAAGTACCAGCATGGGAGACTGGCTGGGAATCCCAAGTTTTGTTGACCTTTTTGAACCTGAAAATTGTGTTAGTTTCTCTATGAGATAGTAAAAGAAGGTTCAAATTGAACAGCTGCTGTCAACGGCCATTCTAAGCTGAATGTGCCTGCTCTCGTCAGATCGCAGCAGCTTAAGGCTTGGCAAGTACCAGCATGGGAGACTGGCTGGGAATCCCAAGTTCCGTTCACCTTTTTGAACCTGAAAATTGTGTTAGTTTCTCTATGAGATAGTAAAAGAAGGTTCAAATTGAACAGCTGCTGTCAACGGCCATTCTAAGCTGAATGTGCCTGCTCTCGTCAGATCGCAGCAGCAATGCAGCTTAAGGCTTGGCAAGTACCCGCATGGGAGACTGGCTGGGAATCCCAAGTTCCGTTGACCTTTTTGAACCTGAAAATTGTGTTAGTTTCTCTATGAGATAGTAAAAGAAGGTTCAAACTGAACAGCTGCTGTCAACGGCCATTCTAAGCTGAATGTGCCTGCTCTCGTCAGATCGCAGCAGCAATGCAGCTTAAGGCTTGGCAAGTACCAGCATGGGAGACTGGCTGGGAATCCCAAGTTCCGTTGACATTTTTGAACCTGAAAATTGTGTTAGTTTCTCTATGAGATAGAAAAAGAAGGTTCAAACTGAACAGCTGCTGTCAACGGCCATTCTAAGCTAATTGTGCCTGCTCTCGTCAGATCGCAGCATCAATGCAGCTTAAGGCTTGGCAAGTACCAGCATGGGAGACTGGCTGGGAATCCCAAGTTCCGTTCACCTTTTTGAACCTGAAAATTGTGTTAGTTTCTCTATGAGATAGTAAAAGAAGGTTCAAACTGAACAGCTGCTGTCAACGGCCATTCTAAGCTGAATGTGCCTGCTCTCGTCAGATTGCAGCAGCAATGCAGCTTAAGGCTTGGCAAGTACCAGCATGGGAGACTGGCTGGGAATCCCAAGTTTCGTTGACCTTTTTGAACCTGAAAATTGTGTTAGTTTCTCTATGAGATAGTAAAAGAAAGTAGAAATTAGGCAGCTGCTGTCAACGGCCATTCTAAGCTGAATGTGCCTGCTCTCGTTAGATCGCAGTAGCAATGCAGCTTAAGGCTTGGCAAGTACCAGCATGGGAGACTGGCTGGGAATCCCAAGTTCTGCTGACCTTTTTGAACCTGAAAATTGTTAGTTTCTCTGTCAAAGATAGTAAAAGAAGGTTCAAATTGAACAGCTGCTGTCAACGGCCATTCTAAGCTGAATGTGCCTGCTCTCGTCAGATGGCAGCAGCAATGCAGCTTAAGGCTTGGCAAGTACCAGCATGGGAGACTGGCTGGGAATCCCAAGTTCCGTTGACCTTTTTGAACCTGAAAATTGTGTTAGTTTCTCTATGAGATAGTAAAAGAAGGTTCAAATTGAACATCTGCTGTCAACGGCCATTCTAAGCTGAATGTGCCTGCTCTCGTCAGATTGCAGCAGCAATGCAGCTTAAGGCTTGGCAAGTACCAGCATGGGAGACTGGCTGGGAATCCCAAGTTCCGTTGACCTTTTTAAACCTGAAAATTGTGTTAGTTTCTCTATGAGATAGTAAAAGAAGGTTCAAATTGAACAGCTGCTGTCAACAGCCAATCTAAGCTGAATGTGCCTGCTCTCGTCAGATCGCAGCAGCAATGCAGCTTAAGGCTTGGCAAGTACCAGCATGGGAGACTGGCTGGGAATCCCAAGTTCTGTTGACCTTTTTGAACCTGAAAATTGTGTTAGTTTCTCTATGAGATAGTAAAAGAAGGTTCAAATTGAACAGCTGCTGTCAACGGCCATTCTAAGCTGAATGTGCCTGCTCTCGTCAGATCGCAGCAGCTTAAGGCTTGGCAAGTACCAGCATGGGAGACTGGCTGGGAATCCCAAGTTCCGTTGACCTTTTTGAACCTGAAAATTGTGTTAGTTTCTCTATGAGATAGTAAAAGAAGGTTCAAACTGCACAGCTGCTGTCAACGGCCATTCTAAGCTGAATGTGCCTGCTCTCGTCAGATCGCAGCAGCAATGCAGCTTAAGGCTTGGCAAGTACCAGCTTGGGAGACTGGCTGGGAATCCCAAGTTCCGTTGACCTTTTTGAACCTGAAAATTGTGTTAGTTTCTCTATGAGATAGTAAAAGAAGGTTCAAACTGAACAGCTGCTGTCAACGGCCATTCTAAGCTGAATGTGCCTGCTCTCGTCAGATCGCAGCAGCTTAAGGCTTGGCAAGTACCAGCATGGGAGACTGGCTGGGAATCCCAAGTTCCGTTCACCTTTTTGAACCTGAAAATTGTGTTAGTTTCTCTATGAGATAGTAAAAGAAGGTTCAAATTGAACAGCTGCTGTCAACGGCCATTCTAAGCTGAATGTGCCTGCTCTCGTCAGATCGCAGCAGCAATGCAGCTTAAGGCTTGGCAAGTACCCGCATGGGAGACTGGCTGGGAATCCCAAGTTCCGTTGACCTTTTTGAACCTGAAAATTGTGTTAGTTTCTCTATGAGATAGTAAAAGAAGGTTCAAACTGAACAGCTGCTGTCAACGGCCATTCTAAGCTGAATGTGCCTGCTCTCGTCAGATCGCAGCAGCAATGCAGCTTAAGGCTTGGCAAGTACCAGCATGGGAGACTGGCTGGGAATCCCAAGTTCCGTTGACATTTTTGAACCTGAAAATTGTGTTAGTTTCTCTATGAGATAGAAAAAGAAGGTTCAAACTGAACAGCTGCTGTCAACGGCCATTCTAAGCTAATTGTGCCTGCTCTCGTCAGATCGCAGCATCAATGCAGCTTAAGGCTTGGCAAGTACCAGCATGGGAGACTGGCTGGGAATCCCAAGTTCCGTTCACCTTTTTGAACCTGAAAATTGTGTTAGTTTCTCTATGAGATAGTAAAAGAAGGTTCAAACTGAACAGCTGCTGTCAACGGCCATTCTAAGCTGAATGTGCCTGCTCTCGTCAGATTGCAGCAGCAATGCAGCTTAAGGCTTGGCAAGTACCAGCATGGGAGACTGGCTGGGAATCCCAAGTTTCGTTGACCTTTTTGAACCTGAAAATTGTGTTAGTTTCTCTATGAGATAGTAAAAGAAAGTAGAAATTAGGCAGCTGCTGTCAACGGCCATTCTAAGCTGAATGTGCCTGCTCTCGTTAGATCGCAGTAGCAATGCAGCTTAAGGCTTGGCAAGTACCAGCATGGGAGACTGGCTGGGAATCCCAAGTTCTGCTGACCTTTTTGAACCTGAAAATTGTTAGTTTCTCTGTCAAAGATAGTAAAAGAAGGTTCAAATTGAACAGCTGCTGTCAACGGCCATTCTAAGCTGAATGTGCCTGCTCTCGTCAGATGGCAGCAGCAATGCAGCTTAAGGCTTGGCAAGTACCAGCATGGGAGACTGGCTGGGAATCCCAAGTTCCGTTGACCTTTTTGAACCTGAAAATTGTGTTAGTTTCTCTATGAGATAGTAAAAGAAGGTTCAAATTGAACAGCTGCTGTCAACGGCCATTCTAAGCTGAATGTGCCTGCTCTCGTCAGATTGCAGCAGCAATGCAGCTTAAGGCTTGGCAAGTACCAGCATGGGAGACTGGCTGGGAATCCCAAGTTCCGTTGACCTTTTTAAACCTGAAAATTGTGTTAGTTTCTCTATGAGATAGTAAAAGAAGGTTCAAATTGAACAGCTGCTGTCAACAGCCAATCTAAGCTGAATGTGCCTGCTCTCGTCAGATCGCAGCAGCAATGCAGCTTAAGGCTTGGCAAGTACCAGCATGGGAGACTGGCTGGGAATCCCAAGTTCTGTTGACCTTTTTGAACCTGAAAATTGTGTTAGTTTCTCTATGAGATAGTAAAAGAAGGTTCAAATTGAACAGCTGCTGTCAACGGCCATTCTAAGCTGAATGTGCCTGCTCTCGTCAGATCGCAGCAGCTTAAGGCTTGGCAAGTACCAGCATGGGAGACTGGCTGGGAATCCCAAGTTCCGTTGACCTTTTTGAACCTGAAAATTGTGTTAGTTTCTCTATGAGATAGTAAAAGAAGGTTCAAACTGCACAGCTGCTGTCAACGGCCATTCTAAGCTGAATGTGCCTGCTCTCGTCAGATCGCAGCAGCAATGCAGCTTAAGGCTTGGCAAGTACCAGCTTGGGAGACTGGCTGGGAATCCCAAGTTCCGTTGACCTTTTTGAACCTGAAAATTGTGTTAGTTTCTCTATGAGATAGTAAAAGAAGGTTCAAACTGAACAGCTGCTGTCAACGGCCATTCTAAGCTGAATGTGCCTGCTCTCGTCAGATCGCAGCAGCAATGCAGCTTAAGGCTTGGCAAGTACCAGCATGGGAGACTGGCTGGGAATCCCAAATTTCGTTGACCTTTTTGAACCTGTAAATTGTGTTAGTTTCTCTATGAGATAGTAAAAGAAAGTAGAAATTAGGCAGCTGCTGTCAACGGCTATTCTAAGCTGAATGTGCCTGCTCTCGTCAGATCGCAGCAGCAATGCAGCTTAAGGCTTGGCAAGTACCAGCATGGGAGACTGGCTGGGAATCCCAAGTTCTGCTGACCTTTTTGAACCTGAAAATTGTTAGTTTCTCTGTCAAAGATGGTAAAAGAAGGTTCAAATTGAACAGCTGCTGTCAACGGCCATTCTAAGCTGAATGTGCCTGCTCTCGTCAGATGGCAGCAGCAATGCAGCTTAAGGCTTGGCAAGTACCAGCATGGGAGACTGGCTGGGAATCCCAAGTTCCGTTGACCTTTTTGAACCTGAAAATTGTGTTAGTTTCTCTTTGAGATAGTAAAAGAAGGTTCAAATTGAACAGCTGCTGTCAACGGCCATTCTAAGCTGAATGTGCCTGCTCTCGTCAGATCGCAGCAGCAATGCAGCTTAAGGCTTGGCAAGTACCAGCATGGGAGACTGGCTGGGAATCCCAAGTTCTGTTGACCTTTTTGAACCTGAAAATTGTGTTAGTTTCTCTATGAGATAGTAAAAGAAGGTTCAAATTGAACAGCTGCTGTCAACGGCCATTCTAAGCTGAATGTGCCTGCTCTCGTCAGATCGCAGCAGCAATGCAGCTTAAGGCTTGGCAAGTACCAGCATGGGAGACTGGCTGGGAATCCCAAGTTCTGTTGACCTTTTTGAACCTGAAAATTGTGTTAGTTTCTCTATGAGATAGTAAAAGAAGGTTCAAATTGAACAGCTGCTGTCAACGGCCATTCTAAGCTGAATGTGCGTGCTCTTGTCGGATCACAGCAGCGATGCGGCTTAAGGCTTGGCAAGTACCAGCATGGGAGACTGGCTGCGAATTCCAAGTTCCGTTGACCTTTTTGAACCTGAAAATTGTGTTAGTTTCTCTATGAGATAGTAAAAGAAGGTTCAAACTGAACAGCTGCTGTCAACGGCCATTCTAAGCTGAATGTGCCTGCTCTCGTCAGATCGCAGCAGCAATGCAGCTTAAGGCTTGGCAAGTACCAGCATGGGAGACTGGCTGGGAATCCCAAGTTCCGTTGACCTTTTTGAACCTGAAAATTGTGTTAGTTTCTCTATGAGATAGTAAAAGAAGGTTCAAATTGAACAGCTGCTGTCAACGGCCTATCTAAGCTGAATGTGCCTGCTCTCGTCAGATTGCAGCAGCAATGCAGCTTAAGGCTTGGCAAGTACCAGCATGGGAGACTGGCTGGGAATCCCAAGTTCCGTTGACCTTTTTGAACCTGAAAATTGTGTTAGTTTATCTATGAGATAGTAAAAGAAGGTTCAAATTGAACAGCTGCTGTCAACAGCCAATCTAAGCTGAATGTGCCTGCTCTCGTCAGATCGCAGCAGCAATGCAGCTTAAGGCTTGGCAAGTACCAGCATGGGAGACTGGCTGGGAATCCCAAGTTCTGTTGACCTTTTTGAACCTGAAAATTGTGTTAGTTTCTCTATGAGATAGTAAAAGAAGGTTCAAATTGAACAGCTGCTGTCAACGGCCATTCTAAGCTGAATGTGCCTGCTCTCGTCAGATCGCAGCAGCTTAAGGCTTGGCAAGTACCAGCATGGGAGACTGGCTGGGAATCCCAAGTTCCGTTGACCTTTTTGAACCTGAAAATTGTGTTAGTTTCTCTATGAGATAGTAAAAGAAGGTTCAAACTGAACAGCTGCTGTCAACGGCCATTCTAAGCTGAATGTGCCTGCTCTCGTCAGATCGCAGCAGCAATGCAGCTTAAGGCTTGGCAAGTACCAGCATGGGAGACTGGCTGGGAATCCCAAGTTCCGTTGACCTTTTTGAACCTGAAAATTGTGTTAGTTTCTCTATGAGATAGTAAAAGAAGGTTCAAACTGAACAGCTGCTGTCAACGGCCATTCTAAGCTGAATGTGCCTGCTCTCGTCAGATCGCAGCAGCAATGCAGCTTAAGGCTTGGCAAGTACCAGCATGGGAGACTGGCTGGGAATCCCAAGTTTCGTTGACCTTTTTGAACCTGAAAATTGTGTTAGTTTCTCTATGAGATAGTAAAAGAAAGTAGAAATTAGGCAGCTGCTGTCAACGGCCATTCTAAGCTGAATGTGCCTGCTCTCGTTAGATCGCAGCAGTAATGCAGCTTAAGGCTTGGCAAGTACCAGCATGGGAGACTGGCTGGGAATCCCAAGGTCTGCTGACCTTTTTGAACCTGAAAATTGTTAGTTTCTCTGTCAAAGATGGTAAAAGAAGGTTCAAATTGAACAGCTGCTGTCAACGGCCATTCTAAGCTGAATGTGCCTGCTCTCGTCAGATGGCAGCAGCAATGCAGCTTAAGGCTTGGCAAGTACCAGCATGGGAGACTAGCTGGGAATCCCAAGTTCCGTTGACCTTTTTGAACCTGAAAATTGTGTTAGTTTCTCTATGAGATAGTAAAAGAAGGTTCAAATTGAACAGCTGCTGTCAACGGCCATTCTAAGCTGAATGTGCCTGCTCTCGTCAGATCGCAGCAGCAATGCAGCTTAAGGCTTGGCAAGTACCAGCATGGGAGACTGGCTGGGAATCCCAAGTTCCGTTGACCTTTTTGAACCTGAAAATTGTTAGTTTCTCTGTTAAAGATGGTAAAAGAAGGTTCAAATTGAACAGCTGCAGTCAACGGCCATTCTAAGCTGAATGTGCCTGCTCTCGTCAGATCGCAGCAGCAATGCAGCTTAAGGCTTGGCAAGTACCAGCATGGGAGACTGGCTGGGAATCCCAAGTTCCGTTGACCTTTTTGAACCTGAAAATTGTGTTAGTTTCTCTATGAGATAGTAAAAGAAGGTTCAAACTGAACAGCTGCTGTCAACGGCCATTCTAAGCTGAATGTGCCTGCTCTCGTCAGATCGCAGCAGCAATGCAGCTTAAGGCTTGGCAAGTACCAGCATGGGAGACTGGCTGGGAATCCCAAGTTCCGTTGACCTTTTTGAACCTGAAAATTGTGTTAGTTTCTCTATGAGATAGTAAAAGAAGGTTCAAATTGAACAGCTGCTGTCAACAGCCATTCTAAGCTGAATGTGCCTGCTCTCGTCAGATCGCAGCAGCAATGCAGCTTAAGGCTTGGCAAGTACCAGCATGGGAGACTGGCTGGGAATCCCAAGTTCTGTTGACCTTTTTGAACCTGAAAATTGTGTTAGTTTCTCTATGAGATAGTAAAAGAAGGTTCAAATTGAACAGCTGCTGTCAACGGCCATTCTAAGCTGAATGTGCCTGCTCTCGTCAGATCGCAGCAGCAATGCAGCTTAAGGCTTGGCAAGTACCAGCATGGGAGACTGGCTGGGAATCCCAAGTTCTGTTGACCTTTTTGAACCTGAAAATTGTGTTAGTTTCTCTATGAGATAGTAAAAGAAGGTTCAAATTGAACAGCTGCTGTCAACGGCCATTCTAAGCTGAATGTGCGTGCTCTTGTCGGATCACAGCAGCGATGCGGCTTAAGGCTTGGCAAGTACCAGAATGGGAGACTGGCTGCGAATTCCAAGTTCCGTTGACCTTTTAGAACCTGAAAATTGTGTTAGTTTCTCTATGAGATAGTAAAAGAAGGTTCAAACTGAACAGCTGCTGTCAACGGCCATTCTAAGCTGAATGTGCCTGCTCTCGTCAGATCGCAGCATCAATGCAGCTTAAGGCTTGGCAAGTACCAGCATGGGAGACTGGCTGGGAATCCCAAGTTCTGTTGACCTTTTTGAACCTGAAAATTGTTAGTTTCTCTGTCAAAGATGGTAAAAGAAGGTTCAAATTGAACAGCTGCTGTCAACGGCCATTTTAAGCTGAATGTGCCTGCTCTCGTCAAATCGCAGCAGCAATGCAGCTTAAGGCTTGGCAAGTACCAGCATGGGAGACTGGCTGGGAATCCCAAGTTCCGTTGACCTTTTTGAACCTGAAAATTGTGTTAGTTTCTCTATGAGATAGTAAAAGAAGGTTCAAATTGAACAGCTGCTGTCAACGGCCATTCTAAGCTGAATGTGCGTGCTCTTGTCGGATCACAGCAGCGATGCGGCGTAAGGCTTGGCAAGTACCAGCATGGGAGACTGGCTGCGAATCCCAAGTTCTGTTGACCTTTTTGAACCTGAAAATTGTTAGTTTCTCTGTCAAAGATGGTAAAAGAAGGTTCAAATTGAACAGCTGCTGTCAACGGCCATTCTAAGCTGAATGTGCCTGCTCTCGTCAGATCGCAGCAGCAATGCAGCTTAAGGCTTGGCAAGTACCAGCATGGGAGACTGCCTGGGAATCCCAAGTTCCGTTGACCTTTTTGAACCTGAAAATTGTGTTAGTTTCTCTATGAGATAGTAAAAGAAGGTTCAAATTGAAAAGCTGCTGTCAACGGCCATTCTAAGCTGAATATGCGTGCTCTTGTCGGATCACAGCAGCGATGCGGCTTAAGGCTTGGCAAGTACCAGCATGGGAGACTGGCTGCGAATTCCAAGTTCCGTTGACATTTTTGAACCTGAAAATTGTGTTAGTTTCTCTATGAGATAGTAAAAGAAGGTTCAAACTGAACAGCTGCTGTCAACGGCCATTCTAAGCTGAATGTGCCTGCTCTCGTCAGATCGCAGCATCAATGCAGCTTAAGGCTTGGCAAGTACCAGCATGGGAGACTGGCTGGGAATCCCAAGTTCTGTTGACCTTTTTGAACCTGAAAATTGTTAGTTTCTCTGTCAAAGATGGTAAAAGAAGGTTCAAATTGAACAGCTGCTGTCAACGGCCATTCTAAGCTGAATGTGCCTGCTCTCGTCAAATCGCAGCAGCAATGCAGCTTAAGGCTTGGCAAGTACCAGCATGGGAGACTGGCTGCGAATCCCAAGTTCCGTTGACCTTTTTGAACCTGAAAATTGTGTTAGTTTCTCTATGAGATAGTAAAAGAAGGTTCAAATTGAACAGCTGCTGTCAACGGCCATTCTAAGCTGAATGTGCGTGCTCTTGTCGGATCACAGCAGCGATGCGGCGTAAGGCTTGGCAAGTACCAGCATGGGAGACTGGCTGCGAATCCCAAGTTCTGTTGACCTTTTTGAACCTGAAAATTGTTAGTTTCTCTGTCAAAGATGGTAAAAGAAGGTTCAAATTGAACAGCTGCTGTCAACGGCCATTCTAAGCTGAATGTTCCTGCTCTCGTCAGATCGCAGCAGCAATGCAGCTTAAGGCTTGGCAAGTACCAGCATGGGAGACTGGCTGGGAATCCCAAGTTCCTTTGACCTTTTTGAACCTGAAAATTGTGTTAGTTTCTCTATGAGATAGTAAAAGAAGGTTCAAATTGAACAGCTGCTGTCAACGGCCATTCTAAGCTGAATGTGCGTGCTCTTGTCGGATCACAGCAGCGATGCGGCTTAAGGCTTGGCAAGTACCAGCATGGGAGACTGGCTGCGAATTCCAAGTTCTGTTGACCTTTTTGAACCTGAAAATTGTGTTAGTTTCTCTATGAGATAGTAAAAGAAGGTTCAAACTGAACAGCTGCTGTCAACGGCCATTCTAAGCTGAATGTGCCTGCTCTCGTCAGATCGCAGCATCAATGCAGCTTAAGGCTTGGCAAATACCAGCATGGGAGACTGGCTGGGAATCCCAAGTTCTGTTGAACTTTTTGGACCTGAAAATTGTTAGTTTCTCTGTCAAAGATGGTAAAAGAAGGTTCAAATTGAACAGCTGCTGTCAACGGCCATTCTAAGCTGAATGTGCCTGCTCTCGTCAAATCGCAGCAGCAATGCAGCTTAAGGCTTGGCAAGTACCAGCATGGGAGACTGGCTGGGAATCCCAAGTTCCGTTGACCTTTTTGAACCTGAAAATTGTGTTAGTTTCTCTATGAGATAGTAAAAGAAGGTTCAAATTGAACAGCTGCTGTCAACGGCCATTCTAAGCTGAATGAGCGTGCTCTTGTCGGATCACAGCAGCGATGCGGCGTAAGGCTTGGCAAGTACCAGCATGGGAGACTGGCTGCGAATCCCAAGTTCTGTTGACCTTTTTGAACCTTAAAATTGTTAGTTTCTCTGTCAAAGATGGTAAAAGAAGGTTCAAATTGAACAGCTGCTGTCAACGGCCATTCTAAGCTGAATGTGCCTGCTCTCGTCAGATCGCAGCATCAATGCAGCTTAAGGCTTGGCAAGTACCAGCATGGGAGACTGGCTGGGAATCCCAAGTTCCGTTGACCTTTTTGAACCTGAAAATTGTGTTAGTTTCTCTATGAGATAGTAAAAGAAGGTTCAAATTGAACAGCTGCTGTCAACGGCCATTCTAAGCTGAATGTGCGTGCTCTTGTCGGATCACAGCAGCGATGCGGCTTAAGGCTTGGCAAGTACCAGCATGGGAGACTGGCTGCGAAGGGTTGGCAAGTACCAGCATGGGAGACTGGCTGGGAATCCCAAGTTCTGTTGACCTTTTTGAACCTGAAAATTGTTAGTTTCTCTGTCAAAGATGGTAAAAGAAGGTTCAAATTGAACAGCTGCTGTCAACGGCCATTTTAAGCTGAATGTGCCTGCTCTCGTCAAATCGCAGCAGCAATGCAGCTTAAGGCTTGGCAAGTACCAGCATGGGAGACTGGCTGGGAATCCCAAGTTCCGTTGACCTTTTTGAACCTGATAATTGTGTTAGTTTCTCTATGAGATAGTAAAAGAAGGTTCAAATTGAACAGCTGCTGTCAACGGCCATTCTAAGCTGAATGTGCGTGCTCTTGTCGGATCACAGCAGCGATGCGGCGTAAGGCTTGGCATTTACCAGCATGGGAGACTGGCTGGGAATCCCAAGTTCTGTTGACCTTTTTGAACCTGAAAATTGTGTTAGTTTCTCTATGAGATAGTAAAAGAAGGTTCAAATTGAACAGCTGCTGTCAACGGCCATTCTAAGCTGAATGTGCCTGCTCTCGTCAGATCGCAGCAGCAATGCAGCTTAAGGCTTGGCAAGTACCAGCATGGGAGACTGGCTGGGAATCCCAAGTTCTGTTGACCTTTTTGAACCTGAAAATTGTGTTAGTTTCTCTATGAGATAGTAAAAGAAGGTTCAAATTGAACAGCTGCTGTCAACGGCCATTCTAAGCTGAATGTGCGTGCTCTTGTCGGATCACAGCAGCGATGCGGCTTAAGGCTTGGCAAGTACCAGAATGGGAGACTGGCTGCAAATTCCAAGTTCCGTTGACCTTTTAGAACCTGAAAATTGTGTTAGTTTCTCTATGAGATAGTAAAAGAAGGTTCAAACTGAACAGCTGCTGTCAACGGCCATTCTAAGCTGAATGTGCCTGCTCTCGTCAGATCGCAGCATCAATGCAGCTTAAGGCTTGGCAAGTACCAGCATGGGAGACTGGCTGGGAATCCCAAGTTCTGTTGACCTTTTTGAACCTGAAAATTGTTAGTTTCTCTGTCAAAGATGGTAAAAGAAGGTTCAAATTGAACAGCTGCTGTCAACGGCCATTTTAAGCTGAATGTGCCTGCTCTCGTCAAATCGCAGCAGCAATGCAGCTTAAGGCTTGGCAAGTACCAGCATGGGAGACTGGCTGGGAATCCCAAGTTCCGTTGACCTTTTTGAACCTGAAAATTGTGTTAGTTTCTCTATGAGATAGTAAAAGAAGGTTCAAATTGAACAGCTGCTGTCAACGGCCATTCTAAGCTGAATGTGCGTGCTCTTGTCGGATCACAGCAGCGATGCGGCGTAAGGCTTGGCAAGTACCAGCATGGGAGACTGGCTGCGAATCCCAAGTTCTGTTGACCTTTTTGAACCTGAAAATTGTTAGTTTCTCTGTCAAAGATGGTAAAAGAAGGTTCAAATTGAACAGCTGCTGTCAACGGCCATTCTAAGCTGAATGTGCCTGCTCTCGTCAGATCGCAGCAGCAATGCAGCTTAAGGCTTGGCAAGTACCAGCATGGGAGACTGCCTGGGAATACCAAGTTCCGTTGACCTTTTTGAACCTGAAAATTGTGTTAGTTTCTCTATGAGATAGTAAAAGAAGGTTCAAATTGAAAAGCTGCTGTCAACGGCCATTCTAAGCTGAATGTGCGTGCTCTTGTCGGATCACAGCAGCGATGCGGCTTAAGGCTTGGCAAGTACCAGCATGGGAGACTGGCTGCGAATTCCAAGTTCCGTTGACATTTTTGAACCTGAAAATTGTGTTAGTTTCTCTATGAGATAGTAAAAGAAGGTTCAAACTGAACAGCTGCTGTCAACGGCCATTCTAAGCTGAATGTGCCTGCTCTCGTCAGATCGCAGCATCAATGCAGCTTAAGGCTTGGCAAGTACCAGCATGGGAGACTGGCTGGGAATCCCAAGTTCTGTTGACCTTTTTGAACCTGAAAATTGTTAGTTTCTCTGTCAAAGATGGTAAAAGAAGGTTCAAATTGAACAGCTGCTGTCAACGGCCATTCTAAGCTGAATGTGCCTGCTCTCGTCAAATCGCAGCAGCAATGCAGCTTAAGGCTTGGCAAGTACCAGCATGGGAGACTGGCTGCGAATCCCAAGTTCCGTTGACCTTTTTGAACCTGAAAATTGTGTTAGTTTCTCTATGAGATAGTAAAAGAAGGTTCAAATTGAACAGCTGCTGTCAACGGCCATTCTAAGCTGAATGTGCGTGCTCTTGTCGGATCACAGCAGCGATGCGGCGTAAGGCTTGGCAAGTACCAGCATGGGAGACTGGCTGCGAATCCCAAGTTCTGTTGACCTTTTTGAACCTGAAAATTGTTAGTTTCTCTGTCAAAGATGGTAAAAGAAGGTTCAAATTGAACAGCTGCTGTCAACGGCCATTCTAAGCTGAATGTTCCTGCTCTCGTCAGATCGCAGCAGCAATGCAGCTTAAGGCTTGGCAAGTACCAGCATGGGAGACTGGCTGGGAATCCCAAGTTCCTTTGACCTTTTTGAACCTGAAAATTGTGTTAGTTTCTCTATGAGATAGTAAAAGAAGGTTCAAATTGAACAGCTGCTGTCAACGGCCATTCTAAGCTGAATGTGCGTGCTCTTGTCGGATCACAGCAGCGATGCGGCTTAAGGCTTGGCAAGTACCAGCATGGGAGACTGGCTGCGAATTCCAAGTTCTGTTGACCTTTTTGAACCTGAAAATTGTGTTAGTTTCTCTATGAGATAGTAAAAGAAGGTTCAAACTGAACAGCTGCTGTCAACGGCCATTCTAAGCTGAATGTGCCTGCTCTCGTCAGATCGCAGCATCAATGCAGCTTAAGGCTTGGCAAATACCAGCATGGGAGACTGGCTGGGAATCCCAAGTTCTGTTGAACTTTTTGGACCTGAAAATTGTTAGTTTCTCTGTCAAAGATGGTAAAAGAAGGTTCAAATTGAACAGCTGCTGTCAACGGCCATTCTAAGCTGAATGTGCCTGCTCTCGTCAAATCGCAGCAGCAATGCAGCTTAAGGCTTGGCAAGTACCAGCATGGGAGACTGGCTGGGAATCCCAAGTTCCGTTGACCTTTTTGAACCTGAAAATTGTGTTAGTTTCTCTATGAGATAGTAAAAGAAGGTTCAAATTGAACAGCTGCTGTCAACGGCCATTCTAAGCTGAATGTGCGTGCTCTTGTCGGATCACAGCAGCGATGCGGCGTAAGGCTTGGCAAGTACCAGCATGGGAGACTGGCTGCGAATCCCAAGTTCTGTTGACCTTTTTGAACCTTAAAATTGTTAGTTTCTCTGTCAAAGATGGTAAAAGAATGTTCAAATTGAACAGCTGCTGTCAACGGCCATTCTAAGCTGAATGTGCCTGCTCTCGTCAGATCGCAGCAGCAATGCAGCTTAAGGCTTGGCAAGTACCAGCATGGGAGACTGGCTGGGAATCCCAAGTTCCGTTGACCTTTTTGAACCTGAAAATTGTGTTAGTTTCTCTATGAGATAGTAAAAGAAGGTTCAAATTGAACAGCTGCTGTCAACGGCCATTCTAAGCTGAATGTGCGTGCTCTTGTCGGATCACAGCAGCGATGCGGCTTAAGGCTTGGCAAGTACCAGCATGGGAGACTGGCTGCGAAGGGTTGGCAAGTACCAGCATGGGAGACTGGCTGGGAATCCCAAGTTCTGTTGACCTTTTTGAACCTGAAAATTGTTAGTTTCTCTGTCAAAGATGGTAAAAGAAGGTTCAAATTGAACAGCTGCTGTCAACGGCCATTTTAAGCTGAATGTGCCTGCTCTCGTCAAATCGCAGCAGCAATGCAGCTTAAGGCTTGGCAAGTACCAGCATGGGAGACTGGCTGGGAATCCCAAGTTCCGTTGACCTTTTTGAACCTGATAATTGTGTTAGTTTCTCTATGAGATAGTAAAAGAAGGTTCAAATTGAACAGCTGTTGTCAACGGCCATTCTAAGCTGAATGTGCGTGCTCTTGTCGGATCACAGCAGCGATGCGGCGTAAGGCTTGGCAAGTACCAGCATGGGAGACTGGCTGGGAATCCCAAGTTCTGTTGACCTTTTTGAACCTGAAAATTGTGTTAGTTTCTCTATGAGATAGTAAAAGAAGGTTCAAATTGAACAGCTGCTGTCAACGGCCATTCTAAGCTGAATGTGCCTGCTCTCGTCAGATCGCAGCAGCAATGCAGCTTAAGGCTTGGCAAGTACCAGCATGGGAGACTGGCTGGGAATCCCAAGTTCTGTTGACCTTTTTGAACCTGAAAATTGTGTTAGTTTCTCTATGAGATAGTAAAAGAAGGTTCAAATTGAACAGCTGCTGTCAACGGCCATTCTAAGCTGAATGTGCGTGCTCTTGTCGGATCACAGCAGCGATGCGGCTTAAGGCTTGGCAAGTACCAGAATGGGAGACTGGCTGCAAATTCCAAGTTCCGTTGACCTTTTAGAACCTGAAAATTGTGTTAGTTTCTCTATGAGATAGTAAAAGAAGGTTCAAACTGAACAGCTGCTGTCAACGGCCATTCTAAGCTGAATGTGCCTGCTCTCGTCAGATCGCAGCATCAATGCAGCTTAAGGCTTGGCAAGTACCAGCATGGGAGACTGGCTGGGAATCCCAAGTTCTGTTGACCTTTTTGAACCTGAAAATTGTTAGTTTCTCTGTCAAAGATGGTAAAAGAAGGTTCAAATTGAACAGCTGCTGTCAACGGCCATTTTAAGCTGAATGTGCCTGCTCTCGTCAAATCGCAGCAGCAATGCAGCTTAAGGCTTGGCAAGTACCAGCATGGGAGACTGGCTGGGAATCCCAAGTTCCGTTGACCTTTTTGAACCTGAAAATTGTGTTAGTTTCTCTATGAGATAGTAAAAGAAGGTTCAAATTGAACAGCTGCTGTCAACGGCCATTCTAAGCTGAATGTGCGTGCTCTTGTCGGATCACAGCAGCGATGCGGCGTAAGGCTTGGCAAGTACCAGCATGGGAGACTGGCTGCGAATCCCAAGTTCTGTTGACCTTTTTGAACCTGAAAATTGTTAGTTTCTCTGTCAAAGATGGTAAAAGAAGGTTCAAATTGAACAGCTGCTGTCAACGGCCATTCTAAGCTGAATGTGCCTGCTCTCGTCAGATCGCAGCAGCAATGCAGCTTAAGGCTTGGCAAGTACCAGCATGGGAGACTGCCTGGGAATCCCAAGTTCCGTTGACCTTTTTGAACCTGAAAATTGTGTTAGTTTCTCTATGAGATAGTAAAAGAAGGTTCAAATTGAAAAGCTGCTGTCAACGGCCATTCTAAGCTGAATGTGCGTGCTCTTGTCGGATCACAGCAGCGATGCGGCTTAAGGCTTGGCAAGTACCAGCATGGGAGACTGGCTGCGAATTCCAAGTTCCGTTGACATTTTTGAACCTGAAAATTGTGTTAGTTTCTCTATGAGATAGTAAAAGAAGGTTCAAACTGAACAGCTGCTGTCAACGGCCATTCTAAGCTGAATGTGCCTGCTCTCGTCAGATCGCAGCATCAATGCAGCTTAAGGCTTGGCAAGTACCAGCATGGGAGACTGGCTGGGAATCCCAAGTTCTGTTGACCTTTTTGAACCTGAAAATTGTTAGTTTCTCTGTCAAAGATGGTAAAAGAAGGTTCAAATTGAACAGCTGCTGTCAACGGCCATTCTAAGCTGAATGTGCCTGCTCTCGTCAAATCGCAGCAGCAATGCAGCTTAAGGCTTGGCAAGTACCAGCATGGGAGACTGGCTGCGAATCCCAAGTTCCGTTGACCTTTTTGAACCTGAAAATTGTGTTAGTTTCTCTATGAGATAGTAAAAGAAGGTTCAAATTGAACAGCTGCTGTCAACGGCCATTCTAAGCTGAATGTGCGTGCTCTTGTCGGATCACAGCAGCGATGCGGCGTAAGGCTTGGCAAGTACCAGCATGGGAGACTGGCTGCGAATCCCAAGTTCTGTTGACCTTTTTGAACCTGAAAATTGTTAGTTTCTCTGTCAAAGATGGTAAAAGAAGGTTCAAATTGAACAGCTGCTGTCAACGGCCATTCTAAGCTGAATGTGCCTGCTCTCGTCAGATCGCAGCAGCAATGCAGCTTAAGGCTTGGCAAGTACCAGCATGGGAGACTGGCTGGGAATCCCAAGTTCCTTTGACCTTTTTGAACCTGAAAATTGTGTTAGTTTCTCTATGAGATAGTAAAAGAAGGTTCAAATTGAACAGCTGCTGTCAACGGCCATTCTAAGCTTAATGTGCGTGCTCTTGTCGGATCACAGCAGCGATGCGGCTTAAGGCTTGGCAAGTACCAGCATGGGAGACTGGCTGCGAATTCCAAGTTCTGTTGACCTTTTTGAACCTGAAAATTGTGTTAGTTTCTCTATGAGATAGTAAAAGAAGGTTCAAACTGAACAGCTGCTGTCAACGGCCATTCTAAGCTGAATGTGCCTGCTCTCGTCAGATCGCAGCATCAATGCAGCTTAAGGCTTGGCAAGTACCAGCATGGGAGACTGGCTGGGAATCCCAAGTTCTGTTGAACTTTTTGGACCTGAAAATTGTTAGTTTCTCTGTCAAAGATGGTAAAAGAAGGTTCAAATTGAACAGCTGCTGTCAACGGCCATTCTAAGCTGAATGTGCCTGCTCTCGTCAAATCGCAGCAGCAATGCAGCTTAAGGCTTGGCAAGTACCAGCATGGGAGACTGGCTGGGAATCCCAAGTTCCGTTGACCTTTTTGAACCTGAAAATTGTGTTAGTTTCTCAATGAGATAGTAAAAGAAGGTTCAAATTGAACAGCTGCTGTCAACGGCCATTCTAAGCTGAATGTGCGTGCTCTTGTCGGATCACAGCAGCGATGCGGCGTAAGGCTTGGCAAGTACCAGCATGGGAGACTGGCTGCGAATCCCAAGTTCTGTTGACCTTTTTGAACCTGAAAATTGTTAGTTTCTCTGTCAAAGATGGTAAAAGAAGGTTCAAATTGAACAGCTGCTGTCAACGGCCATTCTAAGCTGAATGTGCCTGCTCTCGTCAGATCGCAGCAGCAATGCAGCTTAAGGCTTGGCAAGTACCAGCATGGGAGACTGGCTGGGAATCCCAAGTTCCGTTGACCTTTTTGAACCTGAAAATTGTGTTAGTTTCTCTATGAGATAGTAAAAGAAGGTTCAAATTGAACAGCTGCTGTCAACGGCCATTCTAAGCTGAATGTGCGTGCTCTTGTCGGATCACAGCAGCGATGCGGCTTAAGGCTTGGCAAGTACCAGCATGGGAGACTGGCTGCGAAGGGTTGGCAAGTACCAGCATGGGAGACTGGCTGGGAATCCCAAGTTCTGTTGACCTTTTTGAATCTGAAAATTGTTAGTTTCTCTGTCAAAGATGGTAAAAGAAGGTTCAAATTGAACAGCTGCTGTCAACGGCCATTTTAAGCTGAATGTGCCTGCTCTCGTCAAATCGCAGCAGCAATGCAGCTTAAGGCTTGGCAAGTACCAGCATGGGAGACTGGCTGGGAATCCCAAGTTCCGTTGACCTTTTTGAACCTGAAAATTGTGTTAGTTTCTCTATGAGATAGTAAAAGAAGGTTCAAATTGAACAGCTGCTGTCAACGGCCATTCTAAGCTGAATGTGCGTGCTCTTGTCGGATCACAGCAGCGATGCGGCGTAAGGCTTGGCAAGTACCAGCATGGGAGACTGGCTGCGAATCCCAAGTTCTGTTGACCTTTTTGAACCTGAAAATTGTTAGTTTCTCTGTCAAAGATGGTAAAAGAAGGTTCAAATTGAACAGCTGCTGACAACGGCCATTCTAAGCTGAATGTGCCTGCTCTTGTCGGATCACAGCAGCGATGCGGCGTAAGGCTTGGCAAGTACCAGCATGGGAGACTGGCTGCGAATCCCAAGTTCTGTTGACCTTTTTGAACCTGAAAATTGTTAGTTTCTCTGTCAAAGATGGTAAAAGAAGGTTCAAATTGAACAGCTGCTGTCAACGGCCATTCTAAGCTGAATGTGCCTGCTCTCGTCAGATCGCAGCAGCAATGCAGCTTAAGGCTTGGCAAGTACCAGCATGGGAGACTGCCTGGGAATCCCAAGTTCCGTTGACCTTTTTGAACCTGAAAATTGTGTTAGTTTCTCTATGAGATAGTAAAAGAAGGTTCAAATTGAAAAGCTGCTGTCAACGGCCATTCTAAGCTGAATGTGCGTGCTCTTGTCTGATCACAGCAGCGATGCGGCTTAAGGCTTGGCAAGTACCAGCATGGGAGACTGGCTGCGAATTCCAAGTTCCGTTGACATTTTTGAACCTGAAAATTGTGTTAGTTTCTCTATGAGATAGTAAAAGAAGGTTCAAACTGAACAGCTGCTGTCAACGGCCATTCTAAGCTGAATGTGCCTGCTCTCGTCAGATCGCAGCATCAATGCAGCTTAAGGCTTGGCAAGTACCAGCATGGGAGACTGGCTGGGAATCCCAAGTTCTGTTGACCTTTTTGAACCTGAAAATTGTTAGTTTCTCTGTCAAAGATGGTAAAAGAAGGTTCAAATTGAACAGCTGCTGTCAACGGCCATTCTAAGCTGAATGTGCCTGCTTTCGTCAAATCGCAGCAGCAATGCAGCTTAAGGCTTGGCAAGTACCAGCATGGGAGACTGGCTGCGAATCCCAAGTTCCGTTGACCTTTTTGAACCTGAAAATTGTGTTAGTTTCTCTATGAGATAGTAAAAGAAGGTTCAAATTGAACAGCTGCTGTCAACGGCCATTCTAAGCTGAATGTGCGTGCTCTTGTCGGATCACAGCAGCGATGCGGCGTAAGGCTTGGCAAGTACCAGCATGGGAGACTGGCTGCGAATCCCAAGTTCTGTTGACCTTTTTGAACCTGAAAATTGTTAGTTTCTCTGTCAAAGATGGTAAAAGAAGGTTCAAATTGAACAGCTGCTGTCAACGGCCATTCTAAGCTGAATGTGCCTGCTCTCGTCAGATCGCAGCAGCAATGCAGCTTAAGGCTTGGCAAGTACCAGCATGGGAGACTGGCTGGGAATCCCAAGTTCCTTTGACCTTTTTGAACCTGAAAATTGTGTTAGTTTCTCTATGAGATAGTAAAAGAAGGTTCAAATTGAACAGCTGCTGTCAACGGCCATTCTAAGCTTAATGTGCGTGCTCTTGTCGGATCACAGCAGCGATGCGGCTTAAGGCTTGGCAAGTACCAGCATGGGAGACTGGCTGCGAATTCCAAGTTCTGTTGACCTTTTTGAACCTGAAAATTGTGTTAGTTTCTCTATGAGATAGTAAAAGAAGGTTCAAACTGAACAGCTGCTGTCAACGGCCATTCTAAGCTGAATGTGCCTGCTCTCGTCAGATCGCAGCATCAATGCAGCTTAAGGCTTGGCAAGTACCAGCATGGGAGACTGGCTGGGAATCCCAAGTTCTGTTGAACTTTTTGGACCTGAAAATTGTTAGTTTCTCTGTCAAAGATGGTAAAAGAAGGTTCAAATTGAACAGCTGCTGTCAACGGCCATTCTAAGCTGAATGTGCCTGCTCTCGTCAAATCGCAGCAGCAATGCAGCTTAAGGCTTGGCAAGTACCAGCATGGGAGACTGGCTGGGAATCCCAAGTTCCGTTGACCTTTTTGAACCTGAAAATTGTGTTAGTTTCTCAATGAGATAGTAAAAGAAGGTTCAAATTGAACAGCTGCTGTCAACGGCCATTCTAAGCTGAATGTGCGTGCTCTTGTCGGATCACAGCAGCGATGCGGCGTAAGGCTTGGCAAGTACCAGCATGGGAGACTGGCTGCGAATCCCAAGTTCTGTTGACCTTTTTGAACCTGAAAATTGTTAGTTTCTCTGTCAAAGATGGTAAAAGAAGGTTCAAATTGAACAGCTGCTGTCAACGGCCATTCTAAGCTGAATGTGCCTGCTCTCGTCAGATCGCAGCAGCAATGCAGCTTAAGGCTTGGCAAGTACCAGCATGGGAGACTGGCTGGGAATCCCAAGTTCCGTTGACCTTTTTGAACCTGAAAATTGTGTTAGTTTCTCTATGAGATAGTAAAAGAAGGTTCAAATTGAACAGCTGCTGTCAACGGCCATTCTAAGCTGAATGTGCGTGCTCTTGTCAGATCACAGCAGCGATGCGGCTTAAGGCTTGGCAAGTACCAGCATGGGAGACTGGCTGCGAAGGGTTGGCAAGTACCAGCATGGGAGACTGGCTGGGAATCCCAAGTTCTGTTGACCTTTTTGAATCTGAAAATTGTTAGTTTCTCTGTCAAAGATGGTAAAAGAAGGTTCAAATTGAACAGCTGCTGTCAACGGCCATTTTAAGCTGAATGTGCCTGCTCTCGTCAAATCGCAGCAGCAATGCAGCTTAAGGCTTGGCAAGTACCAGCATGGGAGACTGGCTGGGAATCCCAAGTTCCGTTGACCTTTTTGAACCTGAAAATTGTGTTAGTTTCTCTATGAGATAGTAAAAGAAGGTTCAAATTGAACAGCTGCTGTCAACGGCCATTCTAAGCTGAATGTGCGTGCTCTTGTCGGATCACAGCAGCGATGCGGCGTAAGGCTTGGCAAGTACCAGCATGGGAGACTGGCTGCGAATCCCAAGTTCTGTTGACCTTTTTGAACCTGAAAATTGTTAGTTTCTCTGTCAAAGATGGTAAAAGAAGGTTCAAATTGAACAGCTGCTGTCAACGGCCATTCTAAGCTGAATGTGCCTGCTCTCGTCAGATCGCAGCAGCAATGCAGCTTAAGGCTTGGCAAGTACCAGCATGGGAGACTGCCTGGGAATCCCAAGTTCCGTTGACCTTTTTGAACCTGAAAATTGTGTTAGTTTCTCTATGAGATAGTAAAAGAAGGTTCAAATTGAAAAGCTGCTGTCAACGGCCATTCTAAGCTGAATGTGCGTGCTCTTGTCGAATCACAGCAGCGATGCGGCTTAAGGCTTGGCAAGTACCAGCATGGGAGACTGGCTGCGAATTCCAAGTTCCGTTGACATTTTTGAACCTGAAAATTGTGTTAGTTTCTCTATGAGATAGTAAAAGAAGGTTCAAACTGAACAGCTGCTGTCAACGGCCATTCTAAGCTGAATGTGCCTGCTCTCGTCAGATCGCAGCATCAATGCAGCTTAAGGCTTGGCAAGTACCAGCATGGGAGACTGGCTGGGAATCCCAAGTTCTGTTGACCTTTTTGAACCTGAAAATTGTTAGTTTCTCTGTCAAAGATGGTAAAAGAAGGTTCAAATTGAACAGCTGCTGTCAACGGCCATTCTAAGCTGAATGTGCCTGCTCTCGTCAAATCGCAGCAGCAATGCAGCTTAAGGCTTGGCAAGTACCAGCATGGGAGACTGGCTGCGAATCCCAAGTTCCGTTGACCTTTTTGAACCTGAAAATTGTGTTAGTTTCTCTATGAGATAGTAAAAGAAGGTTCAAATTGAACAGCTGCTGTCAACGGCCATTCTAAGCTGAATGTGCGTGCTCTTGTCGGATCACAGCAGCGATGCAGCGTAAGGCTTGGCAAGTACCAGCATGGGAGACTGGCTGCGAATCCCAAGTTCTGTTGACCTTTTTGAACCTGAAAATTGTTAGTTTCTCTGTCAAAGATGGTAAAAGAAGGTTCAAATTGAACAGCTGCTGTCAACGGCCATTCTAAGCTGAATGTGCCTGCTCTCGTCAGATCGCAGCAGCAATGCAGCTTAAGGCTTGGCAAGTACCAGCATGGGAGACTGGCTGGGAATCCCAAGTTCCTTTAACCTTTTTGAACCTGAAAATTGTGTTAGTTTCTCTATGAGATAGTAAAAGAAGGTTCAAATTGAACAGCTGCTGTCAACGGCCATTCTAAGCTGAATGTGCGTGCTCTTGTCGGATCACAGCAGCGATGCGGCTTAAGGCTTGGCAAGTACCAGCATGGGAGACTGGCTGCGAATTCCAAGTTCTGTTGACCTTTTTGAACCTGAAAATTGTGTTAGTTTCTCTATGAGATAGTAAAAGAAGGTTCAAACTGAACAGCTGCTGTCAACGGCCATTCTAAGCTGAATGTGCCTGCTCTCGTCAGATCGCAGCATCAATGCAGCTTAAGGCTTGGCAAGTACCAGCATGGGAGACTGGCTGGGAATTCCAAGTTCTGTTGAACTTTTTGGACCTTAAAATTGTTAGTTTCTCTGTCAAAGATGGTAAAAGAAGGTTCAAATTGAACAGCTGCTGTCAACGGCCATTCTAAGCTGAATGTGCCTGCTCTCGTCAAATCGCAGCAGCAATGCAGCTTAAGGCTTGGCAAGTACCAGCATGGGAGACTGGCTGGGAATCCCAAGTTCCGTTGACCTTTTTGAACCTGAAAATTGTGTTAGTTTCTCTATGAGATAGTAAAAGAAGGTTCAAATTGAACAGCTGCTGTCAACGGCCTTTCTAAGCTGAATGTGCGTGCTCTTGTCGGATCACAGCAGCGATGCGGCGTAAGGCTTGGCAAGTACCAGCATGGGAGACTGGCTGCGAATCCCAAGTTCTGTTGACCTTTTTGAACCTGAAAATTGTTAGTTTCTCTGTCAAAGATGGTAAAAGAAGGTTCAAATTGAACAGCTGCTGTCAACGGCCATTCTAAGCTGAATGTGCCTGCTCTCGTCAGATCGCAGCAGCAATGCAGCTTAAGGCTTGGCAAGTACCAGCATGGGAGACTGGCTGGGAATCCCAAGTTCCGTTGACCTTTTTGAACCTGAAAATTGTGTTAGTTTCTCTATGAGATAGTAAAAGAAGGTTCAAATTGAACAGCTGCTGTCAACGGCCATTCTAAGCTGAATGTGCGTGCTCTTGTCGGATCACAGCAGCGATGCGGCTTAAGGCTTGGCAAGTACCAGCATGGGAGACTGGCTGCGAAGGGTTGGCAAGTACCAGCATGGGAGACTGGCTGGGAATCCCAAGTTCTGTTGACCTTTTTGAATCTGAAAATTGTTAGTTTCTCTGTCAAAGATGGTAAAAGAAGGTTCAAATTGAACAGCTGCTGTCAACGGCCATTTTAAGCTGAATGTGCCTGCTCTCGTCAAATCGCAGCAGCAATGCAGCTTAAGGCTTGGCAAGTACCAGCATGGGAGACTGGCTGGGAATCCCAAGTTCCGTTGACCTTTTTGAACCTGAAAATTGTGTTAGTTTCTCTATGAGATAGTAAAAGAAGGTTCAAATTGAACAGCTGCTGTCAACGGCCATTCTAAGCTGAATGTGCGTGCTCTTGTCGGATCACAGCAGCGATGCGGCGTAAGGCTTGGCAAGTACCAGCATGGGAGACTGGCTGCGAATCCCAAGTTCTGTTGACCTTTTTGAACCTGAAAATTGTTAGTTTCTCTGTCAAAGATGGTAAAAGAAGGTTCAAATTGAACAGCTGCTGACAACGGCCATTCTAAGCTGAATGTGCCTGCTCTTGTCGGATCACAGCAGCGATGCGGCGTAAGGCTTGGCAAGTACCAGCATGGGAGACTGGCTGCGAATCCCAAGTTCTGTTGACCTTTTTGAACCTGAAAATTGTTAGTTTCTCTGTCAAAGATGGTAAAAGAAGGTTCAAATTGAACAGCTGCTGTCAACGGCCATTCTAAGCTGAATGTGCCTGCTCTCGTCAGATCGCAGCAGCAATGCAGCTTAAGGCTTGGCAAGTACCAGCATGGGAGACTGCCTGGGAATCCCAAGTTCCGTTGACCTTTTTGAACCTGAAAATTGTGTTAGTTTCTCTATGAGATAGTAAAAGAAGGTTCAAATTGAAAAGCTGCTGTCAACGGCCATTCTAAGCTGAATGTGCGTGCTCTTGTCTGATCACAGCAGCGATGCGGCTTAAGGCTTGGCAAGTACCAGCATGGGAGACTGGCTGCGAATTCCAAGTTCCGTTGACATTTTTGAACCTGAAAATTGTGTTAGTTTCTCTATGAGATAGTAAAAGAAGGTTCAAACTGAACAGCTGCTGTCAACGGCCATTCTAAGCTGAATGTGCCTGCTCTCGTCAGATCGCAGCATCAATGCAGCTTAAGGCTTGGCAAGTACCAGCATGGGAGACTGGCTGGGAATCCCAAGTTCTGTTGACCTTTTTGAACCTGAAAATTGTTAGTTTCTCTGTCAAAGATGGTAAAAGAAGGTTCAAATTGAACAGCTGCTGTCAACGGCCATTCTAAGCTGAATGTGCCTGCTTTCGTCAAATCGCAGCAGCAATGCAGCTTAAGGCTTGGCAAGTACCAGCATGGGAGACTGGCTGCGAATCCCAAGTTCCGTTGACCTTTTTGAACCTGAAAATTGTGTTAGTTTCTCTATGAGATAGTAAAAGAAGGTTCAAATTGAACAGCTGCTGTCAACGGCCATTCTAAGCTGAATGTGCGTGCTCTTGTCGGATCACAGCAGCGATGCGGCGTAAGGCTTGGCAAGTACCAGCATGGGAGACTGGCTGCGAATCCCAAGTTCTGTTGACCTTTTTGAACCTGAAAATTGTTAGTTTCTCTGTCAAAGATGGTAAAAGAAGGTTCAAATTGAACAGCTGCTGTCAACGGCCATTCTAAGCTGAATGTGCCTGCTCTCGTCAGATCGCAGCAGCAATGCAGCTTAAGGCTTGGCAAGTACCAGCATGGGAGACTGGCTGGGAATCCCAAGTTCCTTTGACCTTTTTGAACCTGAAAATTGTGTTAGTTTCTCTATGAGATAGTAAAAGAAGGTTCAAATTGAACAGCTGCTGTCAACGGCCATTCTAAGCTTAATGTGCGTGCTCTTGTCGGATCACAGCAGCGATGCGGCTTAAGGCTTGGCAAGTACCAGCATGGGAGACTGGCTGCGAATTCCAAGTTCTGTTGACCTTTTTGAACCTGAAAATTGTGTTAGTTTCTCTATGAGATAGTAAAAGAAGGTTCAAACTGAACAGCTGCTGTCAACGGCCATTCTAAGCTGAATGTGCCTGCTCTCGTCAGATCGCAGCATCAATGCAGCTTAAGGCTTGGCAAGTACCAGCATGGGAGACTGGCTGGGAATCCCAAGTTCTGTTGAACTTTTTGGACCTGAAAATTGTTAGTTTCTCTGTCAAAGATGGTAAAAGAAGGTTCAAATTGAACAGCTGCTGTCAACGGCCATTCTAAGCTGAATGTGCCTGCTCTCGTCAAATCGCAGCAGCAATGCAGCTTAAGGCTTGGCAAGTACCAGCATGGGAGACTGGCTGGGAATCCCAAGTTCCGTTGACCTTTTTGAACCTGAAAATTGTGTTAGTTTCTCAATGAGATAGTAAAAGAAGGTTCAAATTGAACAGCTGCTGTCAACGGCCATTCTAAGCTGAATGTGCGTGCTCTTGTCGGATCACAGCAGCGATGCGGCGTAAGGCTTGGCAAGTACCAGCATGGGAGACTGGCTGCGAATCCCAAGTTCTGTTGACCTTTTTGAACCTGAAAATTGTTAGTTTCTCTGTCAAAGATGGTAAAAGAAGGTTCAAATTGAACAGCTGCTGTCAACGGCCATTCTAAGCTGAATGTGCCTGCTCTCGTCAGATCGCAGCAGCAATGCAGCTTAAGGCTTGGCAAGTACCAGCATGGGAGACTGGCTGGGAATCCCAAGTTCCGTTGACCTTTTTGAACCTGAAAATTGTGTTAGTTTCTCTATGAGATAGTAAAAGAAGGTTCAAATTGAACAGCTGCTGTCAACGGCCATTCTAAGCTGAATGTGCGTGCTCTTGTCAGATCACAGCAGCGATGCGGCTTAAGGCTTGGCAAGTACCAGCATGGGAGACTGGCTGCGAAGGGTTGGCAAGTACCAGCATGGGAGACTGGCTGGGAATCCCAAGTTCTGTTGACCTTTTTGAATCTGAAAATTGTTAGTTTCTCTGTCAAAGATGGTAAAAGAAGGTTCAAATTGAACAGCTGCTGTCAACGGCCATTTTAAGCTGAATGTGCCTGCTCTCGTCAAATCGCAGCAGCAATGCAGCTTAAGGCTTGGCAAGTACCAGCATGGGAGACTGGCTGGGAATCCCAAGTTCCGTTGACCTTTTTGAACCTGAAAATTGTGTTAGTTTCTCTATGAGATAGTAAAAGAAGGTTCAAATTGAACAGCTGCTGTCAACGGCCATTCTAAGCTGAATGTGCGTGCTCTTGTCGGATCACAGCAGCGATGCGGCGTAAGGCTTGGCAAGTACCAGCATGGGAGACTGGCTGCGAATCCCAAGTTCTGTTGACCTTTTTGAACCTGAAAATTGTTAGTTTCTCTGTCAAAGATGGTAAAAGAAGGTTCAAATTGAACAGCTGCTGTCAACGGCCATTCTAAGCTGAATGTGCCTGCTCTCGTCAGATCGCAGCAGCAATGCAGCTTAAGGCTTGGCAAGTACCAGCATGGGAGACTGCCTGGGAATCCCAAGTTCCGTTGACCTTTTTGAACCTGAAAATTGTGTTAGTTTCTCTATGAGATAGTAAAAGAAGGTTCAAATTGAAAAGCTGCTGTCAACGGCCATTCTAAGCTGAATGTGCGTGCTCTTGTCGGATCACAGCAGCGATGCGGCTTAAGGCTTGGCAAGTACCAGCATGGGAGACTGGCTGCGAATTCCAAGTTCCGTTGACATTTTTGAACCTGAAAATTGTGTTAGTTTCTCTATGAGATAGTAAAAGAAGGTTCAAACTGAACAGCTGCTGTCAACGGCCATTCTAAGCTGAATGTGCCTGCTCTCGTCAGATCGCAGCATCAATGCAGCTTAAGGCTTGGCAAGTACCAGCATGGGAGACTGGCTGGGAATCCCAAGTTCTGTTGACCTTTTTGAACCTGAAAATTGTTAGTTTCTCTGTCAAAGATGGTAAAAGAAGGTTCAAATTGAACAGCTGCTGTCAACGGCCATTCTAAGCTGAATGTGCCTGCTCTCGTCAAATCGCAGCAGCAATGCAGCTTAAGGCTTGGCAAGTACCAGCATGGGAGACTGGCTGCGAATCCCAAGTTCCGTTGACCTTTTTGAACCTGAAAATTGTGTTAGTTTCTCTATGAGATAGTAAAAGAAGGTTCAAATTGAACAGCTGCTGTCAACGGCCATTCTAAGCTGAATGTGCATGCTCTTGTCGGATCACAGCAGCGATGCAGCGTAAGGCTTGGCAAGTACCAGCATGGGAGACTGGCTGCGAATCCCAAGTTCTGTTGACCTTTTTGAACCTGAAAATTGTTAGTTTCTCTGTCAAAGATGGTAAAAGAAGGTTCAAATTGAACAGCTGCTGTCAACGGCCATTCTAAGCTGAATGTGCCTGCTCTCGTCAGATCGCAGCAGCAATGCAGCTTAAGGCTTGGCAAGTACCAGCATGGGAGACTGGCTGGGAATCCCAAGTTCCTTTAACCTTTTTGAACCTGAAAATTGTGTTAGTTTCTCTATGAGATAGTAAAAGAAGGTTCAAATTGAACAGCTGCTGTCAACGGCCATTCTAAGCTGAATGTGCGTGCTCTTGTCGGATCACAGCAGCGATGCGGCTTAAGGCTTGGCAAGTACCAGCATGGGAGACTGGCTGCGAATTCCAAGTTCTGTTGACCTTTTTGAACCTGAAAATTGTGTTAGTTTCTCTATGAGATAGTAAAAGAAGGTTCAAACTGAACAGCTGCTGTCAACGGCCATTCTAAGCTGAATGTGCCTGCTCTCGTCAGATCGCAGCATCAATGCAGCTTAAGGCTTGGCAAGTACCAGCATGGGAGACTGGCTGGGAATTCCAAGTTCTGTTGAACTTTTTGGACCTTAAAATTGTTAGTTTCTCTGTCAAAGATGGTAAAAGAAGGTTCAAATTGAACAGCTGCTGTCAACGGCCATTCTAAGCTGAATGTGCCTGCTCTCGTCAAATCGCAGCAGCAATGCAGCTTAAGGCTTGGCAAGTACCAGCATGGGAGACTGGCTGGGAATCCCAAGTTCCGTTGACCTTTTTGAACCTGAAAATTGTGTTAGTTTCTCTATGAGATAGTAAAAGAAGGTTCAAATTGAACAGCTGCTGTCAACGGCCTTTCTAAGCTGAATGTGCGTGCTCTTGTCGGATCACAGCAGCGATGCGGCGTAAGGCTTGGCAAGTACCAGCATGGGAGACTGGCTGCGAATCCCAAGTTCTGTTGACCTTTTTGAACCTGAAAATTGTTAGTTTCTCTGTCAAAGATGGTAAAAGAAGGTTCAAATTGAACAGCTGCTGTCAACGGCCATTCTAAGCTGAATGTGCCTGCTCTCGTCAGATCGCAGCAGCAATGCAGCTTAAGGCTTGGCAAGTACCAGCATGGGAGACTGGCTGGGAATCCCAAGTTCCGTTGACCTTTTTGAACCTGAAAATTGTGTTAGTTTCTCTATGAGATAGTAAAAGAAGGTTCAAATTGAACAGCTGCTGTCAACGGCCATTCTAAGCTGAATGTGCGTGCTCTTGTCGGATCACAGCAGCGATGCGGCTTAAGGCTTGGCAAGTACCAGCATGGGAGACTGGCTGCGAATCCCAAGTTCCGTTGACCTTTTTGAACCTGAAAATTGTGTTAGTTTCTCTATGAGATAGTAAAAGAAGGTTCAAACTGAACAGCTGCTGTCAACGGCCATTCTAAGCTGAATGTGCCTGCTCTCGTCAGATCGCAGCAGCAATGCAGCTTAAGGCTTGGCAAGTACCAGCATGGGAGACTGGCTGGGAATCCCAAGTTCTGTTGACCTTTTTGAACCTGAAAATTGTTAGTTTCTCTGTCAAAGATGGTAAAAGAAGGTTCAAATTGAACAGCTGCTGTCAACAGCCATTCTAAGCTGAATGTGCCTGCTCTCGTCAGATCGCAGCAGCAATGCAGCTTAAGGCTTGGCAAGTACCAGCATGGGAGACTGGCTGGGAATCCCAAGTTCCTTTAACCTTTTTGAACCTGAAAATTGTGTTAGTTTCTCTATGAGATAGTAAAAGAAGGTTCAAATTGAACAGCTGCTGTCAACGGCCATTCTAAGCTGAATGTGCGTGCTCTTGTCGGATCACAGCAGCGATGCGGCTTAAGGCTTGGCAAGTACCAGCATGGGAGACTGGCTGCGAATTCCAAGTTCTGTTGACCTTTTTGAACCTGAAAATTGTGTTAGTTTCTCTATGAGATAGTAAAAGAAGGTTCAAACTGAACAGCTGCTGTCAACGGCCATTCTAAGCTGAATGTGCCTGCTCTCGTCAGATCGCAGCATCAATGCAGCTTAAGGCTTGGCAAGTACCAGCATGGGAGACTGGCTGGGAATCCCAAGTTCTGTTGAACTTTTTGGACCTTAAAATTGTTAGTTTCTCTGTCAAAGATGGTAAAAGAAGGTTCAAATTGAACAGCTGCTGTCAACGGCCATTCTAAGCTGAATGTGCCTGCTCTCGTCAAATCGCAGCAGCAATGCAGCTTAAGGCTTGGCAAGTACCAGCATGGGAGACTGGCTGGGAATCCCAAGTTCCGTTGACCTTTTTGAACCTGAAAATTGTGTTAGTTTCTCTATGAGATAGTAAAAGAAGGTTCAAATTGAACAGCTGCTGTCAACGGCCATTCTAAGCTGAATGTGCGTGCTCTTGTCGGATCACAGCAGCGATGCGGCGTAAGGCTTGGCAAGTACCAGCATGGGAGACTGGCTGCGAATCCCAAGTTCTGTTGACCTTTTTGAACCTGAAAATTGTTAGTTTCTCTGTCAAAGATGGTAAAAGAAGGTTCAAATTGAACAGCTGCTGTCAACGGCCATTCTAAGCTGAATGTGCCTGCTCTCGTCAGATCGCAGCAGCAATGCAGCTTAAGGCTTGGCAAGTACCAGCATGGGAGACTGGCTGGGAATCCCAAGTTCCGTTGACCTTTTTGAACCTGAAAATTGTGTTAGTTTCTCTATGAGATAGTAAAAGAAGGTTCAAATTGAACAGCTGCTGTCAACGGCCATTCTAAGCTGAATGTGCGTGCTCTTGTCGGATCACAGCAGCGATGCGGCTTAAGGCTTGGCAAGTACCAGCATGGGAGACTGGCTGCGAATCCCAAGTTCCGTTGACCTTTTTGAACCTGAAAATTGTGTTAGTTTCTCTATGAGATAGTAAAAGAAGGTTCAAACTGAACAGCTGCTGTCAACGGCCATTCTAAGCTGAATGTGCCTGCTCTCGTCAGATCGCAGCAGCAATGCAGCTTAAGGCTTGGCAAGTACCAGCATGGGAGACTGGCTGGGAATCCCAAGTTCTGTTGACCTTTTTGAACCTGAAAATTGTTAGTTTCTCTGTCAAAGATGGTAAAAGAAGGTTCAAATTGAACAGCTGCTGTCAACAGCCATTCTAAGCTGAATGTGCCTGCTCTCGTCAGATCGCAGCAGCAATGCAGCTTAAGGCTTGGCAAGTACCAGCATGGGAGACTGGCTGGGAATCCCAAGTTCCGTTGACCTTTTTGAACCTGAAAATTGTGTTAGTTTCTCTATGAGATAGTAAAAGAAGGTTCAAATTGAACAGTTGCTGTCAACGGCCATTCTAAGCTGAATGTGCCTGCTCTCGTCAGATCGCAGCAGCAATGCAGCTTAAGGCTTGGCAAGTACCAGCATGGGAGACTGGCTGGGAATCCCAAGTTCCGTTGACCTTTTTGAACCTGAAAATTGTGTTAGTTTCTCTATGAGATAGTAAAAGAAGGTTCAAACTGAACAGCTGCTGTCAACGGCCAATCTAAGCTGAATGTGCCTGCTCTCGTCAGATCGCAGCAGCAATGCAGCTTAAGGCTTGGCAAGTACCAGCATGGGAGACTGGCTGGGAATCCCAAGTTCCGTTGACCTTTTTGAACCTGAAAATTGTGTTAGTTTCTCTATGAGATAGTAAAAGAAGGTTCAAATTGAACAGCTGCTGTCAACAGCCATTCTAAGCTGAATGTGCCTGCTCTCGTCAGATCGCAGCAGCAATGCAGCTTAAGGCTTGGCAAGTACCAGCATGGGAGACTGGCTGGGAATCCCAAGTTCTGTTGACCTTTTTGAAACTGAAAATTGTGTTAGTTTCTCTATGAGATAGTAAAAGAAGGTTCAAATTGAACAGCTGCTGTCAACGGCCATTCTAAGCTGAATGTGCCTGCTCTCGTCAGATCGCAGCAGCAATGCAGCTTAAGGCTTGGCAAGTACCAGCATGGGAGACTGGCTGGGAATTCCAAGTTCTGTTGACCTTTTTGAACCTGAAAATTGTGTTAGTTTCTCTATGAGATAGAAAAAGAAGGTTCAAATTGAACAGCTGCTGTCAACGGCCATTCTAAGCTGAATGTGCGTGCTCTTGTCGGATCACAGCAGCGATGCGGCTTAAGGCTTGGCAAGTACCAGCATGGGAGACTGGCTGCGAATTCCAAGTTCCATTGACCTTTTTGAACCTGAAAATCGTGTTAGTTTCTCTATGAGATAGTAAAAGAAGGTTCAAACTGAACAGCTGCTGTCAACGGCCATTCCAAGCTGAATGTGCCTGCTCTCGTCAGATCGCAGCAGCAATGCAGCTTAAGGCTTGGCAAGTACCAGCATGGGAGACTGGCTGGGAATCCCAAGTTCCGTTGACCTTTTTGAACCTGAAAATTGTGTTAGTTTCTCTATGAGATAGTAAAAGAAGGTTCAAACTGAACAGCTGCTGTCAACGGCCATTCTAAGCTGAATGTGCCTGCTCTCGTCAGATCGCAGCAGCAATGCAGCTTAAGGCTTGGCAAGTACCAGCATGGGAGACTGGCTGGGAATCCCAAGTTCTGTTGACCTTTTTGAACCTGAAAATTGTTAGTTTCTCTGTCAAAGATGGTAAAAGAAGGTTCAAATTGAACAGCTGCTGTCAATGGCCATTCTAAGCTGAATGTGCCTGCTCTCGTCAGATCGCAGCAGCAATGCAGCTTAAGGCTTGGCAAGTACCAGCATGGGAGACTGGCTGGGAATCCCAAGTTCCGTTGACCTTTTTGAACCTGAAAATTGTGTTAGTTTCTCAATGAGATAGTAAAAGAAGGTTCAAATTGAACAGCTGCTGTCAACGGCCATTCTAAGCTGAATGTGCCTGCTCTCGTCAGATCGCAGCAGCAATGCAGCTTAAGGCTTGGCAAGTACCAGCATGGGAGACTAGCTGGGAATCCCAAGTTCTGTTGACCTTTTTGAACCTGAAAATTGTGTTAGTTTCTCTATGAGATAGTAAAAGAAGGTTCAAATTGAACAGCTGCTGTCAACGGCCATTCTAAGCTGAATGTGCCTGCTCTCGTCAGATCGCAGCAGCAATGCAGCTTAAGGCTTGGCAAGTACCAGCATGGGAGACTGGCTGGGAATCCCAAGTTCCGTTGACCTTTTTGAACCTGAAAATTGTGTTAGTTTCTCTATGAGATAGTAAAAGAAGGTTCAAACTGAACAGCTGCTGTCAACGGCCATTCTAAGCTGAATGTGCCTGCTCTCGTCAGATCGCAGCATCAATGCAGCTTAAGGCTTGGCAAGTACCCGCATGGGAGACTGGCTGGGAATCCCAAGTTCCGTTGACCTTTTTGAACCTGAAAATTGTGTTAGTTTCTCTATGAGATAGTAAAAGAAGGTTCAAATTGAACAGCTGCTGTCAACAGCCATTCTAAGCTGAATGTGCCTGCTCTCGTCAGATCGCAGCAGCAATGCAGCTTAAGGCTTGGCAAGTACCAGCATGGGAGACTGGCTGGGAATCCCAAGTTCTGTTGACCTTTTTGAACCTGAAAATTGTGTTATTTTCTCTATGAGATAGTAAAAGAAGGTTCAAATTGAACAGCTGCTGTCAACGGCCATTCTAAGCTGAATGTGCCTGCTCTCGTCAGATCGCAGCAGCTTAAGGCTTGGCAAGTACCAGCATGGGAGACTGGCTGGGAATCCCAAGTTCTGTTGACCTTTTTGAACCTGAAAATTGTGTTAGTTTCTCTATGAGATAGTAAAAGAAGGTTCAAATTGAACAGCTGCTGTCAACGGCCATTCTAAGCTGAATGTGCGTGCTCTTGTCGGATCACAGCAGCGATGCGGCTTAAGGCTTGGCAAGTACCAGCATGGGAGACTGGCTGCGAATTCCAAGTTCCGTTGACCTTTTTGAACCTGAAAATTGTGTTAGTTTCTCTATGAGATAGTAAAAGAAGGTTCAAACTGAACAGCTGCTGTCAACGGCCATTCTAAGCTGAATGTGCCTGCTCTCGTCAGATCGCAGCAGCAATGCAGCTTAAGGCTTGGCAAGTACCAGCATGGGAGACTAGCTGGGAATCCCAAGTTCCGTTGACCTTTTTGAACCTGAAAATTGTGTTAGTTTCTCTATGAGATAGTAAAAGAAGGTTCAAACTGAACAGCTGCTGTCAACGGCCATTCTAAGCTGAATGTGCCTGCTCTCGTCAGATCGCAGCAGCTTAAGGCTTGGCAAGTACCAGCATGGGAGACTGGCTGGGAATCCCAAGTTCCGTTGACCTTTTTGAACCTGAAAATTGTGTTAGTTTCTCTATGAGATAGTAAAAGAAGGTTCAAACTGAACAGCTGCTGTCAACGGCCATTCTAAGCTGAATGTGCCTGCTCTCGTCAGATCGCAGCAGCAATGCAGCTTAAGGCTTGGCAAGTACCAGCATGGGAGACTGGCTGGGAATCCCAAGTCTCGTTGACCTTTTTGAACCTGAAGATTGTGTTAGTTTCTCTATGAGATAGTAAAAGAAAGTAGAAATTAGGCAGCTGCTGTCAACGGCCATTCTAAGCTGAATGTGCCTGCTCTCGTCAGATCGCAGCAGCAATGCAGCTTAAGGCTTGGCAAGTACCAGCATGGGAGACTGGCTGGGAATCCCAAGTTCTGTTGACCTTTTTGAACCTGAAAATTGTTAGTTTCTCTGTCAAAGATGGTAAAAGAAGGTTCAAATTGAACAGCTGCTGTCAACGGCCATTCTAAGCTGAATGTGCCTGCTCTCGTCAGATGGCAGCAGCAATGCAGCTTAAGGCTTGGCAAGTACCAGCATGGGAGACTGGCTGGGAATCCCAAGTTCCGTTGACCTTTTTGAACCTGAAAATTGTGTTAGTTTCTCTATGAGATAGTAAAAGAAGGTTCAAATTGAACAGCTGCTGTCAACGGCCATTCTAAGCTGAATGTGCCTGCTCTCGTCAGATCGCAGCAGCAATGCAGCTTAAGGCTTGGCAAGTACCAGCATGGGAGACTGGCTGGGAATCCCAAGTTCCGTTGACCTTTTTGAACCTGAAAATTGTGTTAGTTTCTCTATGAGATAGTAAAAGAAGGTTCAAATTGAACAGCTGCTGTCAACAGCCAATCTAAGCTGAATGTGCCTGCTCTCGTCAGATCGCAGCAGCAATGCAGCTTAAGGCTTGGCAAGTACCAGCATGGGAGACTGGCTGGGAATCCCAAGTTCTGTTGAACTTTTTGAACCTGAAAATTGTGTTAGTTTCTCTATGAGATAGTAAAAGAAGGTTCAAATTGAACAGCTGCTGTCAACGGCCATTCTAAGCTGAATGTGCCTGCTCTCGTCAGATCGCAGCAGCTTAAGGCTTGGCAAGTACCAGCATGGGAGACTGGCTGGGAATCCCAAGTTCCGTTGACCTTTTTGAACCTGAAAATTGTGTTAGTTTCTCTATGAGATAGTAAAAGAAGGTTCAAACTGAACAGCTGCTGTCAACGGCCATTCTAAGCTGAATGTGCCTGCTCTCGTCAGATCGCAGCAGCAATGCAGCTTAAGGCTTGGCAAGTACCAGCATGGGAGACTGGCTGGGAATCCCAAGTTCTGTTGACCTTTTTGAACCTGAAAATTGTTAGTTTCTCTGTCAAAGATGATAAAAGAAGGTTCAAATTGAACAGCTGCTGTCAACGGCCATTCTAAGCTGAATGTGCCTGCTCTCGTCAGATCGCAGCAGCAATGCAGCTTAAGGCTTGGCAAGTACCAGCATGGGAGACTGGCTGGGAATCCCAAGTTCCGTTGACCTTTTTGAACCTGAAAATTGTGTTAGTTTCTCTATGAGATAGTAAAAGAAGGTTCAAATTGAACAGCTGCTGTCAACGGCCATTCTAAGCTGAATGTGCCTGCTCTCGTCAGATCGCAGCAGCAATGCAGCTTAAGGCTTGGCAAGTACCAGCATGGGAGACTGGCTGGGAATCCCAAGTTCCGTTGACCTTTTTGAACCTGAAAATTGTGTTAGTTTCTCTATGAGATAGTAAAAGAAGGTTCAAATTGAACAGCTGCTGTCAACGGCCATTCTAAGCTGAATGTGCGTGCTCTTGTCGGATCACAGCAGCGATGCGGCTTAAGGCTTGGCAAGTACCAGCATGGGAGACTGGCTGTGAATCCCAAGTTCCGTTGACCTTTTTGAACCTGAAAATTGTGTTAGTTTCTCTATGAGATAGTAAAAGAAGGTTCAAACTGAACAGCTGCTGTCAACGGCCATTCTAAGCTGAATGTGCCTGCTCTCGTCAGATCGCAGCATCAATGCAGCTTAAGGCTTGGCAAGTACCAGCATGGGAGACTGGCTGGGAATCCCAAGTTCCGTTGACCTTTTTGAACCTGAAAATTGTGTTAGTTTCTCTATGAGATAGTAAAAGAAGGTTCAAATTGAACAGCTGCTGTCAACGGCCATTCTAAGCTGAATGTGCCTGCTCTCGTCAGATCGCAGCAGCAATGCAGCTTAAGGCTTGGCAAGTACCAGCATGGGAGACTGGCTGGGAATCCCAAGTTCCGTTGACCTTTTTGAACCTGAAAATTGTGTTAGTTTCTCTATGAGATTGTAAAAGAAGGTTCAAATTGAACAGCTGCTGTCAACGGCCATTCTAAGCTGAATGTGCCTGCTCTCGTCAGATTGCAGCAGCAATGCAGCTTAAGGCTTGGCAAGTACCAGCATGGGAGACTGGCTGGGAATCCCAAGTTCCGTTGACCTTTTTGAACCTGAAAATTGTGTTAGTTTCTCTATGAGATAGTAAAAGAAGGTTCAAATTGAACAGCTGCTGTCAACAGCCAATCTAAGCTGAATGTGCCTGCTCTCGTCAGATCGCAGCAGCAATGCAGCTTAAGGCTTGGCAAGTACCAGCATGGGAGACTGGCTGGGAATCCCAAGTTCTGTTGACCTTTTTGAACCTGAAAATTGTGTTAGTTTCTCTATGAGATAGTAAAAGAAGGTTCAAATTGAACAGCTGCTGTCAACGGCCATTCTAAGCTGAATGTGCCTGCTCTCGTCAGATCGCAGCAGCTTAAGGCTTGGCAAGTACCAGCATGGGAGACTGGCTGGGAATCCCAAGTTCCGATGACCTTTTTGAACCTGAAAATTGTGTTAGTTTCTCTATGAGATAGTAAAAGAAGGTTCAAACTGAACAGCTGCTGTCAACGGCCATTCTAAGCTGAATGTGCCTGCTCTCGTCAGATCGCAGCAGCAATGCAGCTTAAGGCTTGGCAAGTACCAGCATGGGAGACTGGCTGGGAATCCCAAGTTTCATTGACCTTTTTGAACCTGAAAATTGTGTTAGTTTCTCTATGAGATAGTAAAAGAAAGTAGAAATTAGGCAGCTGCTGTCAACGGCCATTCTAAGCTGAATGTGCCTGCTCTCGTCAGATCGCAGCAGCAATGCAGCTTAAGGCTTGGCAAGTACCAGCATGGGAGACTGGCTGGGAATCCCAAGTTCTGTTGACCTTTTTGAACCTGAAAATTGTTAGTTTCTCTGTCAAAGATGGTAAAAGAAGGTTCAAATTGAAGAGCTGCTGTCAACGGCCATTCTAAGCTGAATGTGCCTGCTCTCGTCAGATCGCAGCAGCAATGCAGCTTAAGGCTTGGCAAGTACCAGCATGGGAGACTGGCTGGGAATCCCAAGTTCCGTTGACCTTTTTGAACCTGAAAATTGTGTTAGTTTCTCTATGAGATAGTAAAAGAAGGTTCAAATTGAACAGCTGCTGTCAACGGCCATTCTAAGCTGAATGTGCCTGCTCTCGTCAGATCGCAGCAGCAATGCAGCTTAAGGCTTGGCAAGTACCAGCATGGGAGACTGGCTGGGAATCCCAAGTTCCGTTGACCTTTTTGAACCTGAAAATTGTGTTAGTTTCTCTATGAGATAGTAAAAGAAGGTTCAAATTGAACAGCTGCTGTCAACGGCCATTCTAAGCTGAATGTGCCTGCTCTCGTCAGATCGCAGCAGCAATGCAGCTTAAGGCTTGGCAAGTACCAGCATGGGAGACTGGCTGGGAATCCCAAGTTCCGTTGACCTTTTTGAACCTGAAAATTGTGTTAGTTTCTCTATGAGATAGTAAAAGAAGGTTCAAATTGAACAGCTGCTGTCAACGGCCATTCTAAGCTGAATGTGCGTGCTCTTGTCGGATCACAGCAGCGATGCGGCTTAAGGCTTGGCAAGTACCAGCATGGGAGACTGGCTGCGAATCCCAAGTTCCGTTGACCTTTTTGAACCTGAAAATTGTGTTAGTTTCTCTATGAGATAGTAAAAGAAGGTTCAAACTGAACAACTGCTGTCAACGGCCATTCTAAGCTGAATGTGCCTGCTCTCGTCAGATCGCAGCATCAATGCAGCTTAAGGCTTGGCAAGTACCAGCATGGGAGACTGGCTGGGAATCCCAAGTTCCGTTGACCTTTTTGAACCTGAAAATTGTGTTAGTTTCTCTATGAGATAGTAAAAGAAGGTTCAAATTGAACAGCTGCTGTCAACGGCCATTCTAAGCTGAATGTGCCTGCTCTCGTCAGATCGCAGCAGCAATGCAGCTTAAGGCTTGGCAAGTACCAGCATGGGAGACTGGCTGGGAATCCCAAGTTCCGTTGACCTTTTTGAACCTGAAAATTGTGTTAGTTTCTCTATGAGATAGTAAAAGAAGGTTCAAATTGAACAGCTGCTGTCAACGGCCATTCTAAGCTGAATGTGCCTGCTCTCGTCAGATTGCAGCAGCAATGCAGCTTAAGGCTTGGCAAGTACCAGCATGGGAGACTGGCTGGGAATCCCAAGTTCCGTTGACCTTTTTGAACCTGAAAATTGTGTTAGTTTCTCTATGAGATAGTAAAAGAAGGTTCAAATTGAAGAGCAGCTGTGAACAGCCGATCTAAGCTGAATGTGCCTGCTCTCGTCAGATCGCAGCAGCAATGCAGCTTAAGGCTTGGCAAGTACCAGCATGGGAGACTGGCTGGGAATCCCAAGTTTTGTTGACCTTTTTGAACCTGAAAATTGTGTTAGTTTCTCTATGAGATAGTAAAAGAAGGTACAAATTGAACAGCTGCTGTCAACGGCCATTCTAAGCTGAATGTGCCTGCTCTCGTCAGATCGCAGCAGCTTAAGGCTTGGCAAGTACCAGCATGGGAGACTGGCTGGGAATCCCAAGTTCCGTTGACCTTTTTGAACCTGAAAATTGTGTTAGTTTCTCTATGAGATAGTAAAAGAAGGTTCAAACTGAACAGCTGCTGTCAACGGCCATTCTAAGCTGAATGTGCCTGCTCTCGTCAGATGGCAGCAGCAATGCAGCTTAAGGCTTGGCAAGTACCAGCATGGGAGACTGGCTGGGAATCCCAAGTTCCGTTGACCTTTTTGAACCTGAAAATTGTGTTAGTTTCTCTATGAGATAGTAAAAGAAGGTTCAAATTGAACAGCTGCTGTCAACGGCCATTCTAAGCTGAATGTGCCTGCTCTCGTCAGAATGCAGCAGCAATGCAGCTTAAGGCTTGGCAAGTACCAGCATGGGAGACTGGCTGGGAATCCCAAGTTCCGTTGACCTTTTTGAACCTGAAAATTGTGTTAGTTTCTCTATGAGATAGTAAAAGAAGGTTCAAATTGAACAGCTGCTGTCAACAGCCAATCTAAGCTGAATGTGCCTGCTCTCGTGAGATCGCAGCAGCAATGCAGCTTAAGGCTTGGCAAGTACCAGCATGGGAGACTGGCTGGGAATCCCAAGTTCCGATGACCTTTTTGAACCTGAAAATTGTGTTAGTTTCTCTATGAGATAGTAAAAGAAGGTTCAAATTGACCAGCTGCTGTCAACGGCCATTCTAAGCTGAATGTGCCTGCTCTCGTCAGATTGCAGCAGCAATGCAGCGTAAGACTTGGCAAGTACCAGCATGGGAGACTGGCTGGGAATCCCAAGTTCCGTTGACCTTTTTGAACCTGAAAATTGTGTTAGTTTCTCTATGAGATAGTAAAAGAAGGTTCAAATTGAACAGCTGCTGTCAACGGCCATTCTAAGCTGAATGTGCCTGCTCTCGTCAGATCGCAGCATCAATGCAGCTTAAGGCTTGGCAAGTACCAGCATGGGAGACTGGCTGGGAATCCCAAGTTCCGTTGTCCTTTTTGAACCTGAAAATTGTGTTAGTTTCTCTATGAGATAGTAAAAGAAGGTTCAAATTGAACAGCTGCTGTCAACAGCCATTCTAAGCTGAATGTGCCTGCTCTCGTCAGATCGCAGCAGCAATGCAGCTTAAGGCTTGGCAAGTACCAGCATGGGAGACTGGCTGGGAATCCCAAGTTCTGTTGACCTTTTTGAACCTGAAAATTGTTAGTTTCTCTGTCAAAGATGGTAAAAGAAGGTTCAAATTGAACAGCTGCTGTCAATGGCCATTCTAAGCTGAATGTGCCTGCTCTCGTCAGATCGCAGCAGCAATGCAGCTTAAGGCTTGGCAAGTACCAGCATGGGAGACTGGCTGGGAATCCCAAGTTCTGTTGACCTTTTTGAACCTGAAAATTGTGTTAGTTTCTCTATGAGATAGTAAAAGAAGGTTCAAATTGAACAGCTGCTGTCAACAGCCAATCTAAGCTGAATGTGCCTGCTCTCGTGAGATCGCAGCAGCAATGCAGCTTAAGGCTTGGCAAGTACCAGCATGGGAGACTGGCTGGGAATCCCAAGTTCCGATGACCTTTTTGAACCTGAAAATTGTGTTAGTTTCTCTATGAGATAGTAAAAGAAGGTTCAAATTGACCAGCTGCTGTCAACGGCCATTCTAAGCTGAATGTGCCTGCTCTCGTCAGATTGCAGCAGCAATGCAGCGTAAGACTTGGCAAGTACCAGCATGGGAGACTGGCTGGGAATCCCAAGTTCCGTTGACCTTTTTGAACCTGAAAATTGTGTTAGTTTCTCTATGAGATAGTAAAAGAAGGTTCAAATTGAACAGCTGCTGTCAACGGCCATTCTAAGCTGAATGTGCCTGCTCTCGTCAGATCGCAGCATCAATGCAGCTTAAGGCTTGGCAAGTACCAGCATGGGAGACTGGCTGGGAATCCCAAGTTCCGTTGTCCTTTTTGAACCTGAAAATTGTGTTAGTTTCTCTATGAGATAGTAAAAGAAGGTTCAAATTGAACAGCTGCTGTCAACAGCCATTCTAAGCTGAATGTGCCTGCTCTCGTCAGATCGCAGCAGCAATGCAGCTTAAGGCTTGGCAAGTACCAGCATGGGAGACTGGCTGGGAATCCCAAGTTCTGTTGACCTTTTTGAACCTGAAAATTGTTAGTTTCTCTGTCAAAGATGGTAAAAGAAGGTTCAAATTGAACAGCTGCTGTCAATGGCCATTCTAAGCTGAATGTGCCTGCTCTCGTCAGATCGCAGCAGCAATGCAGCTTAAGGCTTGGCAAGTACCAGCATGGGAGACTGGCTGGGAATCCCAAGTTCTGTTGACCTTTTTGAACCTGAAAATTGTGTTAGTTTCTCTATGAGATAGTAAAAGAAGGTTCAAACTGAACAGCTGCTGTCAACGGCCATTCTAAGCTGAATGTGCCTGCTCTCGTCAGATCGCAGCAGCAATGCAGCTTAAGGCTTGGCAAGTACCAGCATGGGAGACTGGCTGGGAATCCCAAGTTCCGTTGACCTTTTTGAACCTGAAAATTGTGTTAGTTTCTCAATGAGATAGTAAAAGAAGGTTCAAATTGAACAGCTGCTGTCAACGGCCATTCTAAGCTGAATGTGCCTGCTCTCGTCAGATCGCAGCAGCAATGCAGCTTAAGGCTTGGCAAGTACCAGCATGGGAGACTAGCTGGGAATCCCAAGTTCTGTTGACCTTTTTGAACCTGAAAATTGTGTTAGTTTCTCTATGAGATAGTAAAAGAAGGTTCAAATTGAACAGCTGCTGTCAACGGCCATTCTAAGCTGAATGTGCCTGCTCTCGTCAGATCGCAGCAGCAATGCAGCTTAAGGCTTGGCAAGTACCAGAATGGGAGACTGGCTGGGAATCCCAAGTTCCGTTGACCTTTTTGAACCTGAAAATTGTGTTAGTTTCTCTATGAGATAGTAAAAGAAGGTTCAAACTGAACAGCTGCTGTCAACGGCCATTCTAAGCTGAATGTGCCTGCTCTCGTCAGATCGCAGCATCAATGCAGCTTAAGGCTTGGCAAGTACCAGCATGGGAGACTGGCTGGGAATCCCAAGTTCCGTTGACCTTTTTGAACCTGAAAATTGTGTTAGTTTCTCTATGAGATAGTAAAAGAAGGTTCAAATTGAACTGCTGCTGTCAACAGCCATTCTTAGCTGAATGTGCCTGCTCTCGTCAGATCGCAGCAGCAATGCAGCTTAAGGCTTGGCAAGTACCAGCATGGGAGACTGGCTGGGAATCCCAAGTTCTGTTGACCTTTTTGAACCTGAAAATTGTGTTATTTTCTCTATGAGATAGTAAAAGAAGGTTCAAATTGAACAGCTGCTGTCAACGGCCATTCTAAGCTGAATGTGCCTGCTCTCGTCAGATCGCAGCAGCTTAAGGCTTGGCAAGTACCAGCATGGGAGACTGGCTGGGAATCCCAAGTTCTGTTGACCTTTTTGAACCTGAAAATTGTGTTAGTTTCTCTATGAGATAGTAAAAGAAGGTTCAAATTGAACAGCTGCTGTCAACGGCCATTCTAAGCTGAATGTGCGTGCTCTTGTCGGATCACAGCAGCGATGCGGATTAAGGCTTGGCAAGTACCAGCATGGGAGACTGGCTGCGAATTCCAAGTTCCGTTGACCTTTTTGAACCTGAAAATTGTGTTAGTTTCTCTATGAGATAGTAAAAGAAGGTTCAAACTAAACAGCTGCTGTCAACGGCCATTCTAAGCTGAATGTGCCTGCTCTCGTCAGATCGCAGCAGCAATGCAGCTTAAGGCTTGGCAAGTACCAGCATGGGAGACTAGCTGGGAATCCCAAGTTCCGTTGACCTTTTTGAACCTGAAAATTGTGTTAGTTTCTCTATGAGATAGTAAAAGAAGGTTCAAATTGAACAGCTGCTGTCAACGGCCATTCTAAGCTGAATGTGCCTGCTCTCGTCAGATCGCAGCAGCTTAAGGCTTGGCAAGTACCAGCATGGGAGACTGGCTGGGAATCCCAAGTTCCGTTGACCTTTTTGAACCTGAAAATTGTGTTAGTTTCTCTATGAGATAGTAAAAGAAGGTTCAAACTGAACAGCTGCTGTCAACGGCCATTCTAAGCTGAATGTGCCTGCTCTCGTCAGATCGCAGCAGCAATGCAGCTTAAGGCTTGGCAAGTACCAGCATGGGAGACTGGCTGGGAATCCCAAGTTTCGTTGACCTTTTTGAACCTGAAGATTGTGTTAGTTTCTCTATGAGATAGTAAAAGAAAGTAGAAATTAGGCAGCTGCTGTCAACGGCCATTCTAAGCTGAATGTGCCTGCTCTCGTCAGATCGCAGCAGCAATGCAGCTTAAGGCTTGGCAAGTACCAGCATGGGAGACTGGCTGGGAATCCCAAGTTCTGTTGACCTTTTTGAACCTGAAAATTGTTAGTTTCTCTGTCAAAGATGGTAAAAGAAGGTTCAAATTGAACAGCTGCTGTCAACGGCCATTCTAAGCTGAATGTGCCTGCTCTCGTCAGATGGCAGCAGCAATGCAGCTTAAGGCTTGGCAAGTACCAGCATGGGAGACTGGCTGGGAATCCCAAGTTCCGTTGACCTTTTTGAACCTGAAAATTGTGTTAGTTTCTCTATGAGATAGTAAAAGAAGGTTCAAATTGAACAGCTGCTGTCAACGGCCATTCTAAGCTGAATGTGCCTGCTCTCGTCAGATCGCAGCAGCAATGCAGCTTAAGGCTTGGCAAGTACCAGCATAGGAGACTGGCTGGGAATCCCAAGTTCCGTTGACCTTTTTGAACCTGAAAATTGTGTTAGTTTCTCTATGAGATAGTAAAAGAAGGTTCAAATTGAACAGCTGCTGTCAACAGCCAATCTAAGCTGAATGTGCCTGCTCTCGTCAGATCGCAGCAGCAATGCAGCTTAAGGCTTGGCAAGTACCAGCATGGGAGACTGGCTGGGAATCCCAAGTTCTGTTGAACTTTTTGAACCTGAAAATTGTGTTAGTTTCTCTATGAGATAGTAAAAGAAGGTTCAAATTGAACAGCTGCTGTCAACGGCCATTCTAAGCTGAATGTGCCTGCTCTCGTCAGATCGCAGCAGCTTAAGGCTTGGCAAGTACCAGCATGGGAGACTGGCTGGGAATCCCAAGTTCCGTTGACCTTTTTGAACCTGAAAATTGTGTTAGTTTCTCTATGAGATAGTAAAAGAAGGTTCAAACTGAACAGCTGCTGTCAACGGCCATTCTAAGCTGAATGTGCCTGCTCTCGTCAGATCGCAGCAGCAATGCAGCTTAAGGCTTGGCAAGTACCAGCATGGGAGACTGGCTGGGAATCCCAAGTTCTGTTGACCTTTTTGAACCTGAAAATTGTTAGTTTCTCTGTCAAAGATGGTAAAAGAAGGTTCAAATTGAACAGCTGCTGTCAACGGCCATTCTAAGCTGAATGTGCCTGCTCTCGTCAGATGGCAGCAGCAATGCAGCTTAAGGCTTGGCAAGTACCAGCATGGGAGACTGGCTGGGAATCCCAAGTTCCGTTGACCTTTTTGAACCTGAAAATTGTGTTAGTTTCTCTATGAGATAGTAAAAGAAGGTTCAAATTGAACAGCTGCTGTCAATGGCCATTCTAAGCTGAATGTGCCTGCTCTCGTCAGATCGCAGCAGCAATGCAGCTTAAGGCTTGGCAAGTACCAGCATGGGAGACTGGCTGGGAATCCCAAGTTCCGTTGACCTTTTTGAACCTGAAAATTGTGTTAGTTTCTCTATGAGATAGTAAAAGAAGGTTCAAATTGAACAGCTGCTGTCAACGGCCATTCTAAGCTGAATGTGCCTGCTCTCGTCAGATCGCAGCAGCAATGCAGCTTAAGGCTTGGCAAGTACCAGCATGGGAGATTGGCTGGGAATCCCAAGTTCCGTTGACCTTTTTGAACCTGAAAATTGTGTTAGTTTCTCTATGAGATAGTAAAAGAAGGTTCAAATTGAACAGCTGCTGTCAACGGCCATTCTAAGCTGAATGTGCGTGCCCTTGTCGGATCACAGCAGCGATGCGGCTTAAGGCTTGGAAAGTACCAGCATGGGAGACTGGCTGCGAATCCCAAGTTCCGTTGACCTTTTTGAACCTGAAAATTGTGTTAGTTTCTCTATGAGATAGTAAAAGAAGGTTCAAACTGAACAGCTGCTGTTAACGGCCATTCTAAGCTGAATGTGCCTGCTCTCGTCAGATCGCAGCATCAATGCAGCTTAAGGCTTGGCAAGTACCAGCATGGGAGACTGGCTGGGAATCCCAAGTTCCGTTGACCTTTTTGAACCTGAAAATTGTGTTAGTTTCTCTATGAGATAGTAAAAGAAGGTTCAAATTGAACAGCTGCTGTCAACAGCCAATCTAAGCTGAATGTGCCTGCTCTCGTCAGATCGCAGCAGCAATGCAGCTTAAGGCTTGGCAAGTACCAGCATGGGAGACTGGCTGGGAATCCCAAGTTCTGTTGAACTTTTTGAACCTGAAAATTGTGTTAGTTTCTCTATGAGATAGTAAAAGAAGGTTCAAATTGAACAGCTGCTGTCAACAGCCAATCTAAGCTGAATGTGCCTGCTCTCGTCAGATCGCAGCAGCAATGCAGCTTAAGGCTTGGCAAGTACCAGCATGGGAGACTGGCTGGGAATCCCAAGTTCTGTTGAACTTTTTGAACCTGAAAATTGTGTTAGTTTCTCTATGAGATAGTAAAAGAAGGTTCAAATTGAACAGCTGCTGTCAACGGCCATTCTAAGCTGAATGTGCCTGCTCTCGTCAGATCGCAGCAGCTTAAGGCTTGGCAAGTACCAGCATGGGAGACTGGCTGGGAATCCCAAGTTCCGTTGACCTTTTTGAACCTGAAAATTGTGTTAGTTTCTCTATGAGATAGTAAAAGAAGGTTCAAACTGAACAGCTGCTGTCAACGGCCATTCTAAGCTGAATGTGCCTGCTCTCGTCAGATCGCAGCAGCAATGCAGCTTAAGGCTTGGCAAGTACCAGCATGGGAGACTGGCTGGGAATCCCAAGTTCTGTTGACCTTTTTGAACCTGAAAATTGTTAGTTTCTCTGTCAAAGATGATAAAAGAAGGTTCAAATTGAACAGCTGCTGTCAACGGCCATTCTAAGCTGAATGTGCCTGCTCTCGTCAGATGGCAGCAGCAATGCAGCTTAAGGCTTGGCAAGTACCAGCATGGGAGACTGGCTGGGAATCCCAAGTTCCGTTGACCTTTTTGAACCTGATAATTGTGTTAGTTTCTCTATGAGATAGTAAAAGAAGGTTCAAATTGAACAGCTGCTGTCAATGGCCATTCTAAGCTGAATGTGCCTGCTCTCGTCAGATCGCAGCAGCAATGCAGCTTAAGGCTTGGCAAGTACCAGCATGGGAGACTGGCTGGGAATCCCAAGTTCCGTTGACCTTTTTGAACCTGAAAATTGTGTTAGTTTCTCTATGAGATAGTAAAAGAAGGTTCAAATTGAACAGCTGCTGTCAACGGCCATTCTAAGCTGAATGTGCCTGCTCTCGTCAGATCGCAGCAGCAATGCAGCTTAAGGCTTGGCAAGTACCAGCATGGGAGACTGGCTGGGAATCCCAAGTTCCGTTGACCTTTTTGAACCTGAAAATTGTGTTAGTTTCTCTATGAGATAGTAAAAGAAGGTTCAAATTGAACAGCTGCTGTCAACGGCCATTCTAAGCTGAATGTGCGTGCTCTTGTCGGATCACAGCAGCGATGCGGCTTAAGGCTTGGCAAGTACCAGCATGGGAGACTGGCTGCGAATCCCAAGTTCCGTTGACCTTTTTGAACCTGAAAATTGTGTTAGTTTCTCTATGAGATAGTAAAAGAAGGTTCAAACTGAACAGCTGCTGTCAACGGCCATTCTAAGCTGAATGTGCCTGCTCTCGTCAGATCGCAGCATCAATGCAGCTTAAGGCTTGGCAAGTACCAGCATGGGAGACTGGCTGGGAATCCCAAGTTCCGTTGACCTTTTTGAACCTGAAAATTGTGTTAGTTTCTCTATGAGATAGTAAAAGAAGGTTCAAATTGAACAGCTGCTGTCAACGGCCATTCTAAGCTGAATGTGCCTGCTCTCGTCAGATCGCAGCAGCAATGCAGCTTAAGGCTTGGCAAGTACCAGCATGGGAGACTGGCTGGGAATCCCAAGTTCCGTTGACCTTTTTGAACCTGAAAATTGTGTTAGTTTCTCTATGAGATAGTAAAAGAAGGTTCAAATTGAACAGCTGCTGTCAACGGCCATTCTAAGCTGAATGTGCCTGCTCTCGTCAGATTGCAGCAGCAATGCAGCTTAAGGCTTGGCAAGTACCAGCATGGGAGACTGGCTGGGAATCCCAAGTTCCGTTGACCTTTTTGAACCTGAAAATTGTGTTAGTTTCTCTATGAGATAGTAAAAGAAGGTTCAAATTGAACAGCTGCTGTCAACAGCCAATCTAAGCTGAATGTGCCTGCTCTCGTCAGATCGCAGCAGCAATGCAGCTTAAGGCTTGGCAAGTACCAGCATGGGAGACTGGCTGGGAATTCCAAGTTCTGTTGACCTTTTTGAACCTGAAAATTGTGTTAGTTTCTCTATGAGATAGTAAAAGAAGGTTCAAATTGAACAGCTGCTGTCAACGGCCATTCTAAGCTGAATGTGCCTGCTCTCGTCAGATCGCAGCAGCTTAAGGCTTGGCAAGTACCAGCATGGGAGACTGGCTGGGAATCCCAAGTTCCGATGACCTTTTTGAACCTGAAAATTGTGTTAGTTTCTCTATGAGATAGTAAAAGAAGGTTCAAACTGAACAGCTGCTGTCAACGGCCATTCTAAGCTGAATGTGCCTGCTCTCGTCAGATCGCAGCAGCAATGCAGCTTAAGGCTTGGCAAGTACCAGCATGGGAGACTGGCTGGGAATCCCAAGTTTCATTGACCTTTTTGAACCTGAAAATTGTGTTAGTTTCTCTATGAGATAGTAAAAGAAAGTAGAAATTAGGCAGCTGCTGTCAACGGCCATTCTAAGCTGAATGTGCCTGCTCTCGTCAGATCGCAGCAGCAATGCAGCTTAAGGCTTGGCAAGTACCAGCATGGGAGACTGGCTGGGAATCCCAAGTTCTGTTGACCTTTTTGAACCTGAAAATTGTTAGTTTCTCTGTCAAAGATGGTAAAAGAAGGTTCAAATTGAACAGCTGCTGTCAACGGCCATTCTAAGCTGAATGTGCCTGCTCTCGTCAGATCGCAGCAGCAATGCAGCTTAAGGCTTGGCAAGTACCAGCATGGGAGACTGGCTGGGAATCCCAAGTTCCGTTGACCTTTTTGAACCTGAAAATTGTGTTAGTTTCTCTATGAGATAGTAAAAGAAGGTTCAAATTGAACAGCTGCTGTCAACGGCCATTCTAAGCTGAATGTGCCTGCTCTCGTCAGATCGCAGCAGCAATGCAGCTTAAGGCTTGGCAAGTACCAGCATGGGAGACTGGCTGGGAATCCCAAGTTCCGTTGACCTTTTTGAACCTGAAAATTGTGTTAGTTTCTCTATGAGATAGTAAAAGAAGGTTCAAATTGAACAGCTGCTGTCAACGGCCATTCTAAGCTGAATGTGCCTGCTCTCGTCAGATCGCAGCAGCAATGCAGCTTAAGGCTTGGCAAGTACCAGCATGGGAGACTGGCTGGGAATCCCAAGTTCCGTTGACCTTTTTGAACCTGAAAATTGTGTTAGTTTCTCTATGAGATAGTAAAAGAAGGTTCAAATTGAACAGCTGCTGTCAACGGCCATTCTAAGCTGAATGTGCGTGCTCTTGTCGGATCACAGCAGCGATGCGGCTTAAGGCTTGGCAAGTACCAGCATGGGAGACTGGCTGCGAATCCCAAGTTCCGTTGACCTTTTTGAACCTGAAAATTGTGTTAGTTTCTCTATGAGATAGTAAAAGAAGGTTCAAACTGAACAACTGCTGTCAACGGCCATTCTAAGCTGAATGTGCCTGCTCTCGTCAGATCGCAGCATCAATGCAGCTTAAGGCTTGGCAAGTACCAGCATGGGAGACTGGCTGGGAATCCCAAGTTCCGTTGACCTTTTTGAACCTGAAAATTGTGTTAGTTTCTCTATGAGATAGTAAAAGAAGGTTCAAATTGAACAACTGCTGTCAACGGCCATTCTAAGCTGAATGTGCCTGCTCTCGTCAGATCGCAGCAGCAATGCAGCTTAAGGCTTGGCAAGTACCAGCATGGGAGACTGGCTGGGAATCCCAAGTTCCGTTGACCTTTTTGAACCTGAAAATTGTGTTAGTTTCTCTATGAGATAGTAAAAGAAGGTTCAAATTGAACAGCTGCTGTCAACGGCCATTCTAAGCTGAATGTGCCTGCTCTCGTCAGATTGCAGCAGCAATGCAGCTTAAGGCTTGGCAAGTACCAGCATGGGAGACTGGCTGGGAATCCCAAGTTCCGTTGACCTTTTTGAACCTGAAAATTGTGTTAGTTTCTCTATGAGATAGTAAAAGAAGGTTCAAATTGAAGAGCAGCTGTGAACAGCCGATCTAAGCTGAATGTGCCTGCTCTCGTCAGATCGCAGCAGCAATGCAGCTTAAGGCTTGGCAAGTACCAGCATGGGAGACTGGCTGGGAATCCCAAGTTTTGTTGACCTTTTTGAACCTGAAAATTGTGTTAGTTTCTCTATGAGATAGTAAAAGAAGGTACAAATTGAACAGCTGCTGTCAACGGCCATTCTAAGCTGAATGTGCCTGCTCTCGTCAGATCGCAGCAGCTTAAGGCTTGGCAAGTACCAGCATGGGAGACTGGCTGGGAATCCCAAGTTCCGTTGACCTTTTTGAACCTGAAAATTGTGTTAGTTTCTCTATGAGATAGTAAAAGAAGGTTCAAACTGAACAGCTGCTGTCAACGGCCATTCTAAGCTGAATGTGCCTGCTCTCGTCAGATCGCAGCAGCAATGCAGCTTAAGGCTTGGCAAGTACCAGCATGGGAGACTGGCTGGGAATCCCAAGTTCCGTTGACCTTTTTGAACCTGAAAATTGTGTTAGTTTCTCTATGAGATAGTAAAAGAAGGTTCAAATTGAACAGCTGCTGTCAACAGCCAATCTAAGCTGAATGTGCCTGCTCTCGTGAGATCGCAGCAGCAATGCAGCTTAAGGCTTGGCAAGTACCAGCATGGGAGACTGGCTGGGAATCCCAAGTTCCGTTGACCTTTTTGAACCTGAAAATTGTGTTAGTTTCTCTATGAGATAGTAAAAGAAGGTTCAAATTGACCAGCTGCTGTCAACGGCCATTCTAAGCTGAATGTGCCTGCTCTCGTCAGATTGCAGCAGCAATGCAGCGTAAGACTTGGCAAGTACCAGCATGGGAGACTGGCTGGGAATCCCAAGTTCCGTTGACCTTTTTGAACCTGAAAATTGTGTTAGTTTCTCTATGAGATAGTAAAAGAAGGTTCAAATTGAACAGCTGCTGTCAACGGCCATTCTAAGCTGAATGTGCCTGCTCTCGTCAGATCGCAGCAGCTTAAGGCTTGGCAAGTACCAGCATGGGAGACTGGCTGGGAATCCCAAGTTCCGTTGACCTTTTTGAACCTGAAAATTGTGTTAGTTTCTCTATGAGATAGTAAAAGAAGGTTCAAACTGAACAGCTGCTGTCAACGGCCATTCTAAGCTGAATGTGCCTGCTCTCGTCAGATCGCAGCAGCAATGCAGCTTAAGGCTTGGCAAGTACCAGCATGGGAGACTGGCTGGGAATCCCAAGTTCCGTTGACATTTTTGAACCTGAAAATTGTGTTAGTTTCTCTATGAGATAGTAAAAGAAGGTTCAAACTGAACAGCTGCTGTCAACGGCCATTCTAAGCTGAATGTGCCTGCTCTCGTCAGATCGCAGCATCAATGCAGCTTAATGCTTGGCAAGTACCAGCATGGGAGACTGGCTGGGAATCCCAAGTTCCGTTGACCTTTTTGAACCTGAAAATTGTGTTAGTTTCTCTATGAGATAGTAAAAGAAGGTTCAAATTGAACAGCTGCTGTCAACAGCCAATCTAAGCTGAATGTGCCTACTCTCGTCAGATCGCAGCAGCAATGCAGCTTAAGGCTTGGCAAGTACCAGCATGGGAGACTGGCTGGGAATCCCAAGTTCCGTTGACCTTTTTGAACCTGAAAATTGTGTTAGTTTCTCTATGAGATAGTAAAAGAAGGTTCAAACTGAACAGCTGCTGTCAACGGCCATTCTAAGCTGAATGTGCCTGCTCTCGTCAGATCGCAGCAGCAATGCAGCTTAAGGCTTGGCAAGTACCAGCATGGGAGACTGGCTGGGAATCCCAAGTTCCGTTGACTTTTTTGAACCTGAAAATTGTGTTAGTTTCTCTATGAGATAGTAAAAGAAGGTTCAAATTGAACAGCTGCTGTCAACGGCCATTCTAAGCTGAATGTGCCTGCTCTCGTCAGATCGCAGCAGCAATGCAGCTTAAGGCTTGGCAAGTACCAGCATGGGAGACTGGCTGGGAATCCCAAGTTCCGTTGACCTTTTTGAACCTGAAAATTGTGTTAGTTTCTCTATGAGATAGTAAAAGAAGGTTCAAATTGAACAGCTGCTGTCAACGGCCATTCTAAGCTGAATGTGCCTGCTCTCGTCAGATCGCAGCAGCAATGCAGCTTAAGGCTTGGCAAGTACCAGCATGGGAGACTGGCTGGGAATCCCAAGTTCCGTTGACCTTTTTGAACCTGAAAATTGTGTTAGTTTCTCTATGAGATAGTAAAAGAAGGTTCAAATTGAACAGCTGCTGTCAACGGCCATTCTAAGCTGAATGTGCCTGCTCTTGTCAGATCGCAGCAGCAATGCAGCTTAAGGCTTGGCAAGTACCAGCATGGGAGACTGGCTGGGAATCCCAAGTTCCGTTGACCTTTTTGAACCTGAAAATTGTTAGTTTCTCTGTCAAAGATGGTAAAAGAAGGTTCAAATTGAACAGCTGCTGTCAACGGCCATTCTAAGCTGAATGTGCCTGCTCTCGTCAGATCGCAGCAGCAATGCAGCTTAAGGCTTGGCAAGTACCAGCATGGGAGACTGGCTGGGAATCCCAAGTTCCGTTGACCTTTTTGAACCTGAAAATTGTGTTAGTTTCTCTATGAGATAGTAAAAGAAGGTTCAAATTGAACAGCTGCTGTCAACAGCCAATCTAAGCTGAATGTGCCTACTCTCGTCAGATTGCAGCAGCAATGCAGCTTAAGGCTTGGCAAGTACCAGCATGGGAGACTGGCTGGGAATCCCAAGTTCCGTTGACCTTTTTGAACCTGAAAATTGTGTTAGTTTCTCTATGAGATAGTAAAAGAAGGTTCAAAGTGAACAGCTGCTGTCAACGGCCATTCTAAGCTGAATGTGCCTGCTCTCGTCAGATCGCAGCAGCAATGCAGCTTAAGGCTTGGCAAGTACCAGCATGGGAGACTGGCTGGGAATCCCAAGTTCCGTTGACCTTTTTGAACCTGAAAATTGTGTTAGTTTCTCTATGAGATAGTAAAAGAAGGTTCAAATTGAACAGCTGCTGTCAACGGCCATTCTAAGCTGAATGTGCCTGCTCTCGTCAGATCGCAGCAGCAATGCAGCTTAAGGCTTGGCAAGTACCAGCATGGGAGACTGGCTGGGAATCCCAAGTTCCGTTGACCTTTTTGAACCTGAAAATTGTGTTAGTTTCTCTATGAGATAGTAAAAGAAGGTTCAAATTGAACAGCTGCTGTCAACGGCCATTCTAAGCTGAATGTGCCTGCTCTCGTCAGATCGCAGCAGCAATGCAGCTTAAGGCTTGGCAAGTACCAGCATGGGAGACTGGCTGGGAATCCCAAGTTCCGTTGACCTTTTTGAACCTGAAAATTGTGTTAGTTTCTCTATGAGATAGTAAAAGAAGGTTCAAATTGAACAGCTGCTGTCAACGGCCATTCTAAGCTGAATGTGCCTGCTCTTGTCAGATCGCAGCAGCAATGCAGCTTAAGGCTTGGCAAGTACCAGCATGGGAGACTGGCTGGGAATCCCAAGTTCCGTTGACCTTTTTGAACCTGAAAATTGTTAGTTTCTCTGTCAAAGATGGTAAAAGAAGGTTCAAATTGAACAGCTGCTGTCAACGGCCATTCTAAGCTGAATGTGCCTGCTCTCGTCAGATCGCAGCAGCAATGCAGCTTAAGGCTTGGCAAGTACCAGCATGGGAGACTGGCTGGGAATCCCAAGTTCCGTTGACCTTTTTGAACCTGAAAATTGTGTTAGTTTCTCTATGAGATAGTAAAAGAAGGTTCAAATTGAACAGCTGCTGTCAACAGCCAATCTAAGCTGAATGTGCCTACTCTCGTCAGATCGCAGCAGCAATGCAGCTTAAGGCTTGGCAAGTACCAGCATGGGAGACTGGCTGGGAATCCCAAGTTCCGTTGACCTTTTTGAACCTGAAAATTGTGTTAGTTTCTCTATGAGATAGTAAAAGAAGGTTCAAAGTGAACAGCTGCTGTCAACGGCCATTCTAAGCTGAATGTGCCTGCTCTCGTCAGATCGCAGCAGCAATGCAGCTTAAGGCTTGGCAAGTACCAGCATGGGAGACTGGCTGGGAATCCCAAGTTCCGTTGACCTTTTTGAACCTGAAAATTGTGTTAGTTTCTCTATGAGATAGTAAAAGAAGGTTCAAATTGAACAGCTGCTGTCAACGGCCATTCTAAGCTGAATGTGCCTGCTCTCGTCAGATCGCAGCAGCAATGCAGCTTAAGGCTTGGCAAGTACCAGCATGGGAGACTGGCTGGGAATCCCAAGTTCTGTTGACCTTTTTGAACCTGAAAATTGTGTTAGTTTCTCTATGAGATAGTAAAAGAAGGTTCAAATTGAACAGCTGCTGTCAACGGCCATTCTAAGCTGAATGTGCCTGCTCTCGTCAGATCGCAGCAGCAATGCAGCTTAAGGCTTGGCAAGTACCAGCATGGGAGACTGGCTGGGAATCCCAAGTTCCGTTGACCTTTTTGAACCTGAAAATTGTGTTAGTTTCTCTATGAGATAGTAAAAGAAGGTTCAAATTGAACAGCTGCTGTCAATGGCCATTCTAAGCTGAATGTGCCTGCTCTCGTCAGATCGCAGCAGCAATGCAGCTTAAGGCTTGGCAAGTACCAGCATGGGAGACTGGCTGGGAATCCCAAGTTCCGTTGACCTTTTTGAACCTGAAAATTGTGTTAGTTTCTCTATGAGATAGTAAAAGAAGGTTCAAATTGAACATCTGCTGTCAACGGCCATTCTAAGCTGAATGTGCCTGCTCTTGTCAGATCGCAGCAGCAATGCAGCTTAAGGCTTGGCAAGTACCAGCATGGGAGACTGGCTGGGAATCCCAAGTTCCGTTGACCTTTTTGAACCTGAAAATTGTTAGTTTCTCTGTCAAAGATGGTAAAAGAAGGTTCAAATTGAACAGCTGCTGTCAACGGCCATTCTAAGCTGAATGTGCCTGCTCTCGTCAGATCGCAGCAGCAATGCAGCTTAAGGCTTGGCAAGTACCAGCATGGGAGACTGGCTGGGAATCCCAAGTTCCGTTGACCTTTTTGAACCTGAAAATTGTGTTAGTTTCTCTATGAGATAGTAAAAGAAGGTTCAAATTGAACAGCTGCTGTCAACGGCCATTCTAAGCTGAATGTGCCTGCTCTCGTCAGATCGCAGCAGCAATGCAGCTTAAGGCTTGGCAAGTACCAGCATGGGAGACTGGCTGGGAATCCCAAGTTCTGTTGACCTTTTTGAACCTGAAAATTGTGTTAGTTTCTCTATGAGATAGTAAAAGAAGGTTCAAACTGAACAGCTGCTGTCAACGGCCATTCTAAGCTGAATGTGCCTGCTCTCGTCAGATCGCAGCATCAATGCAGCTTAAGGCTTGGCAAGTACCAGCATGGGAGACTGGCTGGGAATCCCAAGTTCCGTTGACCTTTTTGAACCTGAAAATTGTGTTAGTTTCTCTATGAGATAGTAAAAGAAGGTTCAAATTGAACAGCTGCTGTCAACGACCATTCTAAGCTGAATGTGCCTGCTCTCGTCAGATCGCAGCAGCAATGCAGCTTAAGGCTTGGCAAGTACCAGCATGGGAGACTGGCTGGGAATCCCAAGTTCCGTTGACCTTTTTGAACCTGAAAATTGTGTTAGTTTCTCTATGAGATAGTAAAAGAAGGTTCAAATTGAACAGCTGCTGTCAACGGCCATTCTAAGCTGAATGTGCCTGCTCTCGTCAGATTGCAGCAGCAATGCAGCTTAAGACTTGGCAAGTACCAGCATGGGAGACTGGCTGGGAATCCCAAGTTCCGTTGACCTTTTTGAACCTGAAAATTGTGTTAGTTTCTCTATGAGATAGTAAAAGAAGGTTCAAATTGAACAGCTGCTGTCAACAGCCAATCTAAGCTGAATGTGCCTGCTCTCGTCAGATCGCAGCAGCAATGCAGCTTAAGGCTTGGCAAGTACCAGCATGGGAGACTGGCTGGGAATCCCAAGTTCTGTTGACCTTTTTGAACCTGAAAATTGTGTTAGTTTCTCTATGAGATAGTAAAAGAAGGTTCAAATTGAACAGCTGCTGTCAACGGCCATTCTAAGCTGAATGTGCCTGCTCTCGTCAGATCGAAGCAGCTTAAGGCTTGGCAAGTACCAGCATGGGAGACTGGCTGGGAATCCCAAGTTCCGTTGACCTTTTTGAACCTGAAAATTGTGTTAGTTTCTCTATGAGATAGTAAAAGAAGGTTCAAACTGAACAGCTGCTGTCAACGGCCATTCTAAGCTGAATGTGCCTGCTCTCGTCAGATCGCAGCAGCAATGCAGCTTAAGGCTTGGCAAGTACCAGCATGGGAGACTGGCTGGGAATCCCAAGTTCCGTTGACATTTTTGAACCTGAAAATTGTGTTAGTTTCTCTATGAGATAGTAAAAGAAGGTTCAAACTGAACAGCTGCTGTCAACGGCCATTCTAAGCTGAATGTGCCTGCTCTCGTCAGATCGCAGCATCAATGCAGCTTAATGCTTGGCAAGTACCAGCATGGGAGACTGGCTGGGAATCCCAAGTTCCGTTGACCTTTTTGAACCTGAAAATTGTGTTAGTTTCTCTATGAGATAGTAAAAGAAGGTTCAAATTGAACAGCTGCTGTCAACAGCCAATCTAAGCTGAATGTGCCTACTCTCGTCAGATCGCAGCAGCAATGCAGCTTAAGGCTTGGCAAGTACCAGCATGGGAGACTGGCTGGGAATCCCAAGTTCCGTTGACCTTTTTGAACCTGAAAATTGTGTTAGTTTCTCTATGAGATAGTAAAAGAAGGTTCAAAGTGAACAGCTGCTGTCAACGGCCATTCTAAGCTGAATGTGCCTGCTCTCGTCAGATCGCAGCAGCAATGCAGCTTAAGGCTTGGCAAGTACCAGCATGGGAGACTGGCTGGGAATCCCAAGTTCCGTTGACCTTTTTGAACCTTAAAATTGTGTTAGTTTCTCTATGAGATAGTAAAAGAAGGTTCAAATTGAACAGCTGCTGTCAACGGCCATTCTAAGCTGAATGTGCCTGCTCTTGTCAGATCGCAGCAGCAATGCAGCTTAAGGCTTGGCAAGTACCAGCATGGGAGACTGGCTTGAAATCCCAAGTTCTGTTGACCTTTTTGAACCTGAAAATTGTGTTAGTTTTTCTATGAGATAGTAAAAGAGGGTTCAAATTGAACAGCTGCTGTCAACGGCCATTCTAAGCTGAATGTGCCTGCTCTCGTCAGATCGCAGCAGCAATGCAGCTTAAGGCTTGGCAAGTACCAGCATGGGAGACTGGCTGGGAATCCCAAGTTCTGTTGACCTTTTTGAACCTGAAAATTGTGTTAGTTTCTCTATGAGATAGTAAAAGAAGGTTCAAACTGAACAGCTGCTGTCAACGGCCATTCTAAGCTGAATGTGCCTGCTCTCGTCAGATCGCAGCATCAATGCAGCTTAAGGCTTGGCAAGTACCAGCATGGGAGACTGGCTGGGAATCCCAAGTTCCGTTGACCTTTTTGAACCTGAAAATTGTGTTAGTTTCTCTATGAGATAGTAAAAGAAGGTTCAAATTGAACAGCTGCTGTCAACGGCCATTCTAAGCTGAATGTGCCTGCTCTCGTCAGATCGCAGCAGCTTAAGGCTTGGCAAGTACCAGCATGGGAGACTGGCTGGGAATCCCAAGTTCCGTTGACCTTTTTGAACCTGAAAATTGTGTTAGTTTCTCTATGAGATAGTAAAAGAAGGTTCAAATTGAACAGCTGCTGTCAACGGCCATTCTAAGCTGAATGTGCCTGCTCTCGTCAGATCGCAGCAGCAATGCAGCTTAAGGCTTGGCAAGTACCAGCATGGGAGACTGGCTGGGAATCCCAAGTTCCGTTGACCTTTTTGAACCTGAAAATTGTGTTAGTTTCTCTATGAGATAGTAAAAGAAGGTTCAAATTGAACAGCTGCTGTCAACGGCCATTCTAAGCTGAATGTGCCTGCTCTCGTCAGATCGCAGCAGCAATGCAGCTTAAGGCTTGGCAAGTACCAGCATGGGAGACTGGCTGGGAATCCCAAGTTCCGTTGACCTTTTTGAACCTGAAAATTGTGTTAGTTTCTCTATGAGATAGTAAAAGAAGGTTCAAATTGAACAGCTGCTGTCAACGGCCATTCTAAGCTGAATGTGCCTGCTCTTGCCAGATCGCAGCAGCAATGCAGCTTAAGGCTTGGCAAGTACCAGCATGGGAGACTGGCTGGGAATCCCAAGTTCTGTTGACCTTTTTGAACCTGAAAATTGTTAGTTTCTCTGTCAAAGATGGTAAAAGAAGGTTCAAATTGAACAGCTGCTGTCAACGGCCATTCTAAGCTGAATGTGCCTGCTCTCGTCAGATCGCAGCAGCAATGCAGCTTAAGGCTTGGCAAGTACCAGCATGGGAGACTGGCTGGGAATCCCAAGTTCTGTTGACCTTTTTGAACCTGAAAATTGTGTTAGTTTCTCTATGAGATAGTAAAAGAAGGTTCAAATTGAACAGCTGCTTTCAACGGCCATTCTAAGCTGAATGTGCCTGCTCTCGTCAGGTCGCAGCAGCAATGCAGCTTAAGGCTTGGCAAGTACCAGCATGGGAGACTGGCTGGGAATCCCAAGTTCCGTTGACCTTTTTGAACCTGAAAATTGCGTTAGTTTCTCTATGAGATAGTAAAAGAAGGTTCAAATTGAACAGCTGCTGTCAACGGCCATTCTAAGCTGAATGTGCCTGCTCTCGTCAGATCGCAGCAGCAATGCAGCTTAAGGCTTGGCAAGTACCAGCATGGGAGACTGGCTGGGAATCCCAAATTCCGTTGACCTTTTTGAACCTGAAAATTGTGTTAGTTTCTCTATGAGATAGTAAAAGAAGGCTCAAATTGAACAGCTGCTGTCAACGGCCATTCTAAGCTGAATGTGCCTGCTCTCGTCAGATCGCAGCAGCAATGCAGCTTAAGGCTTGGCAAGTACCAGCATGGGAGACTGGCTGGGAATCCCAAGTTCCGTTGACCTTTTTGAACCTGAAAATTGTTAGTTTCTCTGTCAAAGATGGTAAAAGAAGGTTCAAATTGAACAGCTGCTGTCAACGGCCATTCTAAGCTGAATGTGCCTGCTCTCGTCAGATGGCAGCAGCAATGCAGCTTAAGGCTTGGCAAGTACCAGCATGGGAGACTGGCTGGGAATCTCAAGTTCCGTTGACCTTTTTGAACCTGAAAATTGTGTTAGTTTCTCTATGAGATAGTAAAAGAAGGTTCAAATTGAACAGCTGCTGTCAACGGCCATTCTAAGCTGAATGTGCCTGCTCTCGTCAGATCGCAGCAGCAATGCAGCTTAAGGCTTGGCAAGTACCAGCATGGGAGACTGGCTGGGAATCCCAAGTTCTGTTGACCTTTTTGAACCTGAAAATTGTGTTAGTTTCTCTATGAGATAGTAAAAGAAGGTTCAAACTGAACAGCTGCTGTCAACGGCCATTCTAAGCTGAATGTGCCTGCTCTCGTCAGATCGCAGCATCAATGCAGCTTAAGGCTTGGCAAGTACCAGCATGGGAGACTGGCTGGGAATCCCAAGTTCCGTTGACCTTTTTGAACCTGAAAATTGTGTTAGTTTCTCTATGAGATAGTAAAAGAAGGTTCAAATTGAACAGCTGCTGTCAACGGCCATTCTAAGCTGAATGTGCCTGCTCTTGCCAGATCGCAGCAGCAATGCAGCTTAAGGCTTGGCAAGTACCAGCATGGGAGACTGGCTGGGAATTCCAAGTTCCGTTGACCTTTTTGAACCTGAAAATTGTTAGTTTCTCTGTCAAAGATGGTAAAAGAAGGTTCAAATTGAACAGCTGCTGTCAACGGCCATTCTAAGCTGAATGTGCCTGCTCTCGTCAGATCGCAGCAGCAATGCAGCTTAAGGCTTGGCAAGTACCAGCATGGGAGACTGGCTGGGAATCCCAAGTTCCGTTGACCTTTTTGAACCTGAAAATTGTGTTAGTTTCTCTATGAGATAGTAAAAGAAGGTTCAAATTGAACAGCTGCTGTCAACGGCCATTCTAAGCTGAATGTGCCTGCTCTCGTCAGATCGCAGCAGCAATGCAGCTTAAGGCTTGGCAAGTACCAGCATGGGAGACTGGCTGGGAATCCCAAGTTCCGTTGACCTTTTTGAACCTGAAAATTGTGTTAGTTTATCTATGAGATAGTAAAAGAAGGCTCAAATTGAACAGCTGCTGTCAACGGCCATTCTAAGCTGAATGTGCCTGCTCTCGTCGGATCGCAGCAGCAATGCAGCTTAAGGCTTGGCAAGTACCAGCATGGGAGACTGGCTGGGAATCCCAAGTTCCGTTGATCTTTTTGAACCTGAAAATTGTTAGTTTCTCTGTCAAAGATGGTAAAAGAAGGTTCAAATTGAACAGCTGCTGTCAACGGCCATTCTAAGCTGAATGTGCCTGCTCTCGTCAGATGGCAGCAGCAATGCAGCTTAAGGCTTGGCAAGTACCAGCATGGGAGACTGGCTGGGAATCCCAAGTTCCGTTGACCTTTTTGAACCTGAAAATTGTGTTAGTTTCTCTATGAGATAGTAAAAGAAGGTTCAAATTGAACAGCTGCTGTCAACGGCCATTCTAAGCTGAATGTGCCTGCTCTCGTCAGATCGCAGCAGCAATGCAGCTTAAGGCTTGGCAAGTACCAGCATGGGAGACTGGCTGGGAATCCCAAGTTCCGTTGACCTTTTTGAACCTGAAAATTGTGTTAGTTTCTCTATGAGATAGTAAAAGAAGGTTCAAATTGAACAGCTGCTGTCAACGGCCATTCTAAGCTGAATGTGCCTGCTCTCGTCAGATCGCAGCAGCAATGCAGCTTAAGGCTTGGCAAGTACCAGCATGGGAGACTGGCTGGGAATCCCAAGTTCCGTTGACCTTTTTGAACCTGAAAATTGTGTTAGTTTCTCTATGAGATAGTAAAAGAAGGTTCAAATTGAACAGCTGCTGTCAACAGCCGATCTAAGCTGAATGTGCCTGCTCTCGTCAGATCGCAGCAGCAATGCAGCTTAAGGCTTGGCAAGTACCAGCATGGGAGACTGGCTGGGAATCCCAAGTTCTGTTGTCCTTTTTGAACCTGAAAATTGTGTTAGTTTCTCTATGAGATAGTAAAAGAAGGTTCAAATTGAACAGCTGCTGTCAACAGCCGATCTAAGCTGAATGTGCCTGCTCTCGTCAGATCGCAGCAGCAATGCAGCTTAAGGCTTGGCAAGTACCAGCATGGGAGACTGGCTGGGAATCCCAAGTTCTGTTGACCTTTTTGAACCTGAAAATTGTGTTAGTTTCTCTATGAGATAGTAAAAGAAGGTTCAAATTGAACAGCTGCTGTCAACGGCCATTCTAAGCTGAATGTGCCTGCTCTCGTCAGATCGCAGCAGCAATGCAGCTTAAGGCTTGGCAAGTACCAGCATGGGAGACTGGCTGGGAATCCCAAGTTCCGTTGACCTTTTTGAACCTGAAAATTGTTAGTTTCTCTGTCAAAGATGGTAAAAGAAGGTTCAAATTGAACAGCTGCTGTCAACGGCCATTCTAAGCTGAATGTGCCTGCTCTCGTCAGATCGCAGCAGCAATGCAGCTTAAGGCTTGGCAAGTACCAGCATGGGAGACTGGCTGGGAATCCCAAGTTCCGTTGACCTTTTTGAACCTGAAAATTGTGTTAGTTTCTCTATGAGATAGTAAAAGAAGGTTCAAACTGAACAGCTGCTGTCAACGGCCAATCTAAGCTGAATGTGCCTGCTCTCGTCAGATCGCAGCATCAATGCAGCTTAAGGCTTGGCAAGTACCAGCATGGGAGACTGGCTGGGAATCCCAAGTTCCGTTGACATTTTTGAACCTGAAAATTGTGTTAGTTTCTCTATGAGATAGTAAAAGAAGGTTCAAATTGAACAGCTGCTGTCAACGGCCATTCTAAGCTGAATGTGCCTGCTCTCGTCAGATCGCAGCAGCAATGCAGCTTAAGGCTTGGCAAGTACCAGCATGGGAGACTGGCTGGGAATCCCAAGTTCCGTTGACCTTTTTGAACCTGAAAATTGTGTTAGTTTCTCTATGAGATAGTAAAAGAAGGCTCAAATTGAACAGCTGCTGTCAACGGCCATTCTAAGCTGAATGTGCCTGCTCTCGTCGGATCGCAGCAGCAATGCAGCTTAAGGCTTGGCAAGTACCAGCATGGGAGACTGGCTGGGAATCCCAAGTTCCGTTGATCTTTTTGAACCTGAAAATTGTTAGTTTCTCTGTCAAAGATGGTAAAAGAAGGTTCAAATTGAACAGCTGCTGTCAACGGCCATTCTAAGCTGAATGTGCCTGCTCTCGTCAGATGGCAGCAGCAATGCAGCTTAAGGCTTGGCAAGTACCAGCATGGGAGACTGGCTGGGAATCCCAAGTTCCGTTGACCTTTTTGAACCTGAAAATTGTGTTAGTTTCTCTATGAGATAGTAAAAGAAGGTTCAAATTGAACAGCTGCTGTCAACGGCCATTCTAAGCTGAATGTGCCTGCTCTCGTCAGATCGCAGCAGCAATGCAGCTTAAGGCTTGGCAAGTACCAGCATGGGAGACTGGGTGGGAATCCCAAGTTCTGTTGACCTTTTTGAACCTGAAAATTGTGTTAGTTTCTCTATGAGATAGTAAAAGAAGGTTCAAACTGAACATCTGCTGTCAACGGCCATTCTAAGCTGAATGTGCCTGCTCTCGTCAGATCGCAGCATCAATGCAGCTTAAGGCTTGGCAAGTACCAGCATGGGAGACTGGCTGGGAATCCCAAGTTCCGTTGACCTTTTTGAACCTGAAAATTGTGTTAGTTTCTCTATGAGATAGTAAAAGAAGGTTCAAATTGAACAGCTGCTGTCAACGGCCATTCTAAGCTGAATGTGCCTGCTCTCGTCAGATCGCAGCAGCAATGCAGCTTAAGGCTTGGCAAGTACCAGCATGGGAGACTGGCTGGGAATCCCAAGTTCCGTTGACCTTTTTGAACCTGAAAATTGTGTTAGTTTCTCTATGAGATAGTAAAAGAAGGTTCAAATTGAACAGCTGCTGTCAACGGCCATTCTAAGCTGAATGTGCCTGCTCTCGTCAGATTGCAGCAGCAATGCAGCTTAAGACTTGGCAAGTACCAGCATGGGAGACTGGCTGGGAATCCCAAGTTTTGTTGACCTTTTTGAACCTGAAAATTGTGTTAGTTTCTCTATGAGATAGTAAAAGAAGGTTCAAATTGAACAGCTGCTGTCAACGGCCATTCTAAGCTGAATGTGCCTGCTCTCGTCAGATCGCAGCAGCTTAAGGCTTGGCAAGTACCAGCATGGGAGACTGGCTGGGAATCCCAAGTTCCGTTGACCTTTTTGAACCTGAAAATTGTGTTAGTTTCTCTATGAGATAGTAAAAGAAGGTTCAAATTGAACAGCTGCTGTCAACGGCCATTCTAAGCTGAATGTGCCTGCTCTTGTCAGATCGCAGCAGCAATGCAGCTTAAGGCTTGGCAAGTACCAGCATGGGAGACTGGCTGGGAATCCCAAGTTCCGTTGACCTTTTTGAACCTGAAAATTGTGTTAGTTTCTCTATGAGATAGTAAAAGAAGGTTCAAACTGAACAGCTGCTGTCAACGGCCATTCTAAGCTGAATGTGCCTGCTCTCGTCAGATCGCAGCAGCAATGCAGCTTAAGGCTTGGCAAGTACCAGCATGGGAGACTGGCTGGGAATCCCAAGTTCTGTTGACCTTTTTGAACCTGAAAATTGTGTTAGTTTCTCTATGAGATAGTAAAAGAAGGTTCAAATTGAACAGCTGCTGTCAACAGCCGATCTAAGCTGAATGTGCCTGCTCTCGTCAGATCGCAGCAGCAATGCAGCTTAAGGCTTGGCAAGTACCAGCATGGGAGACTGGCTGGGAATCCCAAGTTCTGTTGACCTTTTTGAACCTGAAAATTGTGTTAGTTTCTCTATGAGATAGTAAAAGAAGGTTCAAATTGAACAGCTGCTGTCAACGGCCATTCTAAGCTGAATGTGCCTGCTCTCGTCAGATCGCAGCAGCAATGCAGCTTAAGGCTTGGCAAGTACCAGCATGGGAGACTGGCTGGGAATCCCAAGTTCCGTTGACCTTTTTGAACCTGAAAATTGTTAGTTTCTCTGTCAAAGATGGTAAAAGAAGGTTCAAATTGAACAGCTGCTGTCAACGGCCATTCTAAGCTGAATGTGCCTGCTCTCGTCAGATCGCAGCAGCAATGCAGCTTAAGGCTTGGCAAGTACCAGCATGGGAGACTGGCTGGGAATCCCAAGTTCCGTTGACCTTTTTGAACCTGAAAATTGTGTTAGTTTCTCTATGAGATAGTAAAAGAAGGTTCAAACTGAACAGCTGCTGTCAACGGCCAATCTAAGCTGAATGTGCCTGCTCTCGTCAGATCGCAGCATCAATGCAGCTTAAGGCTTGGCAAGTACCAGCATGGGAGACTGGCTGGGAATCCCAAGTTCCGTTGACATTTTTGAACCTGAAAATTGTGTTAGTTTCTCTATGAGATAGTAAAAGAAGGTTCAAATTGAACAGCTGCTTTCAACAGCCATTCTAAGCTGAATGTGCCTGCTCTCGTCAGATCGCAGCAGCAATGCAGCTTAAGGCTTGGCAAGTACCAGCATGGGAGACTGGCTGGGAATCCCAAGTTCCGTTGACCTTTTTGAACCTGAAAATTGTGTTAGTTTCTCTATGAGATAGTAAAAGAAGGTTCAAATTGAACAGCTGCTATCAACGGCCATTCTAAGCTGAATGTGCCTGCTCTCGTCAGATCGCAGCATCAATGCAGCTTAAGGCTTGGCAAGTACCAGCATGGGAGACTGGCTGGGAATCCCAAGTTCTGTTGACCTTTTTGAACCTGAAAATTGTGTTAGTTTCTCTATGAGATAGTAAAAGAAGGTTCAAATTGAACAGCTGCTGTCAACGGCCATTCTAAGCTGAATGTGCCTGCTCTCGTCAGATCGCAGCAGCTTAAGGCTTGGCAAGTACCAGCATGGGAGACTGGCTGGGAATCCCAAGTTCCGTTGATATTTTTAACCTGAAAATTGTGTTAGTTTCTCTATGAGATAGTAAAAGAAGGTTCAAACTGAACAGCTGCTGTCAACGGCCATTCTAAGCTGAATGTGCCTGCTCTCGTCAGATCGCAGCATCAATGCAGCTTAAGGCTTGGCAAGTACCAGCATGGGAGACTGGCTGGGAATCCCAAGTTCCGTTGACCTTTTTGAACCTGAAAATTGTGTTAGTTTCTCTATGAGATAGTAAAAGAAGGTTCAAATTGAACAGCTGCTGTCAACAGCCGATCTAAGCTGAATGTGCCTGCTCTCGTCAGATCGCAGCAGCAATGCAGCTTAAGGCTTGGCAAGTACCAGCATGGGAGACTGGCTGGGAATCCCAAGTTCTGTTGACCTTTTTGAACCTGAAAATTGTGTTAGTTTCTCTATGAGATAGTAAAAGAAGGTTCAAATTGAACAGCTGCTGTCAACAGCCGATCTAAGCTGAATGTGCCTGCTCTCGTCAGATCGCAGCAGCAATGCAGCTTAAGGCTTGGCAAGTACCAGCATGGGAGACTGGCTGGGAATCCCAAGTTCTGTTGACCTTTTTGAACCTGAAAATTGTGTTAGTTTCTCTATGAGATAGTAAAAGAAGGTTCAAATTGAACAGCTGCTGTCAACGGCCATTCTAAGCTGAATGTGCCTGCTCTCGTCAGATCGCAGCAGCAATGCAGCTTAAGGCTTGGCAAGTACCAGCATGGGAGACTGGCTGGGAATCCCAAGTTCCGTTGACCTTTTTGAACCTGAAAATTGTGTTAGTTTCTCTATGAGATAGTAAAAGAAGGTTCAAACTGAACAGCTGCTGTCAACGGCCAATCTAAGCTGAATGTGCCTGCTCTCGTCAGATCGCAGCATCAATGCAGCTTAAGGCTTGGCAAGTACCAGCATGGGAGACTGGCTGGGAATCCCAAGTTCCGTTGACATTTTTGAACCTGAAAATTGTGTTAGTTTCTCTATGAGATAGTAAAAGAAGGTTCAAATTGAACAGCTGCTTTCAACAGCCATTCTAAGCTGAATGTGCCTGCTCTCGTCAGATCGCAGCAGCAATGCAGCTTAAGGCTTGGCAAGTACCAGCATGGGAGACTGGCTGGGAATCCCAAGTTCCGTTGACCTTTTTGAACCTGAAAATTGTGTTAGTTTCTCTATGAGATAGTAAAAGAAGGTTCAAATTGAACAGCTGCTGTCAACGGCCATTCTAAGCTGAATGTGCCTGCTCTCGTCAGATCGCAGCATCAATGCAGCTTAAGGCTTGGCAAGTACCAGCATGGGAGACTGGCTGGGAATCCCAAGTTCCGTTGATATTTTTAACCTGAAAATTGTGTTAGTTTCTCTATGAGATAGTAAAAGAAGGTTCAAACTGAACAGCTGCTGTCAACGGCCATTCTAAGCTGAATGTGCCTGCTCTCGTCAGATCGCAGCATCAATGCAGCTTAAGGCTTGGCAAGTACCAGCATGGGAGACTGGCTGGGAATCCCAAGTTCCGTTGACCTTTTTGAACCTGAAAATTGTGTTAGTTTCTCTATGAGATAGTAAAAGAAGGTTCAAATTGAACAGCTGCTGTCAACAGCCAATCTAAGCTGAATGTGCCTGCTCTCGTCAGATCACAGCAGCAATGCAGCTTAAGGCTTGGCAAGTACCAGCATGGGAGACTGGCTGGGAATCCCAAGTTCTGTTGACCTTTTTGAACCTGAAAATTGTGTTAGTTTCTCTATGAGATAGTAAAAGAAGGTTCAAATTGAACAGCTGCTGTCAACGGCCATTCTAAGCTGAATGTGCCTGCTCTCGTCAGATCGCAGCAGCTTAAGGCTTGGCAAGTACCAGCATGGGAGACTGGCTGGGAATCCCAAGTTCCGTTGATATTTTTAACCTGAAAATTGTGTTAGTTTCTCTATGAGATAGTAAAAGAAGGTTCAAACTGAACAGCTGCTGTCAACGGCCATTCTAAGCTGAATGTGCCTGCTCTCGTCAGATCGCAGCATCAATGCAGCTTAAGGCTTGGCAAGTACCAGCATGGGAGACTGGCTGGGAATCCCAAGTTCCGTTGACCTTTTTGAACCTGAAAATTGTGTTAGTTTCTCTATGAGATAGTAAAAGAAGGTTCAAATTGAACAGCTGCTGTCAACAGCCAATCTAAGCTGAATGTGCCTGCTCTCGTCAGATCACAGCAGCAATGCAGCTTAAGGCTTGGCAAGTACCAGCATGGGAGACTGGCTGGGAATCCCAAGTTCTGTTGACCTTTTTGAACCTGAAAATTGTGTTAGTTTCTCTATGAGATAGTAAAAGAAGGTTCAAATTGAACAGCTGCTGTCAACGGCCATTCTAAGCTGAATGTGCCTGCTCTCGTCAGATCGCAGCAGCTTAAGTCTTGGCAAGTACCAGCATGGGAGACTGGCTGGGAATCCCAAGTTCCGTTGACCTTTTTGAACCTGAAAATTGTGTTAGTTTCTCTATGAGATAGTAAAAGAAGGTTCAAACTGAACAGCTGCTGTCAACGGCCATTCTAAGCTGAATGTGCCTGCTCTCGTCAGATCGCAGCAGCAATGCAGCTTAAGGCTTGGCAAGTACCAGCATGGGAGACTGGCTGGGAATCCCAAGTTCCGTTGACATTTTTGAACCTGAAAATTGTGTTAGTTTCTCTATGAGATAGAAAAAGAAGGTTCAAACTGAACAGCTGCTGTCAACGGCCATTCTAAGCTGAATGTGCCTGCTCTCGTCAGATCGCAGCATCAATGCAGCTTAAGGCTTGGCAAGTACCAGCATGGGAGACTGGCTGGGAATCCCAAGTTCCGTTCACCTTTTTGAACCTGAAAATTGTGTTAGTTTCTCTATGAGATAGTAAAAGAAGGTTCAAACTGAACAGCTGCTGTCAACGGCCATTCTAAGCTGAATGTGCCTGCTCTCGTCAGATCGCAGCAGCAATGCAGCTTAAGGCTTGGCAAGTACCAGCATGGGAGACTGGCTGGGAATCCCAAGTTCCGTTGACCTTTTTGAACCTGAAAATTGTGTTAGTTTCTCTATGAGATAGTAAAAGAAGGTTCAAATTGAACAGCTGCTGTCAACGGCCATTCTAAGCTGAATGTGCCTGCTCTCGTCAGATCGCAGCAGCAATGCAGCTTAAGGCTTGGCAAGTACCAGCATGGGAGACTGGCTGGAAATCCCGAGTTCTGTTGACCTTTTTGAACCTGAAAATTGTGTTAGTTTTTCTATGAGATAGTGAAAGAAGGTTCAAATTGAACAGCTGCTGTCAACGGCCATTCTAAGCTGAATGTGCCTGCTCTCGTCAGATCGCAGCAGCAATGCAGCTTAAGGCTTGGCAAGTACCAGCATGGGAGACTGGCTGGGAATCCCAAGTTCTGTTGACCTTTTTGAACCTGAAAATTGTGTTAGTTTCTCTATGAGATAGTAAAAGAAGGTTCAAATTGAACAGCTGCTGTCAACGGCCATTCTAAGCTGAATGTGCCTGCTCTCGTCAGATCGCAGCAGCAATGCAGCTTAAGGCTTGGCAAGTACCAGCATGGGAGACTGGCTGGGAATCCCAAGTTCCGTTGACCTTTTTGAACCTGAAAATTGTGTTAGTTTCTCTATGAGATAGTAAAAGAAGGTTCAAATTGAACAGCTGCTGTCAACGGCCATTCTAAGCTGAATGTGCCTGCTCTCGTCAGATCGCAGCAGCAATGCAGCTTAAGGCTTGGCAAGTACAAGCATGGGAGACTAGCTGGGAATCCCAAGTTCCATTGACCTTTTTGAACCTGAAAATTGTTAGTTTCTCTGTCAAAGATGGTAAAAGAAGGTTCAAATTGAACAGCTGCTGTCAACGGCCATTCTAAGCTGAATGTGCCTGCTCTCGTCAGATCGCAGCAGCAATGCAGCTTAAGGCTTGGCAAGTACCAGCATGGGAGACTGGCTGGGAATCCCAAGTTCCGTTGACCTTTTTGAACCTGAAAATTGTGTTAGTTTCTCTATGAGATAGTAAAAGAAGGTTCAAACTGAACAGCTGCTGTCAACGGCCATTCTAAGCTGAATGTGCCTGCTCTCGTCAGATCGCAGCAGCAATGCAGCTTAAGGCTTGGCAAGTACCAGCATGGGAGACTGGCTGGGAATCCCAAGTTCCGTTGACCTTTTTGAACCTGAAAATTGTGTTAGTTTCTCTATGAGATAGTAAAAGAAGGTTCAAACTGAACAGCTGCTGTCAACGGCCATTCTAAGCTGAATGTGCCTGCTCTCGTCAGATCGCAGCATCAATGCAGCTTAAGGCTTGGCAAGTACCAGCATGGGAGACTGGCTGGGAATCCCAAGTTCCGTTGACCTTTTTGAACCTGAAAATTGTGTTAGTTTCTCTATGAGATAGTAAAAGAAGGTTCAAATTGAACACCTGCGGTCAACAGCCATTCTAAGCTGAATGTGCCTGCTCTCGTCAGATCGCAGCAGCAATGCAGCTTAAGGCTTGGCAAGTACCAGCATGGGAGACTGGCTGGGAATCCCAAGTTTTGTTGACCTTTTTGAACCTGAAAATTGTGTTAGTTTCTCTATGAGATAGTAAAAGAAGGTTCAAATTGAACAGCTGCTGTCAACGGCCATTCTAAGCTGAATGTGCCTGCTCTCGTCAGATCGCAGCAGCTTAAGGCTTGGCAAGTACCAGCATGGGAGACTGGCTGGGAATCCCAAGTTCCGTTGACCTTTTTGAACCTGAAAATTGTGTTAGTTTCTCTATGAGATAGTAAAAGAAGGTTCAAATTAAACAGCTGCTGTCAACGGCCATTCTAAGCTGAATGTGCCTGCTCTCGTCAGATCGCAGCAGCAATGCAGCTTAAGGCTTGGCAAGTACCAGCATGGGAGACTGGCTGGGAATCCCAAGTTCCGTTGACCTTTTTGAACCTGAAAATTGTGTTAGTTTCTCTATGAGATAGTAAAAGAAGGTTCAAACTGAACAGCTGCTGTCAACGGCCATTCTAAGCTAATTGTGCCTGCTCTCGTCAGATCGCAGCATCAATGCAGCTTAAGGCTTGGCAAGTACCAGCATGGGAGACTGGCTGGGAATCCCAAGTTTCGTTGACCTTTTTGAACCTGAAAATTGTGTTAGTTTCTCTATGAGATAGTAAAAGAAAGTAGAAATTAGGCAGCTGCTGTCAACGGCCATTCTAAGCTGAATGTGCCTGCTCTCGTTAGATCGCAGCAGCAATGCAGCTTAAGGCTTGGCAAGTAGCAGCATGGGAGACTGGCTGGGAATCCCAAGTTCTGCTGACCTTTTTGAACCTGAAAATTGTTAGTTTCTCTGTCAAAGATAGTAAAAGAAGGTTCAAATTGAACAGCTGCTGTCAACGGCCATTCTAAGCTGAATGTGCCTGCTCTCGTCAGATGGCAGCAGCAATGCAGCTTAAGGCTTGGCAAGTACCAGCATGGGAGACTGGCTGGGAATCCCAAGTTCCGTTGACCTTTTTGAACCTGAAAATTGTGTTAGTTTCTCTATGAGATAGTAAAAGAAGGTTCAAATTGAACAGCTGCTGTCAACGGCCATTCTAAGCTGAATGTGCCTGCTCTCGTCAGATTGCAGCAGCAATGCAGCTTAAGGCTTGGCAAGTACCAGCATGGGAGACTGGCTGGGAATCCCAAGTTCCGTTGACCTTTTTAAACCTGAAAATTGTGTTAGTTTCTCTATGAGATAGTAAAAGAAGGTTCAAATTGAACAGCTGCTGTCAACAGCCAATCTAAGCTGAATGTGCCTGCTCTCGTCAGATCGCAGCAGCAATGCAGCTTAAGGCTTGGCAAGTACCAGCATGGGAGACTGGCTGGGAATCCCAAGTTCTGTTGACCTTTTTGAACCTGAAAATTGTGTTAGTTTCTCTATGAGATAGTAAAAGAAGGTTCAAATTGAACAGCTGCTGTCAACGGCCATTCTAAGCTGAATGTGCCTGCTCTCGTCAGATCGCAGCAGCTTAAGGCTTGGCAAGTACCAGCATGGGAGACTGGCTGGGAATCCCAAGTTCCGTTGACCTTTTTGAACCTGAAAATTGTGTTAGTTTCTCTATGAGATAGTAAAAGAAGGTTCAAACTGCACAGCTGCTGTCAACGGCCATTCTAAGCTGAATGTGCCTGCTCTCGTCAGATCGCAGCAGCAATGCAGCTTAAGGCTTGGCAAGTACCAGCTTGGGAGACTGGCTGGGAATCCCAAGTTCCGTTGACCTTTTTGAACCTGAAAATTGTGTTAGTTTCTCTATGAGATAGTAAAAGAAGGTTCAAACTGAACAGCTGCTGTCAACGGCCATTCTAAGCTGAATGTGCCTGCTCTCGTCAGATCGCAGCAGCAATGCAGCTTAAGGCTTGGCAAGTACCAGCATGGGAGACTGGCTGGGAATCCCAAGTTTCGTTGACCTTTTTGAACCTGAAAATTGTGTTAGTTTCTCTATGAGATAGTAAAAGAAAGTAGAAATTAGGCAGCTGCTGTCAACGGCCATTCTAAGCTGAATGTGCCTGCTCTCGTCAGATCGCAGCAGCAATGCAGCTTAAGGCTTGGCAAGTACCAGCATGGGAGACTGGCTGGGAATCCCAAGTTCTGCTGACCTTTTTGAACCTGAAAATTGTTAGTTTCTCTGTCAAAGATGGTAAAAGAAGGTTCAAATTGAACAGCTGCTGTCAACGGCCATTCTAAGCTGAATGTGCCTGCTCTCGTCAGATGGCAGCAGCAATGCAGCTTAAGGCTTGGCAAGTACCAGCATGGGAGACTGGCTGGGAATCCCAAGTTCCGTTGACCTTTTTGAACCTGAAAATTGTGTTAGTTTCTCTTTGAGATAGTAAAAGAAGGTTCAAATTGAACAGCTGCTGTCAACGGCCATTCTAAGCTGAATGTGCCTGCTCTCGTCAGATCGCAGCAGCAATGCAGCTTAAGGCTTGGCAAGTACCAGCATGGGAGACTGGCTGGGAATCCCAAGTTCTGTTGACCTTTTTGAACCTGAAAATTGTGTTAGTTTCTCTATGAGATAGTAAAAGAAGGTTCAAATTGAACAGCTGCTGTCAACGGCCATTCTAAGCTGAATGTGCCTGCTCTCGTCAGATCGCAGCAGCAATGCAGCTTAAGGCTTGGCAAGTACCAGCATGGGAGACTGGCTGGGAATCCCAAGTTCTGTTGACCTTTTTGAACCTGAAAATTGTGTTAGTTTCTCTATGAGATAGTAAAAGAAGGTTCAAATTGAACAGCTGCTGTCAACGGCCATTCTAAGCTGAATGTGCGTGCTCTTGTCGGATCACAGCAGCGATGCGGCTTAAGGCTTGGCAAGTACCAGCATGGGAGACTGGCTGCGAATTCCAAGTTCCGTTGACCTTTTTGAACCTGAAAATTGTGTTAGTTTCTCTATGAGATAGTAAAAGAAGGTTCAAACTGAACAGCTGCTGTCAACGGCCATTCTAAGCTGAATGTGCCTGCTCTCGTCAGATCGCAGCAGCAATGCAGCTTAAGGCTTGGCAAGTACCAGCATGGGAGACTGGCTGGGAATCCCAAGTTCCGTTGACCTTTTTGAACCTGAAAATTGTGTTAGTTTCTCTATGAGATAGTAAAAGAAGGTTCAAATTGAACAGCTGCTGTCAACGGCCATTCTAAGCTGAATGTGCCTGCTCTCGTCAGATTGCAGCAGCAATGCAGCTTAAGGCTTGGCAAGTACCAGCATGGGAGACTGGCTGGGAATCCCAAGTTCCGTTGACCTTTTTGAACCTGAAAATTGTGTTAGTTTCTCTATGAGATAGTAAAAGAAGGTTCAAATTGAACAGCTGCTGTCAACAGCCAATCTAAGCTGAATGTGCCTGCTCTCGTCAGATCGCAGCAGCAATGCAGCTTAAGGCTTGGCAAGTACCAGCATGGGAGACTGGCTGGGAATCCCAAGTTCTGTTGACCTTTTTGAACCTGAAAATTGTGTTAGTTTCTCTATGAGATAGTAAAAGAAGGTTCAAATTGAACAGCTGCTGTCAACGGCCATTCTAAGCTGAATGTGCCTGCTCTCGTCAGATCGCAGCAGCTTAAGGCTTGGCAAGTACCAGCATGGGAGACTGGCTGGGAATCCCAAGTTCCGTTGACCTTTTTGAACCTGAAAATTGTGTTAGTTTCTCTATGAGATAGTAAAAGAAGGTTCAAACTGAACAGCTGCTGTCAACGGCCATTCTAAGCTGAATGTGCCTGCTCTCGTCAGATCGCAGCAGCGAAGCAGCTTAAGGCTTGGCAAGTACCAGCATGGGAGACTGGCTGGGAATCCCAAGTTCCGTTGACCTTTTTGAACCTGAAAATTGTGTTAGTTTCTCTATGAGATAGTAAAAGAAAGTAGAAATTAGGCAGCTGCTGTCAACGGCCATTCTAAGCTGAATGTGCCTGCTCTCGTTAGATCGCAGCAGTAATGCAGCTTAAGGCTTGGCAAGTACCAGCATGGGAGACTGGCTGGGAATCCCAAGGTCTGCTGACCTTTTTGAACCTGAAAATTGTTAGTTTCTCTGTCAAAGATGGTAAAAGAAGGTTCAAATTGAACAGCTGCTGTCAACGGCCATTCTAAGCTGAATGTGCCTGCTCTCGTCAGATGGCAGCAGCAATGCAGCTTAAGGCTTGGCAAGTACCAGCATGGGAGACTAGCTGGGAATCCCAAGTTCCGTTGACCTTTTTGAACCTGAAAATTGTGTTAGTTTCTCTATGAGATAGTAAAAGAAGGTTCAAATTGAACAGCTGCTGTCAACGGCCATTCTAAGCTGAATGTGCCTGCTCTCGTCAGATCGCAGCAGCAATGCAGCTTAAGGCTTGGCAAGTACCAGCATGGGAGACTGGCTGGGAATCCCAAGTTCCGTTGACCTTTTTGAACCTGAAAATTGTGTTAGTTTCTCTATGAGATAGTAAAAGAAGGTTCAAACTGAACAGCTGCTGTCAACGGCCATTCTAAGCTGAATGTGCCTGCTCTCGTCAGATCGCAGCAGCAATGCAGCTTAAGGCTTGGCAAGTACCAGCATGGGAGACTGGCTGGGAATCCCAAGTTCCGTTGACCTTTTTGAACCTGAAAATTGTGTTAGTTTCTCTATGAGATAGTAAAAGAAGGTTCAAATTGAACAGCTGCTGTCAACAGCCATTCTAAGCTGAATGTGCCTGCTCTCGTCAGATCGCAGCAGCAATGCAGCTTAAGGCTTGGCAAGTACCAGCATGGGAGACTGGCTGGGAATCCCAAGTTCTGTTGACCTTTTTGAACCTGAAAATTGTGTTAGTTTCTCTATGAGATAGTAAAAGAAGGTTCAAATTGAACAGCTGCTGTCAACGGCCATTCTAAGCTGAATGTGCCTGCTCTCGTCAGATCGCAGCAGCAATGCAGCTTAAGGCTTGGCAAGTACCAGCATGGGAGACTGGCTGGGAATCCCAAGTTCTGTTGACCTTTTTGAACCTGAAAATTGTGTTAGTTTCTCTATGAGATAGTAAAAGAAGGTTCAAATTGAACAGCTGCTGTCAACGGCCATTCTAAGCTGAATGTGCGTGCTCTTGTCGGATCACAGCAGCGATGCGGCTTAAGGCTTGGCAAGTACCAGAATGGGAGACTGGCTGCGAATTCCAAGTTCCGTTGACCTTTTAGAACCTGAAAATTGTGTTAGTTTCTCTATGAGATAGTAAAAGAAGGTTCAAACTGAACAGCTGCTGTCAACGGCCATTCTAAGCTGAATGTGCCTGCTCTCGTCAGATCGCAGCATCAATGCAGCTTAAGGCTTGGCAAGTACCAGCATGGGAGACTGGCTGGGAATCCCAAGTTCTGTTGACCTTTTTGAACCTGAAAATTGTTAGTTTCTCTGTCAAAGATGGTAAAAGAAGGTTCAAATTGAACAGCTGCTGTCAACGGCCATTTTAAGCTGAATGTGCCTGCTCTCGTCAAATCGCAGCAGCAATGCAGCTTAAGGCTTGGCAAGTACCAGCATGGGAGACTGGCTGGGAATCCCAAGTTCCGTTGACCTTTTTGAACCTGAAAATTGTGTTAGTTTCTCTATGAGATAGTAAAAGAAGGTTCAAATTGAACATCTGCTGTCAACGGCCATTCTAAGCTTAATGTGCGTGCTCTTGTCGGATCACAGCAGCGATGCGGCGTAAGGCTTGGCAAGTACCAGCATGGGAGACTGGCTGCGAATCCCAAGTTCTGTTGACCTTTTTGAACCTGAAAATTGTTAGTTTCTCTGTCAAAGATGGTAAAAGAAGGTTCAAATTGAACAGCTGCTGTCAACGGCCATTCTAAGCTGAATGTGCCTGCTCTCGTCAGATCGCAGCAGCAATGCAGCTTAAGGCTTGGCAAGTACCAGCATGGGAGACTGCCTGGGAATCCCAAGTTCCGTTGACCTTTTTGAACCTGAAAATTGTGTTAGTTTCTCTATGAGATAGTAAAAGAAGGTTCAAATTGAAAAGCTGCTGTCAACGGCCATTCTAAGCTGAATGTGCGTGCTCTTGTCGGATCACAGCAGCGATGCGGCTTAAGGCTTGGCAAGTACCAGCATGGGAGACTGGCTGCGAATTCCAAGTTCCGTTGACATTTTTGAACCTGAAAATTGTGTTAGTTTCTCTATGAGATAGTAAAAGAAGGTTCAAACTGAACAGCTGCTGTCAACGGCCATTCTAAGCTGAATGTGCCTGCTCTCGTCAGATCGCAGCATCAATGCAGCTTAAGGCTTGGCAAGTACCAGCATGGGAGACTGGCTGGGAATCCCAAGTTCTGTTGACCTTTTTGAACCTGAAAATTGTTAGTTTCTCTGTCAAAGATGGTAAAAGAAGGTTCAAATTGAACAGCTGCTGTCAACGGCCATTCTAAGCTGAATGTGCCTGCTCTCGTCAGATCGCAGCAGCAATGCAGCTTAAGGCTTGGCAAGTACCAGCATGGGAGACTGGCTGGGAATCCCAAGTTCCGTTGACATTTTTGAACCTGAAAATTGTGTTAGTTTCTCTATGAGATAGAAAAAGAAGGTTCAAACTGAACAGCTGCTGTCAACGGCCATTCTAAGCTGAATGTGCCTGCTCTCGTCAGATCGCAGCATCAATGCAGCTTAAGGCTTGGCAAGTACCAGCATGGGAGACTGGCTGGGAATCCCAAGTTCCGTTCACCTTTTTGAACCTGAAAATTGTGTTAGTTTTTCTATGAGATAGTAAAAGAAGGTTCAAATTGAACAGCTGCTGTCAACGGCCATTCTAAGCTGAATGTGCCTGCTCTCGTCAGATCGCAGCAGCAATGCAGCTTAAGGCTTGGCAAGTACCAGCATGGGAGACTGGCTGGGAATCCCAAGTTCTGTTGACCTTTTTGAACCTGAAAATTGTGTTAGTTTCTCTATGAGATAGTAAAAGAAGGTTCAAATTGAACAGCTGCTGTCAACGGCCATTCTAAGCTGAATGTGCCTGCTCTCGTCAGATCGCAGCAGCAATGCAGCTTAAGGCTTGGCAAGTACCAGCATGGGAGACTGGCTGGGAATCCCAACTTCCGTTGACCTTTTTGAACCTGAAAATTGTGTTAGTTTCTCTATGAGATAGTAAAAGAAGGTTCAAATTGAACAGCTGCTGTCAACGGCCATTCTAAGCTGAATGTGCCTGCTCTCGTCAGATCGCAGCAGCAATGCAGCTTAAGGCTTGGCAAGTACCAGCATGGGAGACTAGCTGGGAATCCCAAGTTCCGTTGACCTTTTTGAACCTGAAAATTGTTAGTTTCTCTGTCAAAGATGGTAAAAGAAGGTTCAAATTGAACAGCTGCTGTCAACGGCCATTCTAAGCTGAATGTGCCTGCTCTCGTCAGATCGCAGCAGCAATGCAGCTTAAGGCTTGGCAAGTACCAGCATGGGAGACTGGCTGGGAATCCCAAGTTCCGTTGACCTTTTTGAACCTGAAAATTGTGTTAGTTTCTCTATGAGATAGTAAAAGAAGGTTCAAACTGAACAGCTGCTGTCAACGGCCATTCTAAGCTGAATGTGCCTGCTCTCGTCAGATCGCAGCAGCAATGCAGCTTAAGGCTTGGCAAGTACCAGCATGGGAGGCTGGCTGGGAATCCCAAGTTCCGTTGACCTTTTTGAACCTGAAAATTGTGTTAGTTTCTCTATGAGATAGTAAAAGAAGGTTCAAACTGAACAGCTGCTGTCAACGGCCATTCTAAGCTGAATGTGCCTGCTCTCGTCAGATCGCAGCATCAATGCAGCTTAAGGCTTGGCAAGTACCAGCATGGGAGACTGGCTGGGAATCCCAAGTTCCGTTGACCTTTTTGAACCTGAAAATTGTGTTAGTTTCTCTATGAGATAGTAAAAGAAGGTTCAAATTGAACAGCTGCGGTCAACAGCCATTCTAAGCTGAATGTGCCTGCTCTTGTCAGATCGCAGCAGCAATGCAGCTTAAGGCTTGGCAAGTACCAGCATGGGAGACTGGCTGGGAATCCCAAGTTTTGTTGACCTTTTTGAACCTGAAAATTGTGTTAGTTTCTCTATGAGATAGTAAAAGAAGGTTCAAATTGAACAGCTGCTGTCAACGGCCATTCTAAGCTGAATGTGCCTGCTCTCGTCAGATCGCAGCAGCTTAAGGCTTGGCAAGTACCAGCATGGGAGACTGGCTGGGAATCCCAAGTTCCGTTGACCTTTTTGAACCTGAAAATTGTGTTAGTTTCTCTATGAGATAGTAAAAGAAGGTTCAAATTGAACAGCTGCTGTCAACGGCCATTCTAAGCTGAATGTGCCTGCTCTCGTCAGATCGCAGCAGCAATGCAGCTTAAGGCTTGGCAAGTACCAGCATGGGAGACTGGCTGGGAATCCCAAGTTCCGTTGACCTTTTTGAACCTGAAAATTGTGTTAGTTTCTCTATGAGATAGTAAAAGAAGGTTCAAACTGAACAGCTGCTGTCAACGGCCATTCTAAGCTGAATGTGCCTGCTCTCGTCAGATCGCAGCAGCAATGCAGCTTAAGGCTTGGCAAGTACCAGCATGGGAGACTGGCTGGGAATCCCAAGTTCCGTTGACATTTTTGAACCTGAAAATTGTGTTAGTTTCTCTATGAGATAGAAAAAGAAGGTTCAAACTGAACAGCTGCTGTCAACGGCCATTCTAAGCTAATTGTGCCTGCTCTCGTCAGATCGCAGCATCAATGCAGCTTAAGGCTTGGCAAGTACCAGCATGGGAGACTGGCTGGGAATCCCAAGTTTCGTTGACCTTTTTGAACCTGAAAATTGTGTTAGTTTCTCTATGAGATAGTAAAAGAAAGTAGAAATTAGGCAGCTGCTGTCAACGGCCATTCTAAGCTGAATGTGCCTGCTCTCGTTAGATCGCAGCAGCAATGCAGCTTAAGGCTTGGCAAGTACCAGCATGGGAGACTGGCTGGGAATCCCAAGTTCTGCTGACCTTTTTGAACCTGAAAATTGTTAGTTTCTCTGTCAAAGATAGTAAAAGAAGGTTCAAATTGAACAGCTGCTGTCAACGGCCATTCTAAGCTGAATGTGCCTGCTCTCGTCAGATGGCAGCAGCAATGCAGCTTAAGGCTTGGCAAGTACCAGCATGGGAGACTGGCTGGGAATCCCAAGTTCCGTTGACTTTTTTGAACCTGAAAATTGTGTTAGTTTCTCTATGAGATAGTAAAAGAAGGTTCAAATTGAACAGCTGCTGTCAACGGCCATTCTAAGCTGAATGTGCCTTCCCTCGTCAGATTGCAGCAGCAATGCAGCTTAAGGCTTGGCAAGTACCAGCATGGGAGACTGGCTGGGAATCCCAAGTTCCGTTGACCTTTTTAAACCTGAAAATTGTGTTAGTTTCTCTATGAGATAGTAAAAGAAGGTTCAAATTGAACAGCTGCTGTCAACAGCCAATCTAAGCTGAATGTGCCTGCTCTCGTCAGATCGCAGCAGCAATGCAGCTTAAGGCTTGGCAAGTACCAGCATGGGAGACTGGCTGGGAATCCCAAGTTCTGTTGACCTTTTTGAACCTGAAAATTGTGTTAGTTTCTCTATGAGATAGTAAAAGAAGGTTCAAATTGAACAGCTGCTGTCAACGGCCATTCTAAGCTGAATGTGCCTGCTCTCGTCAGATCGCAGCAGCTTAAGGCTTGGCAAGTACCAGCATGGGAGACTGGCTGGGAATCCCAAGTTCCGTTGACCTTTTTGAACCTGAAAATTGTGTTAGTTTCTCTATGAGATAGTAAAAGAAGGTTCAAACTGCACAGCTGCTGTCAACGGCCATTCTAAGCTGAATGTGCCTGCTCTCGTCAGATCGCAGCAGCAATGCAGCTTAAGGCTTGGCAAGTACCAGCTTGGGAGACTGGCTGGGAATCCCAAGTTCCGTTGACCTTTTTGAACCTGAAAATTGTGTTAGTTTCTCTATGAGATAGTAAAAGAAGGTTCAAACTGAACAGCTGCTGTCAACGGCCATTCTAAGCTGAATGTGCCTGCTCTCGTCAGATCGCAGCAGCAATGCAGCTTAAGGCTTGGCAAGTACCAGCATGGGAGACTGGCTGGGAATCCCAAGTTTCGTTGACCTTTTTGAACCTGAAAATTGTGTTAGTTTCTCTATGAGATAGTAAAAGAAAGTAGAAATTAGGCAGCTGCTGTCAACGGCCATTCTAAGCTGAATGTGCCTGCTCTCGTCAGATCGCAGCAGCAATGCAGCTTAAGGCTTGGCAAGTACCAGCATGGGAGACTGGCTGGGAATCCCAAGTTCTGCTGACCTTTTTGAACCTGAAAATTGTTAGTTTCTCTGTCAAAGATGGTAAAAGAAGGTTCAAATTGAACAGCTGCTGTCAACGGCCATTCTAAGCTGAATGTGCCTGCTCTCGTCAGATGGCAGCAGCAATGCAGCTTAAGGCTTGGCAAGTACCAGCATGGGAGACTGGCTGGGAATCCCAAGTTCCGTTGACCTTTTTGAACCTGAAAATTGTGTTAGTTTCTCTTTGAGATAGTAAAAGAAGGTTCAAATTGAACAGCTGCTGTCAACGGCCATTCTAAGCTGAATGTGCCTGCTCTCGTCAGATCGCAGCAGCAATGCAGCTTAAGGCTTGGCAAGTACCAGCATGGGAGACTGGCTGGGAATCCCAAGTTCTGTTGACCTTTTTGAACCTGAAAATTGTGTTAGTTTCTCTATGAGATAGTAAAAGAAGGTTCAAATTGAACAGCTGCTGTCAACGGCCATTCTAAGCTGAATGTGCCTGCTCTCGTCAGATCGCAGCAGCAATGCAGCTTAAGGCTTGGCAAGTACCAGCATGGGAGACTGGCTGGGAATCCCAAGTTCTGTTGACCTTTTTGAACCTGAAAATTGTGTTAGTTTCTCTATGAGATAGTAAAAGAAGGTTCAAATTGAACAGCTGCTGTCAACGGCCATTCTAAGCTGAATGTGCGTGCTCTTGTCGGATCACAGCAGCGATGCGGCTTAAGGCTTGGCAAGTACCAGCATGGGAGACTGGCTGCGAATTCCAAGTTCCGTTGACCTTTTTGAACCTGAAAATTGTGTTAGTTTCTCTATGAGATAGTAAAAGAAGGTTCAAACTGAACAGCTGCTGTCAACGGCCATTCTAAGCTGAATGTGCCTGCTCTCGTCAGATCGCAGCAGCAATGCAGCTTAAGGCTTGGCAAGTACCAGCATGGGAGACTGGCTGGGAATCCCAAGTTCTGTTGACCTTTTTGAACCTGAAAATTGTGTTAGTTTCTCTATGAGATAGTAAAAGAAGGTTCAAATTGAACAGCTGCTGTCAACGGCCATTCTAAGCTGAATGTGCCTGCTCTCGTCAGATCGCAGCAGCTTAAGGCTTGGCAAGTACCAGCATGGGAGACTGGCTGGGAATCCCAAGTTCCGTTGACCTTTTTGAACCTGAAAATTGTGTTAGTTTCTCTATGAGATAGTAAAAGAAGGTTCAAACTGAACAGCTGCTGTCAACGGCCATTCTAAGCTGAATGTGCCTGCTCTCGTCAGATCGCAGCAGCAATGCAGCTTAAGGCTTGGCAAGTACCAGCATGGGAGACTGGCTGGGAATCCCAAGTTCCGTTGACCTTTTTGAACCTGAAAATTGTGTTAGTTTCTCTATGAGATAGTAAAAGAAGGTTCAAACTGAACAGCTGCTGTCAACGGCCATTCTAAGCTGAATGTGCCTGCTCTCGTCAGATCGCAGCAGCAATGCAGCTTAAGGCTTGGCAAGTACCAGCATGGGAGACTGGCTGGGATTCCCAAGTTTCGTTGACCTTTTTGAACCTGAAAATTGTGTTAGTTTCTCTATGAGATAGTAAAAGAAAGTAGAAATTAGGCAGCTGCTGTCAACGGCCATTCTAAGCTGAATGTGCCTGCTCTCGCTAGATCGCAGCAGTAATGCAGCTTAAGGCTTGGCAAGTACCAGCATGGGAGACTGGCTGGGAATCCCAAGGTCTGCTGACCTTTTTGAACCTGAAAATTGTTAGTTTCTCTGTCAAAGATGGTAAAAGAAGGTTCAAATTGAACAGCTGCTGTCAACGGCCATTCTAAGCTGAATGTGCCTGCTCTCGTCAGATGGCAGCAGCAATGCAGCTTAAGGCTTGGCAAGTACCAGCATGGGAGTCTAGCTGGGAATCCCAAGTTCCGTTGACCTTTTTGAACCTGAAAATTGTGTTAGTTTCTCTATGAGATAGTAAAAGAAGGTTCAAATTGAACAGCTGCTGTCAACGGCCATTCTAAGCTGAATGTGCCTGCTCTCGTCAGATCGCAGCAGCAATGCAGCTTAAGGCTTGGCAAGTACCAGCATGGGAGACTGGCTGGGAATCCCAAGTTCCGTTGACCTTTTTGAACCTGAAAATTGTGTTAGTTTCTCTATGAGATAGTAAAAGAAGGTTCAAACTGAACAGCTGCTGTCAACGGCCATTCTAAGCTGAATGTGCCTGCTCTCGTCAGATCGCAGCAGCAATGCAGCTTAAGGCTTGGCAAGTACCAGCATGGGAGACTGGCTGGGAATCCCAAGTTCCGTTGACCTTTTTGAACCTGAAAATTGTGTTAGTTTCTCTATGAGATAGTAAAAGAAGGTTCAAATTGAACAGCTGCTGTCAACAGCCATTCTAAGCTGAATGTGCCTGCTCTCGTCAGATCGCAGCAGCAATGCAGCTTAAGGCTTGGCAAGTACCAGCATGGGAGACTGGCTGGGAATCCCAAGTTCTGTTGACCTTTTTGAACCTGAAAATTGTGTTAGTTTCTCTATGAGATAGTAAAAGAAGGTTCAAATTGAACAGCTGCTGTCAACGGCCATTCTAAGCTGAATGTGCCTGCTCTCGTCAGATCGCAGCAGCAATGCAGCTTAAGGCTTGGCAAGTACCAGCATGGGAGACTGGCTGGGAATCCCAAGTTCTGTTGACCTTTTTGAACCTGAAAATTGTGTTAGTTTCTCTATGAGATAGTAAAAGAAGGTTCAAATTGAACAGCTGCTGTCAACGGCCATTCTAAGCTGAATGTGCGTGCTCTTGTCGGATCACAGCAGCGATGCGGCTTAAGGCTTGGCAAGTACCAGAATGGGAGACTGGCTGCGAATTCCAAGTTCCGTTGACCTTTTAGAACCTGAAAATTGTGTTAGTTTCTCTATGAGATAGTAAAAGAAGGTTCAAACTGAACAGCTGCTGTCAACGGCCATTCTAAGCTGAATGTGCCTGCTCTCGTCAGATCGCAGCATCAATGCAGCTTAAGGCTTGGCAAGTACCAGCATGGGAGACTGGCTGGGAATCCCAAGTTCTGTTGACCTTTTTGAACCTGAAAATTGTTAGTTTCTCTGTCAAAGATGGTAAAAGAAGGTTCAAATTGAACAGCTGCTGTCAACGGCCATTTTAAGCTGAATGTGCCTGCTCTCGTCAAATCGCAGCAGCAACGCAGCTTAAGGCTTGGCAAGTACCAGCATGGGAGACTGGCTGGGAATCCCAAGTTCCGTTGACCTTTTTGAACCTGAAAATTGTGTTAGTTTCTCTATGAGATAGTAAAAGAAGGTTCAAATTGAACAGCTGCTGTCAACGGCCATTCTAAGCTGAATGTGCGTGCTCTTGTCGGATCACAGCAGCGATGCGGCGTAAGGCTTGGCAAGTACCAGCATGGGAGACTGGCTGCGAATCCCAAGTTCTGTTGACCTTTTTGAACCTGAAAATTGTTAGTTTCTCTGTCAAAGATGGTAAAAGAAGGTTCAAATTGAACAGCTGCTGTCAACGGCCATTCTAAGCTGAATGTGCCTGCTCTCGTCAGATCGCAGCAGCAATGCAGCTTAAGGCTTGGCAAGTACCAGCATGGGAGACTGCCTGGGAATCCCAAGTTCCGTTGACCTTTTTGAACCTGAAAATTGTGTTAGTTTCTCTATGAGATAGTAAAAGAAGGTTCAAATTGAACAGCTGCTGTCAACGGCCATTCTAAGCTGAATGTGCCTGCTCTCGTCAGATCGCAGCAGCAATGCAGCTTAAGGCTTGGCAAGTACCAGCATGGGAGACTGGCTGGGAATCCCAAGTTCCGTTGACCTTTTTGAACCTGAAAATTGGGTTAGTTTCTCTATGAGATAGTAAAAGAAGGTTCAAATTGAACAGCTGCTGTCAACGGCCATTCTAAGCTGAATGTGCCTGCTTTCGTCAAATCGCAGCAGCAATGCAGCTTAAGGCTTGGCAAGTACCAGCATGGGAGACTGGCTGCGAATCCCAAGTTCCGTTGACCTTTTTGAACCTGAAAATTGTGTTAGTTTCTCTATGAGATAGTAAAAGAAGGTTCAAATTGAACAGCTGCTGTCAACGGCCATTCTAAGCTGAATGTGCGTGCTCTTGTCGGATCACAGCAGCGATGCGGCGTAAGGCTTGGCAAGTACCAGCATGGGAGACTGGCTGCGAATCCCAAGTTCTGTTGACCTTTTTGAACCTGAAAATTGTTAGTTTCTCTGTCAAAGATGGTAAAAGAAGGTTCAAATTGAACAGCTGCTGTCAACGGCCATTCTAAGCTGAATGTTCCTGCTCTCGTCAGATCGCAGCAGCAATGCAGCTTAAGGCTTGGCAAGTACCAGCATGGGAGACTGGCTGGGAATCCCAAGTTCCTTTGACCTTTTTGAACCTGAAAATTGTGTTAGTTTCTCTATAAGATAGTAAAAGAAGGTTCAAATTGAACAGCTGCTGTCAACGGCCATTCTAAGCTGAATGTGCGTGCTCTTGTCGGATCACAGCAGCGATGCGGCTTAAGGCTTGGCAAGTACCAGCATGGGAGACTGGCTGCGAATTCCAAGTTCTGTTGACCTTTTTGAACCTGAAAATTGTGTTAGTTTCTCTATGAGATAGTAAAAGAAGGTTCAAACTGAACAGCTGCTGTCAACGGCCATTCTAAGCTGAATGTGCCTGCTCTCGTCAGATCGCAGCATCAATGCAGCTTAAGGCTTGGCAAATACCAGCATGGGAGACTGGCTGGGAATCCCAAGTTCTGTTGAACTTTTTGGACCTGAAAATTGTTAGTTTCTCTGTCAAAGATGGTAAAAGAAGGTTCAAATTGAACAGCTGCTGTCAACGGCCATTCTAAGCTGAATGTGCCTGCTCTCGTCAGATCGCAGCATCAATGCAGCTTAAGGCTTGGCAAGTACCAGCATGGGAGACTGGCTGGGAATCCCAAGTATCGTTCACCTTTTTGAACCTGAAAATTGTGTTAGTTTCTCTATGAGATAGTAAAAGAAGGTTCAAACTGAACAGCTGCTGTCAACGGCCATTCTAAGCTGAATGTGCCTGCTCTCGTCAGATCGCAGCAGCAATGCAGCTTAAGGCTTGGCAAGTACCAGCATGGGAGACTGGCTGGGAATCCCAAGTTCTGTTGACCTTTTTGAACCTGAAAATTGTGTTAGTTTCTCTATGAGATAGTAAAAGAAGGTTCAAATTGAACAGCTGCTGTCAACGGCCATTCTAAGCTGAATGTGCGTGCTCTTGTCGGATCACAGCAGCGATGCGGCTTAAGGCTTGGCAAGTACCAGAATGGGAGACTGGCTGCGAATTCCAAGTTCCGTTGACCTTTTAGAACCTGAAAATTGTGTTAGTTTCTCTATGAGATAGTAAAAGAAGGTTCAAACTGAACAGCTGCTGTCAACGGCCATTCTAAGCTGAATGTGCCTGCTCTCGTCAGATCGCAGCATCAATGCAGCTTAAGGCTTGGCAAGTACCAGCATGGGAGACTGGCTGGGAATCCCAAGTTCTGTTGACCTTTTTGAACCTGAAAATTGTTAGTTTCTCTGTCAAAGATGGTAAAAGAAGGTTCAAATTGAACAGCTGCTGTCAACGGCCATTTTAAGCTGAATGTGCCTGCTCTCGTCAAATCGCAGCAGCAACGCAGCTTAAGGCTTGGCAAGTACCAGCATGGGAGACTGGCTGGGAATCCCAAGTTCCGTTGACCTTTTTGAACCTGAAAATTGTGTTAGTTTCTCTATGAGATAGTAAAAGAAGGTTCAAATTGAACAGCTGCTGTCAACGGCCATTCTAAGCTGAATGTGCGTGCTCTTGTCGGATCACAGCAGCGATGCGGCGTAAGGCTTGGCAAGTACCAGCATGGGAGACTGGCTGCGAATCCCAAGTTCTGTTGACCTTTTTGAACCTGAAAATTGTTAGTTTCTCTGTCAAAGATGGTAAAAGAAGGTTCAAATTGAACAGCTGCTGTCAACGGCCATTCTAAGCTGAATGTTCCTGCTCTCGTCAGATCGCAGCAGCAATGCAGCTTAAGGCTTGGCAAGTACCAGCATGGGAGACTGGCTGGGAATCCCAAGTTCCTTTGACCTTTTTGAACCTGAAAATTGTGTTAGTTTCTCTATAAGATAGTAAAAGAAGGTTCAAATTGAACAGCTGCTGTCAACGGCCATTCTAAGCTGAATGTGCGTGCTCTTGTCGGATCACAGCAGCGATGCGGCTTAAGGCTTGGCAAGTACCAGCATGGGAGACTGGCTGCGAATTCCAAGTTCTGTTGACCTTTTTGAACCTGAAAATTGTGTTAGTTTCTCTATGAGATAGTAAAAGAAGGTTCAAACTGAACAGCTGCTGTCAACGGCCATTCTAAGCTGAATGTGCCTGCTCTCGTCAGATCGCAGCATCAATGCAGCTTAAGGCTTGGCAAATACCAGCATGGGAGACTGGCTGGGAATCCCAAGTTCTGTTGAACTTTTTGGACCTGAAAATTGTTAGTTTCTCTGTCAAAGATGGTAAAAGAAGGTTCAAATTGAACAGCTGCTGTCAACGGCCATTCTAAGCTGAATGTGCCTGCTCTCGTCAGATCGCAGCATCAATGCAGCTTAAGGCTTGGCAAGTACCAGCATGGGAGACTGGCTGGGAATCCCAAGTTCCGTTCACCTTTTTGAACCTGAAAATTGTGTTAGTTTCTCTATGAGATAGTAAAAGAAGGTTCAAACTGAACAGCTGCTGTCAACGGCCATTCTAAGCTGAATGTGCCTGCTCTCGTCAGATCGCAGCAGCAATGCAGCTTAAGGCTTGGCAAGTACCAGCATGGGAGACTGGCTGGGAATCCCAAGTTCCGTTGACCTTTTTGAACCTGAAAATTGTGTTAGTTTCTCTATGAGATAGTAAAAGAAGCTTCAAATTGAACAGCTGCTGTCAACGGCCATTCTAAGCTGAATGTGCCTGCTCTCGTCAGATCGCAGCAGCAATGCAGCTTAAGGCTTGGCAAGTACCAGCATGGGAGACTGGCTGGAAATCCCAAGTTCTGTTGACCTTTTTGAACCTGAAAATTGTGTTAGTTTTTCTATGAGATAGTGAAAGAAGGTTCAAATTGAACAGCTGCTGTCAACGGCCATTCTAAGCTGAATGTGCCTGCTCTCGTCAGATCGCAGCAGCAATGCAGCTTAAGGCTTGGCAAGTACCAGCATGGGAGACTGGCTGGGAATCCCAAGTTCTGTTGACCTTTTTGAACCTGAAAATTGTGTTAGTTTCTCTATGAGATAGTAAAAGAAGGTTCAAATTGAACAGCTGCTGTCAACGGCCATTCTAAGCTGAATGTGCCTGCTCTCGTCAGATCGCAGCAGCAATGCAGCTTAAGGCTTGGCAAGTACCAGCATGGGAGACTGGCTGGGAATCCCAAGTTCCGTTGACCTTTTTGAACCTGAAAATTGTGTTAGTTTCTCTATGAGATAGTAAAAGAAGGTTCAAATTGAACAGCTGCTGTCAACGGCCATTCTAAGCTGAATGTGCCTGCTCTCGACAGATCGCAGCAGCAATGCAGCTTAAGGCTTGGCAAGTACAAGCATGGGAGACTAGCTGGGAATCCCAAGTTCCGTTGACCTTTTTGAACCTGAAAATTGTTAGTTTCTCTGTCAAAGATGGTAAAAGAAGGTTCAAATTGAACAGCTGCTGTCAACGGCCATTCTAAGCTGAATGTGCCTGCTCTCGTCAGATCGCAGCAGCAATGCAGCTTAAGGCTTGGCAAGTACCAGCATGGGAGACTGGCTGGGAATCCCAAGTTCCGTTGACCTTTTTGAACCTGAAAATTGTGTTAGTTTCTCTATGAGATAGTAAAAGAAGGTTCAAACTGAACAGCTGCTGTCAACGGCCATTCTAAGCTGAATGTGCCTGCTCTCGTCAGATCGCAGCAGCAATGCAGCTTAAGGCTTGGCAAGTACCAGCATGGGAGACTGGCTGGGAATCCCAAGTTCCGTTGACCTTTTTGAACCTGAAAATTGTGTTAGTTTCTCTATGAGATAGTAAAAGAAGGTTCAAACTGAACAGCTGCTGTCAACGGCCATTCTAAGCTGAATGTGCCTGCTCTCGTCAGATCGCAGCATCAATGCAGCTTAAGGCTTGGCAAGTACCAGCATGGGAGACTGGCTGGGAATCCCAAGTTCCGTTGACCTTTTTGAACCTGAAAATTGTGTTAGTTTCTCTATGAGATAGTAAAAGAAGGTTCAAATTGAACAGCTGCGGTCAACAGCCATTCTAAGCTGAATGTGCCTGCTCTCGTCAGATCGCAGCAGCAATGCAGCTTAAGGCTTGGCAAGTACCAGCATGGGAGACTGGCTGGGAATCCCAAGTTTTGTTGACCTTTTTGAACCTGAAAATTGTGTTAGTTTCTCTATGAGATAGTAAAAGAAGGTTCAAATTGAACAGCTGCTGTCAACGGCCATTCTAAGCTGAATGTGCCTGCTCTCGTCAGATCGCAGCAGCTTAAGGCTTGGCAAGTACCAGCATGGGAGACTGGCTGGGAATCCCAAGTTCCGTTGACCTTTTTGAACCTGAAAATTGTGTTAGTTTCTCTATGAGATAGTAAAAGAAGGTTCAAATTGAACAGCTGCTGTCAACGGCCATTCTAAGCTGAATGTGCCTGCTCTTGTCAGATCGCAGCAGCAATGCAGCTTAAGGCTTGGCAAGTACCAGCATGGGAGACTGGCTGGGAATCCCAAGTTCCGTTGACCTTTTTGAACCTGAAAATTGTGTTAGTTTCTCTATGAGATAGTAAAAGAAGGTTCAAACTGAACAGCTGCTGTCAACGGCCATTCTAAGCTGAATGTGCCTGCTCTCGTCAGATCGCAGCAGCAATGCAGCTTAAGGCTTGGCAAGTACCAGCATGGGAGACTGGCTGGGAATCCCAAGTTCCGTTGACATTTTTGAACCTGAAAATTGTGTTAGTTTCTCTATGAGATAGAAAAAGAAGGTTCAAACTGAACAGCTGCTGTCAACGGCCATTCTAAGCTAATTGTGCCTGCTCTCGTCAGATCGCAGCATCAATGCAGCTTAAGGCTTGGCAAGTACCAGCATGGGAGACTGGCTGGGAATCCCAAGTTCCGTTCACCTTTTTGAACCTGAAAATTGTGTTAGTTTCTCTATGAGATAGTAAAAGAAGGTTCAAACTGAACAGCTGCTGTCAACGGCCATTCTAAGCTGAATGTGCCTGCTCTCGTCAGATCGCAGCAGCAATGCAGCTTAAGGCTTGGCAAGTACCAGCATGGGAGACTGGCTGGGAATCCCAAGTTTCGTTGACCTTTTTGAACCTGAAAATTGTGTTAGTTTCTCTATGAGATAGTAAAAGAAAGTAGAAATTAGGCAGCTGCTGTCAACGGCCATTCTAAGCTGAATGTGCCTGCTCTCGTTAGATCGCAGCAGCAATGCAGCTTAAGGCTTGGCAAGTACCAGCATGGGAGACTGGCTGGGAATCCCAAGTTCTGCTGACCTTTTTGAACCTGAAAATTGTTAGTTTCTCTGTCAAAGATAGTAAAAGAAGGTTCAAATTGAACAGCTGCTGTCAACGGCCATTCTAAGCTGAATGTGCCTGCTCTCGTCAGATGGCAGCAGCAATGCAGCTTAAGGCTTGGCAAGTACCAGCATGGGAGACTGGCTGGGAATCCCAAGTTCCGTTGACCTTTTTAAACCTGAAAATTGTGTTAGTTTCTCTATGAGATAGTAAAAGAAGGTTCAAATTGAACAGCTGCTGTCAACGGCCATTCTAAGCTGAATGTGCCTGCTCTCGTCAGATCGCAGCAGCAATGCAGCTTAAGGCTTGGCAAGTACCAGCATGGGAGACTGCCTGGGAATCCCAAGTTCCGTTGACCTTTTTGAACCTGAAAATTGTGTTAGTTTCTCTATGAGATAGTAAAAGAAGGTTCAAATTGAAAAGCTGCTGTCAACGGCCATTCTAAGCTGAATGTGCGTGCTCTTGTCGGATCACAGCAGCGATGCGGCTTAAGGCTTGGCAAGTACCAGCATGGGAGACTGGCTGCGAATTCCAAGTTCCGTTGACATTTTTGAACCTGAAAATTGTGTTAGTTTCTCTATGAGATAGTAAAAGAAGGTTCAAACTGAACAGCTGCTGTCAACGGCCATTCTAAGCTGAATGTGCCTGCTCTCGTCAGATCGCAGCATCAATGCAGCTTAAGGCTTGGCAAGTACCAGCATGGGAGACTGGCTGGGAATCCCAAGTTCCGTTGACCTTTTTGAACCTGAAAATTGTGTTAGTTTCTCTATGAGATAGTAAAAGAAGGTTCAAACTGCACAGCTGCTGTCAACGGCCATTCTAAGCTGAATGTGCCTGCTCTCGTCAGATCGCAGCAGCAATGCAGCTTAAGGCTTGGCAAGTACCAGCTTGGGAGACTGGCTGGGAATCCCAAGTTCCGTTGACCTTTTTGAACCTGAAAATTGTGTTAGTTTCTCTATGAGATAGTAAAAGAAGGTTCAAACTGAACAGCTGCTGTCAACGGCCATTCTAAGCTGAATGTGCCTGCTCTCGTCAGATCGCAGCAGCAATGCAGCTTAAGGCTTGGCAAGTACCAGCATGGGAGACTGGCTGGGAATCCCAAGTTTCGTTGACCTTTTTGAACCTGAAAATTGTGTTAGTTTCTCTATGAGATAGTAAAAGAAAGTAGAAATTAGGCAGCTGCTGTCAACGGCCATTCTAAGCTGAATGTGCCTGCTCTCGTCAGATCGCAGCAGCAATGCAGCTTAAGGCTTGGCAAGTACCAGCATGGGAGACTGGCTGGGAATCCCAAGTTCTGCTGACCTTTTTGAACCTGAAAATTGTTAGTTTCTCTGTCAAAGATGGTAAAAGAAGGTTCAAATTGAACAGCTGCTGTCAACGGCCATTCTAAGCTGAATGTGCCTGCTCTCGTCAGATGGCAGCAGCAATGCAGCTTAAGGCTTGGCAAGTACCAGCATGGGAGACTGGCTGGGAATCCCAAGTTCCGTTGACCTTTTTGAACCTGAAAATTGTGTTAGTTTCTCTTTGAGATAGTAAAAGAAGGTTCAAATTGAACAGCTGCTGTCAACGGCCATTCTAAGCTGAATGTGCCTGCTCTCGTCAGATCGCAGCAGCAATGCAGCTTAAGGCTTGGCAAGTACCAGCATGGGAGACTGGCTGGGAATCCCAAGTTCTGTTGACCTTTTTGAACCTGAAAATTGTGTTAGTTTCTCTATGAGATAGTAAAAGAAGGTTCAAATTGAACAGCTGCTGTCAACGGCCATTCTAAGCTGAATGTGCCTGCTCTCGTCAGATCGCAGCAGCAATGCAGCTTAAGGCTTGGCAAGTACCAGCATGGGAGACTGGCTGGGAATCCCAAGTTCTGTTGACCTTTTTGAACCTGAAAATTGTGTTAGTTTCTCTATGAGATAGTAAAAGAAGGTTCAAATTGAACAGCTGCTGTCAACGGCCATTCTAAGCTGAATGTGCGTGCTCTTGTCGGATCACAGCAGCGATGCGGCTTAAGGCTTGGCAAGTACCAGCATGGGAGACTGGCTGCGAATTCCAAGTTCTGTTGACCTTTTTGAACCTGAAAATTGTGTTAGTTTCTCTATGAGATAGTAAAAGAAGGTTCAAACTGAACAGCTGCTGTCAACGGCCATTCTAAGCTGAATGTGCCTGCTCTCGTCAGATCGCAGCAGCAATGCAGCTTAAGGCTTGGTAAGTACCAGCATGGGAGACTGGCTGGGAATCCCAAGTTCCGTTGACCTTTTTGAACCTGAAAATTGTGTTAGTTTCTCTATGAGATAGTAAAAGAAGGTTCAAATTGAACAGCTGCTGTCAACGGCCATTCTAAGCTGAATGTGCCTGCTCTCGTCAGATTGCAGCAGCAATGCAGCTTAAGGCTTGGCAAGTACCAGCATGGGAGACTGGCTGGGAATCCCAAGTTCCGTTGACCTTTTTGAACCTGAAAATTGTGTTAGTTTCTCTATGAGATAGTAAAAGAAGGTTCAAATTGAACAGCTGCTGTCAACAGCCAATCTAAGCTGAATGTGCCTGCTCTCGTCAGATCGCAGCAGCAATGCAGCTTAAGGCTTGGCAAGTACCAGCATGGGAGACTGGCTGGGAATCCCAAGTTCTGTTGACCTTTTTGAACCTGAAAATTGTGTTAGTTTCTCTATGAGATAGTAAAAGAAGGTTCAAATTGAACAGCTGCTGTCAACGGCCATTCTAAGCTGAATGTGCCTGCTCTCGTCAGATCGCAGCAGCTTAAGGCTTGGCAAGTACCAGCATGGGAGACTGGCTGGGAATCCCAAGTTCCGTTGACCTTTTTGAACCTGAAAATTGTGTTAGTTTCTCTATGAGATAGTAAAAGAAGGTTCAAACTGAAGAGCTGCTGTCAACGGCCATTCTAAGCTGAATGTGCCTGCTCTCGTCAGATCGCAGCAGCAATGCAGCTTAAGGCTTGGCAAGTACCAGCATGGGAGACTGGCTGGGAATCCCAAGTTCCGTTGACCTTTTTGAACCTGAAAATTGTGTTAGTTTCTCTATGAGATAGTAAAAGAAGGTTCAAACTGAACAGCTGCTGTCAACGGCCATTCTAAGCTGAATGTGCCTGCTCTCGTCAGATCGCAGCAGCAATGCAGCTTAAGGCTTGGCAAGTACCAGCATGGGAGACTGGCTGGGAATCCCAAGTTTCGTTGACCTTTTTGAACCTGAAAATTGTGTTAGTTTCTCTATGAGATAGTAAAAGAAAGTAGAAATTAGGCAGCTGCTGTCAACGGCCATTCTAAGCTGAATGTGCCTGCTCTCGTTAGATCGCAGCAGTAATGCAGCTTAAGGCTTGGCAAGTACCAGCATGGGAGACTGGCTGGGAATCCCAAGGTCTGCTGACCTTTTTGAACCTGAAAATTGTTAGTTTCTCTGTCAAAGATGGTAAAAGAAGGTTCAAATTGAACAGCTGCTGTCAACGGCCATTCTAAGCTGAATGTGCCTGCTCTCGTCAGATGGCAGCAGCAATGCAGCTTAAGGCTTGGCAAGTACCAGCATGGGAGACTAGCTGGGAATCCCAAGTTCCGTTGACCTTTTTGAACCTGAAAATTGTGTTAGTTTCTCTATGAGATAGTAAAAGAAGGTTCAAATTGAACAGCTGCTGTCAACGGCCATTCTAAGCTGAATGTGCCTGCTCTCGTCAGATCGCAGCAGCAATGCAGCTTAAGGCTTGGCAAGTACCAGCATGGGAGACTGGCTGGGAATCCCAAGTTCCGTTGACCTTTTTGAACCTGAAAATTGTGTTAGTTTCTCTATGAGATAGTAAAAGAAGGTTCAAATTGAACAGCTGCTGTCAACGGCCATTCTAAGCTGAATGTGCCTGCTCTCGTCAGATCGCAGCAGCAATGCAGCTTAAGGCTTGGCAAGTACCAGCATGGGAGACTGGCTGGGAATCCCAAGTTCCGTTGACCTTTTTGAACCTGAAAATTGTTAGTTTCTCTGTTAAAGATGGTAAAAGAAGGTTCAAATTGAACAGCTGCTGTCAACGGCCATTCTAAGCTGAATGTGCCTGCTCTCGTCAGATCGCAGCAGCAATGCAGCTTAAGGCTTGGCAAGTACCAGCATGGGAGACTGGCTGGGAATCCCAAGTTCCGTTGACCTTTTTGAACCTGAAAATTGTGTTAGTTTCTCTATGAGATAGTAAAAGAAGGTTCAAACTGAACAGCTGCTGTCAACGGCCATTCTAAGCTGAATGTGCCTGCTCTCGTCAGATCGCAGCAGCAATGCAGCTTAAGGCTTGGCAAGTACCAGCATGGGAGACTGGCTGGGAATCCCAAGTTCCGTTGACCTTTTTGAACCTGAAAATTGTGTTAGTTTCTCTATGAGATAGTAAAAGAAGGTTCAAATTGAACAGCTGCTGTCAACAGCCATTCTAAGCTGAATGTGCCTGCTCTCGTCAGATCGCAGCAGCAATGCAGCTTAAGGCTTGGCAAGTACCAGCATGGGAGACTGGCTGGGAATCCCAAGTTCTGTTGACCTTTTTGAACCTGAAAATTGTGTTAGTTTCTCTATGAGATAGTAAAAGAAGGTTCAAATTGAACAGCTGATGTCAACGGCCATTCTAAGCTGAATGTGCCTGCTCTCGTCAGATCGCAGCAGCAATGCAGCTTAAGGCTTGGCAAGTACCAGCATGGGAGACTGGCTGGGAATCCCAAGTTCTGTTGACCTTTTTGAACCTGAAAATTGTGTTAGTTTCTCTATGAGATAGTAAAAGAAGGTTCAAATTGAACAGCTGCTGTCAACGGCCATTCTAAGCTGAATGTGCGTGCTCTTGTCGGATCACAGCAGCGATGCGGCTTAAGGCTTGGCAAGTACCAGAATGGGAGACTGGCTGCGAATTCCAAGTTCCGTTGACCTTTTAGAACCTGAAAATTGTGTTAGTTTCTCTATGAGATAGTAAAAGAAGGTTCAAACTGAACAGCTGCTGTCAACGGCCATTCTAAGCTGAATGTGCCTGCTCTCGTCAGATCGCAGCATCAATGCAGCTTAAGGCTTGGCAAGTACCAGCATGGGAGACTGGCTGGGAATCCCAAGTTCTGTTGACCTTTTTGAACCTGAAAATTGTTAGTTTCTCTGTCAAAGATGGTAAAAGAAGGTTCAAATTGAACAGCTGCTGTCAACGGCCATTTTAAGCTGAATGTGCCTGCTCTCGTCAAATCGCAGCAGCAATGCAGCTTAAGGCTTGGCAAGTACCAGCATGGGAGACTGGCTGGGAATCCCAAGTTCCGTTGACCTTTTTGAACCTGAAAATTGTGTTAGTTTCTCTATGAGATAGTAAAAGAAGGTTCAAATTGAACAGCTGCTGTCAACGGCCATTCTAAGCTGAATGTGCGTGCTCTTGTCGGATCACAGCAGCGATGCGGCGTAAGGCTTGGCAAGTACCAGCATGGGAGACTGGCTGCGAATCCCAAGTTCTGTTGACCTTTTTGAACCTGAAAATTGTTAGTTTCTCTGTCAAAGATGGTAAAAGAAGGTTCAAATTGAACAGCTGCTGTCAACGGCCATTCTAAGCTGAATGTGCCTGCTCTCGTCAGATCGCAGCAGCAATGCAGCTTAAGGCTTGGCAAGTACCAGCATGGGAGACTGCCTGGGAATCCCAAGTTCCGTTGACCTTTTTGAACCTGAAAATTGTGTTAGTTTCTCTATGAGATAGTAAAAGAAGGTTCAAATTGAAAAGCTGCTGTCAACGGCCATTCTAAGCTGAATGTGCGTGCTCTTGTCGGATCACAGCAGCGATGCGGCTTAAGGCTTGGCAAGTACCAGCATGGGAGACTGGCTGCGAATTCCAAGTTCCGTTGACATTTTTGAACCTGAAAATTGTGTTAGTTTCTCTATGAGATAGTAAAAGAAGGTTCAAACTGAACAGCTGCTGTCAACGGCCATTCTAAGCTGAATGTGCCTGCTCTCGTCAGATCGCAGCATCAATGCAGCTTAAGGCTTGGCAAGTACCAGCATGGGAGACTGGCTGGGAATCCCAAGTTCTGTTGACCTTTTTGAACCTGAAAATTGTTAGTTTCTCTGTCAAAGATGGTAAAAGAAGGTTCAAATTGAACAGCTGCTGTCAACGGCCATTCTAAGCTGAATGTGCCTGCTCTCGTCAAATCGCAGCAGCAATGCAGCTTAAGGCTTGGCAAGTACCAGCATGGGAGACTGGCTGCGAATCCCAAGTTCCATTGACCTTTTTGAACCTGAAAATTGTGTTAGTTTCTCTATGAGATAGTAAAAGAAGGTTCAAATTGAACAGCTGCTGTCAACGGCCATTCTAAGCTGAATGTGCGTGCTCTTGTCGGATCACAGCAGCGATGCGGCGTAAGGCTTGGCAAGTACCAGCATGGGAGACTGGCTGCGAATCCCAAGTTCTGTCGACCTTTTTGAACCTGAAAATTGTTAGTTTCTCTGTCAAAGATGGTAAAAGAAGGTTCAAATTGAACAGCTGCTGTCAACGGCCATTCTAAGCTGAATGTTCCTGCTCTCGTCAGATCGCAGCAGCAATGCAGCTTAAGGCTTGGCAAGTACCAGCATGGGAGACTGGCTGGGAATCCCAAGTTCCTTTGACCTTTTTGAACCTGAAAATTGTGTTAGTTTCTCTATAAGATAGTAAAAGAAGGTTCAAATTGAACAGCTGCTGTCAACGGCCATTCTAAGCTGAATGTGCGTGCTCTTGTCGGATCACAGCAGCGATGCGGCTTAAGGCTTGGCAAGTACCAGCATGGGAGACTGGCTGCGAATTCCAAGTTCTGTTGACCTTTTTGAACCTGAAAATTGTGTTAGTTTCTCTATGAGATAGTAAAAGAAGGTTCAAACTGAACAGCTGCTGTCAACGGCCATTCTAAGCTGAATGTGCCTGCTCTCGTCAGATCGCAGCATCAATGCAGCTTAAGGCTTGGCAAATACCAGCATGGGAGACTGGCTGGGAATCCCAAGTTCTGTTGAACTTTTTGGACCTGAAAATTGTTAGTTTCTCTGTCAAAGATGGTAAAAGAAGGTTCAAATTGAACAGCTGCTGTCAACGGCCATTCTAAGCTGAATGTGCCTGCTCTCGTCAAATCGCAGCAGCAATGCAGCTTAAGGCTTGGCAAGTACCAGCATGGGAGACTGGCTGGGAATCCCAAGTTCCGTTGACCTTTTTGAACCTGAAAATTGTGTTAGTTTCTCTATGAGATAGTAAAAGAAGGTTCAAATTGAACAGCTGCTGTCAACGGCCATTCTAAGCTGAATGTGCGTGCTCTTGTCAGATCACAGCAGCGATGCGGCGTAAGGCTTGGCAAGTACCAGCATGGGAGACTGGCTGCGAATCCCAAGTTCTGTTGACCTTTTTGAACCTGAAAATTGTGTTAGTTTCTCTATGAGATAGTAAAAGAAGGTTCAAATTGAACAGCTGCTGTCAACGGCCATTCTAAGCTGAATGTGCCTGCTCTCGTCAGATCGCAGCAGCAATGCAGCTTAAGGCTTGGCAAGTACCAGCATGGGAGACTGGCTGGGAATCCCAAGTTCCGTTGACCTTTTTGAACCTGAAAATTGTGTTAGTTTCTCTATGAGATAGTAAAAGAAGGTTCAAATTGAACAGCTGCTGTCAACGGCCATTCTAAGCTGAATGTGCGTGCTCTTGTCGGATCACAGCAGCGATGCGGCTTAAGGCTTGGCAAGTACCAGCATGGGAGACTGGCTGCGAAGGGTTGGCAAGTACCAGCATGGGAGACTGGCTGGGAATCCCAAGTTCTGTTGACCTTTTTGAACCTGAAAATTGTTAGTTTCTCTGTCAAAGATGGTAAAAGAAGGTTCAAATTGAACAGCTGCTGTTAACGGCCATTTTAAGCTGAATGTGCCTGCTCTCGTCAAATCGCAGCAGCAATGCAGCTTAAGGCTTGGCAAGTACCAGCATGGGAGACTGGCTGGGAATCCCAAGTTCCATTGACCTTTTTGAACCTGAAAATTGTGTTAGTTTCTCTATGAGATAGTAAAAGAAGGTTCAAATTGAACAGCTGCTGTCAACAGCCATTCTAAGCTGAATGTGCGTGCTCTTGTCGGATCACAGCAGCGATGCGGCGTAAGGCTTGGCAAGTACCAGCATGGGAGACTGGCTGGGAATCCCAAGTTCTGTTGACCTTTTTGAACCTGAAAATTGTGTTAGTTTCTCTATGAGATAGTAAAAGAAGGTTCAAATTGAACAGCTGCTGTCAACGGCCATTCTAAGCTGAATGTGCCTGCTCTCGTCAGATCGCAGCAGCAATGCAGCTTAAGGCTTGGCAAGTACCAGCATGGGAGACTGGCTGGGAATCCCAAGTTCTGTTGACCTTTCTGAACCTGAAAATTGTGTTAGTTTCTCTATGAGATAGTAAAAGAAGGTTCAAATTGAACAGCTGCTGTCAACGGCCATTCTAAGCTGAATGTGCGTGCTCTTGTCGGATCACAGCAGCGATGCGGCTTAAGGCTTGGCAAGTACCAGAATGGGAGACTGGCTGCGAATTCCAAGTTCCGTTGACCTTTTAGAACCTGAAAATTGTGTTAGTTTCTCTATGAGATAGTAAAAGAAGGTTCAAACTGAACAGCTGCTGTCAACGGCCATTCTAAGCTGAATGTGCCTGCTCTCGTCAGATCGCAGCATCAATGCAGCTTAAGGCTTGGCAAGTACCAGCATGGGAGACTGGCTGGGAATCCCAAGTTCTGTTGACCTTTTTGAACCTGAAAATTGTTAGTTTCTCTGTCAAAGATGGTAAAAGAAGGTTCAAATTGAACAGCTGCTGTCAACGGCCATTTTAAGCTGAATGTGCCTGCTCTCGTCAAATCGCAGCAGCAATGCAGCTTAAGGCTTGGCAAGTACCAGCATGGGAGACTGGCTGGGAATCCCAAGTTCCGTTGACCTTTTTGAACCTGAAAATTGTGTTAGTTTCTCTATGAGATAGTAAAAGAAGGTTCAAATTGAACAGCTGCTGTCAACGGCCATTCTAAGCTGAATGTGCGTGCTCTTGTCGGATCACAGCAGCGATGCGGCGTAAGGCTTGGCAAGTACCAGCATGGGAGACTGGCTGCGAATCCCAAGTTCTGTTGACCTTTTTGAACCTGAAAATTGTTAGTTTCTCTGTCAAAGATGGTAAAAGAAGGTTCAAATTGAACAGCTGCTGTCAACGGCCATTCTAAGCTGAATGTGCCTGCTCTCGTCAGATCGCAGCAGCAATGCAGCTTAAGGCTTGGCAAGTACCAGCATGGGAGACTGCCTGGGAATCCCAAGTTCCGTTGACCTTTTTGAACCTGAAAATTGTGTTAGTTTCTCTATGAGATAGTAAAAGAAGGTTCAAATTGAAAAGCTGCTGTCAACGGCCATTCTAAGCTGAATGTGCGTGCTCTTGTCGGATCACAGCAGCGATGCGGCTTAAGGCTTGGCAAGTACCAGCATGGGAGACTGGCTGCGAATTCCAAGTTCCGTTGACATTTTTGAACCTGAAAATTGTGTTAGTTTCTCTATGAGATAGTAAAAGAAGGTTCAAACTGAACAGCTGCTGTCAACGGCCATTCTAAGCTGAATGTGCCTGCTCTCGTCAGATCGCAGCATCAATGCAGCTTAAGGCTTGGCAAGTACCAGCATGGGAGACTGGCTGGGAATCCCAAGTTCTGTTGACCTTTTTGAACCTGAAAATTGTTAGTTTCTCTGTCAAAGATGGTAAAAGAAGGTTCAAATTGAACAGCTGCTGTCAACGGCCATTCTAAGCTGAATGTGCCTGCTCTCGTCAAATCGCAGCAGCAATGCAGCTTAAGGCTTGGCAAGTACCAGCATGGGAGACTGGCTGCGAATCCCAAGTTCCGTTGACCTTTTTGAACCTGAAAATTGTGTTAGTTTCTCTATGAGATAGTAAAAGAAGGTTCAAATTGAACAGCTGCTGTCAACGGCCATTCTAAGCTGAATGTGCGTGCTCTTGTCGGATCACAGCAGCGATGCGGCGTAAGGCTTGGCAAGTACCAGCATGGGAGACTGGCTGCGGATCCCAAGTTCTGTTGACCTTTTTGAACCTGAAAATTGTTAGTTTCTCTGTCAAAGATGGTAAAAGAAGGTTCAAATTGAACAGCTGCTGTCAACGGCCATTCTAAGCTGAATGTGCCTGCTCTCGTCAGATCGCAGCAGCAATGCAGCTTAAGGCTTGGCAAGTACCAGCATGGGAGACTGGCTGGGAATCCCAAGTTCCTTTGACCTTTTTGAACCTGAAAATTGTGTTAGTTTCTCTATGAGATAGTAAAAGAAGGTTCAAAATGAACAGCTGCTGTCAACGGCCATTCTAAGCTTAATGTGCGTGCTCTTGTCGGATCACAGCAGCGATGCGGCTTAAGGCTTGGCAAGTACCAGCATGGGAGACTGGCTGCGAATTCCAAGTTCTGTTGACCTTTTTGAACCTGAAAATTGTGTTAGTTTCTCTATGAGATAGTAAAAGAAGGTTCAAACTGAACAGCTGCTGTCAACGGCCATTCTAAGCTGAATGTGCCTGCTCTCGTCAGATCGCAGCATCAATGCAGCTTAAGGCTTGGCAAGTACCAGCATGGGAGACTGGCTGGGAATCCCAAGTTCTGTTGAACTTTTTGGACCTGAAAATTGTTAGTTTCTCTGTCAAAGATGGTAAAAGAAGGTTCAAATTGAACAGCTGCTGTCAGCGGCCATTCTAAGCTGAATGTGCCTGCTCTCGTCAAATCGCAGCAGCAATGCAGCTTAAGGCTTGGCAAGTACCAGCATGGGAGACTGGCTGGGAATCCCAAGTTCCGTTGACCTTTTTGAACCTGAAAATTGTGTTAGTTTCTCTATGAGATAGTAAAAGAAGGTTCAAATTGAACAGCTGCTGTCAACGGCCATTCTAAGCTGAATGTGCGTGCTCTTGTCGGATCACAGCAGCGATGCGGCGTAAGGCTTGGCAAGTACCAGCATGGGAGACTGGCTGCGAATCCCAAGTTCTGTTGACCTTTTTGAACCTGAAAATTGTTAGTTTCTCTGTCAAAGATGGTAAAAGAAGGTTCAAATTGAACAGCTGCTGTCAACGGCCATTCTAAGCTGAATGTGCCTGCTCTCGTCAGATCGCAGCAGCAATGCAGCTTAAGGCTTGGCAAGTACCAGCATGGGAGACTGGCTGGGAATCCCAAGTTCCGTTGACCTTTTTGAACCTGAAAATTGTGTTAGTTTCTCTATGAGATAGTAAAAGAAGGTTCAAATTGAACAGCTGCTGTCAACGGCCATTCTAAGCTGAATGTGCGTGCTCTTGTCGGATCACAGCAGCGATGCGGCTTAAGGCTTGGCAAGTACCAGCATGGGAGACTGGCTGTGAAGGGTTGGCAAGTACCAGCATGGGAGACTGGCTGGGAATCCCAAGTTCTGTTGACCTTTTTGAATCTGAAAATTGTTAGTTTCTCTGTCAAAGATGGTAAAAGAAGGTTCAAATTGAACAGCTGCTGTCAACGGCCATTTTAAGCTGAATGTGCCTGCTCTCGTCAAATCGCAGCAGCAATGCAGCTTAAGGCTTGGCAAGTACCAGCATGGGAGACTGGCTGGGAATCCCAAGTTCCGTTGACCTTTTTGAACCTGAAAATTGTGTTAGTTTCTCTATGAGATAGTAAAAGAAGGTTCAAATTGAACAGCTGCTGTCAACGGCCATTCTAAGCTGAATGTGCGTGCTCTTGTCGGATCACAGCAGCGATGCGGCGTAAGGCTTGGCAAGTACCAGCATGGGAGACTGGCTGCGAATCCCAAGTTCTGTTGACCTTTTTGAACCTGAAAATTGTTAGTTTCTCTGTCAAAGATGGTAAAAGAAGGTTCAAATTGAACAGCTGCTGTCAACGGCCATTCTAAGCTGAATGTGCCTGCTCTCGTCAGATCGCAGCAGCAATGCAGCTTAAGGCTTGGCAAGTACCAGCATGGGAGACTGCCTGGGAATCCCAAGTTCCGTTGACCTTTTTGAACCTGAAAATTGTGTTAGTTTCTCTATGAGATAGTAAAAGAAGGTTCAAATTGAAAAGCTGCTGTCAACGGCCATTCTAAGCTGAATGTGCGTGCTCTTGTCGGATCACAGCAGCGATGCGGCTTAAGGCTTGGCAAGTACCAGCATGGGAGACTGGCTGCGAATTCCAAGTTCCGTTGACATTTTTGAACCTGAAAATTGTGTTAGTTTCTCTATGAGATAGTAAAAGAAGGTTCAAACTGAACAGCTGCTGTCAACGGCCATTCTAAGCTGAATGTGCCTGCTCTCGTCAGATCGCAGCATCAATGCAGCTTAAGGCTTGGCAAGTACCAGCATGGGAGACTGGCTGGGAATCCCAAGTTCTGTTGACCTTTTTGAACCTGAAAATTGTTAGTTTCTCTGTCAAAGATGGTAAAAGAAGGTTCAAATTGAACAGCTGCTGTCAACGGCCATTCTAAGCTGAATGTGCCTGCTCTCGTCAGATCGCAGCATCAATGCAGCTTAAGGCTTGGCAAGTACCAGCATGGGAGACTGGCTGGGAATCCCAAGTTCTGTTGAACTTTTTGGACCTGAAAATTGTTAGTTTCTCTGTCAAAGATGGTAAAAGAAGGTTCAAATTGAACAGCTGCTGTCAACGGCCATTCTAAGCTGAATGTGCCTGCTCTCGTCAAATCGCAGCAGCAATGCAGCTTAAGGCTTGGCAAGTACCAGCATGGGAGACTGGCTGGGAATCCCAAGTTCCGTTGACCTTTTTGAACCTGAAAATTGTGTTAGTTTCTCTATGAGATAGTAAAAGAAGGTTCAAATTGAACAGCTGCTGTCAACGGCCATTCTAAGCTGAATGTGCGTGCTCTTGTCGGATCACAGCAGCGATGCGGCGTAAGGCTTGGCAAGTACCAGCATGGGAGACTGGCTGCGAATCCCAAGTTCTGTTGACCTTTTTGAACCTGAAAATTGTTAGTTTCTCTGTCAAAGATGGTAAAAGAAGGTTCAAATTGAACAGCTGCTGTCAACGGCCATTCTAAGCTGAATGTGCCTGCTCTCGTCAGATCGCAGCAGCAATGCAGCTTAAGGCTTGGCAAGTACCAGCATGGGAGACTGGCTGGGAATCCCAAGTTCCGTTGACCTTTTTGAACCTGAAAATTGTGTTAGTTTCTCTATGAGATAGTAAAAGAAGGTTCAAATTGAACAGCTGCTGTCAACGGCCATTCTAAGCTGAATGTGCGTGCTCTTGTCGGATCACAGCAGCGATGCGGCTTAAGGCTTGGCAAGTACCAGCATGGGAGACTGGCTGTGAAGGGTTGGCAAGTACCAGCATGGGAGACTGGCTGGGAATCCCAAGTTCTGTTGACCTTTTTGAATCTGAAAATTGTTAGTTTCTCTGTCAAAGATGGTAAAAGAAGGTTCAAATTGAACAGCTGCTGTCAACGGCCATTTTAAGCTGAATGTGCCTGCTCTCGTCAAATCGCAGCAGCAATGCAGCTTAAGGCTTGGCAAGTACCAGCATGGGAGACTGGCTGGGAATCCCAAGTTCCGTTGACCTTTTTGAACCTGAAAATTGTGTTAGTTTCTCTATGAGATAGTAAAAGAAGGTTCAAATTGAACAGCTGCTGTCAACGGCCATTCTAAGCTGAATGTGCGTGCTCTTGTCGGATCACAGCAGCGATGTGGCGTAAGGCTTGGCAAGTACCAGCATGGGAGACTGGCTGCGAATCCCAAGTTCTGTTGACCTTTTTGAACCTGAAAATTGTTAGTTTCTCTGTCAAAGATGGTAAAAGAAGGTTCAAATTGAACAGCTGCTGTCAACGGCCATTCTAAGCTGAATGTGCCTGCTCTCGTCAGATCGCAGCAGCAATGCAGCTTAAGGCTTGGCAAGTACCAGCATGGGAGACTGCCTGGGAATCCCAAGTTCCGTTGACCTTTTTGAACCTGAAAATTGTGTTAGTTTCTCTATGAGATAGTAAAAGAAGGTTCAAATTGAAAAGCTGCTGTCAACGGCCATTCTAAGCTGAATGTGCGTGCTCTTGTCGGATCACAGCAGCGATGCGGCTTAAGGCTTGGCAAGTACCAGCATGGGAGACTGGCTGCGAATTCCAAGTTCCGTTGACATTTTTGAACCTGAAAATTGTGTTAGTTTCTCTATGAGATAGTAAAAGAAGGTTCAAACTGAACAGCTGCTGTCAACGGCCATTCTAAGCTGAATGTGCCTGCTCTCGTCAGATCGCAGCATCAATGCAGCTTAAGGCTTGGCAAGTACCAGCATGGGAGACTGGCTGGGAATCCCAAGTTCTGTTGACCTTTTTGAACCTGAAAATTGTTAGTTTCTCTGTCAAAGATGGTAAAAGAAGGTTCAAATTGAACAGCTGCTGTCAACGGCCATTCTAAGCTGAATGTGCCTGCTCTCGTCAAATCGCAGCAGCAATGCAGCTTAAGGCTTGGCAAGTACCAGCATGGGAGACTGGCTGCGAATCCCAAGTTCCGTTGACCTTTTTGAACCTGAAAATTGTGTTAGTTTCTCTATGAGATAGTAAAAGAAGGTTCAAATTGAACAGCTGCTGTCAACGGCCATTCTAAGCTGAATGTGCGTGCTCTTGTCGGATCACAGCAGCGATGCAGCGTAAGGCTTGGCAAGTACCAGCATGGGAGACTGGCTGCGAATCCCAAGTTCTGTTGACCTTTTTGAACCTGAAAATTGTTAGTTTCTCTGTCAAAGATGGTAAAAGAAGGTTCAAATTGAACAGCTGCTGTCAACGGCCATTCTAAGCTGAATGTGCCTGCTCTCGTCAGATCGCAGCAGCAATGCAGCTTAAGGCTTGGCAAGTACCAGCATGGGAGACTGGCTGGGAATCCCAAGTTCCTTTAACCTTTTTGAACCTGAAAATTGTGTTAGTTTCTATATGAGATAGTAAAAGAAGGTTCAAATTGAACAGCTGCTGTCAACGGCCATTCTAAGCTGAATGTGCGTGCTCTTGTCGGATCACAGCAGCGATGCGGCTTAAGGCTTGGCAAGTACCAGCATGGGAGACTGGCTGCGAATTCCAAGTTCTGTTGACCTTTTTGAACCTGAAAATTGTGTTAGTTTCTCTATGAGATAGTAAAAGAAGGTTCAAACTGAACAGCTGCTGTCAACGGCCATTCTAAGCTGAATGTGCCTGCTCTCGTCAGATCGCAGCATCAATGCAGCTTAAGGCTTGGCAAGTACCAGCATGGGAGACTGGCTGGGAATCCCAAGTTCTGTTGAACTTTTTGGACCTTAAAATTGTTAGTTTCTCTGTCAAAGATGGTAAAAGAAGGTTCAAATTGAACAGCTGCTGTCAACGGCCATTCTAAGCTGAATGTGCCTGCTCTCGTCAAATCGCAGCAGCAATGCAGCTTAAGGCTTGGCAAGTACCAGCATGGGAGACTGGCTGGGAATCCCAAGTTCCGTTGACCTTTTTGAACCTGAAAATTGTGTTAGTTTCTCTATGAGATAGTAAAAGAAGGTTCAAATTGAACAGCTGCTGTCAACGGCCATTCTAAGCTGAATGTGCGTGCTCTTGTCGGATCACAGCAGCGATGTGGCGTAAGGCTTGGCAAGTACCAGCATGGGAGACTGGCTGGGAATCCCAAGTTCTGTTGACCTTTTTGAACCTGAAAATTGTTAGTTTCTCTGTCAAAGATGGTAAAAGAAGGTTCAAATTGAACAGCTGCTGTCAACGGCCATTCTAAGCTGAATGTGCCTGCTCTCGTCAGATCGCAGCAGCAATGCAGCTTAAGGCTTGGCAAGTACCAGCATGGGAGACTGGCTGGGAATCCCAAGTTCCGTTGACCTTTTTGAACCTGAAAATTGTGTTAGTTTCTCTATGAGATAGTAAAAGAAGGTTCAAATTGAACAGCTGCTGTCAACGGCCATTCTAAGCTGAATGTGCGTGCTCTTGTCGGATCACAGCAGCGATGCGGCTTAAGGCTTGGTAAGTACCAGCATGGGAGACTGGCTGCGAATCCCAAGTTCCGTTGACCTTTTTGAACCTGAAAATTGTGTTAGTTTCTCTATGAGATAGTAAAAGAAGGTTCAAACTGAACAGCTGCTGTCAACGGCCATTCTAAGCTGAATGTGCCTGCTCTCGTCAGATCGCAGCAGCAATGCAGCTTAAGGCTTGGCAAGTACCAGCATGGGAGACTGGCTGGGAATCCCAAGTTCTGTTGACCTTTTTGAACCTGAAAATTGTTAGTTTCTCTGTCAAAGATGGTAAAAGAAGGTTCAAATTGAACAGCTGCTGTCAACAGCCATTCTAAGCTGAATGTGCCTGCTCTCGTCAGATCGCAGCAGCAATGCAGCTTAAGGCTTGGCAAGTACCAGCATGGGAGACTGGCTGGGAATCCCAAGTTCCGTTGACCTTTTTGAACCTGAAAATTGTGTTAGTTTCTCTATGAGATAGTAAAAGAAGGTTCAAATTGAACAGTTGCTGTCAACGGCCATTCTAAGCTGAATGTGCCTGCTCTCGTCAGATCGCAGCAGCAATGCAGCTTAAGGCTTGGCAAGTACCAGCATGGGAGACTGGCTGGGAATCCCAAGTTCCGTTGACCTTTTTGAACCTGAAAATTGTGTTAGTTTCTCTATGAGATAGTAAAAGAAGGTTCAAACTGAAAAGCTGCTGTCAACGGCCAATCTAAGCTGAATGTGCCTGCTCTCGTCAGATCGCAGCAGCAATGCAGCTTAAGGCTTGGCAAGTACCAGCATGGGAGACTGGCTGGGAATCCCAAGTTCCGTTGACCTTTTTGAACCTGAAAATTGTGTTAGTTTCTCTATGAGATAGTAAAAGAAGGTTCAAACTGAACAGCTGCTGTCAACGGCCATTCTAAGCTGAATGTGCCTGCTCTCGTCAGATCGCAGCATCAATGCAGCTTAAGGCTTGGCAAGTACCAGCATGGGAGACTGGCTGGGAATCCCAAGTTCCGTTGACCTTTTTGAACCTGAAAATTGTGTTAGTTTCTCTATGAGATAGTAAAAGAAGGTTCAAATTGAACAGCTGCAGTCAACGGCCATTCTAAGCTGAATGTGCCTGCTCTCGTCAGATCGCAGCAGCAATGCAGCTTAAGGCTTGGCAAGTACCAGCATGGGAGACTGGCTGGGAATCCCAAGTTCCGTTGACCTTTTTGAACCTGAAAATTGTGTTAGTTTCTCTATGAGATAGTAAAAGAAGGTTCAAATTGAACAGCTGCTGTCAACGGCCATTCTAAGCTGAATGTGCCTGCTCTCGTCAGATCGCAGCAGCAATGCAGCTTAAGGCTTGGCAAGTACCAGCATGGGAGACTGGCTGGGAATCCCAAGTTCCGTTGACCTTTTTGAACCTGAAAATTGTGTTAGTTTCTCTATGAGATAGTAAAAGAAGGTTCAAATTGAACAGCTGCTGTCAACGGCCATTCTAAGCTGAATGTGCGTGCTCTTGTCGGATCACAGCAGCGATGCGGCTTAAGGCTTGGCAAGTACCAGCATGGGAGACTGGCTGCGAATCCCAAGTTCCGTTGACCTTTTTGAACCTGAAAATTGTGTTAGTTTCTCTATGAGATAGTAAAAGAAGGTTCAAACTGAACAACTGCTGTCAACGGCCATTCTAAGCTGAATGTGCCTGCTCTCGTCAGATCGCAGCAGCAATGCAGCTTAAGGCTTGGCAAGTACCAGCATGGGAGACTGGCTGGGAATCCCAAGTTCCGTTGACCTTTTTGAACCTGAAAATTGTGTTAGTTTCTCAATGAGATAGTAAAAGAAGGTTCAAATTGAACAGCTGCTGTCAACGGCCATTCTAAGCTGAATGTGCCTGCTCTCGTCAGATCGCAGCAGCAATGCAGCTTAAGGCTTGGCAAGTACCAGCATGGGAGACTAGCTGGGAATCCCAAGTTCTGTTGACCTTTTTGAACCTGAAAATTGTGTTAGTTTCTCTATGAGATAGTAAAAGAAGGTTCAAATTGAACAGCTGCTGTCAACGGCCATTCTAAGCTGAATGTGCCTGCTCTCGTCAGATCGCAGCAGCAATGCAGCTTAAGGCTTGGCAAGTACCAGCATGGGAGACTGGCTGGGAATCCCAAGTTCCGTTGACCTTTTTGAACCTGAAAATTGTGTTAGTTTCTCTATGAGATAGTAAAAGAAGGTTCAAACTGAACAGCTGCTGTCAACGGCCATTCTAAGCTGAATGTGCCTGCTCTCGTCAGATCGCAGCATCAATGCAGCTTAAGGCTTGGCAAGTACCCGCATGGGAGACTGGCTGGGAATCCCAAGTTCCGTTGACCTTTTTGAACCTGAAAATTGTGTTAGTTTCTCTATGAGATAGTAAAAGAAGGTTCAAATTGAACAGCTGCTGTCAACAGCCATTCTAAGCTGAATGTGCCTGCTCTCGTCAGATCGCAGCAGCAATGCAGCTTAAGGCTTGGCAAGTACCAGCATGAGAGACTGGCTGGGAATCCCAAGTTCTGTTGACCTTTTTGAACCTGAAAATTGTGTTATTTTCTCTATGAGATAGTAAAAGAAGGTTCAAATTGAACAGCTGCTGTCAACGGCCATTCTAAGCTGAATGTGCCTGCTCTCGTCAGATCGCAGCAGCTTAAGGCTTGGCAAGTACCAGCATGGGAGACTGGCTGGGAATCCCAAGTTCTGTTGACCTTTTTGAACCTGAAAATTGTGTTAGTTTCTCTATGAGATAGTAAAAGAAGGTTCAAATTGAACAGCTGCTGTCAACGGCCATTCTAAGCTGAATGTGCGTGCTCTTGTCGGATCACAGCAGCGATGCGGCTTAAGGCTTGGCAAGTACCAGCATGGGAGACTGGCTGCGATTTCCAAGTTCCGTTGACCTTTTTGAACCTGAAAATTGTGTTAGTTTCTCTATGAGATAGTAAAAGAAGGTTCAAACTGAACAGCTGCTGTCAACGGCCATTCTAAGCTGAATGTGCCTGCTCTCGTCAGATCGCAGCAGCAATGCAGCTTAAGGCTTGGCAAGTACCAGCATGGGAGACTAGCTGGGAATCCCAAGTTCCGTTGACCTTTTTGAACCTGAAAATTGTGTTAGTTTCTCTATGAGATAGTAAAAGAAGGTTCAAACTGAACAGCTGCTGTCAACGGCCATTCTAAGCTGAATGTGCCTGCTCTCGTCAGATCGCAGCAGCTTAAGGCTTGGCAAGTACCAGCATGGGAGACTGGCTGGGAATCCCAAGTTCCGTTGACCTTTTTGAACCTGAAAATTGTGTTAGTTTCTCTATGAGATAGTAAAAGAAGGTTCAAACTGAACAGCTGCTGTCAACGGCCATTCTAAGCTGAATGTGCCTGCTCTCGTCAGATCGCAGCAGCAATGCAGCTTAAGGCTTGGCAAGTACCAGCATGGGAGACTGGCTGGGAATCCCAAGTCTCGTTGACCTTTTTGAACCTGAAGATTGTGTTAGTTTCTCTATGAGATAGTAAAAGAAAGTAGAAATTAGGCAGCTGCTGTCAACGGCCATTCTAAGCTGAATGTGCCTGCTCTCGTCAGATCGCAGCAGCAATGCAGCTTAAGGCTTGGCAAGTACCAGCATGGGAGACTGGCTGGGAATCCCAAGTTCTGTTGACCTTTTTGAACCTGAAAATTGTTAGTTTCTCTGTCAAAGATGGTAAAAGAAGGTTCAAATTGAACAGCTGCTGTCAACAGCCAATCTAAGCTGAATGTGCCTGCTCTCGTCAGATCGCAGCAGCAATGCAGCTTAAGGCTTGGCAAGTACCAGCATGGGAGACTGGCTGGGAATCCCAAGTTCTGTTGACCTTTTTGAACCTGAAAATTGTTAGTTTCTCTGTCAAAGATGGTAAAAGAAGGTTCAAATTGAACAGCTGCTGTCAACGGCCATTCTAAGCTGAATGTGCCTGCTCTCGTCAGATCGCAGCAGCAATGCAGCTTAAGGCTTGGCAAGTACCAGCATGGGAGACTGGCTGGGAATCTCAAGTTCCGTTGACCTTTTTGAACCTGAAAATTGTGTTAGTTTCTCTATGAGATAGTAAAAGAAGGTTCAAATTGAACAGCTGCTGTCAACGGCCATTCTAAGCTGAATGTGCCTGCTCTCGTCAGATTGCAGCAGCAATGCAGCTTAAGGCTTGGCAAGTACCAGCATGGGAGACTGGCTGGGATTCCCAAGTTCCGTTGACCTTTTTGAACCTGAAAATTGTGTTAGTTTCTCTATGAGATAGTAAAAGAAGGTTCAAATTGAACAGCTGCTGTCAACAGCCAATCTAAGCTGAATGTGCCTGCTCTCGTCAGATCGCAGCAGCAATGCAGCTTAAGGCTTGGCAAGTACCAGCATGGGAGACTGGCTGGGAATCCCAAGTTCTGTTGAACTTTTTGAACCTGAAAATTGTGTTAGTTTCTCTATGAGATAGTAAAAGAAGGTTCAAATTGAACAGCTGCTGTCAACGGCCATTCTAAGCTGAATGTGCCTGCTCTCGTCAGATCGCAGCAGCTTAAGGCTTGGCAAGTACCAGCATGGGAGACTGGCTGGGAATCCCAAGTTCCGTTGACCTTTTTGAACCTGAAAATTGTGTTAGTTTCTCTATGAGATAGTAAAAGAAGGTTCAAACTGAACAGCTGCTGTCAACGGCCATTCTAAGCTGAATGTGCCTGCTCTCGTCAGATCGCAGCAGCAATGCAGCTTAAGGCTTGGCAAGTACCAGCATGGGAGACTGGCTGGGAATCCCAAGTTCTGTTGACCTTTTTGAACCTGAAAATTGTTAGTTTCTCTGTCAAAGATGATAAAAGAAGGTTCAAATTGAACAGCTGCTGTCAACGGCCATTCTAAGCTGAATGTGCCTGCTCTCGTCAGATGGCAGCAGCAATGCAGCTTAAGGCTTGGCAAGTACCAGCATGGGAGACTGGCTGGGAATCCCAAGTTCCGTTGACCTTTTTGAACCTGAAAATTGTGTTAGTTTCTCTATGAGATAGTAAAAGAAGGTTCAAATTGAACAGCTGCTGTCAATGGCCATTCTAAGCTGAATGTGCCTGCTCTCGTCAGATCGCAGCAGCAATGCAGCTTAAGGCTTGGCAAGTACCAGCATGGGAGACTGGCTGGGAATCCCAAGTTCCGTTGACCTTTTTGAACCTGAAAATTGTGTTAGTTTCTCTATGAGATAGTAAAAGAAGGTTCAAATTGAACAGCTGCTGTCAACGGCCATTCTAAGCTGAATGTGCCTGCTCTCGTCAGATCGCAGCAGCAATGCAGCTTAAGGCTTGGCAAGTACCAGCATGGGAGACTGGCTGGGAATCCCAAGTTCCGTTGACCTTTTTGAACCTGAAAATTGTGTTAGTTTCTCTATGAGATAGTAAAAGAAGGTTCAAATTGAACAGCTGCTGTCAACGGCCATTCTAAGCTGAATGTGCGTGCTCTTGTCGGATCACAGCAGCGATGCGGCTTAAGGCTTGGCAAGTACCAGCATGGGAGACTGGCTGCGAATCCCAAGTTCCGTTGACCTTTTTGAACCTGAAAATTGTGTTAGTTTCTCTATGAGATAGTAAAAGAAGGTTCAAACTGAACAGCTGCTGTCAACGGCCATTCTAAGCTGAATGTGCCTGCTCTCGTCAGATCGCAGCATCAATGCAGCTTAAGGCTTGGCAAGTACCAGCATGGGAGACTGGCTGGGAATCCCAAGTTCCGTTGACCTTTTTGAACCTGAAAATTGTGTTAGTTTCTCTATGAGATAGTAAAAGAAGGTTCAAATTGAACAGCTGCTGTCAACGGCCATTCTAAGCTGAATGTGCCTGCTCTCGTCAGATCGCAGCAGCAATGCAGCTTAAGGCTTGGCAAGTACCAGCATGGGAGACTGGCTGGGAATCCCAAGTTCCGTTGACCTTTTTGAACCTGAAAATTGTGTTAGTTTCTCTATGAGATTGTAAAAGAAGGTTCAAATTGAACAGCTGCTGTCAACGGCCATTCTAAGCTGAATGTGCCTGCTCTCGTCAGATTGCAGCAGCAATGCAGCTTAAGGCTTGGCAAGTACCAGCATGGGAGACTGGCTGGGAATCCCAAGTTCTGTTGACCTTTTTGAACCTGAAAATTGTGTTAGTTTCTCTATGAGATAGTAAAAGAAGGTTCAAATTGAACAGCTGCTGTCAACAGCCAATCTAAGCTGAATGTGCCTGCTCTCGTCAGATCGCAGCAGCAATGCAGCTTAAGGCTTGGCAAGTACCAGCATGGGAGACTGGCTGGGAATCCCAAGTTCTGTTGACCTTTTTGAACCTGAAAATTGTGTTAGTTTCTCTATGAGATAGTAAAAGAAGGTTCAAATTGAACAGCTGCTGTCAACGGCCATTCTAAGCTGAATGTGCCTGCTCTCGTCAGATCGCAGCAGCTTAAGGCTTGGCAAGTACCAGCATGGGAGACTGGCTGGGAATCCCAAGTTCCGATGACCTTTTTGAACCTGAAAATTGTGTTAGTTTCTCTATGAGATAGTAAAAGAAGGTTCAAACTGAACAGCTGCTGTCAACGGCCATTCTAAGCTGAATGTGCCTGCTCTCGTCAGATCGCAGCAGCAATGCAGCTTAAGGCTTGGCAAGTACCAGCATGGGAGACTGGCTGGGAATCCCAAGTTTCATTGACCTTTTTGAACCTGAAAATTGTGTTAGTTTCTCTATGAGATAGTAAAAGAAAGTAGAAATTAGGCAGCTGCTGTCAACGGCCATTCTAAGCTGAATGTGCCTGCTCTCGTCAGATCGCAGCAGCAATGCAGCTTAAGGCTTGGCAAGTACCAGCATGGGAGACTGGCTGGGAATCCCAAGTTCTGTTGACCTTTTTGAACCTGAAAATTGTTAGTTTCTCTGTCAAAGATGGTAAAAGAAGGTTCAAATTGAACAGCTGCTGTCAACGGCCATTCTAAGCTGAATGTGCCTGCTCTCGTCAGATCGCAGCAGCAATGCAGCTTAAGGCTTGGCAAGTACCAGCATGGGAGACTGGCTGGGAATCCCAAGTTCCGTTGACCTTTTTGAACCTGAAAATTGTGTTAGTTTCTCTATGAGATAGTAAAAGAAGGTTCAAATTGAACAGCTGCTGTCAACGGCCATTCTAAGCTGAATGTGCCTGCTCTCGTCAGATCGCAGCAGCAATGCAGCTTAAGGCTTGGCAAGTACCAGCATGGGAGACTGGCTGGGAATCCCAAGTTCCGTTGACCTTTTTGAACCTGAAAATTGTGTTAGTTTCTCTATGAGATAGTAAAAGAAGGTTCAAATTGAACAGCTGCTGTCAATGGCCATTCTAAGCTGAATGTGCCTGCTCTCGTCAGATCGCAGCAGCAATGCAGCTTAAGGCTTGGCAAGTACCAGCATGGGAGACTGGCTGGGAATCCCAAGTTCCGTTGACCTTTTTGAACCTGAAAATTGTGTTAGTTTCTCTATGAGATAGTAAAAGAAGGTTCAAATTGAACAGCTGCTGTCAACGGCCATTCTAAGCTGAATGTGCGTGCTCTTGTCGGATCACAGCAGCGATGCGGCTTAAGGCTTGGCAAGTACCAGCATGGGAGACTGGCTGCGAATCCCAAGTTCCGTTGACCTTTTTGAACCTGAAAATTGTGTTAGTTTCTCTATGAGATAGTAAAAGAAGGTTCAAACTGAACAACTGCTGTCAACGGCCATTCTAAGCTGAATGTGCCTGCTCTCGTCAGATCGCAGCATCAATGCAGCTTAAGGCTTGGCAAGTACCAGCATGGGAGACTGGCTGGGAATCCCAAGTTCCGTTGACCTTTTTGAACCTGAAAATTGTGTTAGTTTCTCTATGAGATAGTAAAAGAAGGTTCAAATTGAACAGCTGCTGTCAACGGCCATTCTAAGCTGAATGTGCCTGCTCTCGTCAGATCGCAGCAGCAATGCAGCTTAAGGCTTGGCAAGTACCAGCATGGGAGACTGGCTGGGAATCCCAAGTTCCGTTGACCTTTTTGAACCTGAAAATTGTGTTAGTTTCTCTATGAGATAGTAAAAGAAGGTTCAAACTGAACAGCTGCTGTCAACGGCCATTCTAAGCTGAATGTGCCTGCTCTCGTCAGATCGCAGCATCAATGCAGCTTAAGGCTTGGCAAGTACCCGCATGGGAGACTGGCTGGGAATCCCAAGTTCCGTTGACCTTTTTGAACCTGAAAATTGTGTTAGTTTCTCTATGAGATAGTAAAAGAAGGTTCAAATTGAACAGCTGCTGTCAACAGCCATTCTAAGCTGAATGTGCCTGCTCTCGTCAGATCGCAGCAGCAATGCAGCTTAAGGCTTGGCAAGTACCAGCATGGGAGACTGGCTGGGAATCCCAAGTTCTGTTGACCTTTTTGAACCTGAAAATTGTGTTATTTTCTCTATGAGATAGTAAAAGAAGGTTCAAATTGAACAGCTGCTGTCAACGGCCATTCTAAGCTGAATGTGCCTGCTCTCGTCAGATCGCAGCAGCTTAAGGCTTGGCAAGTACCAGCATGGGAGACTGGCTGGGAATCCCAAGTTCTGTTGACCTTTTTGAACCTGAAAATTGTGTTAGTTTCTCTATGAGATAGTAAAAGAAGGTTCAAATTGAACAGCTGCTGTCAACGGCCATTCTAAGCTGAATGTGCGTGCTCTTGTCGGATCACAGCAGCGATGCGGCTTAAGGCTTGGCAAGTACCAGCATGGGAGACTGGCTGCGAATTCCAAGTTCCGTTGACCTTTTTGAACCTGAAAATTGTGTTAGTTTCTCTATGAGATAGTAAAAGAAGGTTCAAACTGAACAGCTGCTGTCAACGGCCATTCTAAGCTGAATGTGCCTGCTCTCGTCAGATCGCAGCAGCAATGCAGCTTAAGGCTTGGCAAGTACCAGCATGGGAGACTAGCTGGGAATCCCAAGTTCCGTTGACCTTTTTGAACCTGAAAATTGTGTTAGTTTCTCTATGAGATAGTAAAAGAAGGTTCAAACTGAACAGCTGCTGTCAACGGCCATTCTAAGCTGAATGTGCCTGCTCTCGTCAGATCGCAGCAGCTTAAGGCTTGGCAAGTACCAGCATGGGAGACTGGCTGGGAATCCCAAGTTCCGTTGACCTTTTTGAACCTGAAAATTGTGTTAGTTTCTCTATGAGATAGTAAAAGAAGGTTCAAACTGAACAGCTGCTGTCAACGGCCATTCTAAGCTGAATGTGCCTGCTCTCGTCAGATCGCAGCAGCAATGCAGCTTAAGGCTTGGCAAGTACCAGCATGGGAGACTGGCTGGGAATCCCAAGTCTCGTTGACCTTTTTGAACCTGAAGATTGTGTTAGTTTCTCTATGAGATAGTAAAAGAAAGTAGAAATTAGGCAGCTGCTGTCAACGGCCATTCTAAGCTGAATGTGCCTGCTCTCGTCAGATCGCAGCAGCAATGCAGCTTAAGGCTTGGCAAGTACCAGCATGGGAGACTGGCTGGGAATCCCAAGTTCTGTTGACCTTTTTGAACCTGAAAATTGTTAGTTTCTCTGTCAAAGATGGTAAAAGAAGGTTCAAATTGAACAGCTGCTGTCAACGGCCATTCTAAGCTGAATGTGCCTGCTCTCGTCAGATGGCAGCAGCAATGCAGCTTAAGGCTTGGCAAGTACCAGCATGGGAGACTGGCTGGGAATCCCAAGTTCCGTTGACCTTTTTGAACCTGAAAATTGTGTTAGTTTCTCTATGAGATAGTAAAAGAAGGTTCAAATTGAACAGCTGCTGTCAACGGCCATTCTAAGCTGAATGTGCCTGCTCTCGTCAGATCGCAGCAGCAATGCAGCTTAAGGCTTGGCAAGTACCAGCATGGGAGACTGGCTGGGAATCCCAAGTTCTGTTGACCTTTTTGAACCTGAAAATTGTTAGTTTCTCTGTCAAAGATGGTAAAAGAAGGTTCAAATTGAACAGCTGCTGTCAACGGCCATTCTAAGCTGAACGTGCCTGCTCTCGTCAGATCGCAGCAGCAATGCAGCTTAAGGCTTGGCAAGTACCAGCATGGGAGACTGGCTGGGAATCCCAAGTTCCGTTGACCTTTTTGAACCTGAAAATTGTGTTAGTTTCTCTATGAGATAGTAAAAGAAGGTTCAAATTGAACAGCTGCTGTCAACGGCCATTCTAAGCTGAATGTGCCTGCTCTCGTCAGATCGCAGCAGCAATGCAGCTTAAGGCTTGGCAAGTACCAGCATGGGAGACTGGCTGGGAATCCCAAGTTCCGTTGACCTTTTTGAACCTGAAAATTGTGTTAGTTTCTCTATGAGATAGTAAAAGAAGGTTCAAATTGAACAGCTGCTGTCAACAGCCAATCTAAGCTGAATGTGCCTGCTCTCGTCAGATCGCAGCAGCAATGCAGCTTAAGGCTTGGCAAGTACCAGCATGGGAGACTGGCTGGGAATCCCAAGTTCTGTTGAACTTTTTGAACCTGAAAATTGTGTTAGTTTCTCTATGAGATAGTAAAAGAAGGTTCAAATTGAACAGCTGCTGTCAACGGCCATTCTAAGCTGAATGTGCCTGCTCTCGTCAGATCGCAGCAGCTTAAGGCTTGGCAAGTACCAGCATGGGAGACTGGCTGGGAATCCCAAGTTCCGTTGACCTTTTTGAACCTGAAAATTGTGTTAGTTTCTCTATGAGATAGTAAAAGAAGGTTCAAACTGAACAGCTGCTGTCAACGGCCATTCTAAGCTGAATGTGCCTGCTCTCGTCAGATCGCAGCAGCAATGCAGCTTAAGGCTTGGCAAGTACCAGCATGGGAGACTGGCTGGGAATCCCAAGTTCTGTTGACCTTTTTGAACCTGAAAATTGTTAGTTTCTCTGTCAAAGATGATAAAAGAAGGTTCAAATTGAACAGCTGCTGTCAACGGCCATTCTAAGCTGAATGTGCCTGCTCTCGTCAGATGGCAGCAGCAATGCAGCTTAAGGCTTGGCAAGTACCAGCATGGGAGACTGGCTGGGAATCCCAAGTTCCGTTGACCTTTTTGAACCTGAAAATTGTGTTAGTTTCTCTATGAGATAGTAAAAGAAGGTTCAAATTGAACAGCTGCTGTTAATGGCCATTCTAAGCTGAATGTGCCTGCTCTCGTCAGATCGCAGCAGCAATGCAGCTTAAGGCTTGGCAAGTACCAGCATGGGAGACTGGCTGGGAATCCCAAGTTCCGTTGACCTTTTTGAACCTGAAAATTGTGTTAGTTTCTCTATGAGATAGTAAAAGAAGGTTCAAATTGAACAGCTGCTGTCAACGGCCATTCTAAGCTGAATGTGCCTGCTCTCGTCAGATCGCAGCAGCAATGCAGCTTAAGGCTTGGCAAGTACCAGCATGGGAGACTGGCTGGGAATCCCAAGTTTCGTTGACCTTTTTGAACCTGAAAATTGTGTTAGTTTCTCTATGAGATAGTAAAAGAAGGTTCAAATTGAACAGCTGCTGTCAACGGCCATTCTAAGCTGAATGTGCGTGCTCTTGTCGGATCACAGCAGCGATGCGGCTTAAGGCTTGGCAAGTACCAGCATGGGAGACTGGCTGCGAATCCCAAGTTCCGTTGACCTTTTTGAACCTGAAAATTGTGTTAGTTTCTCTATGAGATAGTAAAAGAAGGTTCAAACTGAACAGCTGCTGTCAACGGCCATTCTAAGCTGAATGTGCCTGCTCTCGTCAGATCGCAGCATCAATGCAGCTTAAGGCTTGGCAAGTACCAGCATGGGAGACTGGCTGGGAATCCCAAGTTCCGTTGACCTTTTTGAACCTGAAAATTGTGTTAGTTTCTCTATGAGATAGTAAAAGAAGGTTCAAATTGAACAGCTGCTGTCAACGGCCATTCTAAGCTGAATGTGCCTGCTCTCGTCAGATCGCAGCAGCAATGCAGCTTAAGGCTTGGCAAGTACCAGCATGGGAGACTGGCTGGGAATCCCAAGTTCCGTTGACCTTTTTGAACCTGAAAATTGTGTTAGTTTCTCTATGAGATTGTAAAAGAAGGTTCAAATTGAACAGCTGCTGTCAACGGCCATTCTAAGCTGAATGTGCCTGCTCTCGTCAGATTGCAGCAGCAATGCAGCTTAAGGCTTGGCAAGTACCAGCATGGGAGACTGGCTGGGAATCCCAAGTTCCGTTGACCTTTTTGAACCTGAAAATTGTGTTCGTTTCTCTATGAGATAGTAAAAGAAGGTTCAAATTGAACAGCTGCTGTCAACAGCCAATCTAAGCTGAATGTGCCTGCTCTCGTCAGATCGCAGCAGCAATGCAGCTTAAGGCTTGGCAAGTACCAGCATGGGAGACTGGCTGGGAATCCCAAGTTCTGTTGACCTTTTTGAACCTGAAAATTGTGTTAGTTTCTCTATGAGATAGTAAAAGAAGGTTCAAATTGAACAGCTGCTGTCAACGGCCATTCTAAGCTGAATGTGCCTGCTCTCGTCAGATCGCAGCAGCTTAAGGCTTGGCAAGTACCAGCATGGGAGACTGGCTGGGAATCCCAAGTTCCGATGACCTTTTTGAACCTGAAAATTGTGTTAGTTTCTCTATGAGATAGTAAAAGAAGGTTCAAACTGAACAGCTGCTGTCAACGGCCATTCTAAGCTGAATGTGCCTGCTCTCGTCAGATCGCAGCAGCAATGCAGCTTAAGGCTTGGCAAGTACCAGCATGGGAGACTGGCTGGGAATCCCAAGTTTCATTGACCTTTTTGAACCTGAAAATTGTGTTAGTTTCTCTATGAGATAGTAAAAGAAAGTAGAAATTAGGCAGCTGCTGTCAACGGCCATTCTAAGCTGAATGTGCCTGCTCTCGTCAGATCGCAGCAGCAATGCAGCTTAAGGCTTGGCAAGTACCAGCATGGGAGACTGGCTGGGAATCCCAAGTTCTGTTGACCTTTTTGAACCTGAAAATTGTTAGTTTCTCTATCAAAGATGGTAAAAGAAGGTTCAAATTGAACAGCTGCTGTCAACGGCCATTCTAAGCTGAATGTGCCTGCTCTCGTCAGATCGCAGCAGCAATGCAGCTTAAGGCTTGGCAAGTACCAGCATGGGAGACTGGCTGGGAATCCCAAGTTCCGTTGACCTTTTTGAACCTGAAAATTGTGTTAGTTTCTCTATGAGATAGTAAAAGAAGGTTCAAATTGAACAGCTGCTGTCAACGGCCATTCTAAGCTGAATGTGCCTGCTCTCGTCAGATCGCAGCAGCAATGCAGCTTAAGGCTTGGCAAGTACCAGCATGGGAGACTGGCTGGGAATCCCAAGTTCCGTTGACCTTTTTGAACCTGAAAATTGTGTTAGTTTCTCTATGAGATAGTAAAAGAAGGTTCAAATTGAACAGCTGCTGTCAACGGCCATTCTAAGCTGAATGTGCCTGCTCTCGTCAGATCGCAGCAGCAATGCAGCTTAAGGCTTGGCAAGTACCAGCATGGGAGACTGGCTGGGAATCCCAAGTTCTGTTGACCTTTTTGAACCTGAAAATTGTGTTAGTTTCTCTATGAGATAGTAAAAGAAGGTTCAAATTGAACAGCTGCTGTCAACGGCCATTCTAAGCTGAATGTGCGTGCTCTTGTCGGATCACAGCAGCGATGCGGCTTAAGGCTTGGCAAGTACCAGCATGGGAGACTGGCTGCGAATCCCAAGTTCCGTTGACCTTTTTGAACCTGAAAATTGTGTTAGTTTCTCTATGAGATAGTAAAAGAAGGTTCAAACTGAACAACTGCTGTCAACGGCCATTCTAAGCTGAATGTGCCTGCTCTCGTCAGATCGCAGCATCAATGCAGCTTAAGGCTTGGCAAGTACCAGCATGGGAGACTGGCTGGGAATCCCAAGTTCCGTTGACCTTTTTGAACCTGAAAATTGTGTTAGTTTCTCTATGAGATAGTAAAAGAAGGTTCAAATTGAACAGCTGCTGTCAACGGCCATTCTAAGCTGAATGTGCCTGCTCTCGTCAGATCGCAGCAGCAATGCAGCTTAAGGCTTGGCAAGTACCAGCATGGGAGACTGGCTGGGAATCCCAAGTTCCGTTGACCTTTTTGAACCTGAAAATTGTGTTAGTTTCTCTATGAGATAGTAAAAGAAGGTTCAAATTGAACAGCTGCTGTCAACGGCCATTCTAAGCTGAATGTGCCTGCTCTCGTCAGATTGCAGCAGCAATGCAGCTTAAGGCTTGGCAAGTACCAGCATGGGAGACTGGCTGGGAATCCCAAGTTCCGTTGACCTTTTTGAACCTGAAAATTGTGTTAGTTTCTCTATGAGATAGTAAAAGAAGGTTCAAATTGAAGAGCAGCTGTGAACAGCCGATCTAAGCTGAATGTGCCTGCTCTCGTCAGATCGCAGCAGCAATGCAGCTTAAGGCTTGGCAAGTACCAGCATGGGAGACTGGCTGGGAATCCCAAGTTTTGTTGACCTTTTTGAACCTGAAAATTGTGTTAGTTTCTCTATGAGATAGTAAAAGAAGGTACAAATTGAACAGCTGCTGTCAACGGCCATTCTAAGCTGAATGTGCCTGCTCTCGTCAGATCGCAGCAGCTTAAGGCTTGGCAAGTACCAGCATGGGAGACTGGCTGGGAATCCCAAGTTCCGTTGACCTTTTTGAACCTGAAAATTGTGTTAGTTTCTCTATGAGATAGTAAAAGAAGGTTCAAACTGAACAGCTGCTGTCAACGGCCATTCTAAGCTGAATGTGCCTGCTCTCGTCAGATGGCAGCAGCAATGCAGCTTAAGGCTTGGCAAGTACCAGCATGGGAGACTGGCTGGGAATCCCAAGTTCCGTTGACCTTTTTGAACCTGAAAATTGTGTTAGTTTCTCTATGAGATAGTAAAAGAAGGTTCAAATTGAACAGCTGCTGTCAACGGCCATTCTAAGCTGAATGTGCCTGCTCTCGTCAGATTGCAGCAGCAATGCAGCTTAAGGCTTGGCAAGTACCAGCATGGGAGACTGGCTGGGAATCCCAAGTTCCGTTGACCTTTTTGAACCTGAAAATTGTGTTAGTTTCTCTATGAGATAGTAAAAGAAGGTTCAAATTGAACAGCTGCTGTCAACAGCCAATCTAAGCTGAATGTGCCTGCTCTCGTGAGATCGCAGCAGCAATGCAGCTTAAGGCTTGGCAAGTACCAGCATGGGAGACTGGCTGGGAATCCCAAGTTCCGTTGACCTTTTTGAACCTGAAAATTGTGTTAGTTTCTCTATGAGATAGTAAAAGAAGGTTCAAATTGACCAGCTGCTGTCAACGGCCATTCTAAGCTGAATGTGCCTGCTCTCGTCAGATTGCAGCAGCAATGCAGCGTAAGACTTGGCAAGTACCAGCATGGGAGACTGGCTGGGAATCCCAAGTTCCGTTGACCTTTTTGAACCTGAAAATTGTGTTAGTTTCTCTATGAGATAGTAAAAGAAGGTTCAAATTGAACAGCTGCTGTCAACGGCCATTCTAAGCTGAATGTGCCTGCTCTCGTCAGATCGCAGCATCAATGCAGCTTAAGGCTTGGCAAGTACCAGCATGGGAGACTGGCTGGGAATCCCAAGTTCCGTTGACCTTTTTGAACCTGAAAATTGTGTTAGTTTCTCAATGAGATAGTAAAAGAAGGTTCAAATTGAACAGCTGCTGTCAACGGCCATTCTAAGCTGAATGTGCCTGCTCTCGTCAGATCGCAGCAGCAATGCAGCTTAAGGCTTGGCAAGTACCAGCATGGGAGACTAGCTGGGAATCCCAAGTTCTGTTGACCTTTTTGAACCTGAAAATTGTGTTAGTTTCTCTATGAGATAGTAAAAGAAGGTTCAAATTGAACAGCTGCTGTCAACGGCCATTCTAAGCTGAATGTGCCTGCTCTCGTCAGATCGCAGCAGCAATGCAGCTTAAGGCTTGGCAAGTACCAGCATGGGAGACTGGCTGGGAATCCCAAGTTCCGTTGACCTTTTTGAACCTGAAAATTGTGTTAGTTTCTCTATGAGATAGTAAAAGAAGGTTCAAACTGAACAGCTGCTGTCAACGGCCATTCTAAGCTGAATGTGCCTGCTCTCGTCAGATCGCAGCATCAATGCAGCTTAAGGCTTGGCAAGTACCAGCATGGGAGACTGGCTGGGAATCCCAAGTTCCGTTGACCTTTTTGAACCTGAAAATTGTGTTAGTTTCTCTATGAGATAGTAAAAGAAGGTTCAAATTGAACTGCTGCTGTCAACAGCCATTCTAAGCTCAATGTGCCTGCTCTCGTCAGATCGCAGGAGCAATGCAGCTTAAGGCTTGGCAAGTACCAGCATGGGAGACTGGCTGGGAATCCCAAGTTCTGTTGACCTTTTTGAACCTGAAAATTGTGTTATTTTCTCTATGAGATAGTAAAAGAAGGTTCAAATTGAACAGCTGCTGTCAACGGCCATTCTAAGCTGAATGTGCCTGCTCTCGTCAGATCGCAGCAGCTTAAGGCTTGGCAAGTACCAGCATGGGAGACTGGCTGGGAATCCCAAGTTCTGTTGACCTTTTTGAACCTGAAAATTGTGTTAGTTTCTCTATGAGATAGTAAAAGAAGGTTCAAATTGAACAGCTGCTGTCAACGGCCATTCTAAGCTGAATGTGCGTGCTCTTGTCGGATCACAGCAGCGATGCGGCTTAAGGCTTGGCAAGTACCAGCATGGGAGACTGGCTGCGAATTCCAAGTTCCGTTGACCTTTTTGAACCTGAAAATTGTGTTAGTTTCTCTATGAGATAGTAAAAGAAGGTTCAAACTGAACAGCTGCTGTCAACGGCCATTCTAAGCTGAATGTGCCTGCTCTCGTCAGATCGCAGCAGCAATGCAGCTTAAGGCTTGGCAAGTACCAGCATGGGAGACTAGCTGGGAATCCCAAGTTCCGTTGACATTTTTGAACCTGAAAATTGTGTTAGTTTCTCTATGAGATAGTAAAAGAAGGTTCAAACTGAACAGCTGCTGTCAACGGCCATTCTAAGCTGAATGTGCCTGCTCTCGTCAGATCGCAGCAGCTTAAGGCTTGGCAAGTACCAGCATGGGAGACTGGCTGGGAATCCCAAGTTCCGTTGACCTTTTTGAACCTGAAAATTGTGTTAGTTTCTCTATGAGATAGTAAAAGAAGGTTCAAACTGACCAGCTGCTGTCAACGGCCATTCTAAGCTGAATGTGCCTGCTCTCGTCAGATCGCAGCAGCAATGCAGCTTAAGGCTTGGCAAGTACCAGCATGGGAGACTGGCTGGGAATCCCAAGTTTCGTTGACCTTTTTGAACCTGAAGATTGTGTTAGTTTCTCTATGAGATAGTAAAAGAAAGTAGAAATTAGGCAGCTGCTGTCAACGGCCATTCTAAGCTGAATGTGCCTGCTCTCGTCAGATCGCAGCAGCAATGCAGCTTAAGGCTTGGCAAGTACCAGCATGGGAGACTGGCTGGGAATCCCAAGTTCTGTTGACCTTTTTGAACCTGAAAATTGTTAGTTTCTCTGTCAAAGATGGTAAAAGAAGGTTCAAATTGAACAGCTGCTGTCAACGGCCATTCTAAGCTGAATGTGCCTGCTCTCGTCAGATGGCAGCAGCAATGCAGCTTAAGGCTTGGCAAGTACCAGCATGGGAGACTGGCTGGGAATCCCAAGTTCCGTTGACCTTTTTGAACCTGAAAATTGTGTTAGTTTCTCTATGAGATAGTAAAAGAAGGTTCAAATTGAACAGCTGCTGTCAACGGCCATTCTAAGCTGAATGTGCCTGCTCTCGTCAGATCGCAGCAGCAATGCAGCTTAAGGCTTGGCAAGTACCAGCATAGGAGACTGGCTGGGAATCCCAAGTTCCGTTGACCTTTTTGAACCTGAAAATTGTGTTAGTTTCTCTATGAGATAGTAAAAGAAGGTTCAAATTGAACAGCTGCTGTCAACAGCCAATCTAAGCTGAATGTGCCTGCTCTCGTCAGATCGCAGCAGCAATGCAGCTTAAGGCTTGGCAAGTACCAGCATGGGAGACTGGCTGGGAATCCCAAGTTCTGTTGAACTTTTTGAACCTGAAAATTGTGTTAGTTTCTCTATGAGATAGTAAAAGAAGGTTCAAATTGAACAGCTGCTGTCAACGGCCATTCTAAGCTGAATGTGCCTGCTCTCGTCAGATCGCAGCAGCTTAAGGCTTGGCAAGTACCAGCATGGGAGACTGGCTGGGAATCCCAAGTTTCGTTGACCTTTTTGAACCTGAAAATTGTGTTAGTTTCTCTATGAGATAGTAAAAGAAGGTTCAAACTGAACAGCTGCTGTCAACGGCCATTCTAAGCTGAATGTGCCTGCTCTCGTCAGATCGCAGCAGCAATGCAGCTTAAGGCTTGGCAAGTACCAGCATGGGAGACTGGCTGGGAATCCCAAGTTCTGTTGACCTTTTTGAACCTGAAAATTGTTAGTTTCTCTGTCAAAGATGGTAAAAGAAGGTTCAAATTGAACAGCTGCTGTCAACGGCCATTCTAAGCTGAATGTGCCTGCTCTCGTCAGATGGCAGCAGCAATGCAGCTTAAGGCTTGGCAAGTACCAGCATGGGAGACTGGCTGGGAATCCCAAGTTCCGTTGACCTTTTTGAACCTGAAAATTGTGTTAGTTTCTCTATGAGATAGTAAAAGAAGGTTCAAATTGAACAGCTGCTGTCAATGGCCATTCTAAGCTGAATGTGCCTGCTCTCGTCAGATCGCAGCAGCAATGCAGCTTAAGGCTTGGCAAGTACCAGCATGGGAGACTGGCTGGGAATCCCAAGTTCCGTTGACCTTTTTGAACCTGAAAATTGTGTTAGTTTCTCTATGAGATAGTAAAAGAAGGTTCAAATTGAACAGCTGCTGTCAACGGCCATTCTAAGCTGAATGTGCCTGCTCTCGTCAGATCGCAGCAGCAATGCAGCTTAAGGCTTGGCAAGTACCAGCATGGGAGACTGGCTGGGAATCCCAAGTTCCGTTGACCTTTTTGAACCTGAAAATTGTGTTAGTTTCTCTATGAGATAGTAAAAGAAGGTTCAAATTGAACAGCTGCTGTCAACGGCCATTCTAAGCTGAATGTGCGTGCTCTTGTCGGATCACAGCAGCGATGCGGCTTAAGGCTTGGCAAGTACCAGCATGGGAGACTGGCTGCGAATCCCAAGTTCCGTTGACCTTTTTGAACCTGAAAATTGTGTTAGTTTCTCTATGAGATAGTAAAAGAAGGTTCAAACTGAACAGCTGCTGTCAACGGCCATTCTAAGCTGAATGTGCCTGCTCTCGTCAGATCGCAGCATCAATGCAGCTTAAGGCTTGGCAAGTACCAGCATGGGAGACTGGCTGGGAATCCCAAGTTCCGTTGACCTTTTTGAACCTGAAAATTGTGTTAGTTTCTCTATGAGATAGTAAAAGAAGGTTCAAATTGAACAGCTGCTGTCAACGGCCATTCTAAGCTGAATGTGCCTGCTCTCGTCAGATCGCAGCAGCAATGCAGCTTAAGGCTTGGCAAGTACCAGCATGGGAGACTGGCTGGGAATCCCAAGTTCCGTTGACCTTTTTGAACCTGAAAATTGTGTTAGTTTCTCTATGAGATAGTAAAAGAAGGTTCAAATTGAACAGCTGCTGTCAACGGCCATTCTAAGCTGAATGTGCCTGCTCTCGTCAGATTGCAGCAGCAATGCAGCTTAAGGCTTGGCAAGTACCAGCATGGGAGACTGGCTGGGAATCCCAAGTTCCGTTGACCTTTTTGAACCTGAAAATTGTGTTAGTTTCTCTATGAGATAGTAAAAGAAGGTTCAAATTGAACAGCTGCTGTCAACAGCCAATCTAAGCTGAATGTGCCTGCTCTCGTCAGATCGCAGCAGCAATGCAGCTTAAGGCTTGGCAAGTACCAGCATGGGAGACTGGCTGGGAATCCCAAGTTCTGTTGACCTTTTTGAACCTGAAAATTGTGTTAGTTTCTCTATGAGATAGTAAAAGAAGGTTCAAATTGAACAGCTGCTGTCAACGGCCATTCTAAGCTGAATGTGCCTGCTCTCGTCAGATCGCAGCAGCTTAAGGCTTGGCAAGTACCAGCATGGGAGACTGGCTGGGAATCCCAAGTTCCGATGACCTTTTTGAACCTGAAAATTGTGTTAGTTTCTCTATGAGATAGTAAAAGAAGGTTCAAACTGAACAGCTGCTGTCAACGGCCATTCTAAGCTGAATGTGCCTGCTCTCGTCAGATCGCAGCAGCAATGCAGCTTAAGGCTTGGCAAGTACCAGCATGGGAGACTGGCTGGGAATCCCAAGTTTCATTGACCTTTTTGAACCTGAAAATTGTGTTAGTTTCTCTATGAGATAGTAAAAGAAAGTAGAAATTAGGCAGCTGCTGTCAACGGCCATTCTAAGCTGAATGTGCCTGCTCTCGTCAGATCGCAGCAGCAATGCAGCTTAAGGCTTGGCAAGTACCAGCATGGGAGACTGGCTGGGAATCCCAAGTTCTGTTGACCTTTTTGAACCTGAAAATTGTTAGTTTCTCTGTCAAAGATGGTAAAAGAAGGTTCAAATTGAACAGCTGCTGTCAACGGCCATTCTAAGCTGAATGTGCCTGCTCTCGTCAGATCGCAGCAGCAATGCAGCTTAAGGCTTGGCAAGTACCAGCATGGGAGACTGGCTGGGAATCCCAAGTTCCGTTGACCTTTTTGAACCTGAAAATTGTGTTAGTTTCTCTATGAGATAGTAAAAGAAGGTTCAAATTGAACAGCTGCTGTCAACGGCCATTCTAAGCTGAATGTGCCTGCTCTCGTCAGATCGCAGCAGCAATGCAGCTTAAGGCTTGGCAAGTACCAGCATGGGAGACTGGCTGGGAATCCCAAGTTCCGTTGACCTTTTTGAACCTGAAAATTGTGTTAGTTTCTCTATGAGATAGTAAAAGAAGGTTCAAATTGAACAGCTGCTGTCAACGGCCATTCTAAGCTGAATGTGCCTGCTCTCGTCAGATCGCAGCAGCAATGCAGCTTAAGGCTTGGCAAGTACCAGCATGGGAGACTGGCTGGGAATCCCAAGTTCCGTTGACCTTTTTGAACCTGAAAATTGTGTTAGTTTCTCTATGAGATAGTAAAAGAAGGTTCAAATTGAACAGCTGCTGTCAACGGCCATTCTAAGCTGAATGTGCGTGCTCTTGTCGGATCACAGCAGCGATGCGGCTTAAGGCTTGGCAAGTACCAGCATGGGAGACTGGCTGCGAATCCCAAGTTCCGTTGACCTTTTTGAACCTGAAAATTGTGTTAGTTTCTCTATGAGATAGTAAAAGAAGGTTCAAACTGAACAACTGCTGTCAACGGCCATTCTAAGCTGAATGTGCCTGCTCTCGTCAGATCGCAGCATCAATGCAGCTTAAGGCTTGGCAAGTACCAGCATGGGAGACTGGCTGGGAATCCCAAGTTCCGTTGACCTTTTTGAACCTGAAAATTGTGTTAGTTTCTCTATGAGATAGTAAAAGAAGGTTCAAATTGAACAGCTGCTGTCAACGGCCATTCTAAGCTGAATGTGCCTGCTCTCGTCAGATCGCAGCAGCAATGCAGCTTAAGGCTTGGCAAGTACCAGCATGGGAGACTGGCTGGGAATCCCAAGTTCCGTTGACCTTTTTGAACCTGAAAATTGTGTTAGTTTCTCTATGAGATAGTAAAAGAAGGTTCAAATTGAACAGCTGCTGTCAACGGCCATTCTAAGCTGAATGTGCCTGCTCTCGTCAGATTGCAGCAGCAATGCAGCTTAAGGCTTGGCAAGTACCAGCATGGGAGACTGGCTGGGAATCCCAAGTTCCGTTGACCTTTTTGAACCTGAAAATTGTGTTAGTTTCTCTATGAGATAGTAAAAGAAGGTTCAAATTGAAGAGCAGCTGTGAACAGCCGATCTAAGCTGAATGTGCCTGCTCTCGTCAGATCGCAGCAGCAATGCAGCTTAAGGCTTGGCAAGTACCAGCATGGGAGACTGGCTGGGAATCCCAAGTTTTGTTGACCTTTTTGAACCTGAAAATTGTGTTAGTTTCTCTATGAGATAGTAAAAGAAGGTACAAATTGAACAGCTGCTGTCAACGGCCATTCTAAGCTGAATGTGCCTGCTCTCGTCAGATCGCAGCAGCTTAAGGCTTGGCAAGTACCAGCATGGGAGACTGGCTGGGAATCCCAAGTTCCGTTGACCTTTTTGAACCTGAAAATTGTGTTAGTTTCTCTATGAGATAGTAAAAGAAGGTTCAAACTGAACAGCTGCTGTCAACGGCCATTCTAAGCTGAATGTGCCTGCTCTCGTCAGATCGCAGCAGCAATGCAGCTTAAGGCTTGGCAAGTACCAGCATGGGAGACTGGCTGGGAATCCCAAGTTCTGTCGACCTTTTTGAACCTGAAAATTGTTAGTTTCTCTGTCAAAGATGGTAAAAGAAGGTTCAAATTGAACAGCTGCTGTCAACGGCCATTCTAAGCTGAATGTGCCTGCTCTCGTCAGATGGCAGCAGCAATGCAGCTTAAGGCTTGGCAAGTACCAGCATGGGAGACTGGCTGGGAGTCCCAAGTTCCGTTGACCTTTTTGAACCTGAAAATTGTGTTAGTTTCTCTATGAGATAGTAAAAGAAGGTTCAAATTGAACAGCTGCTGTCAACGGCCATTCTAAGCTGAATGTGCCTGCTCTCGTCAGATTGCAGCAGCAATGCAGCTTAAGGCTTGGCAAGTACCAGCATGGGAGACTGGCTGGGAATCCCAAGTTCCGTTGACCTTTTTGAACCTGAAAATTGTGTTAGTTTCTCTATGAGATAGTAAAAGAAGGTTCAAATTGAACAGCTGCTGTCAACAGCCAATCTAAGCTGAATGTGCCTGCTCTCGTGAGATCGCAGCAGCAATGCAGCTTAAGGCTTGGCAAGTACCAGCATGGGAGACTGGCTGGGAATCCCAAGTTCCGTTGACCTTTTTGAACCTGAAAATTGTGTTAGTTTCTCTATGAGATAGTAAAAGAAGGTTCAAATTGACCAGCTGCTGTCAACGGCCATTCTAAGCTGAATGTGCCTGCTCTCGTCAGATTGCAGCAGCAATGCAGCGTAAGACTTGGCAAGTACCAGCATGGGAGACTGGCTGGGAATCCCAAGTTCCGTTGACCTTTTTGAACCTGAAAATTGTGTTAGTTTCTCTATGAGATAGTAAAAGAAGGTTCAAATTGAACAGCTGCTGTCAACGGCCATTCTAAGCTGAATGTGCCTGCTCTCGTCAGATCGCAGCAGCTTAAGGCTTGGCAAGTACCAGCATGGGAGTCTGGCTGGGAATCCCAAGTTCCGTTGACCTTTTTGAACCTGAAAATTGTGTTAGTTTCTCTATGAGATAGTAAAAGAAGGTTCAAACTGAACAGCTGCTGTCAACGGCCATTCTAAGCTGAATGTGCCTGCTCTCGTCAGATCGCAGCAGCAATGCAGCTTAAGGCTTGGCAAGTACCAGCATGGGAGACTGGCTGGGAATCCCAAGTTCCGTTGACATTTTTGAACCTGAAAATTGTGTTAGTTTCTCTATGAGATAGTAAAAGAAGGTTCAAACTGAACAGCTGCTGTCAACGGCCATTCTAAGCTGAATGTGCCTGCTCTCGTCAGATCGCAGCATCAATGCAGCTTAATGCTTGGCAAGTACCAGCATGGGAGACTGGCTGGGAATCCCAAGTTCCGTTGACCTTTTTGAACCTGAAAATTGTGTTAGTTTCTCTATGAGATAGTAAAAGAAGGTTCAAATTGAACAGCTGCTGTCAACAGCCAATCTAAGCTGAATGTGCCTACTCTCGTCAGATCGCAGCAGCAATGCAGCTTAAGGCTTGGCAAGTACCAGCATGGGAGACTGGCTGGGAATCCCAAGTTCCGTTGACCTTTTTGAACCTGAAAATTGTGTTAGTTTCTCTATGAGATAGTAAAAGAAGGTTCAAAGTGAACAGCTGCTGTCAACGGCCATTCTAAGCTGAATGTGCCTGCTCTCGTCAGATCGCAGCAGCAATGCAGCTTAAGGCTTGGCAAGTACCAGCATGGGAGACTGGCTGGGAATCCCAAGTTCCGTTGACCTTTTTGAACCTGAAAATTGTGTTAGTTTCTCTATGAGATAGTAAAAGAAGGTTCAAATTGAACAGCTGCTGTCAACGGCCATTCTAAGCTGAATGTGCCTGCTCTCGTCAGATCGCAGCAGCAATGCAGCTTAAGGCTTGGCAAGTACCAGCATGGGAGACTGGCTGGGAATCCCAAGTTCCGTTGACCTTTTTGAACCTGAAAATTGTGTTAGTTTCTCTATGAGATAGTAAAAGAAGGTTCAAATTGAACAGCTGCTGTCAACGGCCATTCTAAGCTGAATGTGCCTGCTCTCGTCAGATCGCAGCAGCAATGCAGCTTAAGGCTTGGCAAGTACCAGCATGGGAGACTGGCTGGGAATCCCAAGTTCTGTTGACCTTTTTGAACCTGAAAATTGTGTTAGTTTCTCTATGAGATAGTAAAAGAAGGTTCAAATTGAACAGCTGCTGTCAACGGCCATTCTAAGCTGAATGTGCCTGCTCTCGTCAGATCGCAGCAGCAATGCAGCTTAAGGCTTGGCAAGTACCAGCATGGGAGACTGGCTGGGAATCCCAAGTTCCGTTGACCTTTTTGAACCTGAAAATTGTGTTAGTTTCTCTATGAGATAGTAAAAGAAGGTTCAAATTGAACAGCTGCTGTCAACGGCCATTCTAAGCTGAATGTGCCTGCTCTCGTCAGATCGCAGCAGCAATGCAGCTTAAGGCTTGGCAAGTACCAGCATGGGAGACTGGCTGGGAATCCCAAGTTCCGTTGACCTTTTTGAACCTGAAAATTGTGTTAGTTTCTCTATGAGATAGTAAAAGAAGGTTCAAATTGAACAGCTGCTGTCAACGGCCATTCTAAGCTGAATGTGCCTGCTCTTGTCAGATCGCAGCAGCAATGCAGCTTAAGGCTTGGCAAGTACCAGCATGGGAGACTGGCTGGGAATCCCAAGTTCCGTTGACCTTTTTGAACCTGAAAATTGTTAGTTTCTCTGTCAAAGATGGTAAAAGAAGGTTCAAATTGAACAGCTGCTGTCAACGGCCATTCTAAGCTGAATGTGCCTGCTCTCGTCAGATCGCAGCAGCAATGCAGCTTAAGGCTTGGCAAGTACCAGCATGGGAGACTGGCTGGGAATCCCAAGTTCTGTTGACCTTTTTGAACCTGAAAATTGTGTTAGTTTCTCTATGAGATAGTAAAAGAAGGTTCAAATTGAACAGCTGCTGTCAACAGCCAATCTAAGCTGAATGTGCCTACTCTCGTCAGATCGCAGCAGCAATGCAGCTTAAGGCTTGGCAAGTACCAGCATGGGAGACTGGCTGGGAATCCCAAGTTCCGTTGACCTTTTTGAACCTGAAAATTGTGTTAGTTTCTCTATGAGATAGTAAAAGAAGGTTCAAATTGAACAGCTGCTGTCAACGGCCATTCTAAGCTGAATGTGCCTGCTCTCGTCAGATCGCAGCAGCAATGCAGCTTAAGGCTTGGCAAGTACCAGCATGGGAGACTGGCTGGGAATCCCAAGTTCCGTTGACCTTTTTGAACCTGAAAATTGTGTTAGTTTCTCTATGAGATAGTAAAAGAAGGTTCAAATTGAACAGCTGCTGTCAACGGCCATTCTAAGCTGAATGTGCCTGCTCTCGTCAGATCGCAGCAGCAATGCAGCTTAAGGCTTGGCAAGTACCAGCATGGGAGACTGGCTGGGAATCCCAAGTTCTGTTGACCTTTTTGAACCTGAAAATTGTGTTAGTTTCTCTATGAGATAGTAAAAGAAGGTTCAAATTGAACAGCTGCTGTCAACGGCCATTCTAAGCTGAATGTGCCTGCTCTCGTCAGATCGCAGCAGCAATGCAGCTTAAGGCTTGGCAAGTACCAGCATGGGAGACTGGCTGGGAATCCCAAGTTCCGTTGACCTTTTTGAACCTGAAAATTGTGTTAGTTTCTCTATGAGATAGTAAAAGAAGGTTCAAATTGAACAGCTGCTGTCAACGGCCATTCTAAGCTGAATGTGCCTGCTCTCGTCAGATCGCAGCAGCAATGCAGCTTAAGGCTTGGCAAGTACCAGCATGGGAGACTGGCTGGGAATCCCAAGTTCCGTTGACCTTTTTGAACCTGAAAATTGTGTTAGTTTCTCTATGAGATAGTAAAAGAAGGTTCAAATTGAACAGCTGCTGTCAACGGCCATTCTAAGCTGAATGTGCCTGCTCTTGTCAGATCGCAGCAGCAATGCAGCTTAAGGCTTGGCAAGTACCAGCATGGGAGACTGGCTGGGAATCCCAAGTTCCGTTGACCTTTTTGAACCTGAAAATTGTTAGTTTCTCTGTCAAAGATGGTAAAAGAAGGTTCAAATTGAACAGCTGCTGTCAACGGCCATTCTAAGCTGAATGTGCCTGCCCTCGTCAGATCGCAGCAGCAATGCAGCTTAAGGCTTGGCAAGTACCAGCATGGGAGACTGGCTGGGAATCCCAAGTTCCGTTGACCTTTTTGAACCTGAAAATTGTGTTAGTTTCTCTATGAGATAGTAAAAGAAGGTTCAAATTGAACAGCTGCTGTCAACGGCCATTCTAAGCTGAATGTGCCTGCTCTCGTCAGATCGCAGCAGCAATGCAGCTTAAGGCTTGGCAAGTACCAGCATGGGAGACTGGCTGGGAATCCCAAGTTCTGTTGACCTTTTTGAACCTGAAAATTGTGTTAGTTTCTCTATGAGATAGTAAAAGAAGGTTCAAACTGAACAGCTGCTGTCAACGGCCATTCTAAGCTGAATGTGCCTGCTCTCGTCAGATCGCAGCATCAATGCAGCTTAAGGCTTGGCAAGTACCAGCATGGGAGACTGGCTGGGAATCCCAAGTTCCGTTGACCTTTTTGAACCTGAAAATTGTGTTAGTTTCTCTATGAGATAGTAAAAGAAGGTTCAAATTGAACAGCTGCTGTCAACGACCATTCTAAGCTGAATGTGCCTGCTCTCGTCAGATCGCAGCAGCAATGCAGCTTAAGGCTTGGCAAGTACCAGCATGGGAGACTGGCTGGGAATCCCAAGTTCCGTTGACCTTTTTGAACCTGAAAATTGTGTTAGTTTCTCTATGAGATAGTAAAAGAAGGTTCAAATTGAACAGCTGCTGTCAACGGCCATTCTAAACTGAATGTGCCTGCTCTCGTCAGATTGCAGCAGCAATGCAGCTTAAGACTTGGCAAGTACCAGCATGGGAGACTGGCTGGGAATCCCAAGTTCCGTTGACCTTTTTGAACCTGAAAATTGTGTTAGTTTCTCTATGAGATAGTAAAAGAAGGTTCAAAGTGAACAGCTGCTGTCAACGGCCATTCTAAGCTGAATGTGCCTGCTCTCGTCAGATCGCAGCAGCAATGCAGCTTAAGGCTTGGCAAGTACCAGCATGGGAGACTGGCTGGGAATCCCAAGTTCCGTTGACCTTTTTGAACCTGAAAATTGTGTTAGTTTCTCTATGAGATAGTAAAAGAAGGTTCAAATTGAACAGCTGCTGTCAACGGCCATTCTAAGCTGAATGTGCCTGCTCTTGTCAGATCGCAGCAGCAATGCAGCTTAAGGCTTGGCAAGTACCAGCATGGGAGACTGGCTTGAAATCCCAAGTTCTGTTGACCTTTTTGAACCTGAAAATTGTGTTAGTTTTTCTATGAGATAGTAAAAGAGGGTTCAAATTGAACAGCTGCTGTCAACGGCCATTCTAAGCTGAATGTGCCTGCTCTCGTCAGATCGCAGCAGCAATGCAGCTTAAGGCTTGGCAAGTACCAGCATGGGAGACTGGCTGGGAATCCCAAGTTCTGTTGACCTTTTTGAACCTGAAAATTGTGTTAGTTTCTCTATGAGATAGTAAAAGAAGGTTCAAACTGAACAGCTGCTGTCAACGGCCATTCTAAGCTGAATGTGCCTGCTCTCGTCAGATCGCAGCAGCTTAAGGCTTGGCAAGTACCAGCATGGGAGACTGGCTGGGAATCCCAAGTTCCGTTGACCTTTTTGAACCTGAAAATTGTGTTAGTTTCTCTATGAGATAGTAAAAGAAGGTTCAAATTGAACAGCTGCTGTCAACGGCCATTCTAAGCTGAATGTGCCTGCTCTCGTCAGATCGCAGCAGCTTAAGGCTTGGCAAGTACCAGCATGGGAGACTGGCTGGGAATCCCAAGTTCCGTTGACCTTTTTGAACCTGAAAATTGTGTTAGTTTCTCTATGAGATAGTAAAAGAAGGTTCAAATTGAACAGCTGCTGTCAACGGCCATTCTAAGCTGAATGTGCCTGCTCTCGTCAGATCGCAGCAGCAATGCAGCTTAAGGCTTGGCAAGTACCAGCATGGGAGACTGGCTGGGAATCCCAAGTTCCGTTGACCTTTTTGAACCTGAAAATTGTGTTAGTTTCTCTATGAGATAGTAAAAGAAGGTTCAAATTGAACAGCTGCTGTCAACGGCCATTCTAAGCTGAATGTGCCTGCTCTCGTCAGATCGCAGCAGCAATGCAGCTTAAGGCTTGGCAAGTACCAGCATGGGAGACTGGCTGGGAATCCCAAGTTCCGTTGACCTTTTTGAACCTGAAAATTGTGTTAGTTTCTCTATGAGATAGTAAAAGAAGGTTCAAATTGAACAGCTGCTGTCAACGGCCATTCTAAGCTGAATGTGCCTGCTCTTGCCAGATCGCAGCAGCAATGCAGCTTAAGGCTTGGCAAGTACCAGCATGGGAGACTGGCTGGGAATCCCAAGTTCCGTTGACCTTTTTGAACCTGAAAATTGTTAGTTTCTCTGTCAAAGATGGTAAAAGAAGGTTCAAATTGAACAGCTGCTGTCAACGGCCATTCTAAGCTGAATGTGCCTGCTCTCGTCAGATCGCAGCAGCAATGCAGCTTAAGGCTTGGCAAGTACCAGCATGGGAGACTGGCTGGGAATCCCAAGTTCTGTTGACCTTTTTGAACCTGAAAATTGTGTTAGTTTCTCTATGAGATAGTAAAAGAAGGTTCAAATTGAAAAGCTGCTGTCAACGGCCATTCTAAGCTGAATGTGCCTGCTCTCGTCAGATCGCAGCAGCAATGCAGCTTAAGGCTTGGTAAGTACCAGCATGGGAGACTGGCTGGGAATCCCAAGTTCCGTTGACCTTTTTGAACCTGAAAATTGCGTTAGTTTCTCTATGAGATAGTAAAAGAAGGTTCAAATTGAACAGCTGCTGTCAACGGCCATTCTAAGCTGAATGTGCCTGCTTTCGTCAGATCGCAGCAGCAATGCAGCTTAAGGCTTGGCAAGTACCAGCATGGGAGACTGGCTGGGAATCCCAAGTTCCGTTGACCTTTTTGAACCTGAAAATTGTGTTAGTTTCTCTATGAGATAGTAAAAGAAGGCTCAAATTGAACAGCTGCTGTCAACGGCCATTCTAAGCTGAATGTGCCTGCTCTCGTCAGATCGCAGCAGCAATGCAGCTTAAGGCTTGGCAAGTACCAGCATGGGAGACTGGCTGGGAATCCCAAGTTCCGTTGACCTTTTTGAACCTGAAAATTGTTAGTTTCTCTGTCAAAGATGGTAAAAGAAGGTTCAAATTGAACAGCTGCTGTCAACGGCCATTCTAAGCTGAATGTGCCTGCTCTCGTCAGATGGCAGCAGCAATGCAGCTTAAGGCTTGGCAAGTACCAGCATGGGAGACTGGCTGGGAATCCCAAGTTCTGTTGACCTTTTTGAACCTGAAAATTGTGTTAGTTTCTCTATGAGATAGTAAAAGAAGGTTCAAATTGAACAGCTGCTGTCAACGGCCATTCTAAGCTGAATGTGCCTGCTCTCGTCAGATCGCAGCAGCAATGCAGCTTAAGGCTTGGCAAGTACCAGCATGGGAGACTGGCTGGAAATCCCAAGTTCTGTTGACCTTTTTGAACCTGAAAATTGTGTTAGTTTTTCTATGAGATAGTAAAAGAGGGTTGAAATTGAACAGCTGCTGTCAACGGCCATTCTAAGCTGAATGTGCCTGCTCTCGTCAGATCGCAGCAGCAATGCAGCTTAAGGCTTGGCAAGTACCAGCATGGGAGACTGGCTGGGAATCCCAAGTTCTGTTGACCTTTTTGAACCTGAAAATTGTGTTAGTTTCTCTATGAGATAGTAAAAGAAGGTTCAAATTGAACAGCTGCTGTCAACGGCCATTCTAAGCTGAATGTGCCTGCTCTCGTCAGATCGCAGCAGCAATGCAGCTTAAGGCTTGGCAAGTACCAGCATGGGAGACTGGCTGGGAATCCCAAGTTCCGTTGACCTTTTTGAACCTGAAAATTGTGTTAGTTTCTCTATGAGATAGTAAAAGAAGGTTCAAATTGAACAGCTGCTGTCAACGGCCATTCTAAGCTGAATGTGCCTGCTCTCGTCAGATCGCAGCAGCAATGCAGCTTAAGGCTTGGCAAGTACCAGCATGGGAGACTGGCTGGGAATCCCAAGTTCCGTTGACCTTTTTGAACCTGAAAATTGTGTTAGTTTCTCTATGAGATAGTAAAAGAAGGTTCAAATTGAACAGCTGCTGTCAACGGCCATTCTAAGCTGAATGTGCCTGCTCTCGTCAGATTGCAGCAGCAATGCAGCTTAAGGCTTGGCAAGTACCAGCATGGGAGACTGGCTGGGAATCCCAAGTTCCGTTGACCTTTTTGAACCTGAAAATTGTGTTAGTTTCTCTATGAGATAGTAAAAGAAGGTTCAAATTGAAGAGCAGCTGTGAACAGCCGATCTAAGCTGAATGTGCCTGCTCTCGTCAGATCGCAGCAGCAATGCAGCTTAAGGCTTGGCAAGTACCAGCATGGGAGACTGGCTGGGAATCCCAAGTTCCGTTGACCTTTTTGAACCTGAAAATTGTGTTAGTTTCTCTATGAGATAGTAAAAGAAGGTTCAAACTGAACAGCTACTGTCAACGGCCATTCTAAGCTGAATGTGCCTGCTCTCGTCAGATCGCAGCATCAATGCAGCTTAAGGCTTGGCAAGTACCAGCATGGGAGACTGGCTGGGAATCCCAAGTTCCGTTGACCTTTTTGAACCTGAAAATTGTGTTAGTTTCTCTATGAGATAGTAAAAGAAGGTTCAAATTAAACAGCTGCTGTCAACAGCCATTCTAAGCTGAATGTGCCTGCTCTCGTCAGATCGCAGCAGCAATGCAGCTTAAGGCTTGGCAAGTACCAGCATGGGAGACTGGCTGGGAATCCCAAGTTCTGTTGACCTTTTTGAACCTGAAAATTGTGTTCGTTTCTCTATGAGATAGTAAAAGAAGGTTCAAATTGAACAGCTGCTGTCAACGGCCATTCTAAGCTGAATGTGCCTGCTCTCGTCAGATCGCAGCAGCTTAAGGCTTGGCAAGTACCAGCATGGGAGACTGGCTGGGAATCCCAAGTTCCGTTGACCTTTTTGAACCTGAAAATTGTGTTAGTTTCTCTATGAGATAGTAAAAGAAGGTTCAAATTGAACAGCTGCTGTCAACGGCCATTCTAAGCTGAATGTGCCTGCTCTCGTCAGATCGCAGCAGCAATGCAGCTTAAGGCTTGGCAAGTACCAGCATGGGAGACTGGCTGGGAATCCCAAGTTCCGTTGACCTTTTTGAACCTGAAAATTGTGTTAGTTTCTCTATGAGATAGTAAAAGAAGGTTCAAATTGAACAGCTGCTGTCAACGGCCATTCTAAGCTGAATGTGCCTGCTCTCGTCAGATCGCAGCAGCTTAAGGCTTGGCAAGTACCAGCATGGGAGACTGGCTGGGAATCCCAAGTTCCGTTGACCTTTTTGAACCTGAAAATTGTGTTAGTTTCTCTATGAGATAGTAAAAGAAGGTTCAAATTGAACAGCTGCTGTCAACGGCCATTCTAAGCTGAATGTGCCTGCTCTCGTCAGATCGCAGCAGCAATGCAGCTTAAGGCTTGGCAAGTACCAGCATGGGAGACTGGCTGGGAATCCCAAGTTCCGTTGACCTTTTTGAACCTGAAAATTGTGTTAGTTTCTCTATGAGATAGTAAAAGAAGGTTCAAACTGAACAGCTGCTGTCAACGGCCATTCTAAGCTGAATGTGCCTGCTCTCGTCAGATCGCAGCAGCAATGCAGCTTAAGGCTTGGCAAGTACCAGCATGGGAGACTGGCTGGGAATCCCAAGTTCCGTTGACCTTTTTGAACCTGAAAATTGTTAGTTTCTCTGTCAAAGATGGTAAAAGAAGGTTCAAATTGAACAGCTGCTGTCAACGGCCATTCTAAGCTGAATGTGCCTGCTCTCGTCAGATCGCAGCAGCAATGCAGCTTAAGGCTTGGCAAGTACCAGCATGGGAGACTGGCTGGGAATCCCAAGTTCCGTTGACCTTTTTGAACCTGAAAATTGTGTTAGTTTCTCTATGAGATAGTAAAAGAAGGTTCAAACTGAACAGCTGCTGTCAACGGCCATTCTAAGCTGAATGTGCCTGCTCTCGTCAGATCGCAGCAGCAATGCAGCTTAAGGCTTGGCAAGTACCAGCATGGGAGACTGGCTGGGAATCCCAAGTTCCGTTGACCTTTTTGAACCTGAAAATTGTGTTAGTTTCTCTATGAGATAGTAAAAGAAGGTTCAAATTGAACAGCTGCTGTCAACGGCCATTCTAAGCTGAATGTGCCTGCTCTCGTCAGATCGCAGCAGCAATGCAGCTTAAGGCTTGGCAAGTACCAGCATGGGAGACTGGCTGGGAATCCCAAGTTCCGTTGACCTTTTTGAACCTGAAAATTGTGTTAGTTTCTCTATGAGAAAGTAAAAGAAGGTTCAAATTGAACAGCTGCTGTCAACGGCCATTCTAAGCTGAATGTGCCTGCTCTCGTCAGATCGCAGCAGCTTAAGGCTTGGCAAGTACCAGCATGGGAGGCTGGCTGGGAATCCCAAGTTCCGTTGACCTTTTTGAACCTGAAAATTGTGTTAGTTTCTCTATGAGATAGTAAAAGAAGGTTCAAATTGAACAGCTGCTGTCAACGGCCATTCTAAGCTGAATGTGCCTGCTCTCGTCAGATCGCAGCAGCAATGCAGCTTTAGGCTTGGCAAGTACCAGCATGGGAGGCTGGCTGGGAATCCCAAGTTCCGTTGACCTTTTTGAACCTGAAAATTGTGTTAGTTTCTCTATGAGATAGTAAAAGAAGGTTCAAATTGAACAGCTGCTGTCAACGGCCATTCTAAGCTGAATGTGCCTGCTCTCGTCAGATCGCAGCAGCAATGCAGCTTAAGGCTTGGCAAGTACCAGCATGGGAGACTGGCTGGGAATCCCAAGTTCCGTTGACCTTTTTGAACCTGAAAATTGTTAGTTTCTCTGTCAAAGATGGTAAAAGAAGGTTCAAATTGAACAGCTGCTGTCAACGGCCATTCTAAGCTGAATGTGCCTGCTCTCGTCAGATCGCAGCAGCAATGCAGCTTAAGGCTTGGCAAGTACCAGCATGGGAGACTGGCTGGGAATCCCAAGTTCCGTTGACCTTTTTGAACCTGAAAATTGTGTTAGTTTCTCTATGAGATAGTAAAAGAAGGTTCAAATTGAACAGCTGCTGTCAACGGCCATTCTAAGCTGAATGTGCCTGCTCTCGTCAGATCGCAGCAGCAATGCAGCTTAAGGCTTGGCAAGTACCAGCATGGGAGACTGGCTGGGAATCCCAAGTTCCGTTGACCTTTTTGAACCTGAAAATTGTGTTAGTTTCTCTATGAGATAGTAAAAGAAGGTTCAAATTGAACAGCTGCTGTCAACGGCCATTCTAAGCTGAATGTGCCTGCTCTCGTCAGATTGCAGCAGCAATGCAGCTTAAGGCTTGGCAAGTACCAGCATGGGAGACTGGCTGGGAATCCCAAGTTCCGTTGACCTTTTTGAACCTGAAAATTGTGTTAGTTTCTCTATGAGATAGTAAAAGAAGGTTCAAATTGAAGAGCAGCTGTGAACAGCCGATCTAAGCTGAATGTGCCTGCTCTCGTCAGATCGCAGCAGCAATGCAGCTTAAGGCTTGGCAAGTACCAGCATGGGAGACTGGCTGGGAATCCCAAGTTCCGTTGACCTTTTTGAACCTGAAAATTGTGTTAGTTTCTCTATGAGATAGTAAAAGAAGGTTCAAACTGAACAGCTACTGTCAACGGCCATTCTAAGCTGAATGTGCCTGCTCTCGTCAGATCGCAGCATCAATGCAGCTTAAGGCTTGGCAAGTACCAGCATGGGAGACTGGCTGGGAATCCCAAGTTCCGTTGACCTTTTTGAACCTGAAAATTGTGTTAGTTTCTCTATGAGATAGTAAAAGAAGGTTCAAATTAAACAGCTGCTGTCAACAGCCATTCTAAGCTGAATGTGCCTGCTCTCGTCAGATCGCAGCAGCAATGCAGCTTAAGGCTTGGCAAGTACCAGCATGGGAGACTGGCTGGGAATCCCAAGTTCTGTTGACCTTTTTGAACCTGAAAATTGTGTTCGTTTCTCTATGAGATAGTAAAAGAAGGTTCAAATTGAACAGCTGCTGTCAACGGCCATTCTAAGCTGAATGTGCCTGCTCTCGTCAGATCGCAGCAGCTTAAGGCTTGGCAAGTACCAGCATGGGAGACTGGCTGGGAATCCCAAGTTCCGTTGACCTTTTTGAACCTGAAAATTGTGTTAGTTTCTCTATGAGATAGTAAAAGAAGGTTCAAATTGAACAGCTGCTGTCAACGGCCATTCTAAGCTGAATGTGCCTGCTCTCGTCAGATCGCAGCAGCAATGCAGCTTAAGGCTTGGCAAGTACCAGCATGGGAGACTGGCTGGGAATCCCAAGTTCCGTTGACCTTTTTGAACCTGAAAATTGTGTTAGTTTCTCTATGAGATAGTAAAAGAAGGTTCAAATTGAACAGCTGCTGTCAACGGCCATTCTAAGCTGAATGTGCCTGCTCTCGTCAGATCGCAGCAGCTTAAGGCTTGGCAAGTACCAGCATGGGAGACTGGCTGGGAATCCCAAGTTCCGTTGACCTTTTTGAACCTGAAAATTGTGTTAGTTTCTCTATGAGATAGTAAAAGAAGGTTCAAATTGAACAGCTGCTGTCAACGGCCATTCTAAGCTGAATGTGCCTGCTCTCGTCAGATCGCAGCAGCAATGCAGCTTAAGGCTTGGCAAGTACCAGCATGGGAGACTGGCTGGGAATCCCAAGTTCCGTTGACCTTTTTGAACCTGAAAATTGTGTTAGTTTCTCTATGAGATAGTAAAAGAAGGTTCAAACTGAACAGCTGCTGTCAACGGCCATTCTAAGCTGAATGTGCCTGCTCTCGTCAGATCGCAGCAGCAATGCAGCTTAAGGCTTGGCAAGTACCAGCATGGGAGACTGGCTGGGAATCCCAAGTTCCGTTGACCTTTTTGAACCTGAAAATTGTTAGTTTCTCTGTCAAAGATGGTAAAAGAAGGTTCAAATTGAACAGCTGCTGTCAACGGCCATTCTAAGCTGAATGTGCCTGCTCTCGTCAGATCGCAGCAGCAATGCAGCTTAAGGCTTGGCAAGTACCAGCATGGGAGACTGGCTGGGAATCCCAAGTTCCGTTGACCTTTTTGAACCTGAAAATTGTGTTAGTTTCTCTATGAGATAGTAAAAGAAGGTTCAAACTGAACAGCTGCTGTCAACGGCCATTCTAAGCTGAATGTGCCTGCTCTCGTCAGATCGCAGCAGCAATGCAGCTTAAGGCTTGGCAAGTACCAGCATGGGAGACTGGCTGGGAATCCCAAGTTCCGTTGACCTTTTTGAACCTGAAAATTGTGTTAGTTTCTCTATGAGATAGTAAAAGAAGGTTCAAATTGAACAGCTGCTGTCAACGGCCATTCTAAGCTGAATGTGCCTGCTCTCGTCAGATCGCAGCAGCAATGCAGCTTAAGGCTTGGCAAGTACCAGCATGGGAGACTGGCTGGGAATCCCAAGTTCCGTTGACCTTTTTGAACCTGAAAATTGTGTTAGTTTCTCTATGAGAAAGTAAAAGAAGGTTCAAATTGAACAGCTGCTGTCAACGGCCATTCTAAGCTGAATGTGCCTGCTCTCGTCAGATCGCAGCAGCTTAAGGCTTGGCAAGTACCAGCATGGGAGGCTGGCTGGGAATCCCAAGTTCCGTTGACCTTTTTGAACCTGAAAATTGTGTTAGTTTCTCTATGAGATAGTAAAAGAAGGTTCAAATTGAACAGCTGCTGTCAACGGCCATTCTAAGCTGAATGTGCCTGCTCTCGTCAGATCGCAGCAGCAATGCAGCTTTAGGCTTGGCAAGTACCAGCATGGGAGGCTGGCTGGGAATCCCAAGTTCCGTTGACCTTTTTGAACCTGAAAATTGTGTTAGTTTCTCTATGAGATAGTAAAAGAAGGTTCAAATTGAACAGCTGCTGTCAACGGCCATTCTAAGCTGAATGTGCCTGCTCTCGTCAGATCGCAGCAGCAATGCAGCTTAAGGCTTGGCAAGTACCAGCATGGGAGACTGGCTGGGAATCCCAAGTTCCGTTGACCTTTTTGAACCTGAAAATTGTTAGTTTCTCTGTCAAAGATGGTAAAAGAAGGTTCAAATTGAACAGCTGCTGTCAACGGCCATTCTAAGCTGAATGTGCCTGCTCTCGTCAGATCGCAGCAGCAATGCAGCTTAAGGCTTGGCAAGTACCAGCATGGGAGACTGGCTGGGAATCCCAAGTTCTGTTGACCTTTTTGAACCTGAAAATTGTGTTAGTTTCTCTATGAGATAGTAAAAGAAGGTTCAAATTGAACAGCTGCTGTCAACGGCCATTCTAAGCTGAATGTGCCTGCTCTCGTCAGATCGCAGCAGCAATGCAGCTTAAGGCTTGGCAAGTACCAGCATGGGAGACTGGCTGGGAATCCCAAGTTCCGTTGACCTTTTTGAACCTGAAAATTGTGTTAGTTTCTCTATGAGATAGTAAAAGAAGGTTCAAATTGAACAGCTGCTGTCAACGGCCATTCTAAGCTGAATGTGCCTGCTCTCGTCAGATCGCAGCAGCAATGCAGCTTAAGGCTTGGCAAGTACCAGCATGGGAGACTGGCTGGGAATCCCAAGTTCCGTTGACCTTTTTGAACCTGAAAATTGTGTTAGTTTCTCTATGAGATAGTAAAAGAAGGTTCAAACTGAACAGCTACTGTCAACGGCCATTCTAAGCTGAATGTGCCTGCTCTCGTCAGATCGCAGCAGCAATGCAGCTTAAGGCTTGGAAAGTACCAGCATGGGAGACTGGCTGGGAATCCCAAGCTCCGTTGACCTTTTTGAACCTGAAAATTGTTAGTTTCTCTGTCAAAGATGGTAAAAGAAGGTTCAAATTGAACAGCTGCTGTCAACGGCTATTCTAAGCTGAATGTGCCTGCTCTCGTCACATGGCAGCAGCAATGCAGCTTAAGGCTTGGCAAGTACCAGCATGGGAGACTGGCTGGGAATCCCAAGTTCCGTTGACCTTTTTGAACCTGAAAATTGTGTTAGTTTCTCTATGAGATAGTAAAAGAAGGTTCAAATTGAACAGCTGCTGTCAACGGCCATTCTAAGCTGAATGTGCCTGCTCTCGTCAGATCGCAGCAGCAATGCAGCTTAAGGCTTGGCAAGTACCAGCATGGGAGACTGGCTGGGAATCCCAAGTTCCGTTGACCTTTTTGAACCTGAAAATTGTTAGTTTCTCTGTCAAAGATGGTAAAAGAAGGTTCAAATTGAACAGCTGCTGTCAACGGCCATTCTAAGCTGAATGTGCCTGCTCTCGTCAGATCGCAGCAGCAATGCAGCTTAAGGCTTGGCAAGTACCAGCATGGGAGACTGGCTGGGAATCCCAAGTTCTGTTGACCTTTTTGAACCTGAAAATTGTGTTAGTTTCTCTATGAGATAGTAAAAGAAGGTTCAAATTGAACAGCTGCTGTCAACGGCCATTCTAAGCTGAATGTGCCTGCTCTCGTCAGATCGCAGCAGCAATGCAGCTTAAGGCTTGGCAAGTACCAGCATGGGAGACTGGCTGGGAATCCCAAGTTCCATTGACCTTTTTGAACCTGAAAATTGTGTTAGTTTCTCTATGAGATAGTAAAAGAAGGTTCAAATTGAACAGCTGCTGTCAACGGCCATTCTAAGCTGAATGTGCCTGCTCTCGTCAGATCGCAGCAGCAATGCAGCTTAAGGCTTGGCAAGTACCAGCATGGGAGACTGGCTGGGAATCCCAAGTTCTGTTGACCTTTTTGAACCTGAAAATTGTGTTAGTTTCTCTATGAGATAGTAAAAGAAGGTTCAAATTGAACAGCTGCTGTCAACGGCCATTCTAAGCTGAATGTGCCTGCTCTCGTCAGATCGCAGCAGCAATGCAGCTTAAGGCTTGGAAAGTACCAGCATGGGAGACTGGCTGGGAATCCCAAGTTCCGTTGACCTTTTTGAACCTGAAAATTGTTAGTTTCTCTGTCAAAGATGGTAAAAGAAGGTTCAAATTGAACAGCTGCTGTCAACGGCTATTCTAAGCTGAATGTGCCTGCTCTCGTCACATGGCAGCAGCAATGCAGCTTAAGGCTTGGCAAGTACCAGCATGGGAGACTGGCTGGGAATCCCAAGTTCCGTTGACCTTTTTGAACCTGAAAATTGTGTTAGTTTCTCTATGAGATAGTAAAAGAAGGTTCAAATTGAACAGCTGCTGTCAACGGCCATTCTAAGCTGAATGTGCCTGCTCTCGTCAGATCGCAGCAGCAATGCAGCTTAAGGCTTGGCAAGTACCAGCATGGGAGACTGGCTGGGAATCCCAAGTTCCGTTGACCTTTTTGAACCTGAAAATTGTGTTAGTTTCTCTATGAGATAGTAAAAGAAGGTTCAAATTGAACAGCTGCTGTCAACGGCCATTCTAAGCTGAATGTGCGTGCTCTTGTTGGATCACAGCAGAGATGCGGCTTAAGGCTTGGCAAGTACCAGCATGGGAGACTGGCTGCGAATCCCAAGTTCTGTTGACCTTTTTGAACCTGAAAATTGTGTTAGTTTCTCTATGAGATAGTAAAAGAAGGTTCAAATTGAACAGCTGCTGTCAACAGCCAATCTAAGCTGAATGTGCCTGCTCTCCTCAGATCGCAGCAGCAATGCAGCTTAAGGCTTGGCAAGTACCAGCATGGGAGACTGGCTGGGAATCCCAAGTTCCGTAGACCTTTTTGAACCTGAAAATTGTGTTAGTTTCTCTATGAGATAGTAAAAGAAGGTTCAAATTGAACAGCTGCTGTCAACAGTCATTCTAAGCTGAATGTGCCTGCTCTCGTCAGATCGCAGCAGCAATGCAGCTTAAGGCTTGGCAAGTACCAGCATGGGAGACTGGCTGGGAATCCCAAGTTCTGTTGACCTTTTTGAACCTGAAAATTGTGTTAGTTTCTCTATGAGATAGTAAAAGAAGGTTCAAATTGAACAGCTGCTGTCAACGGCCATTCTAAGCTGAATGTGCCTGCTCTCGTCAGATCGCAGCAGCAATGCAGCTTAAGGCTTGGCAAGTACCAGCATGGGAGACTGGCTGGGAATCCCAAGTTCCGTTGACCTTTTTGAACCTGAAAATTGTGTTAGTTTCTCTATGAGATAGTAAAAGAAGGTTCAAATTGAACAGCTGCTGTCAACGGCCATTCTAAGCTGAATGTGCCTGCTCTCGTCAGATCGCAGCAGCTTAATGCTTGGCAAGTACCAGCATGGGAGACTGGCTGGGAATCCCAAGTTCCGTTGACCTTTTTGAACCTGAAAATTGTGTTAGTTTCTCTATGAGATAGTAAAAGAAGGTTCAAATTGAACAGCTGCTGTCAACGGCCATTCTAAGCTGAATGTGCCTGCTCTCGTCAGATCGCAGCAGCAATGCAGCTTAAGGCTTGGCAAGTACCAGCATGGGAGACTGGCTGGGAATCCCAAGTTCCGTTGACCTTTTTGAACCTGAAAATTGTTAGTTTCTCTGTCAAAGATGGTAAAAGAAGGTTCAAATTGAACAGCTGCTGTCAACGGCCATTCTAAGCTGAATGTGCCTGCTCTCGTCAGATCGCAGCAGCAATGCAGCTTAAGGCTTGGCAAGTACCAGCATGGGAGACTGGCTGGGAATCCCAAGTTCCGTTGACCTTTTTGAACCTGAAAATTGTGTTAGTTTCTCTATGAGATAGTAAAAGAAGGTTCAAACTGAACAGCTGCTGTCAACGGCCATTCTAAGCTGAATGTGCCTGCTCTCGTCAGATCGCAGCAGCAATGCAGCTTAAGGCTTGGCAAGTACCAGCATGGGAGACTGGCTGGGAATCCCAAGTTCCGTTGACCTTTTTGAACCTGAAAATTGTGTTAGTTTCTCTATGAGATAGTAAAAGAAGGTTCAAACTGAACAGCTGCTGTCAACGGCCATTCTATGCTGAATGTGCCTGCTCTCGTCAGATCGCAGCATCAATGCAGCTTAAGGCTTGGCAAGTACCAGCATGGGAGACTGGCTGGGAATCCCAAGTTCCGTTGACCTTTTTGAACCTGAAAATTGTGTTAGTTTCTCTATGAGATAGTAAAAGAAGGTTCAAATTGAACAGCTGCTGTCAACAGCCATTCTAAGCTGAATGTGCCTGCTCTCGTCAGATCGCAGCAGCAATGCAGCTTAAGGCTTGGCAAGTACCAGCATGGGAGACTGGCTGGGAATCCCAAGTTCTGTTGACCTTTTTGAACCTGAAAATTGTGTTAGTTTCTCTATGAGATAGTAAAAGAAGGTTCAAATTGAACAGCCGCTGTCAACGGCCATTCTAAGCTGAATGTGCCTGCTCTCGTCAGATCGCAGCAGCTTAAGGCTTGGCAAGTACCAGCATGGGAGACTGGCTGGGAATCCCAAGTTCTGTTGACCTTTTTGAACCTGAAAATTGTGTTAGTTTCTCTATGAGATAGTAAAAGAAGGTTCAAATTGAACAGCTGCTGTCAACGGCTATTCTAAGCTGAATGTGCCTGCTCTCGTCACATGGCAGCAGCAATGCAGCTTAAGGCTTGGCAAGTACCAGCATGGGAGACTGGCTGGGAATCCCAAGTTCCGTTGACCTTTTTGAACCTGAAAATTGTGTTAGTTTCTCTATGAGAAAGTAAAAGAAGGTTCAAATTGAACAGCTGCTGTCAACGGCCATTCTAAGCTGAATGTGCCTGCTCTCGTCAGATCGCAGCAGCTTAAGGCTTGGCAAGTACCAGCATGGGAGACTGGCTGGGAATCCCAAGTTCCGTTGACCTTTTTGAACCTGAAAATTGTGTTAGTTTCTCTATGAGATAGTAAAAGAAGGTTCAAATTGAACAGCTGCTGTCAACGGCCATTCTAAGCTGAATGTGCCTGCTCTCGTCAGATCGCAGCAGCAATGCAGCTTAAGGCTTGGCAAGTACCAGCATGGGAGACTGGCTGGGAATCCCAAGTTCCGTTGACCTTTTTGAACCTGAAAATTGTTAGTTTCTCTGTCAAAGATGGTAAAAGAAGGTTCAAATTGAACAGCTGCTGTCAACGGCCATTCTAAGCTGAATGTGCCTGCTCTCGTCAGATCGCAGCAGCAATGCAGCTTAAGGCTTGGCAAGTACCAGCATGGGAGACTGGCTGGGAATCCCAAGTTCTGTTGACCTTTTTGAACCTGAAAATTGTGTTAGTTTCTCTATGAGATAGTAAAAGAAGGTTCAAATTGAACAGCTGCTGTCAACGGCCATTCTAAGCTGAATGTGCCTGCTCTCGTCAGATCGCAGCAGCAATGCAGCTTAAGGCTTGGCAAGTACCAGCATGGGAGACTGGCTGGGAATCCCAAGTTCCGTTGACCTTTTTGAACCTGAAAATTGTGTTAGTTTCTCTATGAGATAGTAAAAGAAGGTTCAAATTGAACAGCTGCTGTCAACGGCCATTCTAAGCTGAATGTGCCTGCTCTCGTCAGATCGCAGCAGCAATGCAGCTTAAGGCTTGGCAAGTACCAGCATGGGAGACTGGCTGGGAATCCCAAGTTCCGTTGACCTTTTTGAACCTGAAAATTGTTAGTTTCTCTATGAGATAGTAAAAGAAGGTTCAAATTGAACAGCTGCTGTCAACGGCCATTCTAAGCTGAATGTGCCTGCTCTCGTCAGATCGCAGCAGCAATGCAGCTTAAGGCTTGGAAAGTACCAGCATGGGAGACTGGCTGGGAATCCCAAGTTCCGTTGACCTTTTTGAACCTGAAAATTGTTAGTTTCTCTGTCAAAGATGGTAAAAGAAGGTTCAAATTGAACAGCTGCTGTCAACGGCTATTCTAAGCTGAATGTGCCTGCTCTCGTCACATGGCAGCAGCAATGCAGCTTAAGGCTTGGCAAGTACCAGCATGGGAGACTGGCTGGGAATCCCAAGTTCCGTTGACCTTTTTGAACCTGAAAATTGTGTTAGTTTCTCTATGAGATAGTAAAAGAAGGTTCAAATTGAACAGCTGCTGTCAACGGCCATTCTAAGCTGAATGTGCCTGCTCTCGTCAGATCGCAGCAGCAATGCAGCTTAAGGCTTGGCAAGTACCAGCATGGGAGACTGGCTGGGAATCCCAAGTTCCGTTGACCTTTTTGAACCTGAAAATTGTGTTAGTTTCTCTATGAGATAGTAAAAGAAGGTTCAAATTGAACAGCTGCTGTCAACGGCCATTCTAAGCTGAATGTGCGTGCTCTTGTTGGATCACAGCAGCGATGCGGCTTAAGGCTTGGCAAGTACCAGCATGGGAGACTGGCTGCGAATCCCAAGTTCTGTTGACCTTTTTGAACCTGAAAATTGTGTTAGTTTCTCTATGAGATAGTAAAAGAAGGTTCAAATTGAACAGCTGCTGTCAACAGCCAATCTAAGCTGAATGTGCCTGCTCTCGTCAGATCGCAGCAGCAATGCAGCTTAAGGCTTGGCAAGTACCAGCATGGGAGACTGGCTGGGAATCCCAAGTTCCGTTGACCTTTTTGAACCTGAAAATTGTGTTAGTTTCTCTATGAGATAGTAAAAGAAGGTTCAAATTGAACAGCTGCTGTCAACAGCCATTCTAAGCTGAATGTGCCTGCTCTCGTCAGATCGCAGCAGCAATGCAGCTTAAGGCTTGGCAAGTACCAGCATGGGAGACTGGCTGGGAATCCCAAGTTCTGTTGACCTTTTTGAACCTGAAAATTGTGTTAGTTTCTCTATGAGATAGTAAAAGAAGGTTCAAATTGAACAGCCGCTGTCAACGGCCATTCTAAGCTGAATGTGCCTGCTCTCGTCAGATCGCAGCAGCTTAAGGCTTGGCAAGTACCAGCATGGGAGACTGGCTGGGAATCCCAAGTTCCGTTGACCTTTTTGAACCTGAAAATTGTGTTAGTTTCTCTATGAGATAGTAAAAGAAGGTTCAAATTGAACAGCTGCTGTCAACGGCCATTCTAAGCTGAATGTGCCTGCTCTCGTCAGATCGCAGCAGCAATGCAGCTTAAGGCTTGGCAAGTACCAGCATGGGAGACTGGCTGGGAATCCCAAGTTCCGTTGACCTTTTTGAACCTGAAAATTGTGTTAGTTTCTCTATGAGATAGTAAAAGAAGGTTCAAATTGAACAGCTGCTGTCAACGGCCATTCTAAGCTGAATGTGCCTGCTCTCGTCAGATCGCAGCAGCTTAAGGCTTGGCAAGTACCAGCATGGGAGACTGGCTGGGAATCCCAAGTTCCGTTGACCTTTTTGAACCTGAAAATTGTGTTAGTTTCTCTATGAGATAGTAAAAGAAGGTTCAAATTGAACAGCTGCTGTCAACGGCCATTCTAAGCTGAATGTGCCTGCTCTCGTCAGATCGCAGCAGCAATGCAGCTTAAGGCTTGGCAAGTACCAGCATGGGAGACTGGCTGGGAATCCCAAGTTCCGTTGACCTTTTTGAACCTGAAAATTGTGTTAGTTTCTCTATGAGATAGTAAAAGAAGGTTCAAATTGAACAGCTGCTGTCAACAGCCAATCTAAGCTGAATGTGCCTACTCTCGTCAGATCGCAGCAGCAATGCAGCTTAAGGCTTGGCAAGTACCAGCATGGGAGACTGGCTGGGAATCCCAAGTTCCGTTGACCTTTTTGAACCTGAAAATTGTGTTAGTTTCTCTATGAGATAGTAAAAGAAGGTTCAAAGTGAACAGTTGCTGTCAACGGCCATTCTAAGCTGAATGTGCCTGCTCTCGTCAGATCGCAGCAGCAATGCAGCTTAAGGCTTGGCAAGTACCAGCATGGGAGACTGGCTGGGAATCCCATGTTCTGTTGACCTTTTTGAACCTGAAAATTGTGTTAGTTTCTCTATGAGATAGTAAAAGAAGGTTCAAATTGAACAGCTGCTGTCAACGGCCATTCTAAGCTGAATGTGCCTGCTCTCGTCAGATCGCAGCAGCAATGCAGCTTAAGGCTTGGCAAGTACCAGCATGGGAGACTGGCTGGGAATCCCAAGTTCCGTTGACCTTTTTGAACCTGAAAATTGTGTTAGTTTCTCTATGAGATAGTAAAAGAAGGTTCAAATTGAACAGCTGCTGTCAACGGCCATTCTAAGCTGAATGTGCCTGCTCTCGTCAGATCGCAGCAGCAATGCAGCTTAAGGCTTGGCAAGTACCAGCATGGGAGACTGGCTGGGAATCCCAAGTTCCGTTGACCTTTTTGAACCTGAAAATTGTGTTAGTTTCTCTATGAGATAGTAAAAGAAGGTTCAAATTGAACAGCTGCTGTCAACGGCCATTCTAAGCTGAATGTGCCTGCTCTCGTCAGATCGCAGCAGCTTAATGCTTGGCAAGTACCAGCATGGGAGACTGGCTGGGAATCCCAAGTTCCGTTGACCTTTTTGAACCTGAAAATTGTGTTAGTTTCTCTATGAGATAGTAAAAGAAGGTTCAAATTGAACAGCTGCTGTCAACGGCCATTCTAAGCTGAATGTGCCTGCTCTCGTCAGATCGCAGCAGCAATGCAGCTTAAGGCTTGGCAAGTACCAGCATGGGAGACTGGCTGGGAATCCCAAGTTCCGTTGACCTTTTTGAACCTGAAAATTGTTAGTTTCTCTGTCAAAGATGGTAAAAGAAGGTTCAAATTGAACAGCTGCTGTCAACGGCCATTCTAAGCTGAATGTGCCTGCTCTCGTCAGATCGCAGCAGCAATGCAGCTTAAGGCTTGGCAAGTACCAGCATGGGAGACTGGCTGGGAATCCCAAGTTCCGTTGACCTTTTTGAACCTGAAAATTGTGTTAGTTTCTCTATGAGATAGTAAAAGAAGGTTCAAACTGAACAGCTGCTGTCAACGGCCATTCTAAGCTGAATGTGCCTGCTCTCGTCAGATCGCAGCAGCAATGCAGCTTAAGGCTTGGCAAGTACCAGCATGGGAGACTGGCTGGGAATCCCAAGTTCCGTTGACCTTTTTGAACCTGAAAATTGTGTTAGTTTCTCTATGAGATAGTAAAAGAAGGTTCAAACTGAACAGCTGCTGTCAACGGCCATTCTAAGCTGAATGTGCCTGCTCTCGTCAGATCGCAGCATCAATGCAGCTTAAGGCTTGGCAAGTACCAGCATGGGAGACTGGCTGGGAATCCCAAGTTCCGTTGACCTTTTTGAACCTGAAAATTGTGTTAGTTTCTCTATGAGATAGTAAAAGAAGGTTCAAATTGAACAGCTGCTGTCAACAGCCATTCTAAGCTGAATGTGCCTGCTCTCGTCAGATCGCAGCAGCAATGCAGCTTAAGGCTTGGCAAGTACCAGCATGGGAGACTGGCTGGGAATCCCAAGTTCTGTTGACCTTTTTGAACCTGAAAATTGTGTTAGTTTCTCTATGAGATAGTAAAAGAAGGTTCAAATTGAACAGCCGCTGTCAACGGCCATTCTAAGCTGAATGTGCCTGCTCTCGTCAGATCGCAGCAGCTTAAGGCTTGGCAAGTACCAGCATGGGAGACTGGCTGGGAATCCCAAGTTCTGTTGACCTTTTTGAACCTGAAAATTGTGTTAGTTTCTCTATGAGATAGTAAAAGAAGGTTCAAATTGAACAGCTGCTGTCAACGGCTATTCTAAGCTGAATGTGCCTGCTCTCGTCACATGGCAGCAGCAATGCAGCTTAAGGCTTGGCAAGTACCAGCATGGGAGACTGGCTGGGAATCCCAAGTTCCGTTGACCTTTTTGAACCTGAAAATTGTGTTAGTTTCTCTATGAGAAAGTAAAAGAAGGTTCAAATTGAACAGCTGCTGTCAACGGCCATTCTAAGCTGAATGTGCCTGCTCTCGTCAGATCGCAGCAGCTTAAGGCTTGGCAAGTACCAGCATGGGAGACTGGCTGGGAATCCCAAGTTCCGTTGACCTTTTTGAACCTGAAAATTGTGTTAGTTTCTCTATGAGATAGTAAAAGAAGGTTCAAATTGAACAGCTGCTGTCAACGGCCATTCTAAGCTGAATGTGCCTGCTCTCGTCAGATCGCAGCAGCAATGCAGCTTAAGGCTTGGCAAGTACCAGCATGGGAGACTGGCTGGGAATCCCAAGTTCCGTTGACCTTTTTGAACCTGAAAATTGTTAGTTTCTCTGTCAAAGATGGTAAAAGAAGGTTCAAATTGAACAGCTGCTGTCAACGGCCATTCTAAGCTGAATGTGCCTGCTCTCGTCAGATCGCAGCAGCAATGCAGCTTAAGGCTTGGCAAGTACCAGCATGGGAGACTGGCTGGGAATCCCAAGTTCTGTTGACCTTTTTGAACCTGAAAATTGTGTTAGTTTCTCTATGAGATAGTAAAAGAAGGTTCAAATTGAACAGCTGCTGTCAACGGCCATTCTAAGCTGAATGTGCCTGCTCTCGTCAGATCGCAGCAGCAATGCAGCTTAAGGCTTGGCAAGTACCAGCATGGGAGACTGGCTGGGAATCCCAAGTTCCGTTGACCTTTTTGAACCTGAAAATTGTGTTAGTTTCTCTATGAGATAGTAAAAGAAGGTTCAAATTGAACAGCTGCTGTCAACGGCCATTCTAAGCTGAATGTGCCTGCTCTCGTCAGATCGCAGCAGCAATGCAGCTTAAGGCTTGGAAAGTACCAGCATGGGAGACTGGCTGGGAATCCCAAGTTCCGTTGACCTTTTTGAACCTGAAAATTGTTAGTTTCTCTGTCAAAGATGGTAAAAGAAGGTTCAAATTGAACAGCTGCTGTCAACGGCTATTCTAAGCTGAATGTGCCTGCTCTCGTCACATGGCAGCAGCAATGCAGCTTAAGGCTTGGCAAGTACCAGCATGGGAGACTGGCTGGGAATCCCAAGTTCCGTTGACCTTTTTGAACCTGAAAATTGTGTTAGTTTCTCTATGAGATAGTAAAAGAAGGTTCAAATTGAACAGCTGCTGTCAACGGCCATTCTAAGCTGAATGTGCCTGCTCTCGTCAGATCGCAGCAGCAATGCAGCTTAAGGCTTGGCAAGTACCAGCATGGGAGACTGGCTGGGAATCCCAAGTTCCGTTGACCTTTTTGAACCTGAAAATTGTGTTAGTTTCTCTATGAGATAGTAAAAGAAGGTTCAAATTGAACAGCTGCTGTCAACGGCCATTCTAAGCTGAATGTGCGTGCTCTTGTTGGATCACAGCAGCGATGCGGCTTAAGGCTTGGCAAGTACCAGCATGGGAGACTGGCTGCGAATCCCAAGTTCTGTTGACCTTTTTGAACCTGAAAATTGTGTTAGTTTCTCTATGAGATAGTAAAAGAAGGTTCAAATTGAACAGCTGCTGTCAACAGCCAATCTAAGCTGAATGTGCCTGCTCTCGTCAGATCGCAGCAGCAATGCAGCTTAAGGCTTGGCAAGTACCAGCATGGGAGACTGGCTGGGAGTCCCAAGTTCCGTTGACCTTTTTGAACCTGAAAATTGTGTTAGTTTCTCTATGAGATAGTAAAAGAAGGTTCAAATTGAACAGCTGCTGTCAACAGCCATTCTAAGCTGAATGTGCCTGCTCTCGTCAGATCGCAGCAGCAATGCAGCTTAAGGCTTGGCAAGTACCAGCATGGGAGACTGGCTGGGAATCCCAAGTTCTGTTGACCTTTTTGAACCTGAAAATTGTGTTAGTTTCTCTATGAGATAGTAAAAGAAGGTTCAAATTGAACAGCCGCTGTCAACGGCCATTCTAAGCTGAATGTGCCTGCTCTCGTCAGATCGCAGCAGCTTAAGGCTTGGCAAGTACCAGCATGGGAGACTGGCTGGGAATCCCAAGTTCCGTTGACCTTTTTGAACCTGAAAATTGTGTTAGTTTCTCTATGAGATAGTAAAAGAAGGTTCAAATTGAACAGCTGCTGTCAACGGCCATTCTAAGCTGAATGTGCCTGCTCTCGTCAGATCGCAGCAGCAATGCAGCTTAAGGCTTGGCAAGTACCAGCATGGGAGACTGGCTGGGAATCCCAAGTTCCGTTGACCTTTTTGAACCTGAAAATTGTGTTAGTTTCTCTATGAGATAGTAAAAGAAGGTTCAAATTGAACAGCTGCTGTCAACGGCCATTCTAAGCTGAATGTGCCTGCTCTCGTCAGATCGCAGCAGCAATGCAGCTTAAGGCTTGGCAAGTACCAGCATGGGAGACTGGCTGGGAATCCCAAGTTCCGTTGACCTTTTTGAACCTGAAAATTGTTAGTTTCTCTGTCAAAGATGGTAAAAGAAGGTTCAAATTGAACAGCTGCTGTCAACGGCCATTCTAAGCTGAATGTGCCTGCTCTCGTCAGATCGCAGCAGCAATGCAGCTTAAGGCTTGGCAAGTACCAGCATGGGAGACTGGCTGGGAATCCCAAGTTCCGTTGACCTTTTTTAACCTGAAAATTGTGTTAGTTTCTCTATGAGATAGTAAAAGAAGGTTCAAACTGAACAGCTGCTGTCAACGGCCATTCTAAGCTGAATGTGCCTGCTCTCGTCAGATCGCAGCAGCAATGCAGCTTAAGGCTTGGCAAGTACCAGCATGGGAGACTGGCTGGGAATCCCAAGTTCCGTTGACCTTTTTGAACCTGAAAATTGTGTTAGTTTCTCTATGAGATAGTAAAAGAAGGTTTAAACTGAACAGCTGCTGTCAACGGCCATTCTAAGCTGAATGTGCCTGCTCTCGTCAGATCGCAGCATCAATGCAGCTTAAGGCTTGGCAAGTACCAGCATGGGAGACTGGCTGGGAATCCCAAGTTCCGTTGACCTTTTTGAACCTGAAAATTGTGTTAGTTTCTCTATGAGATAGTAAAAGAAGGTTCAAATTGAACAGCTGCTGTCAACAGCCATTCTAAGCTGAATGTGCCTGCTCTCGTCAGATCGCAGCAGCAATGCAGCTTAAGGCTTGGCAAGTACCAGCATGGGAGACTGGCTGGGAATCCCAAGTTCTGTTGACCTTTTTGAACCTGAAAATTGTGTTAGTTTCTCTATGAGATAGTAAAAGAAGGTTCAAATTCAACAGCTGCTGTCAACGGCCATTCTAAGCTGAATGTGCCTGCTCTCGTCAGATCGCAGCAGCTTAAGGCTTGGCAAGTACCAGCATGGGAGACTGGCTGGGAATCCCAAGTTCCGTTGACCTTTTTGAACCTGAAAATTGTGTTAGTTTCTCTATGAGATAGTAAAAGAAGGTTCATATTGAACAGCTGCTGTCAACGGCCATTCTAAGCTGAATGTGCCTGCTCTCGTCAGATCGCAGCAGCAATGCAGCTTAAGGCTTGGCAAGTACCAGCATGGGAGACTGGCTGGGAATCCCAAGTTCCGTTGACCTTTTTGAACCTGAAAATTGTGTTAGTTTCTCTATGAGATAGTAAAAGAAGGTTCAAATTGAACAGCTGCTGTCAACGGCCATTCTAAGCTGAATGTGCCTGCTCTCGTCAGATCGCAGCAGCAATGCAGCTTAAGGCTTGGCAAGTACCAGCATGGGAGTCTGGCTGGGAATCCCAAGTTCCGTTGACCTTTTTGAACCTGAAAATTGTTAGTTTCTCTGTCAAAGATGGTAAAAGAAGGTTCAAATTGAACAGCTGCTGTCAACGGCCATTCTAAGCTGAATGTGCCTGCTCTCGTCAGATCGCAGCAGCAATGCAGCTTAAGGCTTGGCAAGTACCAGCATGGGAGACTGGCTGGGAATCCCAAGTTCCGTTGACCTTTTTGAACCTGAAAATTGTGTTAGTTTCTCTATGAGATAGTAAAAGAAGGTTCAAACTGAACAGCTACTGTCAACGGCCATTCTAAGCTGAATGTGCCTGCTCTCGTCACATCGCAGCAGCAATGCAGCTTAAGGCTTGGCAAGTACCAGCATGGGAGACTGGCTGGGAATCCCAAGTTCCGTTGACCTTTTTGAACCTGAAAATTGTGTTAGTTTCTCTATGAGATAGTAAAAGAAGGTTCAAACTGAACAGCTGCTGTCAACGGCCATTCTAAGCTGAATGTGCCTGCTCTCGTCAGATCGCAGCATCAATGCAGCTTAAGGCTTGGCAAGTACCAGCATGGGAGACTGGCTGGGAATCCCAAGTTCCGTTGACCTTTTTGAACCTGAAAATTGTGTTAGTTTCTCTATGAGATAGTAAAAGAAGGTTCAAATTGAACAGCTGCTGTCAACAGCCATTCTAAGCTGAATGTGCCTGCTCTCGTCAGATCGCAGCAGCAATGCAGCTTAAGGCTTGGCAAGTACCAGCATGGAAGACTGGCTGGGAATCCCAAGTTCTGTTGACCTTTTTGAACCTGAAAATTGTGTTAGTTTCTCTATGAGATAGTAAAAGAAGGTTCAAATTGAACAGCTGCTGTCAACGGCCATTCTAAGCTGAATGTGCCTGCTCTCGTCAGATCGCAGCAGCAATGCAGCTTAAGGCTTGGCAAGTACCAGCATGGGAGACTGGCTGGGAATCCCAAGTTCCGTTGACCTTTTTGAACCTGAAAATTGTGTTAGTTTCTCTATGAGATAGTAAAAGAAGGTTCAAATTGAACAGCTGCTGTCAACGGCCATTCTAAGCTGAATGTGCCTGCTCTCGTCAGATCGCAGCAGCAATGCAGCTTAAGGCTTGGCAAGTACCAGCATGGGAGACTGGCTGGGAATCCCAAGTTCCGTTGACCTTTTTGAACCTGAAAATTGTGTTAGTTTCTCTATGAGATAGTAAAAGAAGGTTCAAACTGAACAGCTGCTGTCAACGGCCATTCTAAGCTGAATGTGCCTGCTCTCGTCAGATCGCAGCAGCAATGCAGCTTAAGGCTTGGCAAGTACCAGCATGGGAGACTGGCTGGGAATCCCAAGTTCCGTTGACCTTTTTGAACCTGAAAATTGTGTTAGTTTCTCTATGAGATAGTAAAAGAAGGTTTAAACTGAACAGCTGCTGTCAACGGCCATTCTAAGCTGAATGTGCCTGCTCTCGTCAGATCGCAGCATCAATGCAGCTTAAGGCTTGGCAAGTACCAGCATGGGAGACTGGCTGGGAATCCCAAGTTCCGTTGACCTTTTTGAACCTGAAAATTGTGTTAGTTTCTCTATGAGATAGTAAAAGAAGGTTCAAATTGAACAGCTGCTGTCAACAGCCATTCTAAGCTGAATGTGCCTGCTCTCGTCAGATCGCAGCAGCAATGCAGCTTAAGGCTTGGCAAGTACCAGCATGGGAGACTGGCTGGGAATCCCAAGTTCTGTTGACCTTTTTGAACCTGAAAATTGTGTTAGTTTCTCTATGAGATAGTAAAAGAAGGTTCAAATTGAACAGCTGCTGTCAACGGCCATTCTAAGCTGAATGTGCCTGCTCTCGTCAGATCGCAGCAGCTTAAGGCTTGGCAAGTACCAGCATGGGAGACTGGCTGGGAATCCCAAGTTCTGTTGACCTTTTTGAACCTGAAAATTGTGTTAGTTTCTCTATGAGATAGTAAAAGAAGGTTCATATTGAACAGCTGCTGTCAACGGCCATTCTAAGCTGAATGTGCCTGCTCTCGTCAGATCGCAGCAGCAATGCAGCTTAAGGCTTGGCAAGTACCAGCATGGGAGACTGGCTGGGAATCCCAAGTTCCGTTGACCTTTTTGAACCTGAAAATTGTGTTAGTTTCTCTATGAGATACTAAAAGAAGGTTCAAATTGAACAGCTGCTGTCACCGGCCATTCTAAGCTGAATGTGCCTGCTCTCGTCAGATCGCAGCAGCAATGCAGCTTAAGGCTTGGCAAGTACCAGCATGGGAGACTGGCTGGGAACCCCAAGTTCCGTTGACCTTTTTGAACCTGAAAATTGTTAGTTTCTCTGTCAAAGATGGTAAAAGAAGGTTCAAATTGAACAGCTGCTGTCAACGGCCATTCTAAGCTGAATGTGCCTGCTCTCGTCAGATCGCAGCAGCAATGCAGCTTAAGGCTTGGCAAGTACCAGCATGGGAGACTGGCTGGGAATCCCAAGTTCCGTTGACCTTTTTGAACCTGAAAATTGTGTTAGTTTCTCTATGAGATAGTAAAAGAAGGTTCAAACTGAACAGCTACTGTCAACGGCCATTCTAAGCTTAATGTGCCTGCTCTCGTCAGATCGCAGCAGCAATGCAGCTTAAGGCTTGGCAAGTACCAGCATGGGAGACTGGCTGGGAATCCCAAGTTCCGTTGACCTTTTTGAACCTGAAAATTGTGTTAGTTTCTCTATGAGATAGTAAAAGAAGGTTCAAATTGAACAGCTGCTGTCAACGGCCATTCTAAGCTGAATGTGCCTGCTCTCGTCAGATCGCAGCAGCAATGCAGCTTAAGGCTTGGCAAGTACCAGCATGGAAGACTGGCTGGGAATCCCAAGTTCTGTTGACCTTTTTGAACCTGAAAATTGTGTTAGTTTCTCTATGAGATAGTAAAAGAAGGTTCAAATTGAACAGCTGCTGTCAACGGCCATTCTAAGCTGAATGTGCCTGCTCTCGTCAGATCGCAGCAGCAATGCAGCTTAAGGCTTGGCAAGTACCAGCATGGGAGACTGGCTGGGAATCCCAAGTTCCGTTGACCTTTTTGAACCTGAAAATTGTGTTAGTTTCTCTATGAGATAGTAAAAGAAGGTTCAAATTGAACAGCTGCTGTCAACGGCCATTCTAAGCTGAATGTGCCTGCTCTCGTCAGATCGCAGCAGCAATGCAGCTTAAGGCTTGGCAAGTACCAGCATGGGAGACTGGCTGGGAATCCCAAGTTCCGTTGACCTTTTTGAACCTGAAAATTGTTAGTTTCTCTGTCAAAGATGGTAAAAGAAGGTTCAAATTGAACAGCTGCTGTCAACGGCCATTCTAAGCTGAATGTGCCTGCTCTCGTCAGATCGCAGCAGCAATGCAGCTTAAGACTTGGCAAGTACCAGCATGGGAGACTGGCTGGGAATCCCAAGTTCCGTTGACCTTTTTGAACCTGAAAATTGTGTTAGTTTCTCTATGAGATAGTAAAAGAAGGTTCAAATTGAACAGCTGCTGTCAACAGCCATTCTAAGCTGAATGTGCCTGCTCTCGTCAGATCGCAGCAGCAATGCAGCTTAAGGCTTGGCAAGTACCAGCATGGAAGACTGGCTGGGAATCCCAAGTTCTGTTGACCTTTTTGAACCTGAAAATTGTGTTAGTTTCTCTATGAGATAGTAAAAGAAGGTTCAAATTGAACAGCTGCTGTCAACGGCCATTCTAAGCTGAATGTGCCTGCTCTCGTCAGATCGCAGCAGCAATGCAGCTTAAGGCTTGGCAAGTACCAGCATGGGAGACTGGCTGGGAATCCCAAGTTCCGTTGACCTTTTTGAACCTGAAAATTGTTAGTTTCTCTGTCAAAGATGGTAAAAGAAGTTTCAAATTGAACAGCTGCTGTCAACGGCCATTCTAAGCTGAATGTGCCTGCTCTCGTCAGATCGCAGCAGCAATGCAGCTTAAGGCTTGGCAAGTACCAGCATGGGAGACTGGCTGGGAATCCCAAGTTCCGTTGACCTTTTTGAACCTGAAAATTGTGTTAGTTTCTCTATGAGATAGTAAAAGAAGGTTCAAACTGAACAGCTGCTGTCAACGGCCATTCTAAGCTGAATGTGCCTGCTCTCGTCAGATCGCAGCAGCAATGCAGCTTAAGGCTTGGCAAGTACCAGCATGGGAGACTGGCTGGGAATCCCAAGTTCCGTTGACCTTTTTGAACCTGAAAATTGTGTTAGTTTCTCTATGAGATAGTAAAAGAAGGTTCAAACTGAACAGCTGCTGTCAACGGCCATTCTAAGCTGAATGTGCCTGCTCTCGTCAGATCGCAGCATCAATGCAGCTTAAGGCTTGGCAAGTACCAGCATGGGAGACTGGCTGGGAATCCCAAGTTCCGTTGACCTTTTTGAACCTGAAAATTGTGTTAGTTTCTCTATGAGATAGTAAAAGAAGGTTCAAATTGAACAGCTGCTGTCAACAGCCATTCTAAGCTGAATGTGCCTGCTCTCGTCAGATCGCAGCAGCAATGCAGCTTAAGGCTTGGCAAGTACCAGCATGGGAGACTGGCTGGGAATCCCAAGTTCTGTTGACCTTTTTGAACCTGAAAATTGTGTTAGTTTCTCTATGAGATAGTAAAAGAAGGTTCAAATTGAACAGCTGCTGTCAACACCCATTCTAAGCTGAATGTGCCTGCTCTCGTCAGATCGCAGCAGCTTAAGGCTTGGCAAGTACCAGCATGGGAGACTGGCTGGGAATCCCAAGTTCCGTTGACCTTTTTGAACCTGAAAATTGTGTTAGTTTCTCTATGAGATAGTAAAAGAAGGTTCAAATTGAACAGCTGCTGTCAACGGCCATTCTAAGCTGAATGTGCCTGCTCTCGTCAGATCGCAGCAGCAATGCAGCTTAAGGCCTGGCAAGTACCAGCATGGGAGACTGGCTGGGAATCCCAAGTTCCGTTGACCTTTTTGAACCTGAAAATTGTGTTAGTTTCTCTATGAGATAGTAAAAGAAGGTTCAAATTGAACAGCTGCTGTCAACGGCCATTCTAAGCTGAATGTGCCTGCTCTCGTCAGATCGCAGCAGCTTAAGGCTTGGCAAGTACCAGCATGGGAGACTGGCTGGGAATCCCAAGTTCCGTTGACCTTTTTGAACCTGAAAATTGTTAGTTTCTCTGTCAAAGATGGTAAAAGAAGGTTCAAATTGAACAGCTGCTGTCAACGGCCATTCTAAGCTGAATGTGCCTGCTCTCGTCAGATCGCAGCAGCAATGCAGCTTAAGGCTTGGCAAGTACCAGCATGGGAGACTGGCTGGGAATCCCAAGTTCTGTTGACCTTTTTGAACCTGAAAATTGTGTTAGTTTCTCTATGAGATAGTAAAAGAAGGTTCAAATTGAACAGCTGCTGTCAACGGCCATTCTAAGCTGAATGTGCCTGCTCTCGTCAGATCGCAGCAGCAATGCAGCTTAAGGCTTGGCAAGTACCAGCATGGGAGACTGGCTGGGAATCCCAAGTTCCGTTGACCTTTTTGAACCTGAAAATTGTGTTAGTTTCTCTATGAGATAGTAAAAGAAGGTTCAAATTGAACAGCTGCTGTCAACGGCCATTCTAAGCTGAATGTGCCTGCTCTCGTCAGATCGCAGCAGCAATGCAGCTTAAGGCTTGGCAAGTACCAGCATGGGAGACTGGCTGGGAATCCCAAGTTCCGTTGACCTTTTTGAACCTGAAAATTGTGTTAGTTTCTCTATGAGATAGTAAAAGAAGGTTCAAATTGAACAGCTGCTGTCAACGGCCATTCTAAGCTGAATGTGCCTGCTCTCGTCAGATCGCAGCAGCAATGCAGCTTAAGGCTTGGAAAGTACCAGCATGGGAGACTGGCTGGGAATCCCAAGTTCCGTTGACCTTTTTGAACCTGAAAATTGTTAGTTTCTCTGTCAAAGATGGTAAAAGAAGGTTCAAATTGAACAGCTGCTGTCAACGGCCATTCTAAGCTGAATGTGCCTGCTCTCGTCAGATGGCTGCAGCAATGCAGCTTAAGGCTTGGCAAGTACCAGCATGGGAGACTGGCTGGGAATCCCAAGTTCCGTTGACCTTTTTGAACCTGAAAATTGTGTTAGTTTCTCTATGAGATAGTAAAAGAAGGTTCAAATTGAACAGCTCCTGTCAACGGCCATTCTAAGCTGAATGTGCCTGCTTTCGTCAGATCGCAGCAGCAATGCAGCTTAAGGCTTGGCAAGTACCAGCATGGGAGACTGGCTGGGAATCCCAAGTTCTGTTGACCTTTTTGAACCTGAAAATTGTGTTAGTTTCTCTATGAGATAGTAAAAGAAGGTTCAAATTGAACAGCTGCTGTCAACGGCCATTCTAAGCTGAATGTGCGTGCTCTTGTCGGATCACAGCAGCGATGCGGCTTAAGGCTTGGCAAGTACCAGCATGGGAGACTGGCTGCGAATCCCAAGTTCTGTTGACCTTTTTGAACCTGAAAATTGTGTTAGTTTCTCTATGAGATAGTAAAAGAAGGTTCAAACTGAACAGCTGCTGTCAACGGCCATTCTAAGCTGAATGTGCCTGCTCTCGTCAGATCGCAGCATCAATGCAGCTTAAGGCTTGGCAAGTACCAGCATGGGAGACTGGCTGGGAATCCCAAGTTCCGTTGACCTTTTTGAACCTGAAAATTGTGTTAGTTTCTCTATGAGATAGTAAAAGAAGGTTCAAATTGAACAGCTGCTGTCAACGGCCATTCTAAGCTGAATGTGCCTGCTCTCGTCAGATCGCAGCAGCAATGCAGCTTAAGGCTTGGCAAGTACCAGCATGGGAGACTGGCTGGGAATCCCAAGTTCCGTTGACCTTTTTGAACCTGAAAATTGTGTTAGTTTCTCTATGAGATAGTAAAAGAAGGTTCAAATTGAACAGCTGCTGTCAACGGCCATTCTAAGCTGAATGTGCCTGCTCTCGTCAGATCGCAGCAGCAATGCAGCTTAAGGCTTGGCAAGTACCAGCATGGGAGACTGGCTGGGAATCCCAAGTTCTGTTGACCTTTTTGAACCTGAAAATTGTGTTAGTTTCTCTATGAGATAGTAAAAGAAGGTTCAAATTGAACAGCTGCTGTCAACGGCCATTCTAAGCTGAATGTGCGTGCTCTTGTCGGATCACAGCAGCGATGCGGCTTAAGGCTTGGCAAGTACCAGCATGGGAGACTGGCTGCGAATCCCAAGTTCTGTTGACCTTTTTGAACCTGAAAATTGTGTTAGTTTCTCTATGAGATAGTAAAAGAAGGTTCAAACTGAACAGCTGCTGTCAACGGCCATTCTAAGCTGAATGTGCCTGCTCTCGTCAGATCGCAGCATCAATGCAGCTTAAGGCTTGGCAAGTACCAGCATGGGAGACTGGCTGGGAATCCCAAGTTCCGTTGACCTTTTTGAACCTGAAAATTGTGTTAGTTTCTCTATGAGATAGTAAAAGAAGGTTCAAATTGAACAGCTGCTGTCAACGGCCATTCTAAGCTGAATGTGCCTGCTCTCGTCAGATCGCAGCAGCTTAAGGCTTGGCAAGTACCAGCATGGGAGACTGGCTGGGAATCCCAAGTTCCGTTGACCTTTTTGAACCTGAAAATTGTGTTAGTTTCTCTATGAGATAGTAAAAGAAGGTTCAAATTGAACAGCTGCTGTCAACGGCCATTCTAAGCTGAATGTGCCTGCTCTCGTCAGATCGCAGCAGCAATGCAGCTTAAGGCTTGGCAAGTACCAGCATGGGAGACTGGCTGGGAATCCCAAGTTCCGTTGACCTTTTTGAACCTGAAAATTGTGTTAGTTTCTCTATGAGATAGTAAAAGAAGGTTCAAATTGAACAGCTGCTGTCAACAGCCAATCTAAGCTGAATGTGCCTACTCTCGTCAGATCGCAGCAGCAATGCAGCTTAAGGCTTGGCAAGTACCAGCATGGGAGACTGGCTGGGAATCCCAAGTTCCGTTGACCTTTTTGAACCTGAAAATTGTGTTAGTTTCTCTATGAGAAAGTAAAAGAAGGTTCAAATTGAACAGCTGCTGTCAACGGCCATTCTAAGCTGAATGTGCCTGCTCTCGTCAGATCGCAGCAGCTTAAGGCTTGGCAAGTACCAGCATGGGAGACTGGCTGGGAATCCCAAGTTCCGTTGACCTTTTTGAACCTGAAAATTGTGTTAGTTTCTCTATGAGATAGTAAAAGAAGGTTCAAATTGAACAGCTGCTGTCAACGGCCATTCTAAGCTGAATGTGCCTGCTCTCGTCAGATCGCAGCAGCAATGCAGCTTAAGGCTTGGCAAGTACCAGCATGGGAGACTGGCTGGGAATCCCAAGTTCCGTTGACCTTTTTGAACCTGAAAATTGTGTTAGTTTCTCTATGAGATAGTAAAAGAAGGTTCAAATTGAACAGCTGCTGTCAACGGCCATTCTAAGCTGAATGTGCCTGCTCTCGTCAGATCGCAGCAGCAATGCAGCTTAAGGCTTGGAAAGTACCAGCATGGGAGACTGGCTGGGAATCCCAAGTTCCGTTGACCTTTTTGAACCTGAAAATTGTTAGTTTCTCTGTCAAAGATGGTAAAAGAAGGTTCAAATTGAACAGCTGCTGTCAACGGCCATTCTAAGCTGAATGTGCCTGCTCTCGTCAGATGGCTGCAGCAATGCAGCTTAAGGCTTGGCAAGTACCAGCATGGGAGACTGGCTGGGAATCCCAAGTTCCGTTGACCTTTTTGAACCTGAAAATTGTGTTAGTTTCTCTATGAGATAGTAAAAGAAGGTTCAAATTGAACAGCTCCTGTCAACGGCCATTCTAAGCTGAATGTGCCTGCTTTCGTCAGATCGCAGCAGCAATGCAGCTTAAGGCTTGGCAAGTACCAGCATGGGAGACTGGCTGGGAATCCCAAGTTCTGTTGACCTTTTTGAACCTGAAAATTGTGTTAGTTTCTCTATGAGATAGTAAAAGAAGGTTCAAATTGAACAGCTGCTGTCAACGGCCATTCTAAGCTGAATGTGCGTGCTCTTGTCGGATCACAGCAGCGATGCGGCTTAAGGCTTGGCAAGTACCAGCATGGGAGACTGGCTGCGAATCCCAAGTTCCGTTGACCTTTTTGAACCTGAAAATTGTGTTAGTTTCTCTATGAGATAGTAAAAGAAGGTTCAAATTGAACAGCTGCTGTCAACGGCCATTCTAAGCTGAATGTGCCTGCTCTCGTCAGATCGCAGCAGCTTAATGCTTGGCAAGTACCAGCATGGGAGACTGGCTGGGAATCCCAAGTTCCGTTGACCTTTTTGAACCTGAAAATTGTGTTAGTTTCTCTATGAGATAGTAAAAGAAGGTTCAAATTGAACAGCTGCTGTCAACGGCCATTCTAAGCTGAATGTGCCTGCTCTCGTCAGATCGCAGCAGCAATGCAGCTTAAGGCTTGGCAAGTACCAGCATGGGAGACTGGCTGGGAATCCCAAGTTCCGTTGACCTTTTTGAACCTGAAAATTGTTAGTTTCTCTGTCAAAGATGGTAAAAGAAGGTTCAAATTGATCAGCTGCTGTCAACGGCCATTCTAATCTGAATGTGCCTGCTCTCGTCAGATCGCAGCAGCAATGCAGCTTAAGGCTTGGCAAGTACCAGCATGGGAGACTGGCTGGGAATCCCAAGTTCCGTTGACCTTTTTGAACCTGAAAATTGTGTTAGTTTCTCTATGAGATAGTAAAAGAAGGTTCAAACTGAACAGCTGCTGTCAACGGCCATTCTAAGCTGAATGTGCCTGCTCTCGTCAGATCGCAGCAGCAATGCAGCTTAAGGCTTGGCAAGTACCAGCATGGGAGACTGGCTGGGAATCCCAAGTTCCGTTGACCTTTTTGAACCTGAAAATTGTGTTAGTTTCTCTATGAGATAGTAAAAGAAGGTTCAAACTGAACAGCTGCTGTCAACGGCCATTCTAAGCTGAATGTGCCTGCTCTCGTCAGATCGCAGCATCAATGCAGCTTAAGGCTTGGCAAGTACCAGCATGGGAGACTGGCTGGGAATCCCAAGTTCCGTTGACCTTTTTGAACCTGAAAATTGTGTTAGTTTCTCTATGAGATAGTAAAAGAAGGTTCAAATTGAACAGCTGCTGTCAACAGCCATTCTAAGCTGAATGTGCCTGCTCTCGTCAGATCGCAGCAGCAATGCAGCTTAAGGCTTGGCAAGTACCAGCATGGGAGACTGGCTGGGAATCCCAAGTTCTGTTGACCTTTTTGAACCTGAAAATTGTGTTAGTTTCTCTATGAGATAGTAAAAGAAGGTTCAAATTGAACAGCCGCTGTCAACGGCCATTCTAAGCTGAATGTGCCTGCTCTCGTCAGATCGCAGCAGCTTAAGGCTTGGCAAGTACCAGCATGGGAGACTGGCTGGGAATCCCAAGTTCTGTTGACCTTTTTGAACCTGAAAATTGTGTTAGTTTCTCTATGAGATAGTAAAAGAAGGTTCAAATTGAACAGCTGCTGTCAACGGCTATTCTAAGCTGAATGTGCCTGCTCTCGTCACATGGCAGCAGCAATGCAGCTTAAGGCTTGGCAAGTACCAGCATGGGAGACTGGCTGGGAATCCCAAGTTCCGTTGACCTTTTTGAACCTGAAAATTGTGTTAGTTTCTCTATGAGAAAGTAAAAGAAGGTTCAAATTGAACAGCTGCTGTCAACGGCCATTCTAAGCTGAATGTGCCTGCTCTCGTCAGATCGCAGCAGCTTAAGGCTTGGCAAGTACCAGCATGGGAGACTGGCTGGGAATCCCAAGTTCCGTTGACCTTTTTGAACCTGAAAATTGTGTTAGTTTCTCTATGAGATAGTAAAAGAAGGTTCAAATTGAACAGCTGCTGTCAACGGCCATTCTAAGCTGAATGTGCCTGCTCTCGTCAGATCGCAGCAGCAATGCAGCTTAAGGCTTGGCAAGTACCAGCATGGGAGACTGGCTGGGAATCCCAAGTTCCGTTGACCTTTTTGAACCTGAAAATTGTTAGTTTCTCTGTCAAAGATGGTAAAAGAAGGTTCAAATTGAACAGCTGCTGTCAACGGCCATTCTAAGCTGAATGTGCCTGCTCTCGTCAGATCGCAGCAGCAATGCAGCTTAAGGCTTGGCAAGTACCAGCATGGGAGACTGGCTGGGAATCCCAAGTTCTGTTGACCTTTTTGAACCTGAAAATTGTGTTAGTTTCTCTATGAGATAGTAAAAGAAGGTTCAAATTGAACAGCTGCTGTCAACGGCCATTCTAAGCTGAATGTGCCTGCTCTCGTCAGATCGCAGCAGCAATGCAGCTTAAGGCTTGGCAAGTACCAGCATGGGAGACTGGCTGGGAATCCCAAGTTCCGTTGACCTTTTTGAACCTGAAAATTGTGTTAGTTTCTCTATGAGATAGTAAAAGAAGGTTCAAATTGAACAGCTGCTGTCAACGGCCATTCTAAGCTGAATGTGCCTGCTCTCGTCAGATCGCAGCAGCAATGCAGCTTAAGGCTTGGAAAGTACCAGCATGGGAGACTGGCTGGGAATCCCAAGTTCCGTTGACCTTTTTGAACCTGAAAATTGTTAGTTTCTCTGTCAAAGATGGTAAAAGAAGGTTCAAATTGAACAGCTGCTGTCAACGGCTATTCTAAGCTGAATGTGCCTGCTCTCGTCACATGGCAGCAGCAATGCAGCTTAAGGCTTGGCAAGTACCAGCATGGGAGACTGGCTGGGAATCCCAAGTTCTGTTGACCTTTTTGAACCTGAAAATTGTGTTAGTTTCTCTATGAGATAGTAAAAGAAGGTTCAAATTGAACAGCTGCTGTCAACGGCCATTCTAAGCTGAATGTGCCTGCTCTCGTCAGATCGCAGCAGCAATGCAGCTTAAGGCTTGGCAAGTACCAGCATGGGAGACTGGCTGGGAATCCCAAGTTCCGTTGACCTTTTTGAACCTGAAAATTGTGTTAGTTTCTCTATGAGATAGTAAAAGAAGGTTCAAATTGAACAGCTGCTGTCAACGGCCATTCTAAGCTGAATGTGCGTGCTCTTGTTGGATCACAGCAGCGATGCGGCTTAAGGCTTGGCAAGTACCAGCATGGGAGACTGGCTGCGAATCCCAAGTTCTGTTGACCTTTTTGAACCTGAAAATTGTGTTAGTTTCTCTATGAGATAGTAAAAGAAGGTTCAAATTGAACAGCTGCTGTCAACAGCCAATCTAAGCTGAATGTGCCTGCTCTCGTCAGATCGCAGCAGCAATGCAGCTTAAGGCTTGGCAAGTACCAGCATGGGAGACTGGCTGGGAATCCCAAGTTCCGTTGACCTTTTTGAACCTGAAAATTGTGTTAGTTTCTCTATGAGATAGTAAAAGAAGGTTCAAATTGAACAGCTGCTGTCAACAGCCATTCTAAGCTGAATGTGCCTGCTCTCGTCAGATCGCAGCAGCAATGCAGCTTAAGGCTTGGCAAGTACCAGCATGGGAGACTGGCTGGGAATCCCAAGTTCTGTTGACCTTTTTGAACCTGAAAATTGTGTTAGTTTCTCTATGAGATAGTAAAAGAAGGTTCAAATTGAACAGCCGCTGTCAACGGCCATTCTAAGCTGAATGTGCCTGCTCTCGTCAGATCGCAGCAGCTTAAGGCTTGGCAAGTACCAGCATGGGAGACTGGCTGGGAATCCCAAGTTCCGTTGACCTTTTTGAACCTGAAAATTGTGTTAGTTTCTCTATGAGATAGTAAAAGAAGGTTCAAATTGAACAGCTGCTGTCAACGGCCATTCTAAGCTGAATGTGCCTGCTCTCGTCAGATCGCAGCAGCAATGCAGCTTAAGGCTTGGCAAGTACCAGCATGGGAGACTGGCTGGGAATCCCAAGTTCCGTTGACCTTTTTGAACCTGAAAATTGTGTTAGTTTCTCTATGAGATAGTAAAAGAAGGTTCAAATTGAACAGCTGCTGTCAACGGCCATTCTAAGCTGAATGTGCCTGCTCTCGTCAGATCGCAGCAGCTTAAGGCTTGGCAAGTACCAGCATGGGAGACTGGCTGGGAATCCCAAGTTCCGTTGACCTTTTTGAACCTGAAAATTGTGTTAGTTTCTCTATGAGATAGTAAAAGAAGGTTCAAATTGAACAGCTGCTGTCAACGGCCATTCTAAGCTGAATGTGCCTGCTCTCGTCAGATCGCAGCAGCAATGCAGCTTAAGGCTTGGCAAGTACCAGCATGGGAGACTGGCTGGGAATCCCAAGTTCCGTTGACCTTTTTGAACCTGAAAATTGTGTTAGTTTCTCTATGAGATAGTAAAAGAAGGTTCAAATTGAACAGCTGCTGTCAACAGCCAATCTAAGCTGAATGTGCCTACTCTCGTCAGATCGCAGCAGCAATGCAGCTTAAGGCTTGGCAAGTACCAGCATGGGAGACTGGCTGGGAATCCCAAGTTCCGTTGACCTTTTTGAACCTGAAAATTGTGTTAGTTTCTCTATGAGATAGTAAAAGAAGGTTCAAAGTGAACAGTTGCTGTCAACGGCCATTCTAAGCTGAATGTGCCTGCTCTCGTCAGATCGCAGCAGCAATGCAGCTTAAGGCTTGGCAAGTACCAGCATGGGAGACTGGCTGGGAATCCCATGTTCTGTTGACCTTTTTGAACCTGAAAATTGTGTTAGTTTCTCTATGAGATAGTAAAAGAAGGTTCAAATTGAACAGCTGCTGTCAACGGCCATTCTAAGCTGAATGTGCCTGCTCTCGTCAGATCGCAGCAGCAATGCAGCTTAAGGCTTGGCAAGTACCAGCATGGGAGACTGGCTGGGAATCCCAAGTTCCGTTGACCTTTTTGAACCTGAAAATTGTGTTAGTTTCTCTATGAGATAGTAAAAGAAGGTTCAAACTGAACAGCTGCTATCAACGGCCATTCTAAGCTGAATGTGCCTGCTCTCGTCAGATCGCAGCAGCAATGCAGCTTAAGGCTTGGCAAGTACCAGCATGGGAGACTGGCTGGGAATCCCAAGTTCCGTTGACCTTTTTGAACCTGAAAATTGTTAGTTTCTCTGTCAAAGATGGTAAAAGAAGGTTCAAATTGAGCAGCTGCTGTCAACGGCCATTCTAAGCTGAATGTGCCTGCTCTCGTCAGATCGCAGCAGCAATGCAGCTTAAGGCTTGGCAAGTACCAGCATGGGAGACTGGCTGGGAATCCCAAGTTCCGTTGACCTTTTTTAACCTGAAAATTGTGTTAGTTTCTCTATGAGATAGTAAAAGAAGGTTCAAACTGAACAGCTGCTGTCAACGGCCATTCTAAGCTGAATGTGCCTGCTCTCGTCAGATCGCAGCAGCAATGCAGCTTAAGGCTTGGCAAGTACCAGCATGGGAGACTGGCTGGGAATCCCAAGTTCCGTTGACCTTTTTGAACCTGAAAATTGTGTTAGTTTCTCTATGAGATAGTAAAAGAAGGTTTAAACTGAACAGCTGCTGTCAACGGCCATTCTAAGCTGAATGTGCCTGCTCTCGTCAGATCGCAGCATCAATGCAGCTTAAGGCTTGGCAAGTACCAGCATGGGAGACTGGCTGGGAATCCCAAGTTCCGTTGACCTTTTTGAACCTGAAAATTGTGTTAGTTTCTCTATGAGATAGTAAAAGAAGGTTCAAATTGAACAGCTGCTGTCAACAGCCATTCTAAGCTGAATGTGCCTGCTCTCGTCAGATCGCAGCAGCAATGCAGCTTAAGGCTTGGCAAGTACCAGCATGGGAGACTGGCTGGGAATCCCAAGTTCTGTTGACCTTTTTGAACCTGAAAATTGTGTTAGTTTCTCTATGAGATAGTAAAAGAAGGTTCAAATTCAACAGCTGCTGTCAACGGCCATTCTAAGCTGAATGTGCCTGCTCTCGTCAGATCGCAGCAGCTTAAGGCTTGGCAAGTACCAGCATGGGAGACTGGCTGGGAATCCCAAGTTCCGTTGACCTTTTTGAACCTGAAAATTGTGTTAGTTTCTCTATGAGATAGTAAAAGAAGGTTCATATTGAACAGCTGCTGTCAACGGCCATTCTAAGCTGAATGTGCCTGCTCTCGTCAGATCGCAGCAGCAATGCAGCTTAAGGCTTGGCAAGTACCAGCATGGGAGACTGGCTGGGAATCCCAAGTTCCGTTGACCTTTTTGAACCTGAAAATTGTGTTAGTTTCTCTATGAGATAGTAAAAGAAGGTTCAAATTGAACAGCTGCTGTCAACTGCCATTCTAAGCTGAATGTGCCTGCTCTCGTCAGATCGCAGCAGCAATGCAGCTTAAGGCTTGGCAAGTACCAGCATGGGAGACTGGCTGGGAATCCCAAGTTCCGTTGACCTTTTTGAACCTGAAAATTGTTAGTTTCTCTGTCAAAGATGGTAAAAGAAGGTTCAAATTGAACAGCTGCTGTCAACGGCCATTCTAAGCTGAATGTGCCTGCTCTCGTCAGATCGCAGCAGCAATGCAGCTTAAGGCTTGGCAAGTACCAGCATGGGAGACTGGCTGGGAATCCCAAGTTCCGTTGACCTTTTTGAACCTGAAAATTGTGTTAGTTTCTCTATGAGATAGTAAAAGAAGGTTCAAACTGAACAGCTACTGTCAACGGCCATTCTAAGCTGAATGTGCCTGCTCTCGTCACATCGCAGCAGCAATGCAGCTTAAGGCTTGGCAAGTACCAGCATGGGAGACTGGCTGGGAATCCCAAGTTCCGTTGACCTTTTTGAACCTGAAAATTGTGTTAGTTTCTCTATGAGATAGTAAAAGAAGGTTCAAACTGAACAGCTGCTGTCAACGGCCATTCTAAGCTGAATGTGCCTGCTCTCGTCAGATCGCAGCATCAATGCAGCTTAAGGCTTGGCAAGTACCAGCATGGGAGACTGGCTGGGAATCCCAAGTTCCGTTGACCTTTTTGAACCTGAAAATTGTGTTAGTTTCTCTATGAGATAGTAAAAGAAGGTTCAAATTGAACAGCTGCTGTCAACAGCCATTCTAAGCTGAATGTGCCTGCTCTCGTCAGATCGCAGCAGCAATGCAGCTTAAGGCTTGGCAAGTACCAGCATGGAAGACTGGCTGGGAATCCCAAGTTCCGTTGACCTTTTTGAACCTGAAAATTGTGTTAGTTTCTCTATGAGATAGTAAAAGAAGGTTCAAATTGAACAGCTGCTGTCAACGGCAATTCTAAGCTGAATGTGCCTGCTCTCGTCAGATCGCAGCAGCAATGCAGCTTAAGGCTTGGCAAGTACCAGCATGGGAGACTGGCTGGGAATCCCAAGTTCCGTTGACCTTTTTGAACCTGAAAATTGTGTTAGTTTCTCTATGAGATAGTAAAAGAAGGTTCAAACTGAACAGCTGCTGTCAACGGCCATTCTAAGCTGAATGTGCCTGCTCTCGTCAGATCGCAGCAGCAATGCAGCTTAAGGCTTGGCAAGTACCAGCATGGGAGACTGGCTGGGAATCCCAAGTTCCGTTGACCTTTTTGAACCTGAAAATTGTGTTAGTTTCTCTATGAGATAGTAAAAGAAGGTTTAAACTGAACAGCTGCTGTCAACGGCCATTCTAAGCTGAATGTGCCTGCTCTCGTCAGATCGCAGCATCAATGCAGCTTAAGGCTTGGCAAGTACCAGCATGGGAGACTGGCTGGGAATCCCAAGTTCCGTTGACCTTTTTGAACCTGAAAATTGTGTTAGTTTCTCTATGAGATAGTAAAAGAAGGTTCAAATTGAACAGCTGCTGTCAACAGCCATTCTAAGCTGAATGTGCCTGCTCTCGTCAGATCGCAGCAGCAATGCAGCTTAAGGCTTGGCAAGTACCAGCATGGGAGACTGGCTGGGAATCCCAAGTTCTGTTGACCTTTTTGAACCTGAAAATTGTGTTAGTTTCTCTATGAGATAGTAAAAGAAGGTTCAAATTGAACAGCTGCTGTCAACGGCCATTCTAAGCTGAATGTGCCTGCTCTCGTCAGATCGCAGCAGCTTAAGGCTTGGCAAGTACCAGCATGGGAGACTGGCTGGGAATCCCAAGTTCTGTTGACCTTTTTGAACCTGAAAATTGTGTTAGTTTCTCTATGAGATAGTAAAAGAAGGTTCATATTGAACAGCTGCTGTCAACGGCCATTCTAAGCTGAATGTGCCTGCTCTCGTCAGATCGCAGCAGCAATGCAGCTTAAGGCTTGGCAAGTACCAGCATGGGAGACTGGCTGGGAATCCCAAGTTCCGTTGACCTTTTTGAACCTGAAAATTGTGTTAGTTTCTCTATGAGATAGTAAAAGAAGGTTCAAATTGAACAGCTGCTGTCACCGGCCATTCTAAGCTGAATGTGCCTGCTCTCGTCAGATCGCAGCAGCAATGCAGCTTAAGGCTTGGCAAGTACCAGCATGGGAGACTGGCTGGGAATCCCAAGTTCCGTTGACCTTTTTGAACCTGAAAATTGTTAGTTTCTCTGTCAAAGATGGTAAAAGAAGGTTCAAATTGAACAGCTGCTGTCAACGGCCATTCTAAGCTGAATGTGCCTGCTCTCGTCAGATCGCAGCAGCAATGCAGCTTAAGGCTTGGCAAATACCAGCATGGGAGACTGGCTGGGAATCCCAAGTTCCGTTGACCTTTTTGAACCTGAAAATTGTGTTAGTTTCTCTATGAGATAGTAAAAGAAGGTTCAAACTGAACAGCTACTGTCAACGGCCATTCTAAGCTGAATGTGCCTGCTCTCGTCAGATCGCAGCAGCAATGCAGCTTAAGGCTTGGCAAGTACCAGCATGGGAGACTGGCTGGGAATCCCAAGTTCCGTTGACCTTTTTGAACCTGAAAATTGTGTTAGTTTCTCTATGAGATAGTAAAAGAAGGTTCAAATTGAACAGCTGCTGTCAACGGCCATTCTAAGCTGAATGTGCCTGCTCTCGTCAGATCGCAGCAGCAATGCAGCTTAAGGCTTGGCAAGTACCAGCATGGAAGACTGGCTGGGAATCCCAAGTTCTGTTGACCTTTTTGAACCTGAAAATTGTGTTAGTTTCTCTATGAGATAGTAAAAGAAGGTTCAAATTGAACAGCTGCTGTCAACGGCCATTCTAAGCTGAATGTGCCTGCTCTCGTCAGATCGCAGCAGCAATGCAGCTTAAGGCTTGGCAAGTACCAGCATGGGAGACTGGCTGGGAATCCCAAGTTCCGTTGACCTTTTTGAACCTGAAAATTGTGTTAGTTTCTCTATGAGATAGTAAAAGAAGGTTCAAATTGAACAGCTGCTGTCAACGGCCATTCTAAGCTGAATGTGCCTGCTCTCGTCAGATCGCAGCAGCAATGCAGCTTAAGGCTTGGCAAGTACCAGCATGGGAGACTGGCTGGGAATCCCAAGTTCCGTTGACCTTTTTGAACCTGAAAATTGTTAGTTTCTCTGTCAAAGATGGTAAAAGAAGGTTCAAATTGAACAGCTGCTGTCAACGGCCATTCTAAGCTGAATGTGCCTGCTCTCGTCAGATCGCAGCAGCAATGCAGCTTAAGACTTGGCAAGTACCAGCATGGGAGACTGGCTGGGAATCCCAAGTTCCGTTGACCTTTTTGAACCTGAAAATTGTGTTAGTTTCTCTATGAGATAGTAAAAGAAGGTTCAAATTGAACAGCTGCTGTCAACAGCCATTCTAAGCTGAATGTGCCTGCTCTCGTCAGATCGCAGCAGCAATGCAGCTTAAGGCTTGGCAAGTACCAGCATGGAAGACTGGCTGGGAATCCCAAGTTCTGTTGACCTTTTTGAACCTGAAAATTGTGTTAGTTTCTCTATGAGATAGTAAAAGAAGGTTCAAATTGAACAGCTGCTGTCAACGGCCATTCTAAGCTGAATGTGCCTGCTCTCGTCAGATCGCAGCAGCAATGCAGCTTAAGGCTTGGCAAGTACCAGCATGGGAGACTGGCTGGGAATCCCAAGTTCCGTTGACCTTTTTGAACCTGAAAATTGTTAGTTTCTCTGTCAAAGATGGTAAAAGAAGTTTCAAATTGAACAGCTGCTGTCAACGGCCATTCTAAGCTGAATGTGCCTGCTCTCGTCAGATCGCAGCAGCAATGCAGCTTAAGGCTTGGCAAGTACCAGCATGGGAGACTGGCTGGGAATCCCAAGTTCCGTTGACCTTTTTGAACCTGAAAATTGTGTTAGTTTCTCTATGAGATAGTAAAAGAACGTTCAAACTGAACAGCTGCTGTCAACGGCCATTCTAAGCTGAATGTGCCTGCTCTCGTCAGATCGCAGCAGCAATGCAGCTTAAGGCTTGGCAAGTACCAGCATGGGAGACTGGCTGGGAATCCCAAGTTCCGTTGACCTTTTTGAACCTGAAAATTGTGTTAGTTTCTCTATGAGATAGTAAAAGAAGGTTCAAACTGAACAGCTGCTGTCAACGGCCATTCTAAGCTGAATGTGCCTGCTCTCGTCAGATCGCAGCATCAATGCAGCTTAAGGCTTGGCAAGTACCAGCATGGGAGACTGGCTGGGAATCCCAAGTTCCGTTGACCTTTTTGAACCTGAAAATTGTGTTAGTTTCTCTATGAGATAGTAAAAGAAGGTTCAAATTGAACAGCTGCTGTCAACAGCCATTCTAAGCTGAATGTGCCTGCTCTCGTCAGATCGCAGCAGCAATGCAGCTTAAGGCTTGGCAAGTACCAGCATGGGAGACTGGCTGGGAATCCCAAGTTCTGTTGACCTTTTTGAACCTGAAAATTGTGTTAGTTTCTCTATGAGATAGTAAAAGAAGGTTCAAATTGAACAGCTGCTGTCAACGCCCATTCTAAGCTGAATGTGCCTGCTCTCGTCAGATCGCAGCAGCTTAAGGCTTGGCAAGTACCAGCATGGGAGACTGGCTGGGAATCCCAAGTTCCGTTGACCTTTTTGAACCTGAAAATTGTGTTAGTTTCTCTATGAGATAGTAAAAGAAGGTTCAAATTGAACAGCTGCTGTCAACGGCCATTCTAAGCTGAATGTGCCTGCTCTCGTCAGATCGCAGCAGCAATGCAGCTTAAGGCCTGGCAAGTACCAGCATGGGAGACTGGCTGGGAATCCCAAGTTCCGTTGACCTTTTTGAACCTGAAAATTGTGTTAGTTTCTCTATGAGATAGTAAAAGAAGGTTCAAATTGAACAGCTGCTGTCAACGGCCATTCTAAGCTGAATGTGCCTGCTCTCGTCAGATCGCAGCAGCTTAAGGCTTGGCAAGTACCAGCATGGGAGACTGGCTGGGAATCCCAAGTTCCGTTGACCTTTTTGAACCTGAAAATTGTTAGTTTCTCTGTCAAAGATGGTAAAAGAAGGTTCAAATTGAACAGCTGCTGTCAACGGCCATTCTAAGCTGAATGTGCCTGCTCTCGTCAGATCGCAGCAGCAATGCAGCTTAAGGCTTGGCAAGTACCAGCATGGGAGACTGGCTGGGAATCCCAAGTTCTGTTGACCTTTTTGAACCTGAAAATTGTGTTAGTTTCTCTATGAGATAGTAAAAGAAGGTTCAAATTGAAAAGCTGCTGTCAACGGCCATTCTAAGCTGAATGTGCCTGCTCTCGTCAGATCGCAGCAGCAATGCAGCTTAAGGCTTGGCAAGTACCAGCATGGGAGACTGGCTGGGAATCCCAAGTTCCGTTGACCTTTTTGAACCTGAAAATTGTGTTAGTTTCTCTATGAGATAGTAAAAGAAGGTTCAAATTGAACAGCTGCTGTCAACGGCCATTCTAAGCTGAATGTGCCTGCTCTCGTCAGATTGCAGCAGCAATGCAGCTTAAGGCTTGGCAAGTACCAGCATGGGAGACTGGCTGGGAATCCCAAGTTCCGTTGACCTTTTTGAACCTGAAAATTGTGTTAGTTTCTCTATGAGATAGTAAAAGAAGGTTCAAATTGAACAGCTGCTGTCAACGGCCATTCTAAGCTGAATGTGCCTGCTCTCGTCAGATCGCAGCAGCAATGCAGCTTAAGGCTTGGAAAGTACCAGCATGGGAGACTGGCTGGGAATCCCAAGTTCCGTTGACCTTTTTGAACCTGAAAATTGTTAGTTTCTCTGTCAAAGATGGTAAAAGAAGGTTCAAATTGAACAGCTGCTGTCAACGGCCATTCTAAGCTGAATGTGCCTGCTCTCGTCAGATGGCTGCAGCAATGCAGCTTAAGGCTTGGCAAGTACCAGCATGGGAGACTGGCTGGGAATCCCAAGTTCTGTTGACCTTTTTGAACCTGAAAATTGTGTTAGTTTCTCTATGAGATAGTAAAAGAAGGTTCAAATTGAACAGCTGCTGTCAACGGCCATTCTAAGCTGAATGTGCGTGCTCTTGTCGGATCACAGCAGCGATGCGGCTTAAGGCTTGGCAAGTACCAGCATGGGAGACTGGCTGCGAATCCCAAGTTCTGTTGACCTTTTTGAACCTGAAAATTGTGTTAGTTTCTCTATGAGATAGTAAAAGAAGGTTCAAACTGAACAGCTGCTGTCAACGGCCATTCTAAGCTGAATGTGCCTGCTCTCGTCAGATCGCAGCATCAATGCAGCTTAAGGCTTGGCAAGTACCAGCATGGGAGACTGGCTGGGAATCCCAAGTTCCGTTGACCTTTTTGAACCTGAAAATTGTGTTAGTTTCTCTATGAGATAGTAAAAGAAGGTTCAAATTGAACAGCTGCTGTCAACGGCCATTCTAAGCTGAATGTGCCTGCTCTCGTCAGATCGCAGCAGCAATGCAGCTTAAGGCTTGGCAAGTACCAGCATGGGAGACTGGCTGGGAATCCCAAGTTCCGTTGACCTTTTTGAACCTGAAAATTGTGTTAGTTTCTCTATGAGATAGTAAAAGAAGGTTCAAATTGAACAGCTGCTGTCAACGGCCATTCTAAGCTGAATGTGCCTGCTCTCGTCAGATTGCGGCAGCAATGCAGCTTAAGACTTGGCAAGTACCAGCATGGGAGACTGGCTGGGAATCCCAAGTTCCGTTGACATTTTTGAACCTGAAAATTGTGTTAGTTTCTCTATGAGATAGTAAAAGAAGGTTCAAATTGAACAGCTGCTGTCAACAGCCAATCTAAGCTGAATGTGCCTGCTCTCGTCAGATCGCAGCAGCAATGCAGCTTAAGGCTTGGCAAGTACCAGCATGGGAGACTGGCTGGGAATCCCAAGTTCTGTTGACCTTTTTGAACCTGAAAATTGTGTTAGTTTCTCTATGAGATAGTAAAAGAAGGTTCAAATTGAACAGCTGCTGTCAACGGCCATTCTAAGCTGAATGTGCCTGCTCTCGTCAGATCGCAGCAGCTTAAGGCTTGGCAAGTACCAGCATGGGAGACTGGCTGGGAATCCCAAGTTCCGTTGACCTTTTTGAACCTGAAAATTGTGTTAGTTTCTCTATGAGATAGTACAAGAAGGTTCAAATTGAACAGCTGCTGTCAACGGCCATTCTAAGCTGAATGTGCCTGCTCTCGTCAGATCGCAGCAGCAATGCAGTTTAAGGCTTGGCAAGTACCAGCATGGGAGACTGGCTGGAAATCCCAAGTTCTGTTGACCTTTTTGAACCTGAAAATTGTGTTAGTTTTTCTATGAGATAGTAAAAGAGGGTTCAAATTGAACAGCTGCTGTCAACGGCCATTCTAAGCTGAATGTGCCTGCTCTCGTCAGATCGCAGCAGCAATGCAGCTTAAGGCTTGGCAAGTACCAGCATGGGAGACTGGCTGGGAATCCCAAGTTCTGTTGACCTTTTTGAACCTGAAAATTGTGTTAGTTTCTCTATGAGATAGTAAAAGAAGGTTCAAATTGAACAGCTGCTGTCAACGGCCATTCTAAGCTGAATGTGCCTGTTCTCGTCAGATCGCAGCAGCAATGCAGCTTAAGGCTTGGCAAGTACCAGCATGGGAGACTGGCTGGGAATCCCAAGTTCCGTTGACCTTTTTGAACCTGAAAATTGTTAGTTTCTCTGCCAAAGATGGTAAAAGAAGGTTCAAATTGAACAGCTGCTGTCAACGGCCATTCTAAGCTGAATGTGCCTGTTCTCGTCAGATCGCAGCAGCAATGCAGCTTAAGGCTTGGCAAGTACCAGCATGGGAGACTGGCTGGGAATCCCAAGTTCCGTTGACCTTTTTGAACCTGAAAATTGTGTTAGTTTCTCTATGAGATAGTAAAAGAAGGTTCAAACTGAACAGCTGCTGTCAACGGCCATTCTAAGCTGAATGTGCCTGCTCTCGTCAGATCGCAGCAGCAATGCAGCTTAAGGCTTGGCAAGTACCAGCATGGGAGACTGGCTGGGAATCCCAAGTTCCGTTGACCTTTTTGAACTTGAAAATTGTGTTAGTTTCTCTATGAGATAGTAAAAGAAGGTTCAAATTTAACAGCTGCTGTCAACAGCCATTCTAAGCTGAATGTGCCTGCTCTCGTCAGATCGCAGCAGCAATGCAGCTTAAGGCTTGGCAAGTACCAGCATGGGAGACTGGCTGGGAATCCCAAGTTCTGTTGACCTTTTTGAACCTGAAAATTGTGTTAGTTTCTCTATGAGATAGTAAAAGAAGGTTCAAATTGAACAGCTGCTGTCAATGGCCATTCTAAGCTGAATGTGCCTGCTCTCGTCAGATCGCAGCAGCTTAAGGCTTGGCAAGTACCAGCATGGGAGACTGGCTGGGAATCCCAAGTTCCGTTGACCTTTTTGAACCTGAAAATTGTGTTAGTTTCTCTATGAGATAGTAAAAGAAGGTTCAAATTGAACAGCTGCTGTCAACGGCCATTCTAAGCTGAATGTGCCTGCTCTCGTCAGATCGCAGCAGCAATGCAGCTTAAGGCTTGGCAAGTACCAGCATGGGAGACTGGCTGGGAATCCCAAGTTCCGTTGACCTTTTTGAACCTGAAAATTGTGTTAGTTTCTCTATGAGATAGTAAAAGAAGGTTCAAATTGAACAGCTGCTGTCAACGGCCATTCTAAGCTGAATGTGCCTGCTCTCGTCAGATCGCAGCAGCAATGCAGCTTAAGGCTTGGCAAGTACCAGCATGGGAGACTGGCTGGGAATCCCAAGTTCCGTTGACCTTTTTGAACCTGAAAATTGTTAGTTTCTCTGTCAAAGATGGTAAAAGAAGGTTCAAATTGAACAGCTGCTGTCAACGGCCATTCTAAGCTGAATGTGCCTGCTCTCGTCAGATCGCAGCAGCAATGCAGCTTAAGGCTTGGCAAGTACCAGCATGGGAGACTGGCTGGGAATCCCAAGTTCTGTTGACCTTTTTGAACCTGAAAATTGTGTTAGTTTCTCTATGAGATAGTAAAAGAAGGTTCAAATTGAACAGCTGCTGTCAACGGCCATTCTAAGCTGAATGTGCCTGCTCTCGTCAGATCGCAGCAGCAATGCAGCTTAAGGCTTGGCAAGTACCAGCATGGGAGACTGGCTGGGAATCCCAAGTTCCGTTGACCTTTTTGAACCTGAAAATTGTGTTAGTTTCTCTATGAGATAGTAAAAGAAGGTTCAAACTGAACAGCTGCTGTCAACGGCCATTCTAAGCTGAATGTGCCTGCTCTCGTCAGATCGCAGCAGCAATGCAGCTTAAGGCTTGGCAAGTACCAGCATGGGAGACTGGCTGGGAATCCCAAGTTCCGTTGACCTTTTTGAACCTGAAAATTGTGTTAGTTTCTCTATGAGATAGTAAAAGAAGGTTCAAATTGAACAGCTGCTGTCAACGGCAATTCTAAGCTGAATGTGCCTGCTCTCGTCAGATCGCAGCAGCAATGCAGCTTAAGGCTTGGCAAGTACCAGCATGGGAGACTGGCTGGGAATCCCAAGTTCCGTTGACCTTTTTGAACCTGAAAATTGTTAGTTTCTCTGTCAAAGATGGTAAAAGAAGGTTCAAATTGAACAGCTGCTGTCAACGGCCATTCTAAGCTGAATGTGCCTGCTCTCGTCAGATCGCAGCAGCAATGCAGCTTAAGGCTTGGCAAGTACCAGCATGGGAGACTGGCTGGGAATCCCAAGTTCTGTTGACCCTTTTGAACCTGAAAATTGTGTTAGTTTCTCTATGAGATAGTAAAAGAAGGTTCAAATTGAACAGCTGCTGTCAACGGCCATTCTAAGCTGAATGTGCCTGCTCTCGTCAGATCGCAGCAGCAATGCAGCTTAAGGCTTGGCAAGTACCAGCATGGGAGACTGGCTGGGAATCCCAAGTTCCGTTGACCTTTTTGAACCTGAAAATTGTGTTAGTTTCTCTATGAGATAGTAAAAGAAGGTTCAAATTGAACAGCTGCTGTCAACGGCCATTCTAAGCTGAATGTGCCTGCTCTCGTCAGATCGCAGCAGCAATGCAGCTTAAGGCTTGGCAAGTACCAGCATGGGAGACTGACTGGGAATCCCAAGTTCCGTTGACCTTTTTGAACCTGAAAATTGTGTTAGTTTCTCTATGAGATAGTAAAAGAAGGTTCAAATTGAACAGCTGCTGTCAACGGCCATTCTAAGCTGAATGTGCCTGCTCTCGTCAGATCGCAGCAGCAATGCAGCTTAAGGCTTGGAAAGTACCAGCATGGGAGACTGGCTGGGAATCCCAAGTTCCGTTGACCTTTTTGAACCTGAAAATTGTTAGTTTCTCTGTCAAAGATGGTAAAAGAAGGTTCAAATTGAACAGCTGCTGTCAACGGCCATTCTAAGCTGAATGTGCCTGCTCTCGTCAGATGGCTGCAGCAATGCAGCTTAAGGCTTGGCAAGTACCAGCATGGGAGACTGGCTGGGAATCCCAAGTTCCGTTGAACTTTTTGAACCTGAAAATTGTGTTAGTTTCTCTATGAGATAGTAAAAGAAGGTTCAAATTGAACAGCTGCTGTCAACGGCCATTCTAAGCTGAATGTGCCTGCTTTCGTCAGATCGCAGCAGCAATGCAGCTTAAGGCTTGGCAAGTACCAGCATGGGAGACTGGCTGGGAATCCCAAGTTCTGTTGACCTTTTTGAACCTGAAAATTGTGTTAGTTTCTCTATGAGATAGTAAAAGAAGGTTCAAATTGAACAGCTGCTGTCAACGGCCATTCTAAGCTGAATGTGCCTGCTCTCGTCAGATCGCAGCAGCAATGCAGCTTAAGGCTTGGCAAGTACCAGCATGGGAGACTGGCTGGGAATCCCAAGTTCCGTTGACCTTTTTGAACCTGAAAATTGTGTTAGTTTCTCTATGAGATAGTAAAAGAAGGTTCAAATTGAACAGCTGCTGTCAACGGCCATTCTAAGCTGAATGTGCGTGCTCTTGTCGGATCACAGCAGCGATGCGGCTTAAGGCTTGGCAAGTACCAGCATGGGAGACTGGCTGCGAATCCCAAGTTCTGTTGACCTTTTTGAACCTGAAAATTGTGTTAGTTTCTCTATGAGATAGTAAAAGAAGGTTCAAACTGAACAGCTGCTGTCAACGGCCATTCTAAGCTGAATGTGCCTGCTCTCGTCAGATCGCAGCATCAATGCAGCTTAAGGCTTGGCAAGTACCAGCATGGGAGACTGGCTGGGAATCCCAAGTTCCGTTGACCTTTTTGAACCTGAAAATTGTGTTAGTTTCTCTATGAGATAGTAAAAGAAGGTTCAAATTGAACAGCTGCTGTCAACGGCCATTCTAAGCTGAATGTGCCTGCTCTCGTCAGATCGCAGCAGCAATGCAGCTTAAGGCTTGGCAAGTACCAGCATGGGAGACTGGCTGGGAATCCCAAGTTCCGTTGACCTTTTTGAACCTGAAAATTGTGTTAGTTTCTCTATGAGATAGTAAAAGAAGGTTCAAATTGAACAGCTGCTGTCAACGGCCATTCTAAGCTGAATGTGCCTGCTCTCGTCAGATTGCGGCAGCAATGCAGCTTAAGACTTGGCAAGTACCAGCATGGGAGACTGGCTGGGAATCCCAAGTTCCGTTGACCTTTTTGAACCTGAAAATTGTGTTAGTTTCTCTATGAGATAGTAAAAGAAGGTTCAAATTGAACAGCTGCTGTCAACAGCCAATCTAAGCTGAATGTGCCTGCTCTCGTCAGATCGCAGCAGCAATGCAGCTTAAGGCTTGGCAAGTACCAGCATGGGAGACTGGCTGGGAATCCCAAGTTCTGTTGACCTTTTTGAACCTGAAAATTGTGTTAGTTTCTCTATGAGATAGTAAAAGAAGGTTCAAATTGAACAGCTGCTGTCAACGGCCATTCTAAGCTGAATGTGCCTGCTCTCGTCAGATCGCAGCAGCTTAAGGCTTGGCAAGTACCAGCATGGGAGACTGGCTGGGAATCCCAAGTTCCGTTGACCTTTTTGAACCTGAAAATTGTGTTAGTTTCTCTATGAGATAGTAAAAGAAGGTTCAAATTGAACAGCTGCTGTCAACAGCCAATCTAAGCTGAATGTGCCTACTCTCGTCAGATCGCAGCAGCAATGCAGCTTAAGGCTTGGCAAGTACCAGCATGGGAGACTGGCTGGGAATCCCAAGTTCCGTTGACATTTTTGAACCTGAAAATTGTGTTAGTTTCTCTATGAGATAGTAAAAGAAGGTTCAAATTGAACAGCTGCTGTCAACGGCCATTCTAAGCTGAATGTGCCTGCTCTCGTCAGATCGCAGCAGCAATGCAGCTTAAGGCTTGGCAAGTACCAGCATGGGAGACTGGCTGGGAATCCCAAGTTCCGTTGACCTTTTTGAACCTGAAAATTGTTAGTTTCTCTGTCAAAGATGGTAAAAGAAGGTTCAAATTGAACAGCTGCTGTCAACGGCCATTCTAAGCTGAATGTGCCTGCTCTCGTCAGATCGCAGCAGCAATGCAGCTTAAGGCTTGGCAAGTACCAGCATGGGACACTGGCTGGGAATCCCAAGTTCCGTTGACCTTTTTGAACCTGAAAATTGTGTTAGTTTCTCTATGAGATAGTACAAGAAGGTTCAAATTGAACAGCTGCTGTCAACGGCCATTCTAAGCTGAATGTGCCTGCTCTCGTCAGATCGCAGCAGCAATGCAGTTTAAGGCTTGGCAAGTACCAGCATGGGAGACTGGCTGGAAATCCCAAGTTCTGTTGACCTTTTTGAACCTGAAAATTGTGTTAGTTTTTCTATGAGATAGTAAAAGAGGGTTCAAATTGAACAGCTGCTGTCAACGGCCATTCTAAGCTGAATGTGCCTGCTCTCGTCAGATCGCAGCAGCAATGCAGCTTAAGGCTTGGCAAGTACCAGCATGGGAGACTGGCTGGGAATCCCAAGTTCTGTTGACCTTTTTGAACCTGAAAATTGTGTTAGTTTCTCTATGAGATAGTAAAAGAAGGTTCAAATTGAACAGCTGCTGTCAACGGCCATTCTAAGCTGAATGTGCCTGTTCTCGTCAGATCGCAGCAACAATGCAGCTTAAGGCTTGGCAAGTACCAGCATGGGAGACTGGCTGGGAATCCCAAGTTCCGTTGACCTTTTTGAACCTGAAAATTGTTAGTTTCTCTGCCAAAGATGGTAAAAGAAGGTTCAAATTGAACAGCTGCTGTCAACGGCCATTCTAAGCTGAATGTGCCTGTTCTCGTCAGATCGCAGCAGCAATGCAGCTTAAGGCTTGGCAAGTACCAGCATGGGAGACTGGCTGGGAATCCCAAGTTCCGTTGACCTTTTTGAACCTGAAAATTGTGTTAGTTTCTCTATGAGATAGTAAAAGAAGGTTCAAACTGAACAGCTGCTGTCAACGGCCATTCTAAGCTGAATGTGCCTGCTCTCGTCAGATCGCAGCAGCAATGCAGCTTAAGGCTTGGCAAGTACCAGCATGGGAGACTGGCTGGGAATCCCAAGTTCTGTTGACCTTTTTGAACCTGAAAATTGTGTTAGTTTCTCTATGAGATAGTAAAAGAAGGTTCAAACTGAACAGCTGCTGTCAACGGCCATTCTAAGCTGAATGTGCCTGCTCTCGTCAGATCGCAGCATCAATGCAGCTTAAGGCTTGGCAAGTACCAGCATGGGAGACTGGCTGGGAATCCCAAGTTCCGTTGACCTTTTTGAACTTGAAAATTGTGTTAGTTTCTCTATGAAATAGTAAAAGAAGGTTCAAATTGAACAGCTGCAGTCAACAGCCATTCTAAGCTGAATGTGCCTGCTCTCGTCAGATCGCAGCAGCAATGCAGCTTAAGGCTTGGCAAGTACCAGCATGGGAGACTGGCTGGGAATCCCAAGTTCCGTTGACCTTTTTGAACCTGAAAATTGTGTTAGTTTCTCTATGAGATAGTAAAAGAAGGTTCAAATTCAACAGCTGCTGTCAACGGCCATTCTAAGCTGAATGTGCCTGCTCTCGTCAGATCGCAGCAGCAATGCAGCTTAAGGCTTGGCAAGTACCAGCATGGGAGACTGGCTGGGAATCCCATGTTCCGTTGACCTTTTTGAACCTGAAAATTGTTAGTTTCTCTGTCAAAGATGGTAAAAGAAGGTTCAAATTGAACAGCTGCTGTCAACGGCCATTCTAAGCTGAATGTGCCTGCTCTCGTCAGATCGCAGCAGCAATGCAGCTTAAGGCTTGGCAAGTACCAGCATGGGAGACTGGCTGGGAATCCCAAGTTCCGTTGACCTTTTTGAACCTGAAAATTGTGTTAGTTTCTCTATGAGATAGTAAAAGAAGGTTCAAATTCAACAGCTGCTGTCAACGGCCATTCTAAGCTGAATGTGCCTGCTCTCGTCAGATCGCAGCAGCAATGCAGCTTAAGGCTTGGCAAGTACCAGCATGGGAGACTGGCTGGGAATCCCATGTTCCGTTGACCTTTTTGAACCTGAAAATTGTTAGTTTCTCTGTCAAAGATGGTAAAAGAAGGTTCAAATTGAACAGCTGCTGTCAACGGCCATTCTAAGCTGAATGTGCCTGCTCTCGTCAGATCGCAGCAGCAATGCAGCTTAAGGCTTGGCAAGTACCAGCATGGGAGACTGGCTGGGAATCCCAAGTTCTGTTGACCTTTTTGAACCTGAAAATTGTGTTAGTTTCTCTATGAGATAGTAAAAGAAGGTTCAAATTGAACAGCTGCTGTCAACGGCCATTCTAAGCTGAATGTGCCTGCTCTCGTCAGATCGCAGCAGCAATGCAGCTTAAGGCTTGGCAAGTACCAGCATGGGAGACTGGCTGGGAATCCCAAGTTCCGTTGACCTTTTTGAACCTGAAAATTGTGTTAGTTTCTCTATGAGATAGTAAAAGAAGGTTCAAATTGAACAGCTGCTGTCAACGGCAATTCTAAGCTGAATGTGCCTGCTCTTGTCAGATCGCAGCAGCAATGCAGCTTAAGGCTTGGCAAGTACCAGCATGGGAGACTGGCTGGGAATCCCAAGTTCCGTTGACCTTTTTGAACCTGAAAATTGTGTTAGTTTCTCTATGAGATAGTAAAAGAAGGTTCAAATTGAACAGCTGCTGTCAACGGCCATTCTAAGCTGAATGTGCCTGCTCTCGTCAGATCGCAGCAGCAATGCAGCTTAAGGCTTGGCAAGTACCAGCATGGGAGACTGGCTGGGAATCCCAAGTTCCGTTGACCTTTTTGAACCTAAAAATTGTTAGTTTCTCTGTCAAAGATGGTAAAAGAAGGTTCAAATTGAACAGCTGCTGTCAACGGCCATTCTAAGCTGAATGTGCCTGCTCTCGTCAGATCGCAGCAGCAATGCAGCTTAAGGCTTGGCAAGTACCAGCATGGGAGACTGGCTGGGAATCCCAAGTTCCGTTGACCTTTTTGAACCTGAAAATTGTGTTAGTTTCTCTATGAGATAGTAAAAGAAGGTTCAAACTGAACAGCTACTGTCAACGGCCATTCTAAGCTGAATGTGCCTGCTCTCGTCAGATCGCAGCAGCAATGCAGCTTAAGGCTTGGCAAGTACCAGCATGGGAGACTGGCTGGGAATCCCAAGTTCAGTTGACCTTTTTGAACCTGAAAATTGTGTTAGTTTCTCTATGAGATAGTAAAAGAAGGTTCAAACTGAACAGCTGCTGTCAACAGCCATTCTAAGCTGAATGTGCCTGCTCTCGTCAGATCGCAGCAGCAATGCAGCTTAAGGCTTGGCAAGTACCAGCATGGGAGACTGGCTGGGAATCCCAAGTTCTGTTGACCTTTTTGAACCTGAAAATTGTGTTAGTTTCTCTATGAGATAGTAAAAGAAGGTTCAAATTGAACAGCTGCTGTCAACGGCCATTCTAAGCTGAATGTGCCTGCTCTCGTCAGATCGCAGCAGCTTAAGGCTTGGCAAGTACCAGCATGGGAGACTGGCTGGGAATCCCAAGTTCCGTTGACCTTTTTGAACCTGAAAATTGTGTTAGTTTCTCTATGAGATAGTAAAAGAAGGTTCAAATTGAACAGCTGCTGTCAACGGCCATTCTAAGCTGAATGTGCCTGCTCTCGTCAGATCGCAGCAGCAATGCAGCTTAAGGCTTGGCAAGTACCAGCATGGGAGACTGGCTGGGAATCCCAAGTTCCGTTGACCTTTTTGA